>NC_138941.1:23580120-24180120 GCF_965226115.1 Aulonocara stuartgranti | reverse complement strand
AATTTTTCTCCTGTTCCCAAGCAACTAATGATCCTCTAATGGTTTCAAATCCATCTTGTGCTCTAAAGGAAGTAAGTAAGTGATTTTCCACGTAGAGCAATTATTAAAAGTTGGCGTGATGGTATGATGTGCAGCATGTTTTCTTTTAAATTCTGCTTATTCCAAATTGGACTACTTGTTGTAGTTCTGTGTCATGTTTTTACAGCAAACGTTTTAGCTTGTCATTGCCGTGGAATATTAAACAAAGCCCTTGTGCAATATTCAAAATGATTGCATTCCAGTTGGGTTCCAAGTTCTTGGTGTTTTGCATGCTGGCTCACTGAGCTTGTATAATGGGACTATCTCAGCTGTGAAAAGGCTTGGAGGATTTTTGTCTGTAGAGTAGACAACATGTTGGAATTGTCTGGTCTTGTTGCAGCTAAGTAATGCTGTACATTATTCAGTTTTCACTACAGTGGCCAAAACATAAAAAAGAAGAATGTTTACCAGACATATGATTAGGTGAACTAGCACTTGATCTTGTTTTTTGCATGCATGGCAGCTTTGATGCTTAGGTAACAGTGTTCCACGAAAAAGAAAAAAAATAAACATCACACACACACACTGAAGCTTTGAATGGGGAAAGCGCCTTGGAAAGCCTGCCATGGAGGTTGTAGAATTGTTTGCTTACTCCACCCAGGTAATTTGCACTGTTTGGTAGTAGCCACATACTGGAATGACACATCCTCCTGGTTGGTTCTCTCTGCTTGTCCATTGGTCTGGAGGTAAAAGCCATAAGAAAAATTAACCAAAGTCCTCCTTCTACACCCAAGAAGGAAACTGGGGTCCACAGACCGACACAATATCCAAAGGAATTCCATGTTAACATGTGCTCTAGCAACAGGGCTGTTTCCATTAAGTTTCAATACAGTTTTATTTATACAGCGCCAAATCACAATAGCAGTCCCCTCAAGGTGCTTTATATTGTAAGGTAGACCCTACAATAATACATTCAGAGAAAAAACCCAACAATTATGTGACCCTCTATGAGCAAACACTTTAGCAACAGTGGGAAGGAAAAACTCCCTTTTAACAGGAAGGAGCCTCACGGCCGAACCTGGCTCAGGGTTAGGGCCATCTGCTTTTGTGGTGAGAGAAAGAAGACAGGATGAAAGACAGCTGTGTTTCTAGCCCTGATGGGAGCTTGAGCAGAGTGAAAAAGTGAGCAGCGTTAGAAATATGATCAGTGATGGTCAAGACCATTCATGAAGTCCAGAGCAATGTAGGACTAGTCGTGTACAAGCGTCGGCAGCAATCTAAACTGTCCCCACAGCGCAGAGATGGAATTTTAGACACAAAGAGAAAAGACAAACATATTCATAAATATTTTTGAACAGAATTGGCCACAAAAAATAGTCTGAAGGAAAGCAATTGTGTATTTCTTTTGTAGGATGACATGAGAATTTGGCTGTGACCACAATGTCCTGATACCTAATGTAATGTAGAGGAGACGGGGAGGTCAGGTTTATTCTGTTGAGCGTTGATGGCCAGAGACTTCCAAACTCTTCCAACCGAGAGACAGCCAATGATCCAGACAGAATCAGTGGCCACACGTTGGTGGTACAAGGCATTTGGCTTTATATTAGATAATGGGAACTGGGATGATAAGTTATAGTGAAGTTTAACCTAATAAATAACAGGGCCAACTGGACTTGTTTAATGTTTAGGTGCTTTACTACCCAACTATGCCAAGGTTTTGTGATCTGCCCAAAAGGGATACAGTGGCAGCTCTGTATAGTCACTGACTACAGGATTTCCTCAGCCTTAAATACTGTATCATGAAGTGATGAAGGTGCAAAGAATCAACGTCTTCAAGGTCTGTGAGATTGGAGGACAGTCACCAAAGACAACAACATGAAATGAGAAGATAAAACTTTACACAAAGTTCAGATCACATGTTAAAAATACAATCCTGGTGCTTCCTAGATTGAGGCAGTAATGCTAATGAATGAGCTCCGATGCTGCTTATTTAAATGTCAAAATACATGGGGAGCAATCTTTGAATAATATGAAAATTAGAATGACTTTACAGTTTTACAGGTCTTTCACACAACAGCTCTGTCTTAAACCGGCTGGTGTAGTTTGACAGTAGCATCCTGGGCATCAGAAATAATGTCTCTAATATAACATATTTAAAGCACTTACTAACAATAACACGATCTTCAGCAACAGTGCAACTGGAGCAAGCTACAAACGATGCAGTCCACTTCGCCATAATTTCCAAAAAGGTAAGCTAGGCTGAGTATAAATGAGCAGGAATACTGTAGGCCGTATTTGAAACTTCCTTCAGGAGCGTTGTTTTATTACTGTGGGAAAGGCTTCTCACCAAGCTTCTCATCGGTCTTGTAGTTCATTCCTGCCTTGTGCAGGTCTACACTCTTGTCTCTGACATCCTTTGGGAGCTCTTTGGACTTGCACGAGGTAGTGGCAAGGTTAGTATGGAATTAACTGATGGTTTGGACAGGGTTGCTTTATACATATAAGGAGTTTACATCCATTTGCAATTGATTAAATGATTGATTGATCATAATCCAGTCTGTCGGAGTCTATAAGAGTCAGAATTCTGGCTGGGTTGTAGGGTATTGAATACTTATTTCACTCATTGAACTAAGTATACACTTATTTCAGCATACACCACATACATTATGTGGTGTATGCTGGACAGTGCAGCGAGGAATGCTCAGACCTCTACATTGGAGAGACCAAACAGCCACTTCACAAGCGCATGGCACAACACAGAAGAGCCACCTCCACAGGACAAGACTCAGCAGTCCATCTGCATCTTAAGGATAAAGGACACTCTTTCGAGGATGCCAATGTTCACATTTTGGACAGAGAGGACAGATGGTTTGAAAGAGGAGTGAAAGAATCCATCTATGTCCACTGTGAGCGACCATCTTTGAACAGAGGCGGGGGTTTACAACACCAACTCTCTGCCATCTATAATCCAGTTTTGAGTTCCCTTCCCAGACGCCTTAACGCCCACTCACATCCTGGGCCATCTGACCTCAGGAATTCGCATGATAAGGTGGGGCCAGGTTTCACAATGAACACACCCGAAACTCTGGCTGATTGGGACCCACGCCCAGTTTCCCACCTTGGCTCAGGCGACTAGAGGATCATCAGGGGGTCCTTTTGTCCCTCTGTGGGGGGTCACTACCACTAGGTTTATATCTGGGACTCTCCACCATTTGACCTTAGAACTGAAGAAGCTTCTCGGATGAGAGGTGAAACGTCTTCAAGCAACTTAAAGAAGTCCAGACGCTTTTCTTTGCAAGCTCCTTTGACTACGATGACCTGGATGACTGAGAACCTTCACAGACATATTTCACTCATTAATGTGGAAATCAATTTATGACTTATATGTAATGGATATTTAGTTGGTATTATGTCTCTCACCAGATGGAATGAAACTACCATAAACACTAGAGGATGTTATTTCTTTTCAACTGAGCAAATTTACAAATTCAGCAGGGCATCAAATAATTATTTCCCCCACTGTAACATGCATGTCCTCTGCCCTGTTAGTCCAATCTTTGTGAGTCCACTTACTCTGGTTTGTTGCACCCAGTTACAGAAGCATACAAAGTACATCGTAGCATATGCATTAATTGCGTCAAGTAGTTCAAGAAATTTCACATTTCTCCTAACACAAAGTCACTGTAGATGTATGTGGTGAAACTGTGACATGCTGTAGATGCAGGTACAATAAGATAAAATTGCAATTTAATTTTAAATAAAGAGCCTGACAGCTGGCATCAGTGACAATAAATACACTCCACGGTTCTTATGATTAATAATTAATCAGAGTCCTTTGAGGAAACAATAATTTTATGTCACATTATGAAATATTTCATATTTTCCCTCCATTATTTTAATGTTCTTCTTTTCATTTCCTTAAGATACCTTGATGATCTTTCCTGGCCCTGTGGCATTTTAATGGCTTTACTGGTTAAAAATAAGGTTGTGTTGACTTGTTACATCATCTTGTGGCACAAAGAGGTATTACACAAAAGTATGGCAGGGCATCATTTCAATGTCGGTTGATATCTCTTGAGCAATATAAAGGATTTAGAGACAATGTCATGACAGTTGTTTCTTCACATTCTTTTTAAAGGCTTAGTTAAATTTGGAATGGTTTAATGGTTTTAAAACACATGAATTTACAAAAAATACATTTATGCCTAGTTTGAGACGTCATTATCATCACGCTAATTCATGCTTTGGTACATAAAAGTAACCTTTATTTTTCTACTGTTACAGGGCAATGATTACGATGGAAATCATTTTCTGATATGATGTAGTTTCTTCCAGTCTAGACATAAATCTCCACATTTGATCTAAACATAGTTAGATTAATATATATATATATATATATATATATATATATATATATATATGTTCGGACTGGAGAAGTGTAGTCGGATGGTAACAAAGAGAGGGAAGGTAGTCAGAACTGAGGGGATTGAACTACCAGAAGGCAACATTGCAGACATAGAGGACAGTTACAAGTACCTGGGGATCCCGCAGGCAAATGGGAACCATGAAGAGGCTGCTAGAAAGGCTGCAACCACCAAGTACCTGCAGAGGGTCAGGCAAGTCCTGAGGAGTCAGCTGAATGGTAAGAACAAGATCCGGGCCATCAACACATACGCCCTGCCCGTGATCAGGTACCCTGCTGGGGTAATAAGCTGGCCAAAGGAGGAGATAGAAGCCACTGACATAAAGACAAGAAAGCTCCTGACCATGCATGGAGGGTTTCACCCCAAGTCCAGCACCCTGAGGCTGTACGCTAAGCGGAAGGAAGGGGGCCGGGGACTGGTGAGTGTCAGCACCACAGTCCAGGATGAGACAAGGAACATCCAAGAATACATTAGGAAGATGGCCCCAACTGACCGAGTGCTCAGTGAATACCTCAGGCAGCAGAAACCCAAGAAAGAGGAGGGAGACGAGGAACCATCATGGAAGGACAGGCCCCTGCACGGTATGTACCACCGGCAGATAGAGGAGGTGGCTGATATCCAGAAATCCTACCAGTGGCTGGACAAAGCTGGACTGAAAGACAGCACAGAGGCACTAATCGTGGCAGCACAAGAACAAGCTCTGAGTACAAGATCCATAGAGGCTGGGGTCTATCACACCAGGCAAGACCCCAGGTGCAGGCTGTGTAAAGATGCCCCAGAGACTATCCAGCACATAACAGCAGGGTGCAAGATGCTAGCAGGCAAGGCATACATGGAACGCCATAACCAAGTGGCCGGCATAGTGTACAGGAACATCTGTGCCGAGTATAACCTAGAAGTCCCGAGGTCAAAATGGGAGATGCCCCCAAGGGTGGTGGAGAATGACCGAGCTAAGATCCTGTGGGACTTCCAGATACAGACGGACAAAATGGTGGTGGCTAACCAACCGGACATAGTGGTGGTAGACAAACAGAAGAAGACGGCCGTAGTGATCGATGTAGCGGTTCCCAATGACAGCAATATCAGGAAGAAGGAACACGAGAAGCTGGAGAAATACCAAGGGCTCAGAGAAGAGCTCGAGAGGATGTGGAGGGTGAAGGTAACGGTGGTCCCCGTGGTAATCGGAGCACTAGGTGCGGTGACTCCCAAGCTAGGCGAGTGGCTCCAGCAGATCCCGGGAAAAACATCGGAGATCTCTGTCCAGAAGAGCGCAGTCCTGGGAACAGCTAAGATACTGCGCAGGACCCTCAAGCTCCCAGGCCTCTGGTAGAGGACCCGAGCTTGAAGGATAAACCGCCCGCAGGGGCGTGCTGGGTGTTAAAAAAAAAAAAATATGTGTATATATATATATATGTGTATATATATATATATATATATATATATATATGTGTATATATATATATATATATATATATATGTTCTAAAATGCCCTATCTAACTATCAACTGATACAACTGATAAATATTCCTGATAACTATTCCAGTCCACTTAAAATATAGTTTTCAGGAAAGTGTCCATGTCATGAAAGTTTCCATGGCACCAGTTTGTTACTGATGATTGATTTCACTTTGTGATATGAGTGCATCTAAGTTATATCTACAACAACACACTGTAACAGGAAGCAGTCAGGTGGTTAACCAGAATGAGAAAGGTGTGGTGGTCACAGGAATATCTGGGGACAAACTCCACATTTGCCAGGTAGTTGTGGGCCTCACCTTAGAGGTGAACTTGGCCTCATTTGAGAGATTTGGGGAAACGCGATCAAGAACACAGGCCACAGACAACAACAGGGACACCACCAACAGTATCCCTTTAGATTGGAAAAATAGATGTCAACCACGCCATAAATCATGGTGGGTCAATGACTGAGGCAGCTAGAATAATTCAATTTAACCTCGAAAGATCAGCTGTGGTCTCAGTGATCAGAACTGCAGTGAGAACTGGTGAGTCTATAGTGTACATTACAGAACTATAGACGTCTGTAGGCTCAAACAGCGAAGCTTATGTAACTGTAAATGTGTTCTACAGTCTGAGGTCATGTTCTCATGTAATTTTCCCCACTATATTAAGACTAAATCAAATAGTGGAGACAGATTCAGATTCAAGAGTGAATTGTGTTTACCTTAGTCTGGGACAGAAATTACATTTGTCTTACAGAAAGACAGCACATCCAATCAATATTGGTACCAAATGTACCTAAAACAGTCATACAATGTGGATTTTGAGAGAAGTGTATCCACAATTCACCAGCATTTCCCCCCCGCTTCCATTACCGTTTCAAAACATTCAAAACATTGCATTCATATTCTTTAAGGAAATCTCAGACTTTCAAAATAATGAAGAGATTTTGTTAGAGCACCCACATAAAAAGGTACCGATAGTTTCACTGTTTATGTCTTCATAAAACCATTAGTTTTTGTAGCACAGAATATGTAATACATGCTTCATCATGGAGCTACATGTGATGCCGCTGCAAAAGGACTAGCATAGCGAATACCAGAGACGCCGTTGAATCATTAAAGAAATATGAAAATTATTGATGAAAAACACAGTTTAAATTTAAATGAAGTCAACAATTAGCCGCAAAAATAAAACAAAATAAATCACTTATCTGTAACAGTTGATACTATTGTCTCATTATCCTGAAATTTTCACAGTATGAACTTGGAATATTTTTCTTGAGTTTCCCAGAAAGAAACAAAAACATAAACACTGAAAAGGAATGCAACTGTTGCTCATCAGTTTAAGCAGTTGTTTCACCATAAATATAACTTACATAACTATTGACCAGGGATCATGATCAGCAGTCTTACCAATCAGGGATAAGTGCATTTGCATGCACATAATGTGACAAACACTGTTTGCAGTGTGTGTTTATAGGTTAGCAACCAAACATCATCTAACAACCCTGGAGAATAACACAACGCAGAGATCTACACACCTATACAAACAGCTTTAATGAGTGTGTTTCCGCTCATCAGAGATCTTTTCCATAGGGTCATTTTTTTCCACATACATGTGCACACATGTACTTTAAAGGCAAGTACGACATAAATTATTGAGGAATTTAATTTAAAAACCACTGATGATTCATTCTAATGTGGATCTAATTTTTCCATTTGAACATTTGCTGTGTTCTGTGATTTGATGTTTTACAGGGACTAAAGTTTAGTCTCAGACTGTATCGAGACCTAAACATCAATCATTATTTCTCTTAGCTTTCTTTCAAATTGTTCTACTTGTTTCTATTACTGTGCTCTGACAATCACACATCCAGTCTACTGCATAATGGGGCCACAAATAAATACATTTATTAATAATGCCAACATGGACAGCTTTTTTCTGTTGATGAAGAGTCTGTGACATCTAGGGTAAATGGACATTGAGTTTAAATGTTTTTCCTATCAACACTCAGTTGTTATCTTAACTAGTAATACACTGATTGCCATGGCATTTGACTCAAAGATATCTATTTCATCATGATGAAGATGGTGTTATATGTCAATGTCATCATCATCGGATCCCAATTTCAACTCATCATTAAATTATTACTAATGACCAAGTACCTGCCAAACAGCTAGGGTTATCTTTCTCCTCTAAGTGCTAAATAAACACATGAAATATTTTTCTTTTGGCCAAATTCAGCTTACTACATGCTGACATCTTTTAGTGGCACACCTCCAGCACTTGCTCATTGTAATAACCATGGCTGCTAAGACAACTGTATTGGTTTTTGTTGTATCAGCGTCAGAAAAATTATATAACTCATCATGTTACTTCCCAATCAGGGCAGTAGATGATACTATAGCCTTGTGTAATTAAGTAACAAAATACAAAGTTCAGAATGAGATCACTGGCGAAGAATGCCATAAAATATGAGGGGAAATCTATTTAGGCTAATACATGCAGTCTAGATGGGAACACCTACTGTAAGCCTATATCTGCTGAGTTATTGAGGCCAGTATGACTGTGGAAACAGCCATAAATCTGGACAGTAACTGAAATCAGGACAAGCATTTGTTACACAAGGTAGATGAACAGGAAACTGAAAGCACTGCCCGATGTAAGGCAAAAAGTGCTTTTAGGAGACACAGGGGTCAATGCTGGTTCACATACTTGTGTTAAATATGTATCAGTTCTTTTCAAACTATACATTTCACTAGCTGAGCCCACGTCCTCATTCTAGGTTTGACAGCGTTTTAGTAGGTAAAGGCGAATGCTTTGACATGAATTGAGCTGTGGGACTGGGGAAGGCCTCGAAGGGGACTGGCGACGGCTCCCAGGCCTGGCAGATCCCCATGCACTAAATAGAAATGAGGCACGTAAACAAGAATGAACAGCTTGCAGAACTGGGGGAGCCTATGTAGATGACAACCGGAAAGAACGTGTTTGGGGGCGTGATCCTGCTCCTGAAATTCCGATACATAATCTCCAATGAAAGCCCTGGAATTCCAAATTGGTCTCTTTAAGCATTTTTAAACAGCAAATAATTTCATCAGCTTAAAACTATTCTAACAATATGCCAGAATTATTTGATAACATAGCTATTTGACTTACAAGTATAAAGATTCAAAGGTAAAAGGTTGAGTGCAAAAAGTGTTATTTCTAAAAACAAGTTCCACAAAAAATTACCAAAATGATTATTCTCTGTTTATACTCCGTTAGCCGGCAGTTAAGTCTCGAGACTGTTCTTTTCTTGTAGTAGTAGTTCACACACATTATGGAGGTATTGTCTAGGTTGCCTTCTTGCTGTAGGGTAATCCCATGAGGAAAAAAGTATAGACCAGAGGGAGTTGCATTGCTTGGTGTGGTAGTTCTGTAGTTCTCAACCAGTTATGCCTTTTTTGAACCTTGAAATTGTACATAAAAGAACCATCCTTTCAAATACCTTATAGTCCAGACAATCCCAGTCTAATGAACATAAGAGCTGCAATTTCTTAGTAATACCCAATTTTAGCCTCTTGGAAGTTTCTCATGACTAAGGCAGGATTCATTTATTTTTCTAGTCTTGCTAACCATACACAGCACTTACACTACAAGTCGCACTTTACCTTTTATTTTATTTATTTATTCATACCTTTATTCTGTGCATATAAGCACTTTTTCCACGCAGCCAGACATCTAGCTAATTTAAAATCATCAGTTATTCCAGCATCAATATCTTTGGGCTGTGGAGGAAGCTGAAAATCAACCCACAGGAATATCATAGCAACTCTTCCCAAAAAGGCTTTGTCACCAGGAAATTCAAACCCTTAACCTACACAGCTGAACCTGATACCTGCTAAGTTTAATCACTTTTAAGCTGTGCTTGAAGCTTTTAGCACGTTGGCCTTTTCACACATTGCCAGTTCTCCAGTTTTCCATGTGCTTTTGGCTCTAGGGAATTGGACTGTCAGATCCTTTGGCTTTTATTGCAGTTTCTTTGCAGATTGAACAGTGTTTTAAGTTTAAGTTGTTTTGGCATATTGAAGCTGCATCGTAGTTCATCCGATAGTAGTGGCTGTTGCACCTTGGGGTGCCATTAAGATAGGTTAAGCTAAGCATGTTACTGAGGTCTGAACAGAATATGTGGTTATTTACCAGGCTTGAACTGTAATTATTAGGGTGCCTCACCTTTTTGGCATTAATTTTCCCAACCACTTAACTAATTCAGGGTCACTGGAGGATACACCTTGAATAGATTGCCAGTCTATTACAGGGCAAACACTGAGAGACTAATTTAAAATCATCAGTTACCTTAGTCTCTGGGTTAATATGTGACTGTGAGTGAGGCAGAATACGCAGAGAACCCACATAGGGAAAACATGCAAACTCCAAACAGAAGGACCCTGGTTAGCTGGTGGATTTGAACCAGGAGACTTCTTGCTGTGAGGTGAAACTATTATGACATCCAGTCCAACTAAACCCCATTGTTGCACTGCAATACAGCAAACAAAAGTAAGATATGTCCCCCAATTAAGCACTCAAAGGTCATCTTGTGTCTTGTAAGTTGCTGGTTAGCTGCTTTGATGATTACAGGAATGCACAGTTTTCTGTGTCCTTTAGGGCGAAGCCTACCCCAGTGTACACTGGCCGTAAAAAGGGTAGGAAATCAAGTACAAGTAATTGTGTGGATGCCCTCAAGGGCATCCACACTATTGAGATCCTGTTTCTCTTTATTCTTTATTGTGTGGATGCCTTAATAGGCATCCACACTATTGAGTTCCTGTTTCTCTTTATTCTTTATTATTCCGGGTGTTTCCGTACACTTTTCGCCGTGGATCTACTTCCACAATTTTTGTGCTATTTTCACCGTTCAAACTCTAAACTGTTCTGCTCTTTCTGCTAATGCCGGCTATGACTTTTGGTGTTTCTTACTATTATACTTTTTAAAATATTACACTTTTTTCCTTTAATTTGTCCCATTGAAATGAATGGGAAACTTCCACAATTCTGCTAAAACTTGCTTGTCTTTGAAACTTAACTACTGCCTCATACTTTCACCTAGAAACTCCATTCAAACTTTAAAATGTTCTCAAATGATTTGGCTATTCCTGTATGATTCAGCTTTTTCAGATCTTCTACCGTTTTAATCTTATCCCTCTTTGAGTTTTCAGTTGCAAAATTGTGATTTTTCAGAAAATACATGCGTTGCTATGGTTGCTATGCAATTAACTCAGAGGGGACAGTGAAACTGTTTGAATTTTCTCTTCATGTCCAAACAACTTCTTGCTACTCGCTCAATTTCCACTCAAGCCCCACAAATTATACATCAAAACGTAGGTATTTTTGCTGGCTTTCAGAAAATGTCACTATCATTGTTGTGGGACTCATAGATATTTTGCAAATCTCCTCAGAGTAACACAAAGTCAGAAAACTCTCCATTTAAACTCAATGGAGAGTTTGTTCAAAATCACCGCTGGATTTCTCTAATGAGAGGCATTTTCAAATTGTCATATCTCCTTAACGAAGCGAAGTTAAGACATGAGGCTTGTCCCCGTATATGTTCAGACACTCCTGACGCTCACAATTCAAGAATTTCTTTCTCACCTATTACCGTTCTGAAATGAGTTGGACTTGTTTGAGGGTAGGAAATTTGTCCCTCGCTCAGATTTCATCAGATTTCAATCTCTGGAAATGAACCACTTTTTTCTCTCGTCATATCTTTTTGATGGATTTCCACAGAGCCCTGAAAATTTCCATGACTGTTCACCAAAGCTTGCTGTTTCTTACGGTGAAAGAATGATTTTGATGCTCCATATAGATTTAGAGTTACCAAAGGTTGTTTGAGCGCAAGTCAATGCAGTTTTTGCTTCGCCTCTACTCAGTTACAGTGTATTACAAGTCATATATCTTTAATAATTTATGTTTTATCTCTGAATTATGAAGACCTGAAGATTCCCCCATCTCTTCTGAATAAAACGATGCCTGAATGACCGTTCTAGCCTCTACGGTTAGGAAATTATGGCCATTTGTTCGAGGGGAATCCTGAATGTCAGAAATACACTGAAGAAAACTCACACCTCTCTCTGTGTCTGTGTGTGTAAGGGCTGACTACAGCAGGTGCAGCTAATTTAACTGACCTACATATACCAAGCCCAGACTCTCAACAGCTCCTGTTCCCTTTACTGTCTGTGTATGTGTGTCTGTGTATCAATATTTCTCCTATGTTTAGGTATTACTCCTCAATCATAGTATTTCTGCTAAAGCAAAGTACTTCTACTACATCTTAGTACTTCTGCTAAATCATAGTATTTCTGCCAATTCATAGTATTTTTGCAAAATCATGGTATTTGTGCAAAATCATGGTTTTGGGGCCAAATATTTCTGTTATTTTATAATATATGTGCCAAATCATAGTATTTATCCCAAATTATAGTATTTATGCCAAATTACAGTATTTCTGCTAAAACGCAGAAATAGTACCTTTTAGCAGGAATTTCTACCAAAAGATAGTACTTCTGCTAAATCAGAGTATTTCTGCTAAACCAGAGTATTCCTGCCAAATCATAGTATTTGTACTGAAACATGGTACTTCTGCCCAATCATAGTATTTGTACTAAATCATAGTACTTGTGCCAAATCATAGTATTTATACCCAATCATAGTATTTCTGCTAAATCATAGCATTTGTGCCAAATCATGGTATTTGTGCAAAAACATAGTATGTCTGCAAAACCATAGTATATCTCTTATGTTATAGTATTACTACTAAGGCATAGTATTTCTGCCAAATCATAGTGTGTGTGCCAAATCGCAGTATTTATACCAAATCACAGTATTTGTGGTAAAACATAGTATTTCTGCCATATTGTGGTATTTGTGCAAGAACATTGAACTGTTATGTTATAGTATTACTACTAAGTCATAGTATTTCTGCATTGTTATAGTATTTGTACTAAAACGTAGTATCTCTGCCAAGTCATAGAATTACTGCAATTTCATAGTTTTTTTTAGGAAATCTGTTATGTTATAGTATTACTACTAAGTCATAGTATTTCTGCCAAATCATAGTATTTGTGCCAAAGCATCGTATTTGTATGGAGTCATAGTATTTCTTCTAAATCATAGTATTTCAATCAAATCTCAGTAGTTGTTGTTAAAACGCAGTATTATTGCCAAATCATAGTATTTGTACCCAATCATAGTATTTCTGCTAAATCATAGCATTTGTGCCAAATCATGGTATTTGTGCAAAAACATAGTATGTCTGCAAAACCATAGTATATCTCTTATGTTATAGTATTACTACTAAGGCATAGTATTTCTGCCAAATCATAGTATTTGTACTAAATCATAGTACTTGTGCCAAATCATAGTATTTGTTGAACATCATAGTATTGGAACCAAAACATAGTATTTGTCCCAAAGCATCGTATTTGTATTGAGTAATAGTATTTCTTCAAAATCATAGTATTTCAATCAAATCTCAGTAGTTGTGTTAAAATGCAGTATTATTGCCAAATCATAGTATTTGTACCCAATCATAGTATTTTTGCCAAATCGTGGTATTTGTGCCCAATTAATAATTCTGTTATGTTATAGTATTACTACTAAGTCGTAGAATATCTGTTATGTTATAGTGTATCTGCGGAATATAGTATGTGTGCCAAATCGTAGTATTTACACCAAATCACAGTATTTTTGCTAAAACATAGTATTTCTGCCATATTGTGGTATTTGTGCAAGAACATTGAACTGTTATGTTATAGTATTACTACTAAGTCATAGTATTTCTGCGTTGTTATAGTATTTGTGCTAAAACGTAGTATCTCTGCCAAGTCATAGAATTAATGCAATTTCATAGTTTTTTTTAGGAAATCTGTTATGTTATAGTATTACTACTAAGTCATAGTATTTCTGCCAAATCATAGTATTTGTACTAAATCATAGTACTTGTGCCAAATCATAGTATTTGTTGCACATCATAGTATTGGAACCAAAACATAGTATTTGTCCCAAAGTATCGTATTTGTATGGAGTAATAGTATTTCTTCTAAATCATAGTATTTCAATTAAATCTCAGTAGTTGTGTTAAAATGCAGTATTATTGCCAAATCATAGTATTTGTACCCAATCATAGTATTTTTGCCAAATCGTGGTATTTGTGCCCAAATAATAATTCTGTTATGTTATAGTATTACTACTAAGTTGTAGAATATCTGTTATGTTATAGTGTATCTGCGGAATATAGTATGTGTGCCAAATCATAGTATTTATACCAAATCACAGTATTTGTGCTAAAACATAGTATTTCTGCCATATTGTGGTATTTGTGCAAGAACATTGAACTGTTATGTTATAGTATTACTACTAAGTCATAGTATTTCTGCGTTGTTATAGTATTTGTGCTAAAACGTAGTATCTCTGCCAAGTCATAGAATTACTGCAATTTAATAGTTTTTTTTAGGAAATCTGTTATGTTATAGTATTACTACTCAGTCATAGTATTTCTGCCAAATCATAGTATTTGTGTGAATTTGTATACTGTAATATCACTGTATTATGTAGTGGCTAAGTAGGGGCTGTTTACTAAGTGCATCAGTGTAAATAGGTCATCTCTTGTGTTGGAGTGCCCTCTTGTGGCGCCTTTTGGGTAGTGCCTTAGTAAACGGGAACCCTGTAAAAAGTGGCATCAGACTGATTTGTAGTGGAGGAATTTGTTACCAGTTTTCTTAATCTTTAATCTGTATGCATGTTGTAATGCATACCCTGTTCTTAATCATAGAAACCACACCATATCACCTCTCCACATCCTCCTACTGTATGCCATACCTCCCTGTACCATCCATCTGACCGCAATAAACTCCACCTGTGGTAATCTAATCCCTGGATGTCAGCCTCTCCTTCTGACCGAGGATAGTTATAGTATTTGAGCCAAATCATAGTATTTGTGCTAAAACATAGTATTTCTTCCAAATCATAGTATTTGTGCCAAAGTATAGTATTTCTTCCAAATCATAGTATAACTGCACAATAAAGGTTCTTGAGCCACATCAGTGTTTGTGCCAAATCTTAGTATTTCTTCTAAATCCTAGTAATTCTGCTCAATGATAGAATTTCTGCTATGCTTTAGTACTTTTTTCCTAGATTGTAGTACTTCTGCTAAGTCAAAGTATTTCATGTAAATCATAGTATTTCTACCAAGTCCCAATGTTTCTGCTAAATCATAAATAATGTTTTAGTACAAATTGTATGATTTGGTGGAACTTTCTGTGTTCCAGCACAAATGCTATGATTTGGCAGGAAAAAAATATTATTTAGCATAAATACTAAGTTTTAGCAGAAATGCTATGTTTAAACTTTAAAAAATTCTGCTATTTCTGCTGATGTGTGTTATGACTTTTGACCATTGAAATGAATGGAACACATTATCAATGTGGTCACTGATTTTGCATGATGGGCTGAGCTGTGTTTTACCTCAGTGAGATAAGCATCCGTTCTCAGACTGGGAGGCCTGGGTTCAAATCCAGCTTATGGCAACATTTCTTTCACTTAACAGTTAAACTTTTTTTAAACTCTTTTCAACACAAATTTCTTTTTTTTCACCCCTTTTCAGCAAAATTTTCAGTTTTTTTAACCCCTTTTCAGCACAAATCCAAACTTTTTCAGCTCTTTTTCAGCAAAAACCTCTTTTCAGCAGAATTCTGCTGTCACCTCTTTTCAGCAGAAATTCTGCTGATTGAACTCTTTTCAGCAGAATTTTCACCCCCTTTTTTTTGCCCAAATTCTGCTAGCACAATTGTCAATCTCTCCACCTTTTCTTTGTGAGAAAGTGTTTGGCTCAGTGAGCTAAATAGCTGCCCTTTGACCAGGAGGGCCAGGTTCGAATCCTGCTCAGGGCATCTTTTTTTTGTTTTTTTTTGTTTCAACTTTTTCAGCTTTTTTCAGCAGATATCTTCAGCCGTTAAGGCATCCACACTGCATTTTCGCAGGAAATGCAAATTTTTCTAGTCTTTTCTTCATCTTCAAGTTGCTTCCGTACGTTTTTCGGCGCTTAACTACTCCCTCAGTTTTCAGCCGATTTTCTCAGTTCAAATCTTAAAAAATTCTGCTCTTTCTGCTAATTCCAGCTATGACTTTTGGTGCTCATAACTTCTATACTTTTTGAGATATTGATTTTTCTTTTCAATATTTTTTGAGCTTTTTTGCATATTAACAGTGGCCTCACTGATTTTCCTTGCCGGGTTGAGCTGTGTTTTAGCTCAGTGAGATGAGCATCCGTTCTCGGACTGGGAGGCCGGGGTTCAAATCCCGCTTATGGCAACATTTCTTTCAGTCAACACTTAAACTTTTTTAACTCTTTTCAACACAAATTTAAGCTTTTTCTCCCCTTTTCAGCATATTTTTCAGTTTTTTCACCACTTTTCAGCACAAATACCAGCTTTTTAAACTGTTTTCAGCAAAAACCTCTTTTCAGCAGAATTCTACTCATTTAACTCTTTTCAGCACAAATTCTTCTGATTGAACTCTTTTCAGAAAAGTTTTTCAGTTTTTTCTGCTATTTTCAGCAAAAACCTCTTTTCAGGAGAATTCTGCTCATTCAACTCTTTTCAGTAGAAATTCTGCTGATTAAACTCTTTTCAGTAGAAATTGTGCTGATTGAACTCTTTTCAGCAGAATTTTCATCTCTTTTCAGCAGAAATTCTACTTATTCACCTCTTCTGTAAAATTTTCAGCCTTTCCACCTCTTATCAGCCCAATTCTCCGCAGCTTCTGCTCATTTCAGCACAATTGTCAGTCTCTCCACCTCTTCTTTGTGAGAAAGAGTGTGGCGCAGTGAGATATGTTCCTTCCTTGAGTACCAGAAGGGCCAGGTTCGAATCCTGCTCAGGGCAACTTTCTTTTTTTTTTTTTCAACCTTTTCTGCTTTTTTCAGCAGACATCTTCAGCGTTAAGGCATCCACACAGCATTTTCGCAGGAAATGCAAATTTTTCTAGTTTATTTTAGTTGTAATGGAAATAAAGATAAACATAATGCCTTCTAAATTAGTGATGTGTCGGTCGCGAACGAAATGGCTCTTAGAGCCGGGTCTTTGACGTGAACGACGCAAGTCGGCTCCTTATCGCAAGCCGTGGGTTTTTTTTTTTCCTTTTCTCTCTCTCTTTTTTTTGCACTTCACTCTGCACACAAGCCTTGTGCTTTGCGCTGGGAAGAGGGGGGAGGGGCCGTAGTTACACTCACAGTAGCACAGGAACAGAGCGGGAGGAAGAGAGAGAGAGAAAGAGAGCCAGGGACAACAACGTCACATTAGAAAGGTATAGTAATCATCCACATCCAATAAAGGATTCAGAAAGTTTATTCATGCAGGCCCATATGACAGAGAATATGCATCTTCTTTTTGTTTTCATATTATAATTTATATTTAATTGAGTTGTGGTTTGCAGTGTTTTGTGTTGTTTCACTTTAAATTTGTTTAAAAGGAAAAAGCTGAAAATTTAAATAGTTAAAAGTTGAACTGTGACTAGTTGGTTTTTGTATTATATGATTTATTTATTAGATTTTATGTGGAGTGAATAAATAAAAGTATATTTACAGTGGCCCCTAGAGACAAAGCACGTACAAACTCCAAAACACGTAAAAACTCCAAAATACGTAAAAACTCAAAACAGGTACGAAACACAACAGAAGTGCTCCAGGATGCTAGGCGCAGTGCTGAGCTTTTGTTACCTAGTGGCTACACAAGCCAGCAAGTACCCACGACCAGATTTGGTGTGTGGTAGTAACAGGTAAATGAACATTTTTTTAAAATTATTTGAATATATATGAGTGCTTGTGTATAAATACACAAACAATACACACATGCTTTCAATTGTGTAATTTAAGTGATCTAGGTAGCTCTGTTTTGGAAGTTCAGTTAACTCTAGGAATGTGTTTTGGAGTTTGTACGTGCTTTGTCTCTAGGGGCCACCACATATATTTATATATAAACATATATAAATAAAACCACTTTTGTTTTTACATTAGTAATTCCTTTTGTGCATAATTTTATATTATTGTTAATAATAAATTAATTAAAGCAACAAAACAACCTGAAGAGCCGGTTGGGAGCCGAAAGAGCCGGCTCTCTAAAAAGAGCCGGAAATCCCTATTCTAAATGCATTCACACTCTGAAAGTAGATGAAACATCTCAGAAAGCTTTTTTTTCTAAGATGAAACTACTGTGCAAACACATATACACCCTCTGTCTTTGTCATTATAATTTCCGTCTATTTTCACTCTGTGCTGTCTAACTGGAAACCTGCCAAAGTACAGTCAGAGCAGGCGAATGAATTATATTCCTCTACAAAAAGAGTCATTTTCTCTTGTCTCTTTTCTGCTGCGTAGGAATTTGCCTTTTTTTTCTAAGTATTGGGTGCATCCATTTTTCTGTATGTAGACTCAGACCAACAACACACCAACAAAGTGGTGTTTCTGGGGACGGTAGTTCAGTTTAGTAATGTGGTCCTCATTTCTAGCACAGGATAGGGGAAGATTATGTGATATTTGTACAGTAATTGTCATTTTTAGCTCGGTGCAATCAAAGGCTTCTCTGTTATTTCTGAGAAAAACAGCTCCATTTGAGCTGGAGGAGAGCAGCTCTCTGTCACTCTGACTCTCTTGTGAGAGTTATTCCTGCTGTCCTCACTCTGTGCTGACACTGTGCAGACACACATCTGTGTTTTCTCCAACTTTACTGGATGGAGGGAACCCATTACAGTTTTTGCTCGTTGCTTGAACACTATAAACCCATGCTTAGACTAAAGTAACACAACTTGAAGCTTTTGTTACCATACCTCAAACACATGTACCCATACCTTAAACAAAAGTGCTGCTTTGCACTCTGGTTGCAATTATGCAACACACTTACTCCTTTATGCAACACACATGGTCCTGCATACTACACTCTATTTCATACATAAGACACTTCGTTCAAAAATGAAATTTCAGGGTGCCATTTGGAAAACACATGTATCCAAAATACAAAACACATCGGGTAATTGCAACCACTCAAATATACACCTGAAGGCACTTACTTGCAAAACTGAACACCAATTAGCCAACCACAAACCACTTCAAATTGATTGTGGTTGGAGAACCAGGCCTGGACCAGAGCAGCCCGATGGAAACTGACATTATCCCATATCACCACAAACCTGGGCTGATCTGGTCTGTTCTGTACAACTATATCATGGAGAGCATCTAGAAATGTGAGTATGTGTTGGCTATTGTATGGACCTAGTATTGCATGATGGTGCAGAAGCCCTCGAAGGCATATGGCAGCACAAAATGTGATGTTTCCCCCGCGCTGCCCTGGGACGTGCACAATTGCCCTTTGGCCAATTACATTACGACCCCGTCGTCTTGTTTTGCTCAGGTCGAATCCAGCTTCATCAATGAAAATGTATTCATGAGGCTGTGCAGCTCCATCCATGGCCAAGATTCTCTGGAAAAAAGGGGAACATATCACTGTACTACAGTGCTACACATACAGCACCCTCACCCCATCACACAGGTACCTGTGTAGCTCTCAGAATAGATCCATGTGGTACTGATATGGTACATATTCAGCTGCTACTGGACTTCACCAATACTCTATTGTAAATGTAAGGGACAGTTACACGTACCCGTACATATTCAGCTCGAAGTCCTTTGACCCTGTCACTGTTCCTCTCGAATGGGACTCTGTAGAGCTACTTCATGGTGATGCTGTGTTTACCCAAGATGCGTCTGATGGTGGTGATGCTCACATGGTTTATGCTGTTGAACACTTGCCTGTCTGCAAGTATTTTCCGTTGTAGCTGGTGGAGACAGATGGCATTGTCTGCCCTCACTAGGTCCACAACGGCAAGTTCCTGCTGTTGTGTGAACAGGCGTTGCCGTCCTCCCCCAGAAGGTCTTCGGGTCATTCTGGAGGAATACAACCACATATTGTCATCGGTTTGCTTATTTTTCTTACAGTACTTTACTGTATGTACTGTGTCATCCACTGTACAACACTGTACTTCAATATAAGGAATCAGCCACTTTGGCTGCAAAAGGAGCATTAGCACCCCGTACACTTGATATGGTAATGTGATATACTGTAGAACAGTGCTATGAAACCATCTGAGTAGAGCAGAAGGTATGGAGGTGAAGACATACCTGTTTTCTGGTCGGAATGTTCGTATTACAGATGCCACTGTGAAGCGGCTTAGATGTGGGTGGACTCTCTGCCCAGCTTCCCTCATAGTCAGGCCATGGTTGATGACATGGTCCACCAAAGTTGCTCTTATTTCATCAGAAATATGGGTCCGTGCATGGCCTCTTCGGCCTCCTCCTCCTCTTCCTCCTCCTCCTCTTCCTCTTCCTCTTGCTCTCCCTCCATCCATGCTTGCAAAGTTCTTGAAATGGCTACGCTGAGGGCTTTTTGTAGTTGGCTAATTGTTGTTCAGTTTTGCAAGTAAGTGCCTTCAGGTGTATATTTGAGTGGTTGCAATTACCCGATGTGTTTTGTATTTTGGATACATGTGTTTTCCAAATGGCACCCTGAAATTTCATTTTGTGAACGAAGTGTCTTATGTATGAAATAGAGTGTAGTATGCAGGACCATGTGTGTTGCATAAAGGAGTAAGTGTGTTGCATAATTGCAACTAGGGTGCAAAGCAGCGCTTTTGTTTAAGGTATGGGTACATGTGTTTGAGGTATGGTAACAAAAGCTTCAAGTTGTGTTACTTTAGTCTAAGCTTGGGTTTATAGTGTTCAAGCAACGGGCAAAAACTGTAAAAAAAAACTGATTGTGTGTGTATTTGTGTGTGTGTGTGTGTGTACCTGTGTAAATTTGGTCCCATTATGGGGACCAAAATACCCGTCCCCATGTGCTTGAAAGCATTTTTGAGGCTCAAAATGTCTTTTAGTGTTAGGGTTACAGTTAGTTAATGGTTAGGTTTAGGGATTCGTTTTTTATGGTTAGGGTTAGGGTAAGGGAAAACATTATATCAATGAGATGTCCGCACTAGGATAGCAACACCTGACGTGTGTGTGTTTATGCGTGATACTGTAAATGTTAACTCATAGTTTGCGCTGCTTACAGTGGTGACCTTCTTCTATCCCACAGCAGGCGTCTCAGTCCTTGTTTCATGGGAGAGTGACAGCTGAAGTCATCTCAAAGCTTTTCTGCTTCTGTGGGAAAGAATTAAACTGGAACGTTTTGTGGTCCTGAAGCCTTAAAAGGACAATTTGCTTTTTAAAGTTTAACACACTTGAACATGACTATGTTCATTCCATTTAGCTGACAAATGACAGTGTCGGTTTGTCCCAACCTTCAGTTTAGTACAAGACTGTAAGTTGTCTTTGAAACTTCTTTTGGTACATCCTGTGATCCAAACATTACTGTCAGATGTGTATTACCAACATACTGCCACTCCTAAAATGGAAATTCTACATTTTGATATTGTTGCTGTTGTTATGTGTCAGGTTTACTATGCTGTTAGTTTTACCCTTGAGAGCAGGGCAGACACTAGATTTAGGCAAATCAAATCAAGTGTTCTGCTTGCATTTCTTTTCAACTGATTGCTCAGTTGCTGATTGTTTATGGTTGAAGAAGAATGTCCTATTTCTTTGCCTTTAGAGATCCTTTACAAACTTTCTTGCTTTAGATCGTTATTCACTTGCACTATGAAGCACTGTGTGATCAGTTTTGCAGCCACTGGTAAAGCTCTACAGACTCCACAGTTAATCCTGCTTCTTCTGCCAGCTCTCACATTAATAAACATTAGTGACGTAGTTCCACTGGCGGCTATACATCATTCTGGTATGAGTTATTTATTTTTTCAGAATGCTGCAGGCTCTTTGAACGTTATTTGAGACGTTATATTAATCTAATATGGCCTTCCTGTTCTTGTAAACAGTGGATTATTTTTCTTAACCATGGCAATGATTCTGTCATCACACGCTTTATTTGTCCTGTATGGTCATTCAGACCTCTTGGTGTTGGTGAGTCTGCCAGTTCATTAAATCTTTCTAAGAATATACCAGATTGTTGGTCTGACCACTCTTAAAGTGTTTGTTATCTCTCTGATAGGTTTATTTGCTTTTCTGTTTTTTTTTTTTTCAGCCTAGTAACAGCCTCTCTCACATGCACTTAACTCTCAGTGAAAAGCTATAAAAACATATTAACATTAACTTCAGATGTTACTGTATGTCTGCTTCATTTGTCATGAAAGAAAAAGGAGAGTAAGAAAGTAACCTAAAGATTTCTAAAGGCAACGAAACAGCATATTCTTTAGTCAGATAAATGATTACAACCTAACAGAGCACCCACAAACAAACAGCAACTGAGCAGTCGAGGAAAAAGAAAGCAACTGACTGAAACTGCTTTTCAGTCATTCCAGTAACTTTTGAGTCTCTAAAAAATGTGTTGCTAAACAATTAATATAATACTTTTGTTAAACCCCTTGAACTAAAGCCGAACTAAAGCTGAACTAAAGCTGAAAGTCTGCACTTCAGTCACATCTTGATTGTTTGATTTAAAATCCAGTTTATAGAGGTAGAACTAACAAAACTGCCTTCAGCCAACTAATTAGGGACCTAACTATTATTTTTCAAAATGAATAACAAAAAACGTGAATGGATGAAAATTCTGTGATTGTTCTGCTGTAACGAAAACTCTACTAAACAGTTATTTTATGTAACTTATTCCAAATATTCTGGTTTTCATTCAGAAAGCTTGCATGACTAAATCTTTAGTGCCTTGTGATTAGGGCTGCTCAATTAATCGAATTTTAATCACGATTACGATCTGGGCTTTCAACGATCATTAAAAATGACTGAGCCGATTATTAGCCCCTCCCTCATGCTTTACTCTCGCGCTGCTCCGTGTGGCAAATCAAGCGCACTGCTCTGCATTTCGAACACGCGTCACAACAATTAAGAGGACCCGAGGGAAGCTCGGAAAGCTAAGCAGAAGTTATTTGGAGAGGAGTGGACTGCCGTTGGTTGAAAAGAGAGGTAAAAAAAAAACAAAACTTCAGTGGTGTGGAAACATTATGGGTTCGCGGAGTCAGACGTGGATCAAGTAGACACAGTGTGTAAACTTTGCTATGGTGTCGTAGCTGCACCATAGAGCAACACTGCAAAGTTTACATTTTTCATTTATTTCTTTTATTGCAAACATTTGCACTGTTATCAGTATTTGCACACTATTTTATATTATTTTTTAAAGTCATTATTCAATACATTGTTATTGTTAACCCTTTAAAGCCGGTCAGAGCAGCATGCTCGTTTTGTATAACTATTTTTAAATCCCTGTAGAACCTGAACCGCTAAGCTAGCACAATAAATTTTTTTCCATATGAAACCAGAGGAGTTGTACTTACATCTTATGCCATCAGCTTGTCCTAGGTCACGGTTTCCTTCCACATATAGCTTTGCAAAAATTGCATAAAAAGCGCTTGCAGGAACAAAAACATAATATTCCAGAAACACGCTTTGCCGATCCGATCAGCTGTTCTTAACACTTCCCACATTGAAAAAGACGTCAACGCGAACTATCGCAAGTGACATCATTTTCGCGGAAAATGTAGTTTTTTACTTGTAGGCCTTAGAACTCGAATTGCACTGCTGGAAATAGTTTATTTTGATGCACATGCACATTCTTTGCAAATTTGCATCATAGGATTGTTTTTTTGTTTTTCCTGCAGTGTATATAAAAATTGCTGTATCTCCAAAAATAAAACTATGAAGACACTCAAAATAAATTTCCTGTTGTTGTAAACTATTTTTTGCAACTTTTTTGTATTTAAAGTTTTGAGGGATAAGCCTCTTAAATTTCTCCAAGTAGAAATATATGTAAAAAAAACAAAAACGATTTTCAATTTTTTTGTAGTTTATTGCACTTTTTTGCAATTAATGTAGTTACTATGGACTTAATACATACACATTTTTAAAATATGGGCTATAACAGTTGTATTGATGTATAGCAACTTGAAATGCTCCCACAAATGGCACTACAGCATGTAAAAAAAATATTATAAGCTCTGGCGGACTTGGTTCTATGGTAGATCTTAAAGGGTTAAATAAATATCGTCAATTAATCGTGATCTCAATTTCAGTGAAAATAATCGTGATTATCATTTTTGCCATAATCGAGCAGCCCTACTTGTGATGTTATGTTTTAATAATAATAATGGATTGCATTTATATAGCGCTTTTCGGGGCCCTCAAAGCGCTTTACAATCCCACTATTCATTCACTCTCACATTCACACACTGGTGGAGGCAGCTACTGTTGTAGCCACAGCTGTCCTGGGGCAGACTGACAGAGGCAAAGCTGCCATATCGCGCTCTGGCCAACACCAGTAGGCGGTAGGTGAAGTGTAATGCCCAAGGACACAACGACCAAGACTGTCCGAGCCGGGGCTCGAACCGGCAACCTTCCGGTTACAAGACGAACTGCCGATTCTTTGAGCCACGACCGTTTTAGCAGCTTTTCTATCCATGAAACTACATTACAGGGATACACTTAACAATGATTGTGAAAATAAAATTTATTTTTTATTCTAGCATTCAAATGTGCATCTACAATGCCTCCCAAATTTGGACACTCTCTCTACACTGCACACACACACACACATGGCACACACACACACACACACGGCACACACACACTCAGGCAGCCTTTCAATTATGTCAGTTCTGATCTGACCTGAGGGGATAGACAAAGAGAAAGAGGAGTCGGGTGGGGGTGAGGTGGCTTCCTCTTCCACAAACATTCCACTTTAATGTTCACACACATACAGATAGGTCCAGATATATTTGGACACTGACACAAGATTTTTTTTTTTTTTTTACCAGTTTACTGAAACATATTCCAATTATAGTTATAAAATGGGCATGGGAATAATGTGTAGACTCTCAGCTTTTATTTGAGGGTATCCACATTCAAATTGGATGAAGGATTTAGGAGTTTCAGCTCTTTAATATGTGCCACCGTCTTTTTACAGGGGAAAAAATAATTCAACAAGTGACTCAAAGGCTATTTCATGGTCAGGTGTGGGCAGTTCCTTTGCCATGTTATTATCCATTAAACAGATAAAAGGCTGGAGTTGATTTGATATGTGGTGTTTGCATTAGAAAGATTTTGCTTTGAACAGACAACATACGGTCAAAGGAGCTCTTCATGCAGGTGAATCAAGCCATCCTTAAACTGCAAAAACAGAAAAAAAACCATCTGAGAAACTGCTACAATAGTAGGAGTGGCAAAATCTCCAGTTTGGTGCATCCTGAGAAAGAAAGAAAGCACTGTTGAACTCACCAACACAAAATGACCTGGACTTACACAGAAGACAATTGTGCTGGATGATCGCAGAATCATTTCCATGGTGAAGAGAAATCCCTTACCAACAGCCAGCCAAGTGAGCAACACTCCAGGAGACCCAAGTCTACCATAAAGAGAAGAAAATTGAAGTAATACAAAGCATTCACTCTAAGCCCAAAATCACTCACAAACCTCAAGAATACAAAGGCTAGATTGACCTAAAAAAAAAAAAACATCAAAAGGAGCCAGCACAGCTCTGGGAAAACATTCATTGGACAGATGAAACCAAGATCAACATCTACCAGAATAACGGTAAGAAAAAAGTATGGGGAAGGCATGGAACAGCTCATGAGCCAAAGCATAGCACATCATCTGAAAACACAGCACAGGCAGTGTAATGACTTGGGCGTGCATGGCTGCCAGTGGCACTGGGACACTAGTGATAAAGGACAGAAGCATCCAAGTCTGAGTGTTCAGAGACATACTGTTGGCTCAAATGCAGTCAAATTGATTTATTTATTATTAAATACTGAATAGAGATATAAATAAGAAAAAAGAAACATTTGACTGACCAGAGGTTATATTGTCTCTGATTGGTTGGGTGTGTGTGCTGTGCGGTTGGTGGGAGGTTGAAAGGGGGTTGGGATGGATCCCCCGTAGATGAACAACCACCATCTGCTGGTAAGATGACACCACCAATGGGGTGCAAGTGTCCAGCTGGGAGGGACACGAGAGACCAAAGAGCAGACACACTAGATTTTATCAATAAAATCTGGAGCTCCTTCAGGCATGTGATTTGCTATAATAATTGAAAAGCTAATTACTGGGAGAGTTGATTGTGTGTAGTTTAACTTTGAATTAGTAGTTTTATTACAATGCACAGGTTAAGAAAGATCAGGGCAGATAAACAATGCATACTTTGAGGCGAACCTTGAGGAATTTCTGTATTTTCCTTCATTCACACCAGTTTTAACTGATAGAAATGATCACTTTTAAACAAAATACTGAAAATCTTGGTGACTGTTTCTTCCTTAGAAAAAAATGCATTGATATAATTCATTATAATTTAGTATAAAAACTCTTTGTTGCTTGTTTCTCAGCTTTTTATGCATTAGGATTATATTACACTCATGCATGTGTATTTACTGTAACTTGTTATAAATGCTGATTGTTCCATTGGATCTTTACATGACATATTTCAACATCTGTGACTTAAGAATCTGTCTGTAGCTTATAGTTGTGAAGTGTCTTGTAATTTCACACTATCAGTGTACTGTATAAGTTTTCAGTCGTTTAACAAGCTGAGGTCTAAAGTCACCATCTGTAGTTTTTGAAATATTTTTTTAGAATCATCTTCCAAGCGTTGGCAGTCAGGGTGAAAGGTTCTGAGATAGGTTTGGGGTTATCACTGATGATAACTTAAAACTCAAAAGGTTAAACAAATAGTTAAATATTTTCTCCAATAATATGCTAAGATATGCTGCAAGGTGAGTGGAAGCCTTTGTGTGGACATCTGTTTGTACTCTGATCAAATGAACCAATGCTGCAGTCACACAAGGGAAAACTACTTGGAAACCACAGTGGAAGCAAAATTAATACGAGCATGACCTTTGAGATGGTTACTTTGAAGACAGAGACCAGGCCTGTGACCACTCTCAGTTAGTTGCTGCCTTCAAAGTAACTTTGGTGTGTCAGATAACAAGAATAAAGATCAGTCTACCATCAGTTTGTAATTCAAGTTGGTGATTGCATTGCAATTAAATGATATTTAACTATGAAAAATTGGCAAAAAAAAAAAAAAAGAGTTACTCCTCTAAAAATAGTGACATAGTTGTGTAATTAACAGCAACATAATAAAAACACTTAGCAGACTTGCTTTTATATAATCATAGCAAACCCAATTAAGTAGAGTCCTCTTTTGCAAAGGGACACGTCACAGATAAATGGTACTCTCTGGTGCAGACTCAGATGCATTGACTTAGATTTGGAAATAATTTGCATTTAATCATACACTGGGGAAATTCACTTCTTATAGCAGCTTTGTGAAGGTGCAGCAAGAAAAGGTTAATTAAAAATATATAAGAAAAAAATTATAAATAGAAAAAATAGATAACTAAGATAACAGTGTACAAAAAACCCCCAAAACTATGTAAAAGTGAATATATAGAGTAAAATACATCAATACTTTTCTTTTAATATGTACATCATCACCAGTGGGTGTGATAATGATACACCTGTGTTTTTAAACATTGCAGTGTCCTGGCAGTTGGCAGTCCTTTCACGATAACAAAGTTGGATGGCAGTTATGTGGAGAAACCCTCAACCCAGATGACCAATTGGATGCCACAACTACTTGCAACCATTTGCAAAAAGCAGGGAAAAAAACAACCACTGACTGCAAATTCACAACGTACACAACGTATAAAAAACAAAGAAATAAGAAATAAATAGAGATTATTTTTGTGTGCTAAACATATACAATCAAATGCACAGGAGAGACAAACAGACAGACTTAAATGCCAGTCAGTAAAAATAAGTTTTATGGATAGACTCAGTGGAGGGAACAGATTTGACTCTCCTATGAATTTAAACCTGGAACCTGGAACCAAACCATGAAGGGGCAAACAGGAAGATCTTGAAATTGATTCTGAACCTCACTGGCAGCCAGTGGGGAAAAACTAAAAGAGGTGGGATATGATCTCTTTTTTGGGTGCCTGTGAGGAGCTGGCACCAGTATCTTGGACAAGATGAATATGGGAAAGAGAAGACTGACTGAGTCTGGTGTGAAGTGAACTGCAGTAGTCAAGTGGGAGGAAATTAGAGCATTAATGACAATTTCACGACAACGAGATTGCAATCCTGTTTTTACACTAGTGTGACTGATTCTTTACTCACTGGCATATGCATCCTTCTACTAAATGGACAAGCAAATAGTCATAGAGTAAATAGACGCAGTAAAATAAGGGTAACTTCTGCTCCATTATGTATGCAGCTCTTGATGTGTCCAGCCATAAGATAGTGGAATCCTGCAATATAGGCAGGTAGTCAAAAGCTAAACACTAGTGTTGTGATATTTTGATACCATGGTAGCATTTACAGGATATTGTTTTATTGTGATATTATACAGAAAAGAGTTACTCAATAAGGCCCATTTAATAGTTGTTTTTCTCTTTCTCTCTGACCCAAGAATTGATGTGTAAGACTCACAGGCTGGTACCCCAAGGTCGAAAACACCACAGAGACGAGACCACTTCCTTACTCCCATCCTCCCTTTTTCTTTATCTCTTAGAAAAAGGCTCGTTAAAGGCCAGGTGGTTTGTTTCAGAATTCACTAATGAAAGAACTCTGTATTCTATGTCTAGGAGTGTATTTTGCTGGGATGATCATAAATTGTAGCTGAACTGATAAACTACACAAAGGATACTTCTTTGCTCACAAGGCAGGAAGACGTTTCCTTATTTGGTCTGTACTGGTTTGAACTGAGAACTTGCTGACACACGAACCTTTTTTTCCTCTATATAAGCTGTTATGTACTAAATAAACCTTTGAGTCGATTGGGAAGGCAACCTAAAGCAGTCTCTGTTTTCTTGTTCTCCCAAGCTGCTCCCGAGCTCGTACTAACACGCTGAATGGCATACCTGAGTGTTACTTTAAATAATTAGGAATCTTAGAAGGAAAGGACAGAACTCTGCTTATCGCTCGTGCCTTGGAGGGAAAACCGGGATGGACATTTTTTTCCTTCAACTAGTGAGATTATTGTACAAGAAGAGGAAATAGCTTTGATTGATACTTCTATTTACTATTTACAGAACAATCAGCTGTTCTGCATCAAATTTGATGCCACACAAATTATTTGTGTCACTCCAAAAAATAATTTCTGTCCACTATGAGATAAAGGGGAACAACAGCCTGATACCTTCAGGCCTGACAACAGGAGATGTATCACTCCTGTAACACCTGTAACATTCAGCAGTTGCCTCACTGTTCTGACACACACAACAAAACTATTGACTACACTACACACTAACTACACAAGATTTGCGCTAAACGTGGCAAATCTCTCATCTCAAAACACCGCCGTCACTCCTAAAACTTCCCCCTTTCCTAAACAACTAAATGCCACGTTGCCATGTAATTTTTTGATTGGTCAACATGGTAATTTTTTCGACGAATAGGAAAGGGTGGTGGGGGGGGGGGGGGGGGGGGTTGGTTTTGTTTTTGCTTACAGGCGGAGAGTGTTTTCGAACGTTTTCCTTATAAAATGCAGTTTTTACCGTTTCTTACCACAGTAAATATAAACAAACATAGCATTCAGGAAAAACAAACATTGCAGATATTTTTATCATAACTCTGGTTTTACGTGGCCTATCAACACAATTTAAAAACTGGTATAAAGTCCACACTTTTTCCGTCAATTGTTCCGTCTGTCCTGCTCACATCTCCAATGGTTGTACACGTTGTCATTAACGTGGCTTCACTCCACATCAGCCACGACGCTTTGCTAGCTAAAACACCGGTGTCGCACATAAGGACGCTGTCATAGCCTGTCAACCACGCTGATTAACTGCTTATATACGAATGTGAATCGCATCATCGGCTGGACTACAGGATAAGGTGGCATCGTTCTAATCCCATACAGGGAGCAGCCAGTCACTTACTGACTACACTGCAAAACAGAATTGTTAAAGTTTTATTTTCAATTCAGGTTAGATTTTTTTTTTTCACAATGCAGTTTTTCCTGTGCGCAGAGACCGAGCCCGCAGTGCGCAACTGCGCATGCGTGCAGCTTAGAGGGAACATTGGTGAATGGTGATGGGATTTCCGGCTCTTTTTAGAGAGCCGGCTCTTTCGGCTCCCAACTGGCTCTTCAGGTTGTCTTGTTGCTTTAATTAATTTATTATTAACAATAATATAAAATTATGCACAAAAGGAATTACTAATGTAAAAAAAGTGGTTTTATTTATATATGTTTATATATAAATATATGCGGTGGCCCCTAGAGACAAAACACGTACAAACTCCAAAACACGAACAAACTCCAAAACACATTTCTAGCATGAACTGAACTTCCAAAACAGAGCTACCTAGATCACTTAAATTACACAATTGAAAGCATGTGTGTATTGTTTGTGTATTTATACACAAGCACTCATATGTATTGAAATATTTTTTTAAAAAAAAGTTCATTTACCTGTTACAACCACACACCAAATCTGGTCGTTGGTACTTGTGTAGCCACTAGGTAACAAAAGCTCAACACTGACACTAGCATCCTGGAGCATTGTGTTTTGTACGTGTTTTGAGTTTTTATGTGCTTCTGAGTTTTTACGTGTTTTGGAGTTTGTACGTGCTTCGGAGTGCGTACGTGTTTGTACGTGCTTTGTCTAGGGGCCACCATAAATATACTTTTATTTATTCACTCCACATAAAATCTAATAAATAAATCATATAATACAAAAACCAACTATTCATATTTCAACTTTTAACTATTTAAATTTTCAGCTTTTTCCTTTTAAACAAATTTAAAGTGAAACAGCAGAAAACACTGCAAACCACAACTCAATTAAATATAAATTAAAATATGAAAATAAAAAGAAGATGCATATTCTCTGTCATATGGGCCTGCATGAATAAACTTTCTGAATCCTTTATCATCTGCAAATGAAAATAGTTGTGGATGATTACTATACCTTTCTAATGTGAAGTTGTTGTCCCCTGCTCTCTTTCTCTCTCTCTCCCTCCCGCTCTGTTCCTGTGCTACTGCCAGTGTAACTACGGCCCCTCCCCCCTCTTCCCAGCGCAAAACACAAGGCTTGTGTGCAGAGTGAAGGGGAAAAAAAGTGCGAGAGAGAGGGTGAGAGAAAGAAAGAGAAAAAAACCCCACAGCTCGTGATAAGGAGCCGGCTCGCGTCGTTCACGTCAAAGACCCGGCTCTAAGAGCCATTTCGTTCGCGACCGACACATCACTACTTGCTAGTAGTCCTCACTGCTAACCAGTTTTATTCAACTGGCATAACCTGAGGCAATTTTGGACTTTGCACAACTTTCTTTCTCCTCAGCATGAGTTACCAGAAAGAAGCAAGCTGTAAAATCTCTGACTGTAATGAAATGTTGTTTTTTGTTCAGAATATGGTCTTACTGAGATCTAGTCAGAATAATGTGGTAGATGTGGTGAGCATGATCTGACTTTTGACTAGCGGACAGGAATTCTAGTTTGCTTTGGGGCCATTTTTAGGCTTTGGTGTCATTTTCCTATTGCTGTTTGTTTATATTTCTGTTTGAATCACAAAAAGTACTTGGTTAGAGTTAGAAAAAAAATTAAAACACATCTTTTTACAATGTGAACCACAAATGACAAGCCATATTTGACATACATTACTGCTTCTTTCTGTTAAAGGATACTTGGGGCTATAACACAATATACAATATATATCAGAATATGTTTAAATAACCTCCAAAAACAAATGTAATTTAAACCATATTGTGCCTGAAATTGCACTGGTATACTCATTCAAATCGACCACTCAGTATTTTTTCTACATTTAATACAACAAAATCTGAATTAATAGAAATGTTTTATTTTAACTATTTTAACTCGATGGTTACCATAAAGCTGTTTTAACCATGGTACGCGGCAAAACCTGTCTTACAATTAGTATATTAGATAGGTCGCCCAGTCCTAGTTTGAAACTTTAGTATCCTATAGTAGTTTTGCTTTTGAGACAAGTACTTTATTCACAGCACTGATGTACATATCACACACTGCAGTGTCTACAGTAAACACTGACAGACAGGGATCTGACATCAAATGTTTTAACATTTGGTAATTATTACTTGGGTTCTCTTAAACAAAGAATGTTTAATAAATGTGCACTTTTCTTAGTGTGAAAGGTGGCGCCAATGCAAAAAAAAAAGCTTAAAACCTAATAGCCAGTGAAGGATGCCACATCTGGTGTCAACAAGCTGGTTGTATGCAAGTTTATGGGAAAATAGCCCTTTGCCTCCCTTATCTATGACCTCAATAAACACATTCCTTATGACTTTATGATCTCAGTCACAAGCTCACACGTCTTATTGAATACAATATGAAGTTTATTTTGGAAATATTACTGTCAAACAGAAGGATAAACAAGATTAGACTTTACCCATTTGATTGAAACACAGCTGAATATTTAGAGCCAGACAGTGTTCTACATCCAGTTTCAAAACACCACAAATATGGGACCTTACTGATGCCCATTGTTACAGTACAGATAGAATAAAGTTGGGCTAGTTTGGTAATGTGTTCCCAGGTTGAAAAAATCTAGGGAAGTAGCAAGAATAGGCTAACTAGTTAATAAAAGACAACGATTTATCTACGCAGAAGTGTGTGGAACAATGGCCACACGATGCTATTTTAGATGCAGAGTTAGTCTGATTGGCTGACCCATGGAAGCAAACATATAAACATCTAATGGCAAACATCAGTGACTGGAAGCAAAGCAGAATATTTCAACAATACAAATCAAACCCATGTAGCAGTAGGTTACATTTGTTATTTCTTTACTTAAATTATCATTAGACTTATATATATATAGACCAATTGTTGTCGTGTTTGCCGTCCTCCAATTTAAAATAACCTTAAGCATTATTAATATTATATCTAATAATAATAATAATAATAATAACAACAACAATAGTTAGTAGAAATAACTTTGTCAGGCTATAGCCTAACAATGTGGTTTCTACATAAAACAAACAAACAAACGAAACTAAACTATAACATCTCTCATACTTGGGTTTTTCGATTGCTACCCCCTCTCTCCTCACTCCCTCGCTCACTCGTTCTCTCTCTCCAGTTCACTCAGAGTCGCTTGACCAACTAGGAAGCGCGCAGTCACAGCTCTGATCCGCGCGCACCGACCTACCAACCGGCTAGCGAGGAGCTCTCTCTCGGATCCCCCTCTTTCTCTCCCGCCTTGCTCCCTCTTTATTCCTCCACATATATTCGGTACCGGGTCTTCCGCGGATAAATGTAATCGGAGCTCACAGTGGGGAGACGCTGTTGTCACTTTTCCACCATGGAGGACTGTTGTTCCCTGGAAAACGAGAGGATGGAAGCGTGGCTGGACGACCACTTGGAGTTCACCCATTCCTACTTTGTCAGAAAGGCGTCAAGGTAAAAATAAGAAAAAAAATAACAGTGGAGAGGTCAGTGTACGTTCAGCCGGGTGTATGTGACTTTCCAGGGCTTTTCTCTGCAAATAAACTATTTTATGTGCAGCCGCGCAGGCAATCAGATTCCCTTTGTTAGTTCTGACTGTTTCCATTGTAGGTGTCACTTTACCTCGCTGTTTATTCAGGAAGACTGTAAAACCTGCACTGATCGTATCTTGACACCAATCATCGTGTGCAGTGGAGGTGAGCCTGCTCAGGTGCGCTACCTGCAGTGTTTTGGATGTCACAGAGCTGCTGTGCTGGCGAGCTCCTTTCAGTCTACGACTTTATTTCGTTTCACCGTCCACGTCACAACACCTCTGAGAGTTAGACTGAGCCCTTTAATCATTAACTTTTACTGCTGCCAGTGATTCTGTTTAATTCTCATAGTTTGCTGTTCAGTGATAATTACACTTACCTTCCATATAAAAGAAAGCACATCATTTGTGTTGTAGCGTTCAGTTTTTGAACCTCAGAGAGTGTGGTTTGGAACAAATTAGCCTTTCAATTTGTTCGGCAAACACAGAATCCAAAGCAGTCTTTCTGGAACTGTAGCGGCTGTGTAAGACTTTTTTACAGCATGCATACCTGGGAATTTCATCAGTGCACTTTATGTCTGTGTTTGCTTTAGTGACAAACCCCTTCAGACCTATTTATTCACTACCACCAAGGTAATGTCACTCAGTGTTTTTTCATCTGTCACAACATCCCAAGTCCATCTTGAAATATTTTCCATTGTCAGAGGACATTTTTTTCTCTCCCTCCTGCGTTTTTTGACCACATTACTAAAGCAAAAAAGTTGATTGGCTTGGAGCAAGAGGTTTGCACACATCAGCCATTCTGCAGTTCTGGTTGAGAGGCATTTCTTAGAGAGGTATTGATTCAGCCACACATCCCCTGGATACATTAGGGTCAGCCCTGTGGGGAGTCAGGCAGCTCAATGGGAGATGGAGGAGGAGAGGACCTCTGAGAAACTGCACATAACGAGCACTTTGTCTCCTACAAAGTTTTACTTGCTTGGATATGCCCAAGATACCACGGACAATTTCACAGCCAGCACTTTTTATCACCTTCTCAAGGTTCTGACCTTCCTGTTCAGGTGAACAGAGCTTTGGTGACAGGCATAGAAACAGAATGAGTCACATGACCTTCGGCGCGTTTGAAAACTGGACCTGAAGTGGAGTGCATGCTCGAAATGTGTGTGGGTTGATTAGACAATGTGTTGGCTGATTGGAGAGATTCTCCATAATCACATTCAATTTAATGTTTCTGTTTACACACTAGCATACACTCTGTCTAATACACACACTCATATTTGATTTGTTCCAGTAAATGTCATCATTAGAGGCTTCCAGTGGTTATCTCACACACAAACACACATAAACACATAGCCTTGATAAAAGTATTCTGGCTACTGCTGCATTTACATTCATTCAATTTACATTGTTATCACTGTTTACTGTTATTTAATATCATATAATAATTTCATCTTCTAAGCATGTAAAGAGCACTCTGCTTGCTCAACATTTCATCTCTTTCTCACTCTCACTTGTACATTTATTTCTAAATCTTTTTGCAAGCTTTCTCTTATTAAATTTAAAGGCTAACTCTGAATACTTTCAAGTATTTGAGATTCATTTTGAAGGTGGTCTGGCTGTTTATGAACACAATTTCAGCTGTTTGTGTCCTGAGCCACAGTGAGAGACAGCCTGCTTTTAGTTATTTTTTTTGCATAAAGTTTGTGGTTAATTTTATAATAAGAAATATTGCAGGTTGTATAACTTACTGTATGCTGTTTGTTAGTGTACTTGGAAATAATTGGCAGGTCAGCGTGGGTAGTCTTCTCAGATATATAGGCTCAGATGGGGTTTTGCAAAAGTAGAGCCATGGAGGACTTTGGAATTCAGTGTTTTATCATTGCATTTAAACATCTGTAAACTCCTGACACTTTTATGTCGAGGTGTCTGCTGATACTGAGTTGATGTTGATGTGTGATGTCGTAAATGCAGAGAATAGAATTGAATTTCATAAATCTCCCAGCAGTCATTGAGACCCTGTCCAGCTTTCTTGAGTCAGGATTAGATTGCATCCTTAGAAGTAGACTTAAGAACCAACAGCTTGTTTCTCCAGCAAATTATTGACTCTTTTCTGTCCCACGTGCCCTCATGAATGTTGGTCAGCAAAACTTCCATTCTCCCTAAAGGATAGCATCAGCTTCAGACTTAAAATGCAAGAAGGAATAAGAAGGAATAGTTTTCATGAGTTATTACATTGAATGAAGAGCAGCTGAAGACGCATGTTTGTTTGTACATAATCAACAATTCTTTTGTAACTTTGGTCATTTTTGCACTGTTTTCATTCATTTGAGTTGGATTTCAGTTAGTTGATGTAAACAGGTTTTATGGAACCTCTGTAATTTATGTTCAGTCGATGCTGATCCTGTTCTTTTGGTGTGGAAGCTCTGTGATCCTCATCTCAACTAAGTCCTTTTGAAGTTGAAGCTTGTGAGCTTTGATTAGGTACAAAGAAGAGATTTTTATTAGATTAAAGTGTGTATAATGTGATCATCTGGTTAAATTTTAATGTTCTTCTTCTTTCCACTACACGGGCATGGAACTCATTTCATGATGGAAAAAATTTAAAATTCAGCCTGTAATGAGATGCCTAACAAATGATTTGAATTCGTATCGTTCTCCATTTTTATTCTAATTGCAGAATAAATTTCGGCAAACTGTTCTTGATTAATGTCTGTTTTTGTTTTGATGCAGTAGCAGACAAGAATTTGTGCAGGAGTTTGGCTTTGATTAGCAACACAGCACTACTCACAGTCTACCTGTCAATCAATTTGCCTTGTGCATTTACTCAAAAAGGCTTCATATATAATATAGTATATCTGCAGGTAATCTAACCCTATGAGCCAAAACAGTATGTCTAGTCACAGTTGAAGCAAATTAGACTGATTACCTCCTAACAATAGATCTAACAATGGAGCATATTAAGGTTTGAGATATATGTGTGGGTAAGTAAGACAGTTCTTCTGGTCAATATGTGTACTTGTGCAGGCAAGGCTTATGTGGTCTAAAGCTGTTTTGGTATCATGCCAAGTGCCAACAGCCTTTTAGTTGTGGGTGGTCATAATGTTTTGGAGATATTCTAAAAACTTCTGACGGACATTTTCTTTTTAATTTTGACAGGGAGATGGTGAATGCCTGGTTTGCTGAACGCATCCATTCCTTTCAGCCATCTGTGTCCAAAGAAAGTCCTTCACAGCAGCGAGCCCACCAGCCCACCACTGACCTTGGCCCTTCCTGTGCCTCCACCATCCTCCCACCTACCCTCAGCCACTTGGACAACCGCTGTCCATCCCCAGCTACAGTCTCCAGCCCGGCCCCTGGTACCCCAACTCGCAAAATCTCAGCGTCAGAGTTTGACCGCCCACTCAGACCCATTGTGGTTAAAGACTCAGAGGGCTCGCTGACATTTTTGAGTGACGCTGACCGTGAAATTGTCCCTGTGAGGGGCTTGGTGATGGGTGAGGGTGGTATTGGTGGGGGAGGTGGGAATGGAGGTGGTGGTGGTCTTGAGGGTGACCGCTGTGCCAGGCTGCTGGAGCTGGTGAAGGATGTATCGAGTCATCTGGATGTGACAGCGCTCTGCCATAAGATCTTCCTCCACATCAATGAGCTGATTGCTGCAGACCGCTACTCACTGTTTCTGGTACGTCAGGAAAGAAAGCTACAGTTGTAACTGATTTAACTGTTGCAGAGCACAAAAAGAAGATACGCCTCTTTATATGCTCACTAGTATGTTACAAGAAGCGTATTACATTGCCACCCTCGTTTTATTTAACAGTTTATGTAGAACAACGTAAATCTCCTGTCACTAAGCCTGTCACTGTGCTCCCTAACAAAAAGTTACATGTATGCATGAATGTTATTTCATTTCATAAGTTTATCATTAGCGGTAAGCTTAAAGCAGTAGTTACACATTTAAAAATTTGATTCTGAGCAGTGTTTTTCAGAGTTGGATGGAGCTTTAATACAGGTATCAGGTACTTGTGTTGCAAGCTAGAAGTGATTAGCATGCTTAGCTAAGTTAATTACCCTCTGGCTCTAGCTCTGCACGCAGTTGTTGTTCTTGTCTCATCTTGGAAAGAAAGGAAGTGACTACAGCGCACGGTCATCTGGTAAAAACAAAAGCAGGCTGTGGTTTATTTCATATTTCACAGTTATTGTGATGCTCTCTTAACACTGTGATAAAAAAAGAGTGTAGCAATATTACTTTGCTATAAATGCTATGTTGTAAATGCTAAAAATTCCTCTATATCATTTTTTTATGATTTAGTCTTTTGGAATAAAAAGTTAAACTCTAAATATAAGATGCTAACAGTCACCAAAACTGGAACATGCAAAAAAAAAAAACACAATTATTTGTGTTTTTGTCATATGTACAGTATTGGCTTATAACTTCTATTTCAGTCATTAGTTTTATTTCAGTTGTGTTGCTACTTTTTGTTTTTGGTCTCAGGTGGGTGAGGATAGCTCAAACAGGAAGTTCTTGGTCAGCCGGCTGTTTGATGTGGCAGAAGGAACCACACTGGAAGAATCTTCCAGTAACTCTATCCGACTGGAGTGGAACAAAGGGATTGTGGGACACGTAGCTTCTACGGGACAACCACTCAATATCAAGAATGCTTACGAGGTGAGCACTTTTAAGTCTTCTTTAAAAACAGAGATCTTTAGCAGCATCAGTTAAAGTATCTTACATGAGCTGATTTGCCGTGTGTATGTGGGTGTTCAAAAACAGACTTACGTATGCTTTAGTTTAGTTTGATCATTCTTGCTGATAGAGCTCAGTGGATATGAGAGGAACCAAAGAGGGTGAGTAGGTCAAAGTGCTCCTCTCGAGTTTCAGCTTTTACCACACATGTGGACGTATGGACGTAATACAAACTAGCGATTTAATTTTTGGGAGGCTTGCAGTGCCTGTTGGCTTTGGTCATGTAATAAAACATACATTGGTTGTGTTTTTTCATATCACTCTGTATAGCCACATGGCAAAAACAGCTGCTGACAACAACCAAACAAATAAAAAAGAAATACATACAGTCAGAAAATTATTTAAACCCCTGCTGATTTTGTAAGTTTGGCCACTAACAAAGAAATGATCAGTCTATAATTTCAATGGTAGGTTTGTCTGAACAGCGAGAGACAGAACAATAACCAAAAAATCCAGAAAAAAGTTAATAATTTGCATTTTCATGCAGGAAATAAGTATTTGATCCCTTTGAAAAAAGTGCTTGGTCGCAAAACCGAAGGTCAAACGTGTCTTGTAGTTGGCCACAAATTTTGCACACATCTCAGGGAGGATTTTGTGGCATTCTTCTTTGCAGATCCTATCCTTGTCATTATTGTTTTGTGGCTGATGTTTGGCAGCTTGAACCTTCAGCTGTGGGATTAAGGTCTGGAGACTGACTAGGCCCCTCCAAGACTTTAATATGCTTCTTCTTGAGCCAATCCTTTGTTTCTTTGGCCGCTTGTTTTGGATCATTGTCATGTTGGAATACCCACCCATACCCATTTTCGATGCCCTGTTCGAGGGAAGGATGTTCTCACCCAAGATTTGACGGTACGTGGCCCCATTCATCCTCTCTGTGATGTGGTGCAGTTGTCCTGTCCCGTTGGCAGAAAAACACTCCCACAGCATAATGTTTCCACCTCCATGTTTGACGGTGGGGACAGTGTTCTTGGACTCATAGGCAGTTTTCCTTCTTCTCCTCCAAACACGAGTTGATGCCAAATAGCTTGATTGCGGTCTCATCTGACCACAACACTTTCACCCAGTCCTCCTCTGAATCATTGAGATGTTCAGTGGGAAATCTCAAACAGGCCTGTACATGGGCTTTCTTGAGCAGGGGGACCTTGTGGGCACTGCAGGATTTCAGTCCTTCACGGTATAGTGTGTTACCAACTGTTTTCTTGGTAACTAGCGTTCTGGGCTGGTTCCAGACTGTTCTCATTGTCATTGAAACTCCACGGGGTGAGATCTTGCGTGGAGCTCCGGATTGAGGGAGTTATTTTATGGTTCTTCAATTTGCGAATGTTCGCACCAGCTGATGCCACCTTCTCACCCAGCTGCTTGGCAATGGTCTTGTAGCTCATTCCAGCCTTATGTAGGTCCACAATCTTGTCCCTGACATCCTTAGAAAGCTCTTTGGTCTTGGGCATGGTGAACAGCGTTCTTTTATACAGGTAACTAGTTGAGAAGGCTCCCAGTGTCAGCTTGTTACCTGTATAAAATACACCTAGGATCCAGAAATCTTGCTCACTAATAGGAGATCAAATACTTGTTTCATTCATCAAAATGCAAATTAATTTGTAACCTAATTTATCACTGTTCAAATAAACCTACCATTGAAATTATAGACTGATCATTTCTTTGTTAGTGGGAAAACTTACAAAATCAGCTGGCAGTTCAAATATTTTTTCCCTTACTGTATAATTAGTCTTCTTATTTTTTTGCAAGCTTTATGTAAAGCTTTATGTAATGTAACACAAAGCGACAGGTACTAATAGCATCAGTGTTTGATGAGCATTTATTTACAGATATGAATGACAGCACATTCATTTCTGCACAGTGACCCCAAACTGCCACTGCATTAAAAATTGTTTTGCTAAATATATTTACAAACATAAATTAGGCACCATGTTGTTAAAATATAACAACGTTATATAGAGCATATTTATAAAAATATAAATAACATTTCTTTTAAACAAAAGCTCATTTTGTATAAATGCTGTGTAGATGCTGTGTAAACCAGAAAACATGAATGCCATGTGGAGGTGCTGGATTGTTGAATTCTTGCCAATAGAACCTGTGTTTTGGCACATGAATAATTAGATGCCTGTTTCTACTGTCATGCATAAGCTGCTCTTCTTTTTTGCACCTGTGCACAGATAAAAGGCAAATTAGAGGCCTGATTACAGCTATATAGGACAAAAGCATCCATGTTCTACAGGACAAATCCCGAGTACAGGGGAAGCAAGTACCTGACTGTTAGCATGCTGCTGTTATGCTTGTACTGCATTGGCAGTGTGTTTGGTATCGTTGTCATACTGAAAAATGAGCATGTTGCTAATCACATACTTTCCAGATTGCATTCATAATTTGATCAATTTTGACAAGATGCCCAACACCACTCGCTGAAATTTAGCTATGAGTAGATGCATCTGAAGGGCCAAATGCATCTCCCTGTTGTTGTTTCTCTGTATTTTTTGATTCTGTCAATCTGCTGTAAATACTATACGCCACACACCATGATAAGATATGCCAAGTTTTCAGCTAATAGTTCTTTGATAATAATGTTGTTGGGGTAAAAATGCAGTTTCATGCCTGTCAGACTGTTTTATCTTTGTAATTTTTCAAAGATTCAGCTAAAGAAATTGGAATAACTGTGTTATGTGTTTTTGTGACAGGCTTAATTAATAATCTCTGTTAAGTGTCTCAATAAATATAGAACCATTCCTCTGAAAATAGTCCGGTACAAGGACTAGAGTAAAAAAAAATCCACCAATGCCCAAATAAACCCTTTGAAAGACCTTCCAAAAGCCTGGAATACTGCTGCCCAAGACCACTTTAAAAATTACAAAATGGTCTGGTAGGCTTGAAGCAAAATAAAGAAATGAAGGGAAGCTCAAGACTTTTTGCATGACACTGTAAATCAAAACATGCACAGCAGCAAATAAGATGGACTGGTGTGGTGTGATTCTGTGTGTGCAAAAAAGATTTCCTGCTGGGTACCATCCTCCTTTGATAACACTGTCATCTGGTTGCCTGCCAACCACAAGATGATGATTATGGAGCTGGAAGAGAAAGAGAGAGAGGAACAGATCAAGAATGACTTATGGGATGTGCATGTGTGTGTGTGTGTGTGTGGGTGTGTGTGTGTGTGTGTGTACCTGCTAAGTGTGCACTTGGGGGTTCAAGTGTTTTTGAGTGTGTCTGTGTGTGAATCAGAATCAGAGTTCTTTATTAATCCCAGAAGAAATTATAATTGTGTATAATTAATGCCTGCATGGATTTGTGTCATGAAATGTAAAAAAAAAAGTGCACATATGAGATTTGTTTTCCAGGTCAGATTTAATTTGTGCTTCTATGGCTGACCTTATTTGCTTTATAGTTCCTCGTATTTGTGTTCAAATATAATAATGCGTAATGTTTGTGTATGCATCGCCTCCCTGCCACAACTGCAGCTGTGTTGGTAAATGCAGTGTGTTAGTCTGACAGTCAGTGTAGATGTGGCAAGCTGTGTGTGTGTGTGTGAACACACATGCCTGTGTGCTGCTGCAGAACCTCGTACTGCTTCCAGGAAGTCTATCGACATCATCTGACGGAGTCCCCAACCCTCTGATTGGATCTTTAACTTCCCATTAGTCTGCACAGGATTACATTGACTTCAGCAGCACAGGCCAAAACAGCTCCACCTCTGCCCGTTTATATTAATACAGCTCTCTGTGGAGTGGACTAAATAATGTGTTTTCGAAATAGCCTGGACCAAACCAATTTACAAAGGAGCTTGTGTGTGTGTGTGGACGGTGATCAGCTTATTAGTGCTGCGTGCTGGATTGCTGAATTAAACTGGGAGCACCTTTTCAGGAATGGAACCAAATGTTTGCCAAAGTGCTGTGTCTCACTGAATGGCCTTTCACTTTATAGAAAATGAGTCATATAATTTATACTGAAATTAAGGATTTCTGAGAAAATTAAAGCAACAGATTGAGTTTTGAGGTGATAATTCTTTCAAAAAAACTACTGGACAGCTCGAACACATGCTGACAAAAAGCAATACAACCTGTAATACTATTTAATTCAATTTTTTTTAAACTTTTATTTATTGTTTTATTTATATAGCACTAATTCACAACAGTCACCTCTAGGTGCTTTGTATTGTAAGGTAAAGCCTACAATGTTATAGAGAAAGCAGCAGCAATTTAACGAATTCTTCCTTATTAGTATCCCCCTCTTAACACAAAGAGATCCCTGGTAAAATCAGTTGAAGGGAGGAGCAGCGGTGAAGTGAAGAGAGATGAGAAAAAAGGAGCGTATACAGAGATAAGGACTAAACACAAACTATGGGAGAGAAAAGGTAAAAGTTGAGGGCATGCAGTAGTTGTATATAAAACACATGGGTAGCAAAAAGAGGCGAGGGTAGAAGAAGGGTAAAAGAAATCCTAAAAATAGAGGTGTTTGTCTCCAGAACCCAAACTGGGAGGGTCCTGATATCTGACAGCTCTGCCTCCCATTCTACCTTTAGCGAATGCAGTCTGAGACCAAAGTGCTCTGGCGCTCCCTATTATACTTTGTATTGCAGCACTGGACATGAAGCTACTACAGATTGTACATTGTTTGCATGATGCACTGTGTGCCTGTATTGTTTTCATAGTATCAACACACGGCGGTGTGTACACCACTGAGGGCTGAGCCAGTCATATAATCCATTACTTGCTGTGTTAAGAGTGTAACTGTGAAGTCAGTGTAGGACTCCTCTTGTATGCATGTTTTTGTCAACACACAAACACACAAATCTCTTGGGTCTAGAGAATCATAGAAATGGACATAGAAGCCGAGTGTTTAAAGGTCAGCTGGTGGGTGGCAGAGCTGCAAACAGGGGAATAGTTCTCTAAACAAAACATGTCTCCATCCGCGGTCCTAGTATGCTCTTGTTAGCCTCTTTGTCACTGATCCCAAACAATAAGAGTTCTAATGCACGTGAGGTGTTTGTTTTGGAGAAGAGCGAGGCATTTGTTTGCATAATGATTGTAGCTGCAGGTGTTCAGCTACTACAGAGTATCTGCTTCTTTATGCAAATTGGACACCCAGTTGTGGTGAGTACAGGTCACTGAACTGGTTGTTCAACAGATGGGAGTGCCTCACGCCTGCTTGTTCAACAGCTTGTACTTTGATACACTACAAAAACACAAAAAGCTGAGCATTCAGAGATGTTTGAAGCATAAACCTTTTGGCTCACAGGGTTAGGATCACAATATTGCTTTTGCATTTTCATTCAAAAGCTACAGCGCAAAAAACCACAACAGTGTCTATTGAAAGCTAATGTAAGTATCAAAATGTTTGATAGCAGCTCTTTGAAAAGGGTTATATGCATGTTCTTGTTCCCCCAGGACCCCAGGTTTAACGCTGAGGTCGACCACATCACAGGTTACAAAACCCAAAGTATCCTTTGTCTGCCTATCAAGAACCACAGAGACGAGGTGAGATGCCATGATCAATATAATTTGTTATGGTTTGTTTTAAACCTTACTTTACCTTTACATAGATAAGATGTTTAAATTCTAGTGGAGCTTCTTGTCCAGTGTGTGCTGGCTATTACAGCAATCAAATCTGAGATCTCGAATTATCTGCTTGAGAAAGCGTTTCTTTTTTGACAACCTTTTCTTTTTTTTCTCCAGCGTACTAGCAATAAGACTCTCCACACACAGCTTAGCAGTTTGGCAGAGTTTACTGTACTTATTCGTTTAAAAGGCACATTCTTTTATTCTTTTTAATTCTTTTTAATTCTTTTAGAGAAGCCCCTTACTGGGCATGCATCTGGACGATGATTGAGCATGCATCTTTGAGAGAAGCTAAAGATAATTCATGCATTATGACATGACTCGTGATTTGCAGTTGTGTGAGCCTCTGCAGCCATTAAAACATTACATAGATTTGTGCCCCCATTCTCCATTTAAAAAGAACCTTGATACGTCTTATCCAAACCAAACTTTCAGTTTTCCTATTAGTATAACTTTTAATAACATTAATTAGCAGATAATTTAAATGTAATGTGCACATCAGTGCACATTCAGACTGATGATGTTTCCCTTCTTATTGCAATACTAGTTTAATATGTTATTTTGCTGGTTTTCACTTAACATTTTCTTTTAATTTATCGCAGGTAGTTGGAGTGGCTCAGGCTATAAACAAGAAATGCGGGGACGGTGGAGCCTTCACTGAGCAGGATGAAAAGGTTACATCATGGTTCCACCTAAAATAACACTTTTTTCAATTTAAAAACATTTGAATTTTCACCAAGACATCATCAAAGTGTGTTACTTTGTACTTGTGTTGGACAATATGACTTATATCTGTTAAAATATAACTGCGGATCAGATTTTAAGAAGCCATCCTTTAATAAAATCCTTCTTTCTCCATATTTCCCTGCTCATGTCATCCTCTCGTTGCTCTCTAATTTGCTAATTTATCTTTTTGCTTACATTTTTCCCTTTATTTTTCCTCTCTTTCTGGTACTCAGATGTTGCTCTGTTTCTTTCCAACAGGACTTCTCAGCTTATTTGGCGTTTTCAGGCATCGTACTACACAACGCACAGCTGTATGAGACATCGCAGCTGGAAAACAGACGCAATCAGGTATGTGCGAATGTGTTTTTCTGAAGGTTAGCGTGAACATACAGTCACGCTCAGATCCATAAATGATGTTTATGTGTGTGTATGTGTTTGTAGGTGTTGCTGGACCTGGCCAGTCTGATCTTTGAGGAGCAGCAGTGTCTGGAGGTTTTACTGAGAAAGATTGCAGGAACCATCCTGTCCTTCATGCAGGCCCAGGCTTGTACCGTCTTCATCGCTGACGAGGACTCAATGGTCAGCACACACACACACTAACACACATGCTCGCAACATGCTAATGTTTCTGTACTTGGTGTGCAAAATCTATTTTCAAAGAATGCAAACTGAGGTGATACGATTTACTGGCTAAATGGATGTTCGATCTGTACGATAGTGGTTGTTTGAATGCAGCGCATTAAGAGCTCAGGGCAGGAAGATTTTGATTTGATGTCATTTAAAGTGAGGTTACAAAAAAGCAGCACCTCAAAGAGTTCATGTGTTTCATTACAAGACATGATTGATATCTTGTAGACAGGTCATATATAATATGTGTAAATTATTTTAGCTGGTTGCATTTTTTATTATAACTGGACATTTTGTGTGTGATAGATTCTGGCAAATATATTGGCTGTGCGTGTCTGACAAAGAAGAAATATCAGATGATATATTGGAATATTGGATTTTTTAAATTCGTTTTAAAAATCCTATTGTAGTTAGACTTTAGAACTTGAGCTATTGGTTTGAGTGATTTGAATCTTTCTAGTGTCAGTTACTAGATCACAGAGATTTCAAAAAAGAAGAGAGAGCAAAACTCCCACATAAAGTGGCGTAGTGTTTAATGATAGATTTATCAGCATGTAAAACTTGCTTCTGGTTTTATGTGTAGTTAAAATAGACATACATTGAACTGATGCTGCAGAATGCCTTCTTATGATATAAACTTAGTGCAATAAAAAGTGTGTTTCATGGTAATTAGAAAACAATTTAGTACATGTCCCATATTTACTGTCAGAGAGAAAATACAATCTGATAAGGCAGGAAAAATTTCATGAATAATTCAGTGGCACAAAGAAAGACAAAGTGAACATTTCTTAGTGCCACTCTGTGCAAACATTAAACTACAGTACACAGCCTCCAGAGAATAAAGTCAAAATTAAAAAATGACAAATGCACCAAACAGGAAAGTGCAGTGAAGCAATTTGGAGGAAGAATACACTTACAGTATAGTGAGATATTAAATAAATAATAAGCTTTACTATCAAGTACAAACACATTGTAAACTTACCTTGTTGTTTGCTATATTCCTTAAAATATTTAAAACATTTTCAGTTGTGCTTTGTCTCTAACTGTAGATGACAAAACAAGTTAAGGTTATAAAACAGCAAAGTGTGATTTTGAGCAGGGCGATATGACCAAAATTATTTATCACGATATACATTTGAAAATTTGCGATAACGATATAACTGACAATATAATTGACACTAGACAAAATACTTTACAACTCCACAACTTTATTAGTGCAAAAAAACCACTTAAACAAGCAGCTGTTTTCTAAGTGCATTAAAGTTATATAAAATTTAACAGTGCAAATGAAAATTCCTTGCTGACAGTTTAACCAAAAGGCATTTCCAGTGGAAATTGGCCGACATATCCTCAGCATAACCATGTATAATATCCACAAATCTTAAAAAGGGGTTATACACACAACACGGTAATATTATGTTGAAGCTTAGCAAAGTCGTACTGAAACATTTGACAGATTTTCGAGCGCCGTTTACATAAAATCGTTTCAAGGTCAGTAAACACAACCAGAGTTCATACATGAGGCACACGGGATTATAACTTTTATAACACTGTCGATTTTCAGAAAAATCAAAGGATTGATTTTAAGTGTGCCGTATTTTCCAAACAACACGGTAATAACGACGGCCCGCTGGCATGCTCTACCAAAAATAGTGCTTTGTTGTGTATCTGACGGACGAAAGCCAACCCAGTTCCACACCACTGAAGCTGCAGCATTTTTACAAACCAGTTCTGGTTCATCTGTTTCATTCAACTTTCAGCTTTCGCCCTTCTCATTCTGCGTCGCCGACATGCTTTTTCTGCCATGTGCGTATGAAAACAAAGGCATTGTGCATGTGCGTTTTACCCACATTCTATCACGATATTTCATTTTCTTATCGTTGCCCAACATTATGCCCGTAATTACTGTGAATGGTATGATATGGCAAAGCGCTAATTCTATTTTAATTGTTAATTCCAGCAAGCAGCGTGTCAGAGTAGATTTTAAGAAGGACAAATCATATTTTATATATTTTATATCTTTTTAAAGATATATCTGGTACTAAATAGCTGTTTCAAAATAGTTAGATTTCAAAATTGGCTATTTTGACTTCCTTGTTTTAAAGACTCACAGTGTCAAGCTTTCAAATGGAAATCTGTTGCATTGCATTCTCCATTGTCTTTTTTTTTTGGCTCCTTGTGATCATTCTCGTGTTAGAAATATCTCTTATTACCTTCCATGACCTGGGATTATTAGTTGCTTTACATTTTTTTGTGATCTTTAGACAGATTGGTGCCTTTCTTCAGGATTTTGTCTGTGCACTACTTTGTAGTGTGGTGACTGTTTTATTTTTTCACCTTATTCCCTTACCTTTTCTTCAAAAAAAGATATCCACCTGGTGTAACAAATGCCTGATTACCTGAAGTGTTGCTAAGTCAAGCTTTGACACTATTTCTAAGGGGATTATTGGCACACCTTTAGGGGCACCATGCATATTTACTTTTTGGATATTTACTTGGCTGGTTTACACAAATGAAAAAAGGGTTGCAGTTAGCAACCTTAACATATTGTGTCTATCCATGTCACAAATTATCACTGTCAACCTCAAAGAAAATGCTAATTCTTGTTTAGCACCTTTAAAATTTATTTTATATGTAGTTTTAGGCTCTAGTCATCATCTTTGTGGTTATTTTACCTCCACCAACATGTTTTTAGTAATGCGTGCATGCAAATCATCGTTCTGTCTGTAAACAGAATCGCTCTAAAAGTTTTGGATGAGTTTGGGTAAAACTTTGTATGGTTCTACAGTGTGTTCATTATAGCAATTCATTAAAACTGGCCTTGCAGCACCCAAGGTCTTTAAGGTCAGCTAAATCGTTTATTGGTCAAAAATTAACAAAGAGCCCTAAAACTTACAAACTATGATTCTTACAACTGTGGTGTGTATTGTCAACATATAGAAAGTACCATAAAGATATAAATAAATAATTAAGGATTTCAAATATCATGTCACATTTGACCTCTGACCCCTCCTTCAAGGTCAAATAAGTTAAACCTTTCATAAAATATATTACATTTAGAACTATGCTTAAAATGCCTTTGTTTGTATTGGTAACATTTAGGAAATGATACAGATATATGGTGACTTTAAATATCACATTATAAGTATCATGTCAACTTTGACCAAATATCTGACATCTGCCTTTCTTTGAAGTTGACCCCAAAACGTGCTATTTTACTGCACTACAAACTTTTAAAGATACATATTAAAAAATAAAACAAAAGTAAAAGCTGCTGTGAGCAGCCTTGGTGGAGGTTTGCACTCGCTGAGTGCTTCTTGTTTATTTTTCTTGTTTGTGTATGTTTTCAGGCAAGTTGTCCTCAAGAAGTGCAATGGATACTCTCTTTTCATATTATGTCTATTTGAACAGGCCCTCTGTCCTTTTGCTTGACCTATCCAAGAGCAGTAATTCATTGAGAAGATTAGAGGTGTGGTATTGCTTCCAAAACATCATGTTACACCCTACATGCTATTTTTATCACCTTTTTTAAAACTATCATGGAGTTCCTTTTATGGTCAGAAATTTTCAAAGCTAACACTACTGACAGACACTTCAGGTAGCTTATATAGGCCTTATGTAAGGTGCTTTATGTTAACATTAGTACAGTGGGGAATGTGGCAGATCAACCTTTGAACAAGAGATATTTTGGGAGATGGAAGAAACTTTTACAAAGCAGGTGCTCCAGGGAAATATTCCACTGCTGAATGAAACACTGCATTAAACAGTGGTTTGTTAGTGTTCCCATTCCTCTGTCTTGAACAAGACCATTCAGTTTTTAGTAAGGCAAAACATGTAAAATATTCTTAAGCAAGAAAAAATAGGCAGTGGAATAATTTTTTAAATTCATTTTTTAATCATAGTGGTGCAAACTTTGGAGAAAATTAGAAGTTTTGATATTTTTTTGTTAGTTTGTTTCCTTTTTCAACTTTTATTTCTGTCCAGCAGTCAAGTGGTAATTTGTTTTTTTTTTTGAGCAATGACACCTATTGTTAGAAAGTGAGGAGCAAGCTGAATGCACCTCCAGTGCAACTCTAAAGAGATGCATTGATGTCACAGTACATATGCAAGCAGTGACCTATACTGTAATATCAAAAATCACTACATCAGTGTAACTTGTTAATTTGTAGCTATGCTTTTATGAGTAATAGTTATTTTTAAAAATTAGAGTTAATATTACATGACTATGCTACTTAACTAAGATGGCACAGGGTTCTGATGAGTAGAAAATGGCCTTTGGTGCATGACATTCATCTTTATGTCTGTATTTTTAATGTAGAATTAAAGGTTTTAATAGATATATTAGTATATATATCAGTCGAATATATGTGGTAATCACATTGCCACCATCGTCCCTGCCAATGCGCAGCACAGAATGAGACCCTAGGGCTGGAAGATAATCCACAGATAACACAAGAAAACTTGGAGCAATGAGCATGAGGAAGCAGGCAGGCTGGCAGCTGAGCAAAACACACAGTATTAAACTACAGGGGTTCCAGTGACTGGGCAGGCACAGTGGGATTGTCTATACAAGAAGTCACAGAAGCTTTAGTCACAGGAATATTTACGAAGGATGAATGGTGACCTGTCAATGCGTTACCGGTGTTTGAAAAGAGAGCACTGCCTTTAGCTAAGACACATGGAAAAAGGTGTGGATCTTTATGTGTCTAGGAAGTTTTAAATGGACAGTCACAGGATTAATCTATGAATTAACTTCAAAGGGGCCTACAAAACTCCAAGATTGTTTTCTGGACTAAGCACATAATTGACTGTGGTTACCCATCAAACACCTTCTGACCAGGACGGTAGACATGAGCAGCAAGCCGGTGCTAATCGTCCAGGCATTTGTTTTGTTGTACGTACAGAGGAGAGCCGCCTGTGTGATTCTACAGAGGTGGTGTTCTCCTTCTTGCAAGCAGAATAGGGTGGCCAGGTGGTCCATTTCCAGGATGTGGTTTGGAGAGCTAATCACTTCTTATTTGGCACTCAGTTTCCCAAGTAAGAGTTCCCACCACAGACGTTGGTGAAAGGATAGTTTCTGGCTTGGAAGAGGTGTCCTTGGGGGAATATCGAGCATCTGGCTTTACATTTTGTGAACATTGGCGGTAAGTTATTTTGAAATTTAAATGGGTACAGAGCAATGCCCACCTGGCCTAACAAGAATTGAGATGCTTGACTGCTTGGATGTATGCTAGGTCCAGACATTGAATAGTTTTTCTGTACCCTCGAGCCAGTGCCTTGACTCCTCTGATGCCAACTTACTACAGTCAACAGCTCACAATCACCCACACTGTAATTTTTGCTCCTTGGAAGTCAAACAAAAGGAAAAGCAGGCCTAGGGATGCATTTTTGTTATGATGATGTTGACAAGGGAAAGGATCAGGATCAGGTGTAGGACCTGATTTTGGGGTTCCCCTGCCACGATGAACTTGCCCTGGATGTTGGGTTCTGTGAGGACCAGGGCAAAGGAGAACTTGTCCTTCGGGAAGTTAAACGTACGTCGGGCCGTCAGCTCCCACTGAAACAGGGCCTCGGTAGATGTTAAACAGGTAAATGAGGAATATTCACGATGGTCAGATGGTGGCCTGTCAATACATTACAGGTGATAACACGACAAAATGGCATCAACTGGAGAATTTCCACAGCCTTAAGAATGCTGGGAGAAAGGTGAGTGACCTGAGACCAGAGGCCTGCTGCCAGGTGTGTCCAATAAAAGTGGACACAGGGCACAGCAAGGCAGAACCTCCGGAGACAATTAAACAGAGAACCAAAGAGAGAGTGACGGAGTGCGAGACAGAGAGCGAGCAAGGACGAGCAAAAACCACCACACACACCAAAACCCAGAGCCCAGTAGGGCTGCCCAGGAGGACAGAAGAACTTCAATACTGTGGATTTGGAGTTGGAATAGCTGTCTGTTGTTCTGGATTAGATTAGATTATTTTGGCTTAATTCAAAAAAGGTTGATTAGATGTATTTTACCAAACTTTGAATTGTTTCTTAGCTTTTCTATATCTTGCAATTGGTCACTTGACTAGCCCGGGTTCCATGGTTCCAGAATTTCTGCATCTCAAAAGGTACAAGGACCTCAAATCACAATGTGTGGGTGCACACAAACTGAAATTTTTGTTTTACTATCAGCAGATTCACACAAACATCCAAAGATTAGGGGCTGACGGCCAGTGACCTCCACTGGTCATGGAAAAACAGAGCAGTGAAAACCTGTATGATTAACCCCTGGTTAATGATCTGACTGGAAGTCAGATCATTACAAGAGCAACATTAAAAGCAGTCACACTGACCAAGAGAACTGTTCTGATTGAAAATTTCAGATCCTTCTGTTTATTATTCAAGGAAAAAGAGGTAGCGTATTTAAAAGTGTTTTCTCCTAATTCAGTTCTGTATTGTGAGAGTGTAGGTAGTACTGTTTTCGCTTTTGTACACATATAAACACACAGATAAGAATGACCATTCCCAAAAAGAGATGTATTTACAAAAATAACTAATAGGCAAGTCTGGAAGCAGAGATGACAGCTTAGCCGCAGCATAACAATGATGTACATGATTTTGACAGTCAGTAATAAAACATAAAGCACAATTATAGTTCTTATTAATCTCTGGCTCTCTTCGACAGCATGTCTTTTATTCCGTCTTTTATTTTATTCCTTCTCTCACTCCAACCAGCAGATGGCCGCCCCTCCCTTAGCCTGGTTCTGCTGGAGGTTTCTTCCTATTAAAAGGGAGTTTTTCCTTCCCACTGTCGCCAAAGTGCTTGCTCATAGGGGGTCATATGACTGTTGGGTATTTCTCTGTATATATTATTGTTGGGTCTTTAACTTACAATATAAAGCGCCTTGAAGCGACTGTTGTTGTGATTTGGCACTGTGTAAATAAAAGTGAATTGTATAGAATTGAATAGACATTATCCAGCTTCTTTATGTGCTGACCAGGTGCATTCCTAAAGAGCAGATCTAATATCACCTTACTCTAGTAAATTTAAAAACAATTGCAGAAAAGAAGTGCTCTTAACCTGAGGTAAGAAAGGGAGTTTTACCTAAGGATGGAAAATTGATAAAAATTCAAAATCCATTACGATATCACTTTGATTCAGTTGTCTCATAATTACCATCTAACATTATATACCTGTAGGCTACAGTTCTAGGCACCAACAAAAATCTCTATGCTAATGAGGACACACAAATAGTCTTTCTCTTAGTATTTATGTATGAACACGAAGCCAACAGCACAAAGCAAAAATAAAAAACAGCACAAAGAGACTTTAAAGTGATCACCACAATGATTCTATGTTACAAACAAGAACAGGTAGAAACAGAGGCTCCAGCCTGACTGCTAATGACTATTTTTTGTTACCTGTTGAAAGTCCAGGTCTGGCTACTGGGCTGTGGTTGGCATTCACTCAGCTCTATCACTCTGGGTTCTTGGCTAGCTTAGCGTTAGCATGAGGTGTGTGGAAGTGCTTGCAAAGAGCCGAGGTTTTGTTATCAGCATAATGCAGATATTTCTGCCTGGATACAGTTTTCAACTTTATCATTGCACTCTTATCTTTGAGTGCAATAAAATATAAATAAAATGTTCATGTCCAGACTGTAGACTGTGCCACTAATTTCTTCCTCCGGAAAACAGCAGCAGATTTGCAATCACAGTTCATCACCATATAATTAGTTACTTGACAGGACTGAATCAGAAATTGATTCCAGACTGACTCCTCCTTTCTACCATCTTTATGCACCAAAGTCAAAGGAGCTTGCAAAGAAAAGCGTCTGGACTTCTTTAAGTTGCTTGAAGACGTTTCACCTCTCATCCGAGAAGCTTCTTCAGTTCTAAGGCGTTAAGGCGCCCACTCACATCCTGGGCCATCTGACCTCAGGAATTCGCATGATAAGGTGGGGCCAGGTTTCACAATGAACGCACCCGAAACTCTGGCTGATTGGGACCCACGCCCAGTTTCCCACCTTGGCTCAGGCGATTAGAGGATCATCAGGGGGTCCTTTTGTCCCTCTGTGGGGGGAAACTCCCACTAGGTTTATATCTGGGACTCTCCACCATTTGACCTTAGAACTGAAGAAGCTTCTCGGATGAGAGGTGAAACGTCTTCAAGCAACTTAAAGAAGTCCAGACGCTTTTCTTTGCAAGCTCCTTTGACTACGATGACCTGGATGACTGAGAACATTCACAGATTTATGCACCAAAGTTGCTATGAAGACAGCAACTGACTGGAAGTACTCAGAGACCTGGTTCTCTGTCTTCAAAGCAAAGCTTTGTTTCCTTTGAAATAAGGAATCAAGTTCATTGCACGTGGTTGCACTAATTTTGGTCATGTTGCACATGTTCCAACCACTTTTTCCCCCTAGTACCACTGTAGGTTGATGCAGTGAGTGAGTGGACAACAACAAAGATGATGCCAGAAAGAGATGTTACTACAGGGACCACAAGGAGGAATTCTTTGGTAGGAAAGCTGTGATTCAGGGTGATTCAGAGAGGAGAAAATAAAAAGATCTAATTTTGTTGTTGAAAAAATAATCTTTTGGGGCTTAACGTTGTCCAGCAGACGTAAGGCTCATCAGAATAGCTTTTCCATCATTAAATATACCTGGTAGTAATCTATGATATGTTCACTCTATAAAAATACATATTAGCAGCTGCAGGCTAAAAAATAATATAAAATAATATAAACCACATTTAGGCACAACATTCTAACTATTACAATATCTAGTTATTTTATTTAATATTTAATTAATTGCAATATTTTTTTCATTTATGTGTAAAATGAACCCATACTTAGTAATATAACAGCTTTTTAACAGTATGTACTAATGTGTAAACATTATGTGCATGCCTAAATCTGGATAAAGCTGAAACCATTAATACTTTAAATCACTCAAGTCAAGGCAGCACCAATGCAACCTTTAAACAGCCACAACATGATGGATACTCGCATGTGCTCTTCTTATGACCTGTCACCATAATGTCAGAATATATTGTCTTGTTGATATCTGTGATATGTATATACTTTTATATATAGTGAAGTGGATGACGGAGCACCAGATGTGTTGGGTGGACTGCTGGGTTGGGTTTATTTTTCAGGAACGATCCGAGCATGTACAATGTCTTATATTTCTCATTAGAGATATTTTTCAGGAAATAGATTTCAGCATTCATTTATCTTCACTTACCTACATCACTGCACTTGGCTAAGCAGTGCAATTCCAATCTCATTGCCAGTCCCAACATCAACAGATCAGTTTTATATTTCTTTCCATCTGGCTAGTGGGTAACTGTACTGAATGTTGAGTTTTTCTACATATTGGTTTTGTAAAGCATCAACTGCACAGTCAGTTCACTGTTTAATGTTTGTGTTTAGGCCTGATTTAACTGGCTTAGGAATGTTGAAATGGTTTGCATTAGGTTACAAAACACTGGTGCTTTACTTTGTCTGGTATTTATTGTAACCCAGTTAGCCCAATTAAGATGATTGCTTGTTCTGAATGTTATCCAGACAAAGAAAGCAGCTGTCATAACGATTTCAGAATAACCATTGTATGGAAAATAGTATAAAGCTATGTCTACCTTGGACTTCACTATGAGGAGTATAATAAAATTACTTTGCACAGAGGGAGAGATTACCCAATAGGTCCCAAACCCTCACTTTGTTTGAGACCTCATGCAGTATGTCCTCTTGCAATTTAAAGGCCAGAAGATAATAAAAATATAATCTTTTACTTACCAGGTTCTGGATTTCTGCTACAAAAGCAGTGAAAAACTAACCTAAGATTCACTAGCTTGTAGAACTATTTTTAGCAGCAGTAATCTGAGTAACTTGAAATAATAATTTTCTGTAAAACTTTCACATCAGTGGGGAGGGATTTTGGTCCAATCTTCTCTATAACATTGCTTCAGTTCGTTGAAGTTTGTGGTCATTTGGGTCTCACTGTGGTGAGACTACAGTCATGTTGAAGGTTGAAAAGCAGAGGGTTTCTCCTTGCAGCCCTTCCAAACAAGCCATTCTTGTTCAGTGTTTTTATAATTCTACTGTCACAAATTTTAACATTGTAACTGAGGCCTGTAGAGTCTGAGGTGCGGCTTTTGGTTTTTTTGGGGGTTTTTTTTGCAGTCATCAACTGACTTTGGGGTGACTTTGCTGGGATGTTGATGCCTTGAAAGACTGGCAACTATCTGTGAATAATCTTTCACAGTGTAAAATGATGGACTTCAGACTACAGACTACAGGACTGTGATTGCAGCCATTACCCAACTCTCTGTGAATGGTACTCATGGCCATTGATCAGTGGGCTTTGATCAGTGGTTGTTGATCAATGGTCATGAGAATTTGCATAATTAAGATTAAGGAACTGACCTCCCAGCCCACTGTTCCTTCAGTGGGCTGTTTTCAGTCATTGTGGTGATCGTGGTTCAAGAGTTAGCAGTTCGTCTTGTAATCGGAAGGTTGCCGGTTCAAGCCCCAGCTTGGACAGTCTCGGTCGTTGTGTCCTTGGGCAAGACACTTCATCTACCTCTTACTGTCAGTCTGCCCCAGGGCAGCTGTGGCTACAACTGTAGCTGCCTCCACCAGTGTGTGAATGTGAGAGTGAATGAATAGTGGGATTGTAAAGCGCTTTGAGGGTCTCGAAAAGCGCTATAGAAATGCAATCCATTATTATTATTATTATTATGCAAATGTACTGTTTATAAGATTTGGGGAAACCTGCAGTCAGCTGAGATTGAAGAAGTCACCTGGATGAGTGACGAAACGTTTCTCCCACAAAACGCTACGTCCAAATGAACAGAATCAACTTTTGGAGATTTACTTAGCTGGATGATTGAGCGTGCATCAAGATGGACTTCAGATAGTGTGGAAATGGCTTTATAACCTTACAATGATTAACTGAATTTCAAGGGTTAAAGAGTATCTCAAAGTGATTAATATGTCAAAACCACTTCACCCGCAATTCTCTCAGGTGCTCTCGATGTTTTTGGGTAAAGTGACTCCTTTTTACAAACCACTGCTTAAGTTTGCGTATAGATTCTGGGCATGTGTGTGTGTCTTTGTCCCTCTCCTGACCTCACAAGTTGTCAGACTAGCTGTCTCCCTTTCTTTTATACCAATCCCCCTTTCTCTCTTACCTCTTTCCTTTCTTACTAAACATTTACTCTGAGAAGAGACTTCTTCTAACCTTATCTACAAGACAGCCCTCTGTATACACGTGTCAGTGTTAGATATCTGTACTTTTTCAAGCAGGACACACAAGTCTTTGGATTTTAACATAACATTTTGTCTAGGAAAGGAGCTTTCCTGTAGGAAGTCTACTAAATGAAAGTGCTGTTCTTAAACACTGACTGTACCAACAATAACATGGAACTTTTTAAGATGTGAGCCTGCATTAGCTCACTTCATTTTACTGCAGTACATGGTATCTCTTTGGACACAGTGCTATATATTGTGTGTGTGTGTGTGTGTGTGTGTGTGTGTGTGTGTGTGTGTGTGAGAGAGAGAGTCTGCTTGTATGTGAGCGCCCATATCTAATATATGGGCTCTCGAATGCATGCACTTGTATGGTGTTTAGCATTTTGCATGTAAATATGTGCACAGTAGATGTTCATAGTGTGGAGATGTGGATGTTTGGCTTGGTGCGTGAATGTGATAGGGTTTGACATTTGGCACACCACCATAACTATGTTGTTGTTCTGTATAGTTTAGCTCTCCCCAGTAGAAATAAATCTGAAATTGTTTCCTAAAAACATATTACGCCATTAGCGTGAGTGAATTTGTGTGCGTAGAAACCAGCCAATGTTTTAGACTTTCTTTTTATCATTTTCTGATTTTCCCATTTCCGACCGTCTTATTATTTTCCTATCTGAACAACAAAATAGGGCTTTTTATATCAACATAAACCACCACTATGATTTCTTTAATGACTTGTATGTTTAATCTGTTTAATCTATAATCTGCTGTAGTTAACTATTTCTTCGTCTTTCCTTCACATGATGATGCTTCGAATGAATATAAGACAAACCTAATTTATTCCAGTGTTCCCACATGCAGGAAAACATTCCACTATCATGTGTCATCCTGTTATAAACTATTTCACTTGCCAAAGACCCCAATAAATGTCATAACATCGTTTGGTCCTATTTATGTTTAAAACAGCTTTATTACACTCACCTAAAAAGATCAGTTACCCAAGAGCAAAACTATGTGTAAGTATGTACAATAATGGGGGCAATCTTTCCAAATGAAGAAAGATCATTCGTCTTTAACATCCTGTCCCAACCTTTTTAAAATAGAAAAAAAAGTATCCTTTGTGAAGGGTTGGGAGTGCAGATTGAGAGAAACAAGTCCCTATAAGGGGGGAAAGGAGAAAAGAGGACTGGAATGTCAAAATAAACTCTCATTCTGGCAAGGCTTCATAGGTAATAGATCAACATCCCTTTTTCATGCTAGGAAATCTGTTTTAGGCGCTGTGCACAGTACCTCTGTTTAACTTGAGGCATCTGGATGCTGGGTTTTGCTTTAGTAGCTTAACTGAAGGGCAAGAGGAAATCAATATAGCCAGAAAACACACAGTAGACCTGCAGCAAGTCATAGAAATGTTTATGTTTATATTAAACCACACAAAATTCTGAATGTTTTTTTTATAATCTTGCTTCTAATAGCAACTTCTACCTCTTGTTATCCCCTACACCTCACCAAACTCCACCATCCAAATTAGTCATGTTTTTGACATCTCAGAGAAGTAAACTGTCTTTCATTCTTTTTGCAGAACACTTTCTCCAGCGTCTTTCACATGGATTATGAGGAACTGGTGAAGGACTTTACTGGTGAAGTCCTAGATGCCCCAAAAAGGTAAGAGGATCACCCTCAGCACAAGCCTGTTAAAATGGCATTCGAGTGTTAATGACTTTATGCCTTCAGGCATACTCTAGCTATTTTCATCAGTATTTTTGCAATGTTGAAAACTGTCCTTTCTCTCTCCCTAAGAGGCCTTTAGATGATGTTTGCATAATGGGCACTTGCACAAAGATCTATTATCATCATGTAGAAGGAGATGTTTTGGAAGTAATGAAAGTCTTATTATGCCCCTTCAGTCACACTGAATTGATACAGTGTAGACAAGAACAAGGGGTTCAATACTCTTAAGTTTGCTGAGCTGATTTGCAGCCTGTTGGGATCTTTTTAAGGTAATCCAAATTCTTCACCTGCCATGTTCCTAGATATTCAACTGCAGGATTTCAGTACAAAGCTTTTGGTCCTCATTAGCTGGGCCCTTTTGGCTTCATTGCACTGTCCTTAGGTTAAAGTTGACAGATCTTGGGTTACAACCCATTTACCATGATGATGTGGACGCTTTTACTGACTTGGAGGCCATCTGAAGCCTTTCTCAGACACCATCCATTATGAACATTGTTTTGAGATACATGTGCACTCCTATTACATCTGACAACTCAGGTGGATGATGGAGATTTTGGTTGCTGTTAGTTTGTTGTGTTCCCTGAATTAGCGGTTTTTGTGGCGTTGTAGGGCACATGGTCATATTGGTGGAAACAGCTGCCATTTCCATGAGCTGTGTGCTTGGTCTATAGCTCAGGTGGTAGAGCAGATCACCTACTAACCGGAATGTTAGATGGGAAGCACTTAGGAACAGCATAGAAAAAAGTGCTTGTGCAATTTGGTGTGAATATGTGAATGTACAAGTTGTGTAAAGTGTGTTGAGTGTTCAGATAGAGTAGAAAAGTGACATATAAGAACCAGTCCATTTAACCTGCAACTTTCCAGTTAGTACCATTGATCAATGGGGTTTGATGAGTGGTTGTTGACCAGTGGTCATGATAATTTGCATATTAATGATCGAGGAACTGACCTCACAGCCCATTGTTCATTTAGTGGGCTTGTTTCAGTCATTGTGAAAATATACTGTTGATAAGATTGGGGAAACCTGCAGTCAGCTGAGACTGAAGAAGTCACTTGGATGAGTGGCGAAAAGTTTCTCCTGCTGAAAACGCTGCGTCCAGATGAACAGAATCAACCAGTCCATTTACCATTTAACAGTCATTAGGGGTAGTCACATCCATAGCAGGACATCTCTGTCATGGTCCTGGGTCGTTGATCCAGCATTTTGTGTTCATTATTATTATTATTATTATTATTATTATTATTATTATTATTATTATTATTATTATATGTTTGGGGGGTTCTGTCTATATGTATTTGGGGTTGGATGTTCTAGGTCTTTGGTTATAGTTTATGCTCCCGGTTAGGTTTCGTCAGTGTATACTTCCTGTTTTACTTTGTATATCCATGTATGACTCCTCTGTGTTCAGTTTTGTGCTCTCCCTGCCTCGTCTGTGTAATTAGGATCAGCTGTGCCTCCCTCCGGTTTGCCATTTTGTGTTCCTCAGCGTGTGCATACATAGTGTCTGGTTACCTGTGTTCCCCGATGGTTCGTCTGTGTTATTCTGCGTCATTGGGTCATCTTTGCGTCTCTCTGCTCCACATTCTGCTCTCCATTTGCAGCTCTCCATCCCCTGTGTACCTCCTTATGTCTTTCCCTGCGTGTGACTTTGTGAGTTATGGTTTCGTGTTTTGTTATTATTAGTGTTCCCCAGTTTAGGTTTATGTTAAGTTCTGCCCTCGCTTTTGTTATTGTGCACTGTAAATAAACTCACTCGCACCTCCGCCGCTGTCGGCAACATTCACTCCACCACACGACTGCTGCCCCAGCCGTGACAATCTCACTCCAACTAAATAAACAATTTCATTCACAGTATTCTCAAACTTGGAGACTTGAAGACGGGTGATTGGTAATAACAGTGTGTCCGGAAGGGATGTGACTGGGAAGGACCTAAACCCAAGTGGCGTTCTTTTATTGGACTTATGCGCTAACCACAGTTTGTCCATTATAAACACCAAATTTAACCATAAGGGTGTTCATAAGTACATGTGGCAAAAGGACAGTTGCAGGTCGACAATCAATTTTGTAAAAGCAGGTTTGCAAGCTATATTCTGGACACTAAGTGTAAACAGGCACTCAATTGTGAACTGATCATCACCTAGTGGTGAGTTGGCTCATGTGGTGAAGGAAAGGCCTGGTGCATCCAGACATATAGTGAGGGTGTACTGGCTTCATCTGGAAGAGGCCCAGTAAGCAAGGTATTCGGTTCCCACTTCCAACATGTTCTGCACCTCCTCCTGTCATGGTCCCATTTCAAATCAGATAGAGGTTGCTGGAGGTGACGGGAGCCATCAAGCTGAAGAAGAGGTTGTATGGGGGCTCGGATTGTCTGTAGAACTCTGGAGGGAGCTGGCAGGCACTGGCAGGCCAAGTGGAGTGCAGTTCTTGCAATAGCTCAAACAAAAACTCGGGTGTGGGAAGAGCTCGGTAAGGTTATGGAACAAGACTTTTGATTGGCCTTGAAATTATTCTGGTAAACCACCAAGCAACTAAGAAGTGAAAAGTAGTGCTTTACTCACACAGTGTATGATGTGCTGCTGACTTCCACTGAGCATGTATTTGGGCAGTGGAAGGAATACTTTCAGGGTCTCCTCAATCCCACTGACACATGTTCTGGAGAGGAAACAGAGTCTGGTGACGAGGGGGGGGGGTGACTCGTCCATGTCAAAAAGCTTCCACTTTGATGGCCTCATCTCTGCTTTTGGTGAATAATGTGGTCCTGTCAGCTTCATTGGTTGGTGCTGACTTACACTTAATTGTCCTGGTCTGTTGGTCATGAGTCAAGGGAGAGAGGAGCAGGTGATTGAGAGATGGATTCATGAAAAAGTAGATTCTATTAATCTGGATGTAGGGTTTTTTAGTGGGAAAACTAAAATTGCTAGATGAACGGAACAAACTTTTTTGGATTTCTTTACCTGGATGATTGAGCATGCATTAAGAAACAGATGGATTTACAACCTCTGAGCAATAACAGAAAGAATTACATTTTGGATACAAAAAGCAAAAATTAGCTTTCTCCAAAGGCTAGCCGTTCCTTAGAGATAGAGTGAAAAGTTCAGTCATTCAGGATGAACTCAGTTACTTCCTTTTAGTGAGGAGGAGGAGTGACTCTGAGTTGGTTTGGGCATCTGACTAGGATACCTCTTGGGTGCCTTCTGGGCAAGGTTTTCTGTGCATATCCTACTCATAGGAGTCCCCACGGTGTTAAGTGACGGCTGTGTGCAGACAGGAATAGGACCCAAGGTGCAGACTCCAGAGACAAACTTAAACCGAAACAGCTTTAATGCTGAACTCAAACATAACATAACTGGAAAAAATCAAACTAAACTAACACCGGCGGACTGACAAAACACACAGCAAAATAAATGGTAGATCACGACACGGACACAGCGAAACACAGGGCTTAAATACACAGAGGGAGCAATCAGGGAATGGGTAACAGGAGGGAAACACAGCTGGGGCAAATCAGGCCTAACGAGACAAAGGAAGCAAAACACGAAATTAACATGAGACATGGACTTTCAAAGTAAAACAGGAAACATAACAGAGATGGAACAAAAGACACAGACTCACATGCAGTCACTACAACAGAGGGAACAGAGACGTGGGACCAGGGCAGACACAGACACTGACTGGACACAGGGATATAGCAGACAGGGGAGACAGCAACTAAGGATTACACAGACAGAAAACCAGAACACTAAAACTCTAACCAAACCCCACCCAGAGAACCTTAACTAAGAATAATCCTAAGACCCGTAAAGCAAAGCTAGAATATAATGAAATAACAAAATCAAAGAACCAAAAACACAAAACACTGGGTCAACGACCCAGGGACCCTCACACACGGTAGACCCAGGGAACACTGGGAAAGATTACATCTCTCAGCTGGCCAAGGAATGCCTTGATGTTCCCTCGGATGAGCTGAAACAACTGACAGGGGAACTATTGAACTGTTCTATATATGGTTTTGGTTGCTCATTAAAAGTTTGTGTACATTATGACTACTAGTGCATTCTTATGCTACGTCACTGGTTGCCTGTTAATATGATGCAATTATAATATGTCATGCATAATTAAGGTTTTGTGGGTCTAAATTGGAAGTTATTTTTGTGATATTAAAATTATATTATACATTTATAAGGTCTTACAGGTGCATAAACTTTACAAATAAGCCACTTTAGCAAGTTGTGTATATATTTGCCATGGCAGGAAAAAATTAATGATCAGTAGTTTTTATCTCTGTGTCCTGTTTGTTCTCTAGAAATGATAAAATGTCGCAAATAGTATAATGGTCATTTGTAAGGGAGAAACGGGAAAATAAGAGTCGTGAAATGATTAGAAAGGAAACACAAAGAGGTGAAGACTGAGTTCCCAACACAGGGTTAAATGGTTTTAGTATTTACAGCCAGGATGAGTAGAGGGCCATGGTACAAGGGAAAGGATTTGGGAATCTGCAGTTGTAGACTTGGGTTGCAGCCAAGAGGGGTGAATAAGAACTAATCTGATTTAAGATACAATGAGATAGAGATCCTTCCCCTTTACTCCCTCCCACTCACTCGTCTTTTGGCATGCTGCTCTCTAGGGCGGCCTGACCTCCACAGTTGCTATGTAGCATCTAAAATTCAATCTTAATCTCATCCTAAGCAATACAATTGGATTGCATGTTTGTATTTGTGTGTGTGTGTGTGTGTGTGTGTGTGTTTGTGTGTGCAGTTAAGTGTGCATTCACTACATTTTCTGTGTATCAACATATCCATATATAACCTATGCATATATGTTAGTGCTTTATGTGATTTTGATTAGTCAGTTTGGTTTGCCTGGGGTAAGAAGAAGAAAAAGAGGTATGCTATAGTTTGATGGACTGCATATTTATAGGAGAAGTGAGAATAAGATTTTATACTAATAAGAAGCAGATAAAATTGGATTTTAGTTTCTGATAAGTTTCTAATTAATGACAAGTTTCTGAAAATAAACTCTGCATGAAGTGCAGCCATATCAGCTTGCAGCCATGGATAAGTGTAAAGAGCTCACTGAGATTGAGTGTGGTACTATAACGGGATGCTATTCCTAGATATTGTGCTGTCAACTTTCTAAATAGTATTACTGCAAAGTGAAAGTATTTAGGAGGCATAGTACCTCAGACACAAGGCTGAAACCCACATAAAATGACAGAGCATTATTGTCAAGTGCTGAGTCATATAGTGCATAAAATTCACCAACACTCTGCTGCTAAGAGAAGTGTGAAACCCCAAAAGTAGGGATATTACTATTTTCCACCAAAAAACATTAAAAATGTAGCTTTATGAAAATAAATACAATATGACAGAACAAACCAACTCAATAAGTAAAATATTAATACAGAAAAGTTAGGAGCTTAATAAATTAAGATCTAAATATGATTCAATAGGGAGCTTAAAATGAATGCAGGTATTGTGGTAGTAAATATACAGTACATGAACGTAGATAAAACTTTAACCAAACTTTAAAGTAGTTCCTTAACTTTAACGTAACTCTTTAATTCTGTGATATTATTTAGTAATGTGTGTATTTTTTATTGCATATTTCATAAACATTCCTAACTGTAAAATTGCAATATAAGCAAACAAATGAAGCCTGAATATAACATGCTATGTAATGTATTAACACTGCAGTTTGTAGACCCAATTTGAAGCTAATCTACATAAGAAAATATACAGCTCAAGAATCGAGAGGAAAGCTCAAATCACACATGAGATTTTGACTGAAATATTCAAGTTGAAAAATATTTTATGGCGTGGACAACAAATTGATGTGACAACATTACATATATTTCCTACAATATACAAGTTTAAGTTTTTTTTTTTAACAAAGAAGTCAAATTATTTTGAATTCAGCTATGCTACTCCAAATAAAAATCAAAAGCATGTCATGCACTACTCAACGACTCACTACAACGTTTTTGAAAATTAATTTAAAATCTGAACCACATATTTGTGGGTTAATTCCAAATATTAGGAGGGGCCAAAGCTCTTTGTGCTGAGAATCACAACAAGAAAGGCATGTCATAAGATTCTGAGAAATGGAATAACACACTGATTAATGTTCATAGGATTTGGTGACGATAATAATGTAAGTGGTCTTTAAATGTAACCTTAATGCATTTAAAATAAAGAAAACTAAAAATACAGAGAATTCATGGTTTGGTATATTTTTATTTTATTATTATTAAAGATCAGGTAATACATAAAACATGCTTTTGATCAGACTTTAATCACTTTTTCCATTACTTTTCCCATTCTGTGTCTCTTAGCTATATCTTTATAGCTAAGACACAGCTAGGACACAGTAAAGGAAAGTTTGGTGAAACAAATGGACCTGTGAGTTTCAAAACAGAGTTTTAACATCCTTTTCTTGTGTGTGACTGATTTAAACCCAACGCACAGATATTCTTCTTACTAGGTCTTTTATTTTTTAGATATTCTGCTCTCCAGGCCTCCTATTTTTGTGTCTGAAATTGAAATAATTGGTAGATGGACCAGACACAAACCAGACCTTGCCTTGTCTTCTATAGGGTCTCATTTTGTATATCCCACTTTCATTCCAGTTTCTCCTAATCTAATAATTCTGTTTAAATGCTGCTGTGTGTATGTGCTAGATTTCCTCTGGGACAGCTGCGAAATGGCAAAAATGAGCAACTCCATCTGGGCCGATGTGGGAAGGGAGGGAGGAGCAGTGCAGGATGTTAGCTTTGACTGTCTGGAACTGCTGGAGGCTTTTTATAGTGACATTAACTGCCACGGCTGTGGCTTCCCAGTGACACGAAATCTTTTTCGCTAAAGCTGGAAGTTCAGTCATGCTGAACTGATGCTGTAGATACAGCTCACAGGAATGGCAGGCAGATGATTTCAAGCAGACAAAGTGGGACAATGAAGTTTGTGTGGGTCTGGAGCTTGATTGTTGCCCGGAATCAAAACCCAAAATTTTCTGTCATGGTTTACATGATGCCGGCAGGTTTTCTATGACCTTGTTTAAGTCAGTCACAGGGCAAGGGAGAGGAAGGGTGGATTTTAGTGTGGATTTCAGTTTGAGTGATTAAACCCAAACACAAATGCACATAGTCTGCTCCTTTTCCATCTGTGTGTGGGTGTATACTGAGGTCACTTTGGATAGGACACATTGAGGTAATTAGCTTGAAGGATCAAATTTATCCAAATTTAAAGGCCTACCATGCATTAAATCTTGGAAATCAAAGAAAAACACTAAAAGACTCACTTTTACTTGAGTAAACGAATGACTATCAGAGACTTAAACACTCCATTGTGCTACAAATCTGCACACACATACACACTACAAAATTCATGTTTTAATGTTAAATGTTCTATTTTTGCTCTTAATAAAAAACTAGACAAATAATTTAAGTAAGTAACTTCAAGGGCCAAATACATTATATTTCTTTATGTCAATATAGTAGGGGTGTCGTGGACCGCAAGTGGCCCCCGGGCCACGAGTTTGAGACTCCTGCTCTAGTAGAACCAGGCTTAGGGAGAGGCAGACATCTGCTGTGTTGGGAGGAATTTGCCAATAAGTGTACTTCAGGTCTACTTCACTGGATGGTTAAGAGTGTAAAGAGTCTCAGAATCTGTGGGCACAGTTGGCTGGAATCACTTGCCCATAATTTTACCTCTAACCCTAGCCAGCCAATGGAAGAACACCCACTGGTTGAGGAATGTCTTCTCCTGGTCCACAGAGATGTTCACTTGCCCTAGTGCCCCATATTAATCATTTGCCAGTAAAGCCTTGCATAATGTATAATGGGCTTCTAAATAGTTCAAAACACAAAATACATCAATATTCAGTTTTTTGTTTTTTATTTATTTATTTATTAATCAATCGTTTTTTGGGTCACGGCCTCCCTGATCTGAACCCGAGCGGTGCTCTGTTATTGGACTTCTGTGCTAACCACAGTTTGGCCATAACGAACACCCTGTTCGAACATAAGAGTGTCCATAAGTGCACGTGGCACCAGGACGCTCTAGGCCGTAGGTCGATGATCGATTTTGTAATCGTATCAGCAGACCTGCGACCATATGTTCTGGACACTCGGGTAAAGAGAGGGGCTGAGCTGTCAACTGATCACCACCTGGTGGTGAGTTGGATCAGGTGGCGGTCTGTCCAGGTGGCTGGACAGACCTGGTGCACCTAAACGCGTAGTGAGGGTGTGCTGGGAACGTCTAGCAGAGGCCCCAGTCCGCGAGATCTTCAACGCACACCTCCGGCAGAGCTTCGACAGCATTCCGAGGGAGACTGGGGACATTGAGTCCGAATGGACCATGTTCAGAGTCTCCATTGCCGAAGCTGCTGCATTGAGCTGCGGCCGCAAGGTGGTGGGTGCCTGCCGTGGTGGTAATCCCCGAACCAAATGGTGGACACCAGAGGTGAAGGGAGCCACCAGGCTGAAGAAGGAGTCCTATCGGGCTTGGTTAGCCTGTGGGACTCCGGAGGCAGCTGACAGGTATCGACAGGCCAAGCGGAATGCGGCTCGGGCAGTGGCTGAAGCAAAAACTCGGGTGTGGGAGGAGTTCGGAGAGGCCATGGAAAAAGACTTTCGCACTGCCTCGAAGAGATTCTGGCAAACCGTCAGACGTCTCAGGAGGGGAAAGTGGTGCTCTACCTGCACTGTGTATAGTGCTGGCGGAGCGCTGCTGACGTTGACTGAGAAAATTGTCAGGCGGTGGAAGGAATACTTCGAGGACCTCCTTAATCCCACTGACACGTCTTCCGAGGAGGAAGCAGAGTCTGGGGATGAGGGGAATGACCCGCCAATTTCCGGGGGCGAGGTCACTGAGGCAGTTAAACAACTCCTTGGTGGCAGAGCCCCTGGTGTTGATGAGGTCCGCCCCGAGTTCCTGAAGGCTCTGGACATTGTAGGGCTGTCCTGGTTGACACGCCTCTGCAATGTTGCGTGGAGATCAGGGGCAGTACCTGTGGACTGGCAGACCGGGGTGGTGGTCCCCATCTTTAAGAAAGGGGACCGGAGGGTGTGTTCCAACTACAGGGGGATCACACTCCTCAGCCTCCCTGGGAAAGTCTATGCCAGGGTGCTGGAAAGGAGAGTTCGTCCGTTAGTCGAACCTCGGATACAGGAGGAACAATGCGGTTTTCGTCCTGGTCGCGGAACACTGGACCAGCTCTTTATCCTCTCCAGGATACTTGAGGGTGCATGGGAGTTTGCCCAACCAGTCTACATGTGTTTTGTGGACTTGGAGAAGGCATTCGACCGTGTCCCTCGGGGTGTCCTGTGGGAGGTGTTGCGGGAATATGGGGTGTCTGGCCCATTGCTACGGGCCATTCGATCCCTATACAACCGTTGCAAGAGCTTGGTTCGCATTGCCGGCAATAAGTCGGACTCGTTCCCGGTGGGTGATGGGCTTCGCCAGGGCTGCCCTTTGTCTCCGGTTCTGTTCATAATTTTTATGGACAGGATTTCTAGGCGCAGCCAAGTGGCGGAGGGCTTTCGCTTTGGTGGCCTCAGAATCTCATCTCTGATTTTTGCAGATGATGTGGTTCTGTTGGCTTCATCGGGTGAAGGCCTCCAGCTCGCACTGGAACGGTTCGCAGCCGAGTGTGAAGCAGCGGGAATGAGGATCAGCACCTCCAAATCTGAGGCCATGGTTCTCAGCCGGAAAAGGGTGGAGTGCCCACTCCGGGTCGGGGATGAGTTCCTGCCACAAGTGGAGGAGTTCAAGTATCTCGGGGTCTTGTTCGCGAGTGATGGGAGAAGGGAGCCGGAGATCGACAGACGGATTGGGGCTGCAGCTGCAGTAATGCAGACGCTGCACCGGTCCGTCGTGGTGAAGAGGGAGCTGAGTGTAAAAGCGAAGCTCTCAATTTACCGGTCGATCTACGTCCCTACCCTCACCTATGGCCACGAGCTGTGGGTAGTGACCGAAAGAACGAGATCGCGGATACAAGCGGCAGAAATGAGCTTCCTCCGAAGGGTGGCTGGCCTCTCCCTTAGAGATAGGGTGAGAAGTTCGGCCATCCAGGAGGGGCTCAGAGTAGAGCAGCTGCTGCTCCACATCGAAAGGAGCCAGCTGAGGTGGTTCGGGCATCTGACAAGGATGCCCCCTGGGCGCCTCCTGGGTGAGGTGTTCCAGGCATGTCCCACCGGGAGGAGGCCCCGGGGCAGACCCAGGACACGCTGGAGAGATTATATCTCTCGGCTGGCCTGGGAACGCCTTGGTATTCCCCCGGATAAGCTGGAGGAGGTGGCTGGGGAGAGGGAGGTCTGGGCCTCTTTGCTTAGGCTGCTGCCCCCGCGACCCGGCCCCGGACAAAGCGGATGAAGATGGATGGATGGATGGATGTTTTTTGGGTCATCCACAGGATTTTTCTGCTGGATTATTTGAAAGAAAATTGGAAAATTCACAAGTAGGCGTAGATTTCACTGTACTTTGTTGGACATTAATAGCAGATTAACACAACGGATGCAAAGACTATGCAATGCTCTTAAAAGTTAGTTAAAGAACCAAATTCTTTAACTAACTTTTACCACATGAACATGAAACCAGCCAGTGTTTGTGTCCACTTTTTTGACAGTGTTACAGCAAAGAAATAATTTAACACTATAAAGCTATATAGTAATCTACCGGAGATGGAACGGTCTCACCTTACTACACAACAACAGCAACGGGACTTGAGGCTAACCTCAAAACTGCTTTCACCTTGCTGTCTGATCACCCCATTTTTTTCTGCTTCCTTTGAGATTTAAGCTTCTCTCTTGCCAAGGTTGTGGTCTTTGGCAGGGATAGCTCAGTTGAGGCAGGAATAGCTCGGTAAGGAGAGTGGTGGTCCCATGATCGGAACATCGGGGTTTCAAATCTCCTAAACAGCTACTCTGAGGTACCCCTGAGCAAAGTACCTACACGCTGCTCCTCAGGCGCTAGATTCGGTGGCTTCTCACTGCTTTACTGAGTGAATGGGTTAAATGCAGAGAGGAATTTCCCCACAGGGATCAAGAAAGTATACAATTTTTATTTATTTATTTTGAGTTTCTCATTTTAAGGACGTAAGAGATTATATTTCTGTCCTTAACCTGATCCATTTCCTCCCAAGTCTCCCTCTAGTAAACCTCTGACCTGATGGGCAAACAGAAACACAAAAGGTGAAAAACCTGTAGAAACCTGAGGAAACTTACAATAGACAAACAGGAGAAGGTCTACCAGGTCTGTAAAAGGTTTACCTGTACAGTTATGACAGATAGTCTTGTCTGATCATCAACTGATGCTAAATGCTCTGGTCTTGGCACATAACACAAAACCAGAAGCTCTGTATATCTTAACTGGACAAACTGATATGACCTATCTACACCCATTATAATAGACTACTTCTGCTGTTTCCTTTGGCTGGGTTATGTTTCCCTTGTGTGAAGTAGATAAGTTTGCTAGATCTAGTCTAAGAAAATGAATTACTGAAATACTCCTTGACCCAAATCGTTATCAGCTATTTTGAAACAAAAAAAAGACACTTTTTATCCATAACAAGAACTCCATAAAGCAAATGAACTGTACAATAGAAAATGCAAATGCTATTTATGGTCTCCTCACAACAATGATAAGAAAACTAAACTGGGCCAATATGGCATGTTTGTTAATAGAGGGATACACATGTTAATGTGATCTCTGGTCTCCCACTCAGAGACACAGGACTCCGAGCATCCAGCATTCAGACGGCTACCTGAGGACACTCATGTGAGAGAAAATCTGCTCACACAGATGTGTAGAACCAAATACTGTCAATAAGACAGTATTTGGACAGTTAAACTTGTCAGGTAGTGATTTCCAGCTGGTGAAAATGCAAGCTCCATGAACACGCACATATATGGATTCCAGCTGCTTTGATGTTGCATTAACTGGCATTACCGGGCATTTTGACTAGAGACCGGCCCACCAGGTATTAAAGCCATAAACTCCACCTAAACTTGGTTTATATCTGACCCAGATAGACTGCAGGTCATAACTTCTCACCTGAAGTTCAGTTCACCCGACACTCGGACCGGCGGCTGCCTCGAGTCTCTCCTCTTGCCTCCCCTTTCTCTCATCCACCCGCTGGCCTCCACCACTTGCTAATGTTACTGAATCTGTGGAAGCTACGCCATAGCCACCACCAAACAACTGAGTTGTTTTTACACACCGACCGGCATCTGGCCAATCCACCACCTTTCATTGTTTATACCGTTACAAAAAAATAAATAAAAAAATCATCGGCCCACCGAGCAAGCAGCCTGGTATGCCTGATGGCCAGTCCAGCTATGGCCGTGCCATCAGTTAACCCTTTGCGTGCCACAGGTTGCCGACCCCTGCTTTAGATAGAGCACTCTGAGATACTAGCCTAGGACAAGAGCTTCCATCATCCAAGACCGTTCTCGTCCATGATGCATTCACACTCGGTCTTCACGGAAGGTCTACTTTGCGCAGTCTCCTCTGAACAGTTGATTTAGAGATGTAACTGCTGCTGGAACTCTGTGTGGCATTTATCTGGGCTCTAATCTCAGATGCTGGTGATTTCTGAGGCTGGTGACTGAGATTAACTTCTCAGCAGCAGAGGTGACTCTTGGTCTTCCTTTCGTTTGGTGGTCCTCGTGTGAGCCAGTTTGGTTGTAGTGCTTGATGGTTTTTGCAACTGCACTTGGGGACACATTCAAGTTTAGCAACTTTCCGGACTGACTGACTGTTCCCATCTTCCCATTAAGAAGGCAAAAAATTCCACAAATGAGTCCTGACAAGGCACACCTGTGAAGTGAAAACCGTTTCAGCTGACTATGTCATGAAGCTCATTGAAAGAGGGCCGAGGGTTTGTAGTGCTGTCAACTAAGGAAAAAAAACATATTTAGGGGCGATCGTGGCTCAAGAGTTGTCAGTTCGTCTTGTAACCGGAAGGTTGCCGGTTCGAGCCCCGGCTTGGATAGTCTCGGTCGTTGTGTCTTTGGGCAAGACACTTCACCTACCGCCTACTGGTGTTGGGCAGAAGGGCTGATGGTGCAATATGGCAGCCTCGCTTCTGTCAGTCTGCCCCAGGGCGGCTGTGGCTACAACTGTAGCTGCCTCCACCAGTGTGTGAATGTGAGAGTGAATGAGTAGTGGAATTGTAAAGCGCTTTGAGGGTCTCGAAAAGCGCTATATAAATGCAATCCATTATTATATTTAGAGTTATTTATCAATTTCTTCTTTGCTACATAATTCCATATATCTTTCCGCATATATTAGATGTCTGTAGTACATATCTACAATGTAGAAAGTAGCTAAAATGAAGAAAAAACATAAATGAAAGAGCACATTAAATGTTTATATACTGTCCAGTATGGTGCAGAAACGTAAATAAAGACTTTCCAGTGATCCACGTTCACTGTTGACTATAAGGAAAAATCTGTAAGGTCCATCCTTGATCATTTTCATAATATAATTGCTAGATTTCATCAAAACATGCTTAACAGTTTGTGTCTCTCATCATGGGGTCCTTTCTGTCATTTGCTAACACATGCTCATATTCCCTCCCAGTCTTACTCACACACCACTTACACCACAGCACTACAGCCAAAATCCATTGGCTTTAACTTTAGCTGACTTTAAGCTTGTGCCATGTTTATATATCCTTTTTCCATCATTTCTCATGCAGTATTATAGCTGGACTCTGTGGTTAAACTTGGAGAGACAAAAGATAACAAACAGGGTTATTAAGTGGTGACAGACATGACTGATGGCTTTAGCTCCCAGGTCTGAGCCAGGGCACACTGAACTCAGGTGCGGCTCTCTAGCTCCCCTAGTTTTTATTAGCCAGCAGCTATTTTATTATTCAGTGCTGTTAGCCTAGAGCAGGGGTCGGCAACCTGCAGCTCTTTAGTCTTTAGACTGCGGCTCCTTGGTTTGAGAAAATAAATTGTAAAAGTATTTAGCTGAAGTGTATTTTATTTGTGTTAGTTCTTTTTATTTATTTATTTTTTATTTAACTTGTAGTTCTAAATTGGAAGATTATCATGATCTTGAAATATAAAGTAGTACTATGTATAAATACATAGTAGTGTGCCACTACTATGTCAAAGTTGATACTATACATACTACTTAACTGCTTGTTGCTAATTTTGGCTGTTGAAAATACTCAGGGCTGCTGTTACTTCTAAAAGTCAAAGTACTGATACAGCACCACAAAGTCCCCCCTAGTAGAATTAATAGAAAAGGTTGCGCATTTTAAGAAAAAAAAAACTATTAATTGAGGAAGCAAAAATACTTAATACACATTATGCATGCATATTATGCCATGACCACCACATAATAAATGTTGCCACCCCATAACCAGTAGCAAAGTATGATAGAAACTGCATACTAGAACTAATAACTGTTATTTCTCTGCCAGAAATATTAAAATTGATACAAGGCAGAATCCATTTTATGTTGTTTATCCCAAATTCTGACCCTCCCTATTGCAACAGAGACTCATCAACCCAGAGAATGTCTTTCCTATCCTCTGTTGCATAATTTTGGTGAGATGCTCTTCTGCATATCTTGAATGTGTTTTGCTTTCCTATAAACTCAAAGTCATCTGGGTATTCTCCTCTGACCTCTGGCATCAATAAGGCATTTTCTCCCGGACAATTGCTTCTTACTGGATATTTTCTATTTTTTTGATCATTCTCTGTATAACTTGGATAGTTGTGTGGGAAAATCCCAGTAGGTCAATGGTTTCTGAAAAACTCTGGTTAGAACAACCATGCCACATTCAAAATCACTCAAGTCCCCTTCTTTTTCCAATCTGTTGCTTGGGAGATCTTTTGATATCAGCGTCCCTCAATTCATTGAGTTGATTGGCTTATTACGCATTTGTGTTAATAAGTAGATGAACTGGATATACCTAACAAAGTTGCTGGTAAATGTATAAGAAATTATAAGAGTGACCGAAAAATGTGTCTTCTGCTTTCAGTGATATGTGGGCCTATGTGATAAACCGTTCTACCATAGCAGTTTTTGGACAAAGCTGTGTCTGTTAAAAGAAATGCTTTTTTAAAAATGGTCGTCAGGCACATTTACTTAACCGCCCACATCTTGTTTATTTACCTTTTCACAAACAGTAATGTAGAACTTTCAGTTTTTGGTTTTAAGTGCAGTTAAATGGTGTAAATATTTCCTGACAAACACCAGTTTCACCATCTGCCCAACAGGCTGCCAGCAGGGTGGTGGCAAACCTGGCAGGGTAATAAATCCCACTCCACCCCCCAAATGTATTTTTTTAACATCTGTTTTACATTTCATTTGGAGCACTTGAAACCAACAACATTAGTCAGGTTGTTGGTAGCTGTACATTTAAACAGAGCCTTTTAGACTAATCCAGCTCCAACTGGGAACTAATATGGTCAGTGCATTGCAGTCAGCGACAAAACACAGGCTGCAAAGCCAGTCAAATTAACAGTCACATGGCAGAGATGGTCCCAGTCATGATGGAATTATCATGACTGGGACCATAATGTTTCAGCTCTTTTTTAGTCTTAAACCCTTGAAATGCAAATGTTTTAACATTTTATACAGTTGTTGCACAATGTTTGTATTTATTTCCGCTTCTTGGAAAATGTCTTCATTTTGGGGGAATATTATGCCTTTTCTCTTTTGTGTTTTATATTTGGTTTTGAGGATAGCCCTTCTATGGTATCATAGTGTCCACAAGGGTTCAATGGATTATTCCAAGTGAGCTTGATACTAAATGCTTAGTTGTGAAGCTCTTTCTCTTTGTGTGTTTCTTCTCAGGGGCCACGATAACAGCCAGATTAACTATATGTACGCCCAGTATGTTAAAAACACCATGCAGCCTCTGAACATTGCCGATGTCACCAAGGACCAGCGCTTTCCTTGGACGGTCTGTACTCTTTTCTTTTCTTTTTTCTCTCTTTTTTTCCTTTTCCAAAAGTGAGTAATTATCCATCTTTTTCTCACAGAGTGAAAACCCAGCTCACTCCAGCAATCAGATAAAGAGTTTGCTCTGCACTCCCATCTGGAATGGCAAGAAGGACAAAGTCATTGGTAGGCTTTGCTTTGTTGCCCGAATACAATGTTAGCATTGAAAGCATTAGCAGTTAGAAAGTAATATTGTGTTCTATGTCCAGATACATAAAAGGGAATAATAATTGTATATATTTTTTTGATAATGTAATCAGGAAAAGATTTTTGCATTACAGCATGTACTGTAGACAAAGTGGCTTATCACTGTCTTCAATTAATACCTTAGTTTTGTTTTTCTTTAAAAGTAATATAAATTATTTCTGTTTTGTGAAGCTATAGCATTAGCTAACCTTAGATTTTATGAGTTGCACCCTGAGTCAGTTGCATGCATGCAAAGAGAATACTAATGGCCTTACAATTAGTGTAGACTTTGACCATTATCCTACTCAAAACAAATGAAAGCATAAAGTTAAATTGAAAGCTTTGAAATAACTGACTAACTGGTAGCATTGTAGAAGTGCTTGTGTTTTGTGCTTGCAGGGACATTCTCCTGGTACTATGGTTTCCATTTTAAAACATGCTTGTTTGTTTTTTATTAATTACATAACACAGAATGATAATAAGATTTGGACAGTACAGATCCTGCATTAATATGGAAGCAATCCCTAAGAAATTCTGATCAGAGAGGGGTTTTTTCTCAGCAAGTTTTTCTCAAGATCGTTCTTACCTAAATTATTAGCTAGTTGTTTGTTAGTTGGTACAAACCATCATGAGATGGGATAACTATGGGCAAACTCATGACCCTGAGTCAGATGTTAGGTATTTACAGATTTTGTTGGACGTTGTTCATTGACTCCAATTCTGGAAGAATGAACTGATCCAATGACAAGATAAAATTGTTGTTATTCTAAAGCTCATAATCTTACCTGAAGGTTTGCTGAACTAACCTTTATATTAAGGCCTATTTAAAGTGAAGTGTTCTATACTAGACATTACCAAATATAAACAGTAATGTGTTTGTGTTTGCATGTAGGTGTTTGTCAGTTGGTGAACAAAATAGATGAAGTGTCAGGCAGCGTCAAGGCATTCAACAGAAATGATGACCAGTTCCTGGAGGCGTTTGCCATTTTCTGTGGTCTCGGCATCCAAAACACACAGATGTATGAAACCGTAGAGAGAGCTATGGCCAAGCAAGAGGTCACGCTGGAGGTGAGTCAAGCATAAACTAGGGCTGCTACAAACGATTGTTTTGATAGTTGACTAGTCACGGATTATTTTTGTGATTAGTTGGCTAATCAGATCATGCATCCATTGGACGTAAAATGTACAGCTTATTGCACCAGCAGCATCTGCTCTTATATAACTATTATTAGCTTACAGCTTTAAGTGTTTAAGGTATGTGCTAACTAAAAATAAAGACAAGATGATAATTTATTAAATTTTAATGAAATTTGCAGATTGTTTCAGTGGAGTTTAATAAACTCAGCCGTATGCTCCTTGCTATCTAACATATAACAGGACACCGGAGTATATTCTCGAGCATCTCACACTTCTGATAATCAGTTGTCTGCTTGACGTTTATTCAGCTGTGTGAAAACTTAATGTAATAACTTTAATCTCAGCCAAACCGATTTACTCAGGAGCAAATAAATTACTGAAAAAAGCCAAACAATAACATTTCTAAGTTATCTAAGTGTATTATATATCATGTTTAACCTGAGTAGCGAAAAACGGTGGTGGGTTTGAAAACGATTTCCCGGGAGTCCGGTGTTCTCACCGGCTCTAGTGAGCCTTGAACCCCAGCTAGCATCAAGCTGGTGGGTAACAGACGTCTCCGAAAACGTTGGAGCGCTTTTGAAAATATGTGGTGTCTTGATAAACTGAGCAGATATTTGAAGTTTACACAGCTACATTCTTGCCTGAAAGAATAATAAGAGTAATATTAAAACTAAGGAGCTGCCGCCATTGTTGGAAACTGAGCAGGACTGCGCTATGAAGGATGGGCCACGAAGTATATACCCGACCCATCCTTCAGATCTGGGGAAATGAAGGGCGCATTTGTCGGCCGCATTTGTCGGAGTCTTCGAATGTGGACAGTCTTCGTCGTGTCGCTGTAACATAAACGCCCTACTAATGCGGGCACAGGAGGATGCGGTTCCTTAATTTGGACACAGCTACGATACCGGACACTGCTTCTTCTTCTTCGGGGTTTAACGGCAGCTGGCATCCTTGTACATGCAGTGTTGCCATCTTCTGTTTCAGTCCGTTATTACACTCTTAAATCCTTCTACTTATTCCTGCGTCTTTTGGGATCTTAGAAAGCTTCAAACCACGCGCCGACTATTGAATTAGTCATCGACGATTTTGACTAGTCGACTCATCGTGGCAGCCCTAGCATAAACACACATATTGTACAAGTCTGTTTCTCCTCCTTTCCAACTCTTAGAAGGATATTGTAGATTTTCTTATTGTTAGCAGCCTCGCATTTGCATTTGCAAGGCCATTGTTTCAACTAGTGGTTTGAAAGGACGTTACAAAAAAATAAAGGAACGAAAAAAAGGAATTTAAGCCCCATTTTCACTAAAATGAATCTTTGTAGAACTTTAATTCACATGAATACTTTTCAGGGGGAAAAAAGTCTTTCACACTACATTCTCTAGATGAGTAAAGATAATTTGTTTGAAAAAACTGAATTTCATCTTGCTATCAAAAGGGATGACAACCATTACCTATATATAAATATTGTATAGTGTTCTGAGATTTCCCTTCATTTTTTTAGTGAAGTGAAACCCTGAGGTATCTTCTCATCTCTCTGTTGGAGACACAAGTATCTAAGCTGATGTTAATTTTGGTGAACTGCATTTATCGATGGCTGTCAGCCCCTTAGTTCACTGCAGAATCACAGAAACTGCATCTGAAATCTCTTACATTCCACTTTTTTTGGAGCACTAGAATTATCTTAATTTGTTCTGCATCTAAAGACTGCAATCAGATCTTCTTCTTTATGCCCAAAATCACACGATGTAATGTGGATCATTTTTCAGATGTTGGTATTTGACTCAGCAGCTGGTTGGCTGGTGATGACAGTTAGTTACCAGTGAACTTTGAACTGTAAACATGAGTTAAAACCACACAAGTATTAGACAGCTGTAGCCTTAAAATGTTGAAAAATATTACATTTTAAATGCAACAAACAGGAGATGAAATCATTTCAAATTAGTCAAAATTGTCCACAAATCCAAAATGAACACTGGTCATTTGGACTCTGAGTCAGGACGCCAGTCAGTTGCTGTAGATGGCACAGCAGTGAGCTGTGTTGATGAGGAGGTGAGCAGATTAATCTTTTGTGACATTTAACTGTCGGCTCTGTCCTAAAACACAAGCAATCACAGCATGTTTTCTGGACTTCAAAGACATGATTTAATATTTAATATCTCTTCCACATAGAGAGGATCAATGAGCACTTCTACTAGAACAAACATTTTTGTCCAAGTTCCAGTGTCAGCAATCACGTGACATCAGACACACTTTTGATTCTAAAGGAGATCACTGTCACAGTGGGGAGGCTTTGATGACACAACAACACATTTATGTGGACAGTTCTGAAAGCATATGAAAGGCAGCCACTGGATTACAGGCAGGGAGAAATAATAAGTTTTGCAATGTTTGCTGCAGGGCATGAGTAGGAACAAAATGGATAACCCTGTTCCATGTCCTTCATCATGTTCTCACTGAGCCATTAATCACACTATTTTATGTTTTTAAGCTTGAACAAAACAAAGGAGCTATTCTTATTTTTAGGAGAATGCCATTGTGTTTTCACATATGTGAATATGTGATAATATATGTGAGACAATGACATTTTCATAAAAATGCACTTCCATTCTGAGCTAAGAAGCTACAGTGAAAGATCTTTATTTGTAAATTTGTATCAGTTATAACAGTGACAGCCAGTGCATGTTATGTTTACGGGCAAAAGAAGGAACAACACGTCTACATGGCTTCTGTAATAAAACAGCAGTCAATGAATTTGCTCCAATTAAAGCCACATGATACTGAAATATTACAAAAAAACATGTCTAATTAAAAGCTGATGAGCTCTGAGAAATTCACCTGTATTGTCATGTAGCGAGCGGCAGATAAAACTAGAAACCACAGCTTTATTGCTGGCACAAAAGGCAATGGGGAAAAAAGCTAAACTATAACAGAGCATGGAAGGATCTAGCTGACTGACTACAGACCAACAACAAGCTGAATTGACAAACAAACTGAATTCACACACACAATGAGGGAGAATGTGATGATGAACAGAGGGAGATGCAAACAATATACACACGGAGGGTGATTAAGGAAAGCGGACACACCTGGAGAACACAGCTTAAAAGAATCATAACTAACAAGACAGGGGAAGCAAAACAGAACATGACAAGACACGAGACTCAAAAGAAAACAGGAAGTAACACTGACACAGACACACACACACAGACACTCAAGACTAAGACGTGACGTTGACACTGGGACTGGGAACATACACAGAGACGTTTACAAACTGGGGAGACAAAGGGACGAAACACAAAGAGATGAACATGGGAACAGGAAGGGAGAAAACACAGGGCCAGGACTACAAAGGTATTCACAGAGACAGAACACAGAGAGACCAGGTAGAAACAGGGACATGACTGGGGAGAAAGGAAGTAAACAAACACAGGGACACTGATGACAGGATACTGAGATGAGACAGAGATAGATTGGAAACGAATGGGAAGAAAGATAAAACAAGAACCAAGAGTTTAAAATAACAAACTTGCAACACTAGTGAAATACAGAACTCAAACCTAATACAAAATTTGAATATAAACAATTAATACATTTAAAAGAATGAATAAAGAGTCCAGAACAACCTTAAAAACTGGGTCGAAGACCCAAGACAATGACACGTATCAGAAGATGTTCTCTGATCTTCTTTAGGGTCCTAGATCCAGTATCAACAAAAAGAAGAGCTGTAATGTGTATGGATCCAAAATTAACAAGACAACATGCATGCATCAAGTGCAAGAAACACACAGCAAAATGAAATGTTATGACTATGATTTCTGTCCCCTAAAGGAGAGAAATGAGTTGTCGTTGCCCCCACACTTGGGGGCTGACCCTTATAAATTTCACCTCTCAAATGGTAAACAGCCACCACAGTTCTGGGTGGATCATCCCTCTTCCCACCTGAGAGAGGAGGTCCCTGTAGAGACTGATTATCTCTGCATATCATGGCCACTGACAAGCCTTTAGAATCAGAAAACAGCTCCGCTGACACACTCTCCTTTGAATTGGTGGTATCATTTACACTGGGGGAAATGCACACAGCAGAGAGTGATACAGCTTTAACAGGGAAAGGCGTACTTACTGAAGCTGCTATGAGTCCTGTCATGCAGAAAGGCTAAGGTGCTCCTCTCTCAGTGAGGAATTAATGCTATCTTCGTAAAGATGTAGGGAGCAATAAGATAACTTCACCAGGCAGCAGCACCAGGAATTTGTAGGATTATGCTGTTGAATGCATATGCACATATCAGCAAGTGTTTGCGGTCTGGATCTATGGCCACTTGAAAGGAAGTATCTGTTAGATCGATTGCTTTATACCAATCCCCTGGTCCAACTGCTGTTGGACTTGGAAGGAGCTTCCTACACTCAGAAGGGAGAAGGTCCACCCGACCGACAAGCACTGCACAAAACACTTGATTGTATTTTCATCTGTTGGTAACTAAAAATAGTAAACACAAGATTTAGTCGCTGTGTTTGACAGTGCACTCCTCTTCATAAAGGATTCTTTTTTATTTTGGATTTGACTGACATCTGGTTGATGAGTAGTGCCACTTTTCTTTTTTATAGCCTGTCAAAAGCCTGTTGAGCTGTCCGTTTCATTTTGACAGCCTGCAAGTATCAGAGCCCACTTTTTTTTCTTTATAATTTCCAAAAGTCTCTGAACATGGCATGTTTACATCTTGTCTTTTATACTGATGTCTATTAACATGCACTGTGCCTGCTAAATAAAAGAAAGGTCATGCAGAATGTCCAGTCAGTCAGACATATTTGTATTTGGTGAAATAATTACTTGTGCAATAATCATATCTTTTTTTTCTGCAAAACTCATCTTTTTTAAATACATGTGTTGCAGGTCTTGTCGTATCATGCCTCTGCTGCAGATGAAGAATCACGGGAACTCCAGGTAGCTGAAGTAAATTGAAATGCATTAATTTAACATTATACACTTAGCATGGAAAGAGAGAAACACAGGCAGGTGATGTTGTTAAGAGAAAGAAGGCTTCGTGTAGAAATAACATCTTTGGCTGAATCAGTAAGAAAGTATGGGAACTACATGGGCCCAAAGATATTTGGCATGTAGACTGAAGCAGACGGGGATCAAACCACCAGCCTTCCAGTTAGTAGGTGATCTGCTCTACCACCTGAGCTACAGCCATCCATGACTGAGTATCTCAGAGATAAGCTGAGATACTCAGTCATTTGGGAGAGGCTTAAAGTAGAGTGGCTACTCTTCCACATCAAAAACAGCCACTTTTGATGGTTCTGGCATATCCTGGATTCCTCTTAGGTGACATGTTTTGGATATGCTAAGGATATGCTGGATAGATTATCTATCTATCAGTGGGATTTGTAATGCCACAGTTAGGGATGGGTATTGATAAGATTTTCACGATTCCGATTCCATTTTCGATTCTGTTTAACGATTCGATTCTTTATCGATTCTCTTATCGATTCTTATTTTTAAAAAAGGAGAACACTAAGGTTGATTAGCTTAGAACTTTGTTTTATATCTTCTCTTTGAACAAGACAGACATTTAGGAGTAACATGGCCTTACAAACCCAACAGTGAGATCTTAAGAGATCCACAGCCTACGGCTCTTTAATGGGGTGTCACAGGGTCCCCAGGAAAAAAATTGTAAATGTAAAATAATAAAATAAATATTCTTCTGTAGCAATAACAAAGTATAGCATAAATTATTCTGTAGCAATTACACAAGAATATCCAGTAATGTCCCTGCCTACAATTAAACACATTCACTTACTGAAAATCGGGGGCATCTGCTGTGGCAAAGCCTTTTACCACAAACTTAGTCACTGCTCGGTGACATTCGTCTATCCTGCCTGAAAGGAGACGCTACCGGTAGACTGCAGCGAGAACTGCCAGCATCTGAGCCAGCCAGACTCTGTCTGTCTCTCTCATCATGGTCACTAAATGCACAGTAATGGCAGGTTTGTAATAAGGCAGATCTCACTAACATAATATGCACTGTTAGTTGATTATTTATCTGCCACATTAACGGGAGAGGACGTGCAAACGTTACCGCTGCTGCTGGGTTGAGATTTACGAGTCCGGAGCGGAATTAAAAACACGACATTCATTTAAGGTTATCACGTGTTTTGTGAGCAATTGGTTTTGCATATTCGTAGTGTTTCCTCCCTTAAATGAAATATTTACTTTGCAAGTATTGCAAGTTGCCCTGTTGTCATCCGTTCTCGTAAAGTATAATCAAACTTTTGAGCGTTGAGCTTAGGCGCCGTGTTTCCTGTCAGGTAAATGACGCTCCGCAACGACTGGAATCGATAAGGGAATCGTTTGCAAAAATGGCAAACAATTCCAAGGAATTGACAGTGGGAACCGGTTCTCAACAAGAACCGGGTTTCGATACCCATCCCTAGCCACAGTATCCCCCTGGAACACATGGAGGAGAATGAATTGATGGACGGATGGAGTTTTGAATCCATGTGTCTTGTTTATGGGGACATTAGCACTTAATTTGATAATGTTGGTGGTAATATATCTGGTGATAATATATACTTCTCTTCATTGGGATTGGATCATTAATATGATTCTTTCTACTATTAGTATTTTGTGTCTAATTTAAATATTTTTGAGCAAATCGTGTATGAATGAACCCCACAAATCAACCAAAAAAAGAATAAAGGATATTCCAAGTGATTTTGAGTAGCTCATTTGTAGCATCTAACTGGCTCATTGACTTCAAGGTACCTCTTAAAATATGAACCAATTAGAGCAACCCATCTTCCCCACCAGCACTAACAGTGGCACTGCTTGACCATCTGAAAGGATCCTGCTCTCTTCCTCTCTCCTTATAGCAAACTGGCTGAACTAATAGCGTAGTGTCCTCCCTTGGGCACAAGAGAGAGGATGTGTCACTTGGTAACTAGGACACAGAATTGATTATTTTGGTAGTCTCTACTCAAGAGGTAGCTACATACTGTATATTTGGCACATTGCACACCTCATAACTGCATTTTAAATTAAAGTTGCTTCTGTAACAGCAACAGAATTAAGAATTGAGATTTGAATCTGATTAATATTTAATCATTAGTCTTTAGTTCAACTATATAATGCAGAATTTCTGAATTTGAAGCCTGTTGTTTTTCCTGCTGTTTGCATGTATATATTCTGTGTGTGTTTGAAGTTAGCAACCATTCCATCAGCCCAGTCGCTCCATCTTCTGGACTTCAGCTTCAGTGACTTTGACTTGTCAGATAGTGAAACCACGCTGGCTACTGTGCGGATGTTTGTTGACCTCCACCTGGTCCAAAACTTTCAGATGAAGTACACGGTAAGAACTGACCTGGGATTTTACACAAACAGGTTAGACTTAACATGTGCTCCATTAAAATCCATGAGAACTGCAAACTTGCTTTAAAAATACCACTCAGGCCTTTGTTTCAGAGGTGATGCTCTGTTCCCACTGCTCTTCTGCATAGGCCTCAACCACCTAAGCCAGCTCATCACTAAGAATGAATACAGATATAGATTCAGTACTGATTTAGGTCAAGCTGAGTGACCACTAGTTACCTCCTGTACAAGCTCTATGCCAGTAAGACTTACTGATTCACCTCACCAGCCAAATGTTTGCAAAAAGAAGAAAGGGGATCCGGATTGAAGGGATGAAATTCTCAGAAGGGAGAATAGCAGATGTAGAGGACAGCTTCAACTACCTGGGTATCCCACAGGCCAACAGGAACCATGATGAATATGCACTAAGTTAAGCCACAGCCAAATAAGGTAAGACAGGTGCTGAGAAGCCAGTTGAGTGTTCGGAATAAGAATCTGAGCCATCAGTACATACATCCTACCAGTCATCAGATACCCTGCAATAATAAGCTGCCAAAAGGAGGTTATTACTATGTCAACGCACAAGAATTCCCCACAGTGCATGGTAGTCTTCAAGCAACAAGCAACGGAAGATGTCCAAGCTACAATTCAGGATGAAACACTGATCATGCACAAATAAATCAGGAAGATGACACCCTGAGTTGAGCTGCTACAAAATGCCTCAGGCAGCTTAAGACAGAGAGTGACAGGACGTGGAACAGAATAAAAACAGAGTTGGTCTAGTGTTCCACGACCGGGATGAAAACCGCATTGTTCCTCCTGTATCCGAGGTTTGACTAACTGACGGACTCTCCCTTCCAGCATCCTGGCATAGACTTTCCTGAGCAGGCTGAGGAGTGTGATCCCCCTATATTTGGAGCACACCCTCTGGTCCCCCTTCTTGAACATGGAAACCACCACCTCACTCTGCCAATCCAGAGGTACCGCCCCAGATCTCCTCAAGACATTGCAAAGGCATGTTAACCAAGACAGCCCTACAACATCATGCAATGGAGGCGCTCAACATGCTCCATTCGGACTCAGTGTCCCCAGTCTCCCTCAGAATGTTGCCGAAGCTCTAACAGAGGTGAGAGTTGAAGCTCTTGTGGACCAGGGCTTCAGCTAGGCATTCCCCATCTGAGGTGGATCAGTGAGTCTTGCTCAATACTGGCATACAGCTTGTACAGGAGGTGACTTGGTGCTCATTCAACTTGACCTACGATTTAAATAGAGCTAAAGCGTTTTGGGTTTTTTTGGGTTTTTTTTAAAGGCTCAGCTACTGTACATGCACTGCAAGCCAAACCATTCATAATCTTAAGAGAACTAGCCTTAAAGTAGCTCTTATTGTGCAACAACAGATATTTTACTCAGAGTAGAAGGTTTGACTTTAAAAGGGCAGCACAGAAACAACCAATATCTTCAGTGTATATGATGAACTGTTGCAAAAAAAACAACCTCCTTTTTGTCAGCAACATTAAACCATTACATTATGAGCAAATGTGTCGGAGGACAAATAAATGCATTTACAGCTGAAGAAGTATCATCACACAACAGTATCACACAACAGTATCATGCACATAAAACAATACCCCTCCAAAAGTCACCGACACGAGACTGTGTCGGTGACTCTGTCATCGCTGTCTGTTAAACCCAATTCTCTGCTCATCTGACTTTTAATTGGCGCCAGCATCAGCAGATCATTGGCAGGATTGGCTCTCCACCTTTAGGTGCTCTTGGTGGCTGACCCCTGGGTGCCTGCGGGGAGAGGCCTCACAAAAAGAAACTTTGACTGGAGGAAGTTATGGCCCTCCAGCAGTGCAGGCTGTCAGTTTAACTGTCACACCAATAGCTGACAAACTGGCCATCCCAGAGCATCACACCCTGGAAGCTGAACTGCACACCAAGTCATGATTTGATTGCAATCCTAACATGTTATACAGACACTCATTCAAGTCTGAGATCAAATTATAATGTTTCCTATAGAGAAAATGAGCCCCGATTTGATTAGATGAATAATAATTTGGATTCTCGTGGTGCCTCAGATTGGAATTAGTTTTATTCACAGTGTGGTCATGACGAGCGTGCAGCTTAGCACCCTGCCAGCAGATCAGGGCTCTCTGCTTTGTTCCTGCTAAGTGTTCACTTTCGGAAATGGCAAAGAAAATGACCCTGTGCTTGTCACATTTGCCTTTACTTTCAATTGCTAAAATTGTACCCCACTTACAATGTACTGCTTTAGTTTGTTTTTCATTTTCATTTTGGTCCCATTGTAATAACAATAATAATATTTAATATTTATAACAAGGTGCAATAATAACAGTGTGCGATACACATACACTTATTCTTCTTTTTTATACTAAGTTAATATACTGTGTTGTGTTGTTTGTTGCGTTGTGATGTTTCATATCGTGTCATGTTGTCTTATATGTAGTGCCGATGTAGGACAGTTTTCCAATTTCATTGTACTACTGTACTATGTATGACTGTGCAATGACAATAAAGAGTTATCTTATCTTATCATATCTTATCTTGTACGTGTTGTGTTCTTGAAAAAACATTGTTCCTCTAGCATAAATTCTGTAGAGAATAATTTAACTTTAATTTATAATTCATTATTATTTTCTTAACTTAAATTAGTTTGTACTAGTATTAGTTCGTAAAGACATGATGGCTTGGCTGTCTGTGTCAGACATCTTCTAAGTGCTCAGCACATTAAAACCACACTGACTGTAGTAAGATCTTATTGACATAACATGGACATAAATGTCAACCCTTTTTATTTTAACCTGTGTCACAGTTTGTATCTCAGTGGACACAAATTTAAAAATTATCCCTGGTTGCTGTTGCTGTGGCCTTAGCCTTTTTCACCCCTTAGAAATGTGTCCCTTGTTGTAGGAAACTTACTTTCAGACAGATAGAAGCAGGGTAGTATTCTGCATACAAATAGCAGTCAATTTAGAATGATTGTCTCTACAATCAGGCGATGCAAAGAACAAAACCAAATTAAATTTTGTATATGCTTTTACTTTGCAACATTTTTATAACACTGGCTCTCTTCTGCAGAGTTTATGTCAGTGGATTATGAGTGTTAAGAAGAACTACAGGAAGAATGTGGCCTATCATAACTGGAGACATGCCTTCAACACAGCCCAGTGCATGTTTGTTGTCCTCAAGTCAGGGCACTTACAGGTAAGTGCAGTCAAAAAATATAGTCATTCATTCCCAGAGCATTCTCATTCCCAATAAGTAACATACCGAGGATTTTCCAAGGCATCTCACAGTAACAGTAATCTTGCTGCAAAGGGCAACCACTTTTTTTCTAAGTAATCCAACATGTTTTATTGACATTTTACATAGTTACAGTTTGTCAGAGCCACTTGCTACTACATTTGAAAGTAAAGTGTACCTTTTTAAAATTAATTTTTAATGTGTAGTAATGCAATGTGACACTAGTCAAATGTCCTCTTGTACAGAACTTGTACTGAGGTAAAGAAAAATGATAGAGAATATTTTAGCAGATGCAAGAACTTTGCTGTTTCAGATAGTTAATAAAGCCGTGAATGGTTGTTTTTAACCCAAACCATTCTTTTTTCTGACCATGCATTAAGTGCTTCTGGTGCTAAAATGTAAAAAGTACCGGTAGTCGTTGCCTGACAAATTCAAATCAAACCTCACCAAACTTAATATGAAATCAAAGTCCAAAACAAAAGTCTAAAACTTAAAATGAAGTAAAATGCTAACACCCCCTCATTCACCTTTTTTCAGTTATTTGTGCGTTTTTGGCTCTTTTTGAGGTGAGGTGAGACATAAAAACCAGCTCTCTTAAAAAGAGCCTAAATTCCAATTAAGAATCCTTGGCAAGGACTCCAGAATACCAATATCAAATAATTTTTGATTCGGGAATAATTCACATTATAAAAACTAGTGATTTTTGTGTGCAAAATTGGCAGCTGGCTGCATAAAAGCTTTTGTGTCATATGCAGAACCAGCTTTGATGTCCACTCCAGGGTGCATGCTGAGCACACACACTGCCAAAAGTGTATTATAACAGCATTGTGTACACAACTGTATTTTTTGGTTTGGTTGTGGAGGCAGTATGTCATCTGTTAACCTGCTGCCATTTTTCCCGCCTTCCTTCCTTGCCTTAATGTACTTATTCATCTCCTAACAGAGCTATATGAGTGATTTGGAGGTGCTGGCTCTAATGATTGCAACACTCTGCCACGACCTGGACCACAGAGGAGTCAATAACTCCTACATACAGAGGTACATCAGAGAGCATGAGTCACAGAGGTGTGTGCATGATCATATATGCATGCGTGGGAGCACACTATTCACCCTCGGTTTCTTCTTCTCCAGGAGTGACCACCCACTGGCCCAGCTCTACTGCCACTCCACCATGGAGCATCACCACTTCGATCAGTGCCTCATGATCCTCAACAGCCATGTAAGCACACTCACTTGCTCACTCACACACGCGCTCATATGTAGGAAGCCTTCTAGTCAGACTATCATTCTTCTCTCTACTCTATCCCTCTACTTGCCACCTGTGTAATTACATAAAACATTAGTACAGAATGGCTTCTTACTTTGTCTAATAAGCAGCAGACAACTTATATTGTGGGCTTTTTACATCCCTTCAGAAAGGCCTTCAGGAATAAAGATGTGGTGTGGTTCAACCATTGCCTCACAATACAATTCTCACACTGCATCCACAAATGCTAATTAAAAATTTCCCAAAATAAACGTAAAATCCATCCATCCATCCATTCGCTTCCACTTATCCTTTTCAGGGTCGCGGGGGGCGCTGGAGCCTATCCCAGCTGTCATAGGGCGAGAGGCAGGGTACACCCTGGACAGGTCGCCAGTCTGTCGCAGGGCCAACACACAGGGACAGACAACCATTCACACTCTCATTCATTCGCACATTCACACCTAGTGACAATTTGGATTATCCGATTAACCTATCCCCACAAGCTGCATGTCTTTGGACGGTGGGAGGAAGCCGGAGTACCCGGAAGGAACCGACGCAAACACGGGGAGAACATGCAAACTCCACACAGAAAGACCCCGGCCTGATGGTGGAATTGAATTCAGGACCTTGCTGTACGGCAACAGTGCTAACCACGGTGCCACCGTGCTGTCCTAAACGTAAAATATATAGAAAGAAAAAAGAAAAAAAATCCAGAAACACATTTTTTGGTGCCAGGAATGTAGACATTTGGATATTTGGTCATGGACACAAACAGCTGGAGACCTGACAGCCGAGTAGTCAGTCCTGTTATCCCGTCGTTAAGTGATGACGCGACGAATCCTACTTCCGGGTCTAAAGTAGTCTGCGTTTAATGTGGCTTTTGTGTTGTTAACATGTTTAATGTTATGTATTTTCTTCTATTTAATCTCAAAAAGCTCCTAAAACAGTCAGTGATCACTGTTGACCTCCCTCTGCTTTTATTACCGCTAATCATTTATTTAAGCTCAGTTTTTAAAACCTTAGGATGTAGCTACAGCCCAGCCCATGCAGCAGTATATGAATGACTAACCTCGTATTGTGGATGGATTATCTCAGTTGTTCTCCTGACTGAAGTTTGGTCCTTTTACAGCATCCTGCCATGCGATTACATTTGTTCCTGACCACCGAGAACACTCACGTTAACTTTTATTGAGTGGAAAAAAAGTTAGCTTGTTTATATTATGCTAACATAGCTGTGTCGCTAGCGGTCACGTAGCACATCATTATATACCAGCTAGCCCAACTTCAGTAACCCTACAAATGTCACTGCTGTTTAGTTTTCTGTCTTCATTTATGTTGGAAGTGATAACAGAGCTGTACGTTTTAATTTGTTTCCAAAACCCCGCAGTCAGGACATGGTATATTGTATTTAGATAGAAGCTAGCGAGCTAACTTCCTGCTAACTTCTAACTCCGTTAAATGTCATAAATTCCGTTTTCATGGATGCCTGGATGTTAAACTCAATTGTTACACCTGGTAGAGCAGAACGCTGATCATTTTATTAAAGATGAAAGACTTTAGACAGTTTTTCAACTCTCAGTAATGCCATAGTGATCGTTTGATATATGGACCTGCAGCGGAGTTTAGGTCCAGACACGGCTAGTAGTGACGTCAGACTGAACAACCGGATACTTTTTTTGAAGTCCGCTACTTTGGGTGCAAGCATAGTTGGTGCACTGTGATCTAAATTCTTCACATACAAGTCTCTATGGTCACAAAAATAGGCAGGCATCTCGACCTCCTCACAGACCCTTGTGCTTACTATCTGATTAAACTTATGTAGTTTAAACTTATATGGAATATTTCATAGCAAGGAAATTTCATACCGACTGGGATCCTATCCTATGGTACAACGCTGGAATTCACAGAGCTCCTGAGACTGACCCATTCCTTCACAAATGTTTGTAGAAGCACTCTGCATCGCTTGATTTTAGACACCTGTGGCCATGGAAGTGATTTGGATGGATGAGTAAATACAGGGAGTGCAGAATTATTAGGCAAATGAGTATTTTGTCCACATCATCCTCTTCATGCATGTTGTCTTACTCCAAGCTGTATAGGCTCGAAAGCCTACTACCAATTAAGCATATTAGGGGATGTGCATCTCTGTAATGAGAAGGGGTGTGGTCTAATGACATCAACACCCTATATCAGGTGTGCATAATTATTAGGCAACATCCTTTCCTTTGGCAAAATGGGTCAAAAGAAGGACTTGACAGGCTCAGAAAAGTCAAAAATAGTGGGATATCTTGCAGAGGGATGCAGCAGTCTCAAAATTGCAAAGCTTCTGAAGCGTGATCATCGAACAATCAAGCGTTTCATTCAAAATAGTCAACAGGGTCGCAAGAAGCGTGTGGAAAAACCAAGGCGCAAAATAACTGCCCATGAACTGAGAAAAGTCAAGCGTGCAGCTGCCAAGATGCCACTTGCCACCAGTTTGGCCATATTTCAGAGCTGCAACATCACTGGAGTGCCCAAAAGCACAAGGTGTGCAATACTCAGAGACGTGGCCAAGGTAAGAAAGGCTGAAAGACGACCACCACTGAACAAGACGCACAAGCTGAAACGTCAAGACTGGGCCAAGAAATATCTCAAGACTGGTTTTTCTAAGGTTTTATGGACTGATGAAATGAGAGTGAGTCTTGATGGGCCAGATGGATGGGCCCGTGGCTGGATTGGTAAAGGGCAGAGAGCTCCAGTCCGACTCAGACGCCAGCAAGGTGGAGGTGGAGTACTGGTTTGGGCTGGTATCATCAAAGATGAGCTTGTGGGGCCTTTTCGGGTTGAGGATGGAGTCAAGCTCAACTCCCAGTCCTACTGCCAGTTTCTGGAAGACACCTTCTTCAAGCAGTGGTACAGGAAGAAGTCTGCATCCTTCAAGAAAAACATGATTTTCATGCAGGACAATGCTCCATCACACGCGTCCAAGTACTCCACAGCGTGACTGGCAAGAAAGGGTATAAAAGAAGAAAAACTAATGACATGGCCTCCTTGTTCACCTGATCTGAACCCCATTGAGAACCTGTGGTCCATCATCAAATGTGAGATTTACAAGGAGGGAAAACAGTACACCTCTCTGAACAGTGTCTGGGAGGCTGTGGTTGCTGCTGCACGCAATGTTGATGGTGAACAGATCAAAACACTGACAGAATCCATGGATGGCAGGCTTTTGAGTGTCCTTGCAAAGAAAGGTGGCTATATTGGTCGCTGAGTTGTTTTTGTTTTGTTTTTGAATGTCAGTAATGTATATTTGTGAATGTGGAGATGTTATATTGGTTTCACTGGTAAAAATAAATAATTGAAATGGGTATATATTTGTTTTTTGTTAAGTTGCCTAATAATTATGCACAGTTGTCACGGCTGCTGAGACGAGCCGTGTGGTATTGAAGGGAAAAAGGACCCAAAACACAGGCAGTAGATGATAACGCTGGTGATGATTTATTTACACAGTGGTGAGAAGGCAAAACAGGCAAGAGGGAAGACAAAACTAAAGACCTGAACTGGGAAAGCTAAATGACAAACCTGAGAAGATACAACAAGGGATGAGGGGATGAGGGGATGAGAGGCAGAGAGGCAGAGAGGCAGAGAGGCAGAGAGGCAGAGAGGCAGAGAGGCAGAGAGGCAGAGAGGCAGAGAGGCAGAGAGGCAGAGAGGCAGAGAGGCAGAGAGGCGAGCAGGACACCGAGTAACACAGACAAACCGGTAACAGGCAGGAGAACACACAGGGCTTAAATACACACACCAGTAATCAGGGGATGAGAGACAGGAGGGCAACACAGCTGGGAGGAATCTGGGCTGACGGGACAGGGGAAACGTAAACTGATCACACTCACATACGACACGGACCTTCACAATAAAACAGGAAACTCAGACACATGTAACCAGACAAGACATTGAACTAAACAGACAGATTCACAAACAGATGGGGTGACACCATAGACAGACAGATACAGACGCAGACTCAGAGGCAGACCGAATATAACACAGAACTTAAACAATCATCATCTAGAAAATGATAACAAACTAAAAGCGCTGGGTCACCGACCCAGGACCATGACAATAGTAATAGTCACCTGCACACGCAGATATCCCCTTAAAATAGCTAAAACAAAAACAAACTAAAAACTACTTCCACAAACATTCAGCTTTGATATTAATAAGTTTTTTGGGTTCATTGAGAACATGGTTGTTGTTCAATAATAAAATTGTTTCTCAAAAATACAACTTGCCTAATAATTCTGCACTCCCTGTACTTCTAAAGCCCTTGTTAACGTGTACCATCTTCTACTGTATTGTTGTGTTTTATAGCCCATTTAGATAATCAGACATTCATCAACTCCCACAGGCAGCAGAACCAGCATTAACAAAAGAAGCCTACAAATTTGTTCTTTGGTACTAAACGCTAGCTATTCTGCCTACACCTGAATGCCTCCTCTTTTAAACTGCACTGCATACTGATAGATGGAAATACAGACTGTAGCTAGCATCACTAATACAAGAGCAATACTAGGAAGACAGAGGGAGCAAATCTAGATCTTTTTCCACACCCAGATTTTAACCCCAATACTGTTATGTAAAACATGGCTTTAGCTGGCCTTTCACAGCTGCAGCTCATTCTTTATGCAGCAGCTGAGCTCTTGGCAGACTCAGTCCAGAGAATCCATCTCCACCCTCTGGTGTTCCCACATGGCTCCCTGCCAGCAGAAATAATTTCAAACTTTATAATCTACAAGGTTCTGTGTTATGTCCCACAAGATCAGGATGTCCAAAGTCTCCCATTTATGTTCTTTTGTGGAACACTGAAAAAAATTGCCAAAAAGTCACAGAAGAAAATGATAATTTAATAACTACCTCCTGGTAATGCAATAGCATGCCCATAATCCAATAAAAATACTGAGCATATAAAGTAATACATTTTTATGTGTAATGCAATAAGCATAATGTGTGTCTTCACTGAAAAAATTTAGCACAAGGAAACATTCATCTAGGCTCATTTCCTTAACTGGCGAAAGTTCCTAGTGTAAAAACAGGATATTATCTCTAACTGGCTTCCCACCCTCCACCTACAAACCCTGGCCAGGTTTTATGACTTCCTGCCAAAGACTAAAGTCAACTCTTGTGAGTCCTGTGAATTTTGATCTGTGTTTCATGTGAGGCCTGATTTAGATTTCTGGTAGGAAACATTGTAGAGCCTACGATGTAAGCTATGTAAGTGGCCGACGCTATTGCATTTATGGTTGTGAGTGGTGTATTATGTGTTAATTATCAAGTGTTTTACATGCGGTGCTGCCTCATAGAAACAAATAAGATGCTGGGACCTTTGCCACCCTTGTGCCCACTCTTTGTTTCTGAAATAAATTGCTGATATTTGTGAGTCCTTATATTGATGCTATGATTAGTATTCTCATATTGAGGCAATGATTGTTATTCTCTCACTGATAAATTTAAAAATTGTGAAAAAGTACCCAGAAATAGACAGAAGGAATCAACTGAATAGTGTAATCACTATAGTTTCGGGCTGCGTTGATCCAATGCGTAGTTATCTTTCTTGGGAGTTTTACATTAGGTTGTCCTGTAGGTTATGTACCGATAAGCCCAAAGTAGAGATGTTTGACAATAATGCACAGTGCCACATTTGGTAAATATAGCATAAACATGTCATACCAACTGCCTAGCACAGTGGTGGAAGGGTAATGATTTGAACTTTGCAGTCATTAAATCAGCTTTATTCTAGAGTCAAATATGACGCTAGTTGTCTGACAGCTAAAGATTGGGCAAAACTCGGGCATGCAAGCGAACAGTGATCCCAGCACACCAGCAAATATACAACAAAAGGGTTAGAAATAAAAGAATTAAGGTGTTGCAGTGGCTCAAAATCGAGACCTCAACCTGATTGAAATGCTGTGGTGACACCTTAAGAAACCTACTGTATATGTAATCAAATACCCACAAACCTCAATGAACAGCAATGTTGTAAAGAAGACTGGGGGAAAATTCCTCCACAACTATGTGACAGACAGATAAAGTCATAATCTTTAACTTATTGCTATAGGTGGTTTTACAGGCTATTGAATCTTGAGGTATATTTATCTTATCAGAGAACTGAATATATATTTCAGTTTTACATGACTGTTTCACCCTGAATGTGTAGAGAACAATAGGAGATAGCATTATCCTAACAAACTCCATATCCTGAAAAATCTCAAAGTGTAAACTCCCCTCGCTCAGGGTTAAGTCAGACACTGGGATGAAGACATAGATACCAAATCAAAATCTTAAATGGGGTTCTTTATCTTGCTCAAGAATACTTTGGCATGCAGAGTGTCACAATCTGGTTGTAGGAATTCAGGCGCAGAGCGGTTAGACGTCTCCAAAAAACAGTTTATTTACAGCACCAGTGCACAGTATATACAGTGAAGGGAATCCAAAACTCCAGGGAATCACAGGGTAGCTCTCTCACACTCGCTCACGTCTTCTTGCCCGCACTCACACATGTTCACACGGCAGGGAGGTCAAAGGTCCGGGGAGAAAGGTCTGAAGCAGAAGAGAAGGGAAGTCACAAACTAATCACGAATCTCAAATTACTAAGCACAAGTCTACAGGAGCTGCGAGAAACACTAACGTCAGTAGTACAATCATCCAGCGACGAGAGGATCTGTGTTCCAGCCTCAAATAGTGCTCCCGGTGATGACAGGTGATTGTTGTCAGGTGTGTGGGCCAAGGGCGGGAGCCCACAGTGAGCTCAGCCCAGGCAGAGAGGGAGAGAGAGAGAGAGAGAGAGAGAGAGAACCAAAACAGCACATGTAGCCTTGTGGGGCCAGCCGGGCAGGCACGGAGACCATGGATCAAACCACCAACCTTCTAATTGGTGGAAGACCTGTTCAACCTCCTTAGCAACAGCTTTCCTTATTGAGATACCTAGATGTTCCACAAACTTTTGCCCATGCTCATAGCGTAATTCAGTGAAGCTCAGACACATATACATTTACCATTTCACTGCTGCACCTGTTGGGAGGAAAATCATTTTAAAGTTCTTGCAATGAACTTTGTTTATTATGCGAGAATCACTGCACAGTACTACAGAGTACTACAGTTTTTTAATATTTTAAAAATCTTTTTGGAAATCAAATGTGCAGCAGGTGCTAACTTGCCTGAGAATATTACAAATGGGACTGTGTATTACTGCGGCTAACTATTTATTAGCTGTAGAACTGCAGCTTCACTACTTTCAGTCTTTTCTCAGAAAATTGCATTGAACACAGTATCATTTAGTTTTAATAATTACGTAGAGAATCAGACAGAATCAGACAGCTAACCCTACCCTGACCTTTAACAAAAGATTTACACTGTAGACCCAGTTGCTTGATAGTGGATAGCTATTTTAATGCCATTGCCCTCTTCTGCTGAATATCCCCATTTTATTTATTACGCGTATTATTCCGGTCATTTTTGAGCTGCTAGCCTACCACATATCTTTCAAATGGTCCAATAAAATGCAGAGAAGTACACCCTGCTCTGATTTCTATGGCCTCAAAGCAAACTCTAAATGCACTCCCAACTTCACAAACACCACTTAAGGCCACTGCTGCTGCACACATAAACACAGATGGAGGGATACAGACACCTTATCATATGTAGTGTGATAAGCCGTAATGCAAGTAATCACTAAACAGTGCTCAGCATTGAAGGGACATGTAATGATGTGTCAACATTTGCATATAAACACTCTGTTTATAGTTTTTGTGCAATCATTGCAATTGCCACAGTAAAACCTTAGTAGTGAAACCTGCAGTTAGCTCTGTTGCTACCTTACTGCGAGGACATGAAAATTAAACTCCCATCCAGCAACTCAGTATAACTCATGATATAGCATGCAGAGGTTTTCCTGCACTTACACTGTTTTCTCTCTGTCCCTCTCTCTCCAGGGAAACCAGATCCTGAGCGGCCTTTCTCTGGACGAGTACAAGGCCACTCTGAAGATGATTGAAAGGGCTATTCTGGCCACCGACCTCGCCCTGTACATGAAGTAAGTACTAAACATCAAGCCTCAATGGAGACTGAATGAGAGGAAAAGAACGGAAGAAGAAAAGCAGTATTTTAAAGGTTTTTAATCAGTGCAAAATTGAGTACAATTGAGATTACACTCACCTTGTGATTGTTAAAGCCTTCATCACTTAAGTTCTACTCACTCCTTATAGTAATTCTGTAGGTCTAGATACAAGTTAGTGTTTAAAAGTTGTGTCTTTCTTCTGGTGAGTGTGCATTTGTGTGTGGGTGTGGTGGTGTGGGTGGGTGGATGGAAAGGGGGTATTTTCTTTCTTTGTAATATAATTGGCTTAGAACTCATGTATGTCTACAGCCCCAGAGCAGCTAAAAGTTAAAATGAAAATAAAATACAGACTGTATAAGTACTCAAGCAATTTACCTGCCAAGTACGTTTGAACTGGTGGGATTTTAAGGGTGGCTTCACAGAAAATTTATAGTTTTTCAGTCTTCACAGTGTTGGTTGTTATACCCAGTCTTCTGAAAAGAGGGGTGACAATTTTTTACTACATCTTAATGCATTCATGTTTTTTCTTAACTCCCTCCTACTACCTCAGTGACTTCAGCTCTTATCTTAGCCCACTTTTAGTCTAGACAGTGGGTGGTTTGGGGGCTAAGTGGGTTATATATGAGGATAATTACCTGCTGTGACATTGTTCATGTGGGTGTGTGCTGTCAGGAGGCGAGGGGAGTTCTTTGAGCTGACCAAGAACAACCAGTTTGTTTGGGAGGATGAACACCACAGAGACCTGCTGAGGTGAGTATAGAGTCTCAGATGCCTGCATTAACATTTACATCAACATAAGATAAATGTTCGTGAGGGACAGGCCACCTGCTGTGCAAAGTCTGAAAAGTAAAAAAGCATCATGACAGCGTGATGATTAACACTTCTATTGATCAACATATAGTTGTAAAAGTTATGTGTTGAAACCATTTCTTCAAGAAAAATGGTTTAGCCATCAATGCAGGCATTCTTTGCATTATAGGTTGCCAGATATGGGTTAAGACCAAAGTTTTAGGTTTTGCTATACAAACCTTATATTCAAACCTGGCAATACCATGGTAACAAGTCCAGAGTTTCTCCTGCTATGAGAAACTAGTGTGTCTGTGGAAATTTAATGTCTGTAACTTTGTCACCACCTTCAGGTCAATGCTGATGACCGCATGTGACATCTCTGCCATCACTAAGCCCTGGCCAGTACAAAAAAGGGTAAAAAACAAACAAACAAACAAACAGAAAACCCCGCAACCTTTACCTGTCTGTATGTTGGTACGCTGCTTTTCTGTGTATTTATGTTTTTACTGTGGTATACACACACATCCCCTCATTTCTGTTTTCTATAGTTACATAGTGTTTCTATGAGATATAAAAAAAAAACAGCTGAAACTACTCACTTTACATATAAAGGGAAAATGGCAATGAGTAAAATATTAAAATGTATTTAAAAAATATAAAAATGTATCAAAAACTCAAAATGAAGCAAACAAACCAAATTTTAAAAATAGATTATAACTGCTAGTTAATTTGTTTAATGTAATTTAAAATCTTAGTTAAATTGATGATACAAAAATAATTAAGTTCCTTAGTATCAAGACAGTTAACACTTCTGCTTTGCAGAAGATGAGAGAAACTCAGGGAAAGAGAGTTAACTTCAACTCTGTGTCAGTTACTGGGGTAACAGAGTCTGAACTAAATTTTTGTCTCTGACTCCTCCCCTTCTGAGCTGGCTGTGTGACATCCTGATTCATTCATTCATTCATTAGATTACAGTTTTTTCTGATTGCTTAAGCACATTTTTTGTAACTATTGGCTAATTTTGCAAAACTCTTCACACAAATAAGAAAACCTGTCACCCAATCATCAAAACATTGTAGTTCTCTTGCAAAAGCAAACACAGCTAGATTAACTCTTCACACCTTCGTAAAAATGGTGTTTCCGTATCAAACAGTACACACAAGCCATCATCTACTAAGCACACAATGCGCCAACTGCACACCGATGGTATGAATACAAAACACATCTGGCGTTTGCCTTCCCTGTGCACAAGGTAGGCTATGTCAGTTTGAGCTCATACTTCTGTCATAGATCCATAAGCATGGAGGGATCCAAACTTCAAGTACTGGTGTTTAGTCAAACACATCAAAACAAACACAAGTGTTTATTTCCAAGTATAGGATTATTTGCAATCGCCATAATGACTATATGGGTTACGTAGTCTGCAGTGAACATGCTTCCTCTGCCCCCTCCTCGTCTTCCTCTTGCTCCTCCTTGTCCTTGTCGTCCTCTTCATCCTACTTCTTCACCTCCACGTCCTCTTCCTCGGCCTCCTCTACTTCTCACTCTTTCTGCTCCCACCATTGTACTCCGCACACACAGCTTACCTGTATTATAGTGCTTAGGCTGATTGCAAAGTGAACGAATTATCTAAGAAAGTTTTCACATGTGAAAGTGTGCCAGACAGTTGGCAAATTAGTGTTAATGATAGCCATACATGTGTATACTTTTGCTAGGAGTGTGTTGGAAATTTGGAAATTGAGTGTTGTGCAGTGAATTGTGCCTACAGTCTTGCAAAGTGTGTGTTACAAAATTGCAAACTGAGTGCAAAGCAGTTTTTGTGCTTTTAGTTTTGCAAACTCAGTGAGTGGTTTTGCTATAAGTCTGAATAGTTTTAGAGATTGTGCTACAGGATTCACAGTTAGTGTTTAGGCATTCGGTAAAAACTGTAATAATAACTAATGATTAAATGAAATGAAATCTAAAAAGGTGAGTAAAGAAGAAACAGGAAGTACATCACGAGAAACTCCCAGCAGCCTAGACCTATTGAAGTGTAACTAACTGAGGATTCAGGGTCACCTGATCCATACTTAACTATGAGCTTTATCAAAAAGAAAAGTTTCAAGTTTTATCTTAAATGTAGAAATCCAGGCCTGGAAGCTGAAAGCTTTATATCAGTATAAATGGTTAAACTGGGCAACATTAAAGCAGAGTTTTTCTCTAAATCTCATGGAGCACTTTCATTCAGTAAGTACAATTCTGTCAAAGGATGGAAGGAACACATTTCTTACATTTTTACTGATTAATTATTGGAACAAGAAAATAATCAGACTCATAAAAGCTGATTCGAGGGTGGATCTTCAGGTTTTATCTTCAGTTTCTGTCACCTGCATTTTGTCTCAATTGAATCATTACATTTAACAAATCAAACATAAAGAAGCAGAATTCCAGCTTCATCTTATGAAAATTCAAGTTGGGTAAATGATAACAGCAGACACCATAAAAAAAAAAAATTATATTATATTATATTATATTATATTATATTATATTATATTATATTATATTATATTATATTATATTATATAACAAGCTTCCTGGAATAGAGCCCTGCTGACTGTGACCTGAGGTGCAACGTGCCTTAAAATGTATTCTTTGTTATTCATATCTGATCCTACAATTTCTTACTCTAATTACCTTTCAGAGCTCCTCCTTGTTTTCTCTTTTTTTCTTAATCACTGACCTACTACACACACACACGCACGTGAGCGTGCACTATATTCAATGCTGTAGTGTCCCTGCTGTCCCCCAGTGACCTTCATTAGTCTGTGTCTTGTTAGGAAACTCAGGCCCAGAGGAATTGTTATACAGATAAACATTCTGTGTGTGTGTATGAGAGTGCTGATAAATGAGAGCTTGTTAATAAAAACAGCTGGGCCCTGTCCTCAGATGACAACTCTAAAAAAAAACATTCAGGGCAGCAAACAAGTACATACGTTCCCTGGCTTACACACACTCTGGCAAATCACCTGCTCCTCATTAACAGATTGCGCTAAACCCATACCCCTCCTTCCCTGGTCTGTTTTACTTTCACAGCCTCCATCCATAGACTTTATATAAAGATTAACATATTCACTGTGACGTCACCCAATGGTTTTGGATTCTGGACTGATTCTAATGGTGTTTTCCTAGCATTTAGGCTGATCTGCCATATTGTTTTTGTTTTTTAGACTAGCTCTAAATCTGAAACTTCCAGTCATACTTTTTTCAGTCAGGTAAAGTCATTATAATCATTTAAGGTTATCACTGAGACTTAACAACATAAAATATCATAACGAAAAAGTTGTATTTAAAAAATGCAGTAAAGTCACCACGATTTACAAATATAGCATTCTTTAATATCATGCCATGTTTTTTACTTAAGAAATACATTCTGGTTGGTTTCCACTTTTGATTTTGAAGACCTTAAATAAGTGTCAGTGTTGATGGTATATTTGCACATAAACCACTACATTGGACACTGATGTGTCACTCCATACTCTGCCACACACTCCAAAAGTGGTGTTGTTCACCTAAGTGGACAAGTAAAAAACTATTTAAAAAGTACCTGTTTAAAAAAATGTATTTCAAAAATCTTTTTTTCATGCCTAAACAAAAATACTTTAACAATAAAGTATAATCCTGATTGAGGTTGTCGTGATTCATGCATGAAAGGGTTAAAGAAATGATATGAGTTTGTGAAAGTAACCTCCATAAGCACTGCTAAAATATTTTCATAGATCATGGAGGAAGTAAAGGCAAAGCTTCTTAGTCTCAACAATTAACAACTGCATCATAGTACTTACGTTCCTTGCAGCACCACCGACTCAATCAAGAGCTGAAGACGGCTTCAGCAACACGTTCACACAGAGTGATGTTGATTGATCTTCTTTATCTCTTTGTTAAAAACTTGAGAACACTAACTTTGTGTGGCGCTTTTGGGAGAGCTCTTGCTATTCACTTGTTTCATTTTCCTTCTTCCTTCCAGCTGTCACACAGGCTGTCAGTCTGTCTGGGTCATTCCCAGTCATTTCCTCAAGATTAATGTTCTAACGATGCTGCCTCCAGCAGCAGTATAAGCATTTTGTTATTTCCATGTAGGAGACCTCTTTCTTATTACTCAAACTGCCACAATATGCCACAAAGTTTCCAAGGTTGCAATGACACTATGACTTGCATAGTATACAATTCACCCAACTTAGTCTTCTGTCCAACAATAAATGAGGATTTAAAATTGATGCTTTCAGAGCAAATTATAAATGGATTGATTCTTATAGACCTGTATATATATATATATATATATATATATATATATATATATATATATATATATATATATATAAGCGCTATATAAATACAGTATTCAAAAACGGTCATTCATCCCTTCACACAAGCACTTTTTCTTTACTTTCTATTTAATTCATACACATTTACACTCCAATGAACATATCAGAGAGCAGCTTTGCATTCGCTATTTTGCCTAAGGATACTTTGGCTCACAGACTAGAGCAGCTAGGGATCCAATCACCAACGTTCCAATTAGTAGATGCCCTGCTCTAACTCCTGAGCTACAGCCACCCCATCGTAAAAGCTTACTTTGCTTCTATCTTTGGTTTTACATTTAGTGTTATAAAATTTGCCTTTTAAGAACTAAAAGCTCATAAAATGTTTCAATGTTTCTGCATTTGGTTTCTGATGCAGATAGCAGAGCTGGTGGCCACTGAGTTTTTCGAGCAGGGGGATAAGGAGAGGCAAGAGCTGAACATTGAACCAATTGTAAGTAATTTCAGGGTTCATTTGAATGATATTGGATAAATCCTTCTCAACAGTGCAACATTTGCCATCGAGTGCCCGGGAATCTGTTCTGAATCCTCTGGTATTTCATCCTACTGCATTTAAATATATTCCCTTTCAAATCATGAAGTATCACAACACATTTTCAAGAACTGTGCTGATGTTACAGCCATGTGAAAAGAATGTTTTCTTAGGACTTTATGCAGTCTGTATTGGAAGATCTTTGTCCTACAGTATGAAGTGCCCAGGGATCACTGTTATTGTTATTTGACACTATTTAAACAAACATCTGCATTTACAGTCATGATTAGTTAATCAATTGCATTTGATAAGCAGCACCTGGCCTCTACTCACTCTTTTAATTACCTTTTTAATTCCTATTGAAGCAGTGGGAGGGTACTCATTCTTCACAGACGGTGCATTTATGTGACAAATTTCTTTTTTACATGACTATAAATACCTGTGTCTTATCTTGTCTCAGTTATTTTGTTTGTAAAATGATGTTGGACACACATTATAAATTTAACTAATTGTCATATTTTGTGGTAATCTCTCTCTCCCTCGCTCTATATATATTCTCTCTATATCTATCTATATATAGATATAGAGAGAGTGAGAGATAGCTATATATAGCAATATATATATGTATGTATGTGTATGTGTACACATATATATATATATATATATATATATATATATATATATATATATATATATACATATATATATATATATATATATATATATACATTTTCTCATAGATTTGTCTGTTTTGGGGATAAACAGTTAACTTATATAAAGTTTACATCTCATTTTTTCAATCCTTTCACAGGACCTGATGAATCGTGAGAAAAGGGATAAGATACCAAGCATGCAGGTGTCCTTCATTGATGCCATTTGCATTCAGTTGTATGAGGTAATTCAGCCCTTGCTATTTTTGCTGACCAGTGTAGCTGATGAATAGCAATTCTTCCTGCATTCAGTTCTGCCTCTGATTTCCCATGCTGAATTGTCTTTATCACTGTCACAGACCTTGGCTGGCTTATCGGAGTATTGCTCCCCGTTGTTGGAAGGATGTCAGAAAAACCGGCAGCAGTGGAAGTGTTTAGCCGAGGAGTGTGAGAAGGGGCTTGTCAACGGCTTGGTGTGATCCAAACACCAGTTTGGTTTTCATCCAACTCAGATTTCCAGAGTTCTACATTTTCAACCTAGTCTCATTAAAATTATCTAATAGCGTATTGTGTGGACTGACAGTGAGGTAGAAAAGTAATTTTCCTATCATGAAATAAAACACTAGCTATGGTCTGATAATAGAAGAGGTCACCTGCCTTGAGCAGTCTTAATACTTTAAGACTTAATCTATTACGGTTGAGGTGCCGCAGTCAGGTTTCACAGCTTGTCTTTCTTTTCCTTGTTGTAATCTGGAGTTTACTCACCCGGCAAAGCGTTTGCTCAGATATAGGAAAATTACAAACGATCATGCATAGCCATGCCAATGAGTACAAGTTAAAAAATAAAGTAAGATAGAAAAACAACTGTAAAAACATCTACAAGTCAGTGAGTTGACTTGTTGGTAATCTGCATAGACTTGTCAGCACTTTTCCTGTCTCCCGGAGTATCAGTAATTCTTGTGAGTACTTTTCACAACAGATAAAAATAGATAAACTATGAAATAACATCAAAGTTGTACCTTTCCACCCCCACTATCAAACATTCGTTAAAAAGTTGTATGCTAGTTTTACAGCTAAGCCCTACCATGAACAGAAAGGAATGAAATGTGTCCATAACAAGAAATCATGGTCATTTTATCCTGTCACCACCATTTTTTCTCACTCACCAGAGATAATAACAAAGTCAGCACTAAGCTATATTTATTACCATAGACATTGTTATTTTTGCATAGAGTGGCTTTCATATTGATGGTCTCACCTACACTATCTGTGAAAGGTAGTGAACTTTAGGGAACACTGAATGGTTAAGCTGCATACACTGGAAGCTCTACATATTTACTTCCAGTTCATATGTATTCTTTATTCCTATTGGTAGTTGCTTCGGTTAAAAAAACAAAAAAAACAACTTCCCTTAGCAAATAGGAAATGGTAAACGGACTGATTCTTATTTAGCACTTTTCTACTCTGCCTGAACAGTCAAAGAATTTGCCTGTGGTTATTTAATCTGTAATCACTTGAAGTTGTGGGATGTGATTCACTTTCAATGGTCTGTATTCAGTATGTCGCTTCCAGTGTTCATGGAGCTTTAGCACCATTAGCACCATTCTAGTGGGATGAAAACAATGCAACTACTATATACTTAGTAGTATACTAGTGTCACAATAATCTTATAGACTTGTTATATGTCTTCACGGCACACACACACACACGACGTGGGTTTGAGTCTTTCGTACATTTTATTCACTGTCTTAACTATTGCATATTTATTTTTGTTTTATATATTTATTAGAGTCTATATTGTAAGGTCATTCTTTTGTCAAAGCACACAATTATCTAGAAAATGTTTTCATATGTGGAAAAAAAATCCCGTCTTTTTTTTTAGGCCCTTTCTTAGGAACAACTGCTTCTTCTGATGACATTTGGAAATGTACTGTATTGTGTTATTTGGAATTTAGATTTTCTATTTTTCCAGCTGTAGGAAGAGCCAAAGATTAGATCTGTGATTTCAAAGGAAAATGGATCTAGATGTTGCCACTGCCTTGTTGCGATAAAGTAGACAATTCAGTTTTACAGAACCACTTATTTTTATTTATCCATGTCCAGTAATGCTGTTTATGCATACCAATTTTACAAACTGAACGACGGAGTAATATCTACAGAATATAAAGTACCGAGGGTGGCATCTAGCTCTGATACATTGTGACGGTGTATAATTTCTATTTCTGTAAACCTGATTCTCTGATGGGTAAATGTAAAAATCTGTTCAAACAAGATATTTGCTACAAGGGGGCAAAAAGGATTCTTTAACATTTAGAGCAGTTTCTGTTGCACTACAAAGACTGACTAAACAACAGAATTTGGCAGAAAATTTCAGTGTGTAACCCAGAATGTATCCAGGAGCAACTTTTTCATTAGATAAGATATTAAGTGTTTCAGCGTTTTGATGTGTTTGGGTTCACTGCTGTCCACCCTTTAGAGGCAGAGGTTTTCAGTCTGTAGTCAGAGGCGAGGTGTCATCACCAACACATTTAAAAGAACAATCTGGTACCTTTGGACCTTGTGAAATGCAGGTTTTTGCTGATCCTGCAAGAAGGAACAATTACTCCTCAATAAAAGTGATTTCAGCATGTCCACACTAGGAATAAATAGAAAATGCAACATTACTATGACATTTTTCTCTACACCTAGAATGTTTAATATCTAGTTTTGAAGGATGCTACTGTTACCCTTCAGAACTTTTTTTTTTAATGCAGAAAAGAAAAAGTTCTGAAATGTTTTGGTAAATGAAACTGCTGAATCAGCAGAACTGGTAAAACAGTTAATTGTCCAGCCAATAAACTGTTGATGAGGAGTCACAGAGGTCTGGAAGCCACATAGGTGCATTTAATGAACAGCTTACTAATGGACATGACAGACTCATTTAAACTCAAGCACTTTTGTAGATGTACATGCTCAGAAAGTTAATTTGTGTCCGTGGTTGTCATTTGTACATTGAATAAGTCTCCAGGACTATTTTACTTGTGCCTGTAGCTTAGCCTCTGTGCTCTCTGGAGAAAAAAAAAAAAAAAACCCTCACTGCTTGGTTGTCAGTTTTTTCTTTTGCATGTATATGAGAGGGCATTACACGACAGATGGATGGATTTTTTTAGGTAAGAGAATTGTGGGTTTTCTTTTGCAAAATGTAATATGCTGATACGGTACTATGATGGTGTTACACATCTGCAACTGTCGACACCTTTCAACACTGTGAGCGAAGTGAATAGTATGTCCCATTAAATAATACTTATTTACTATGTCTGTGTGCTGTCTATAATTTCTCAAATGTACTAAACAAGCAATGAATGGATGTCAGTGTGCTTTCCAGTTATTAAAACACGTTACTAAAAGAGTGCATTCCAAACTAACTTCTCTTTCTTGACCTTGATGAAAAGATCAGCTTATACTATTGAAATGCACCCCAAGACGGCATCGTCTCAAGGCTCCAAAAACCATGTGATATCTTTTATATAATGCTCCAAAATAAATAACACGATGAAAAACCTTGGCACCTCCTGAACAAAAGAAAACCACAGAATCACTTCTTTGGGAAAAAGCAAAATGCATTTATTTATGTCATTTTATAAAAGTTCAACATATATACCACTATCTTCTAAAACAGACTGAAAGAATGAAAGAAAGCAAAAGACTAAAGAAAAGACAGTTGTTTTCTACAGACAAATGCCACGTGGCAGAAATATTTACATCAATGTAGAAAGAACACATTTCCTTCATGTCCTTATCATATTGACAAATAAGACACAGTGAAGCTCAACAAAGGAAAACAGGTCCTCGTTGTCCAGTCACGTACAGGCAGTGAACAAAGACACGGCAGTGTTAGATCTACTGGTTTCTATGAGAATCAGTGGTCGGTGCTGTAACAGCTCATGTGGTTTAGAAGTTTAAGCTGACTCAGTCTTCTTGTACGCCACCATGCTGTTCACCTTGTGGATCGAAGTGGTGAAGGAATGCAAACGCACCTCCTCTGGCTGGTCAATGGTCTGCGGCCCTGATTCTTCCCATTTATCTGGAACCACCAGGTCCTTGTCTGTATAAACCAAGAGGTCAAAAGCACCTGAGGGGAGGAGTTGAAATTATTACCCAACCACCACATCAAAGGCTCAAATGTCAAAAGTCTCATTACTCACATGGCGTCTCCAGCAGGGGCAAGAAAGTAACAGTGGCTGTTATCTGTCTGATAACTGAGCGGATCTCATGCTGAATTGTCTTAATGGACTTCTCTCTGGGTGCACTGGGAGACACATGAGAACTCAGTTAACATGCATTATTTATTAGTCAAACAATAGTCAGTTGAGTGTAATGACAGATGCTCATTTAACCAAATTACATAATCTGTTGTAAAGACTCTTCTAAAGTACAAATTTCATGTCATTTTATTGCAAAAAACCAAAACAAAAAAACTAATCCACTGCAAACATACAAATTCACATCTGTGTTGACAAATCAGCCAACCAACCCAAAGTCTGCACCATTCAACTCCTGTCAATAAGTGTAAGTAAACAGATCTGTCCAGATGCCTTAGAGCAGGGGTAGGCAACCTTTCTGATGATGAGTGCATCTAAAATGTCCTCAGAAGTCAGTGTGCCATATGATTGTATTAGCAAGAAATTGAATAACGCTCTATATTAACAGTTACACACTATATAGAACCACTTTATAGTTCGCAGCTATCAGCGAATAGCTTTCAGCTATTTTGAAACAAAAAAATAAAAAGACACTTTTCATCCATAACAGCAAATGAACTGTACAACAGAAAATACAAATGCTATTTATGGTCTCCTCGCAACAATGATAAGAAAAATAAACTGAGCCAATATGGCATGTTTGTTAATACACTCTGATCTCTGGTCTCCCACTCAGAGACACAGGGCTCCGAGCATCCAGCATTCAGACGGCTACCTGAGGACACTCTTCATGTGAGAGGAAATCTGCTCACACAGATATGTAGAACCAAATACTGTCAATAAGGCCTCTGTAATGTTTTGAAGACAGTTAAACTTGTCAGGTAGTGATGTCCAGCAGGTGAAAATGCAGCTCCATGAACACGCACATATATGGATTCCAGCTGCTTCGACGTTGCATTAACTGGCATTAACTCAGCCAGTTAATGTGAGACAAGTCTAGCTGCTCATTAAAGCTTTCTGGTTTGATCAGAAAATAAAACATTGGTCCAAACACCTGAAAGTCCCAAAAACACATTGTGAATTCTGTCTCAAATCTACAGATGTATCTGTGTATTTCTTCCTTCCCTTATAACTTCCCTTCAGCTCATTCATGTCACCTAAAAGGTAAACCTGTTTCTCCATCACCTGTTCGGCTCTGATGATTCAGTAAGGACATCTCCTGGTTTCATCTTCATGTTTCCCTCTCACCACATATCCAAACCGACACCATGACCAGCAGCTTTTACAGCTGTGGCTCCAGCAAACATCAGCTGATAGTAGAAATTAATATTAAATAAATTCTAACAGCTGATCAAGCTTAAACATGCTGCTGTTGTTTAACGCGACATCCGGCAGTTTCCTCTTTCTGGCGCAAAGTGGGCAATAAAAAACAAACAAGAGAGACGATCAGCTGATCATTGATCAGTTTCATGATTGAAGTAGCAACAGGAGAGGGAGGGGAGCGGATGAGAGAAGAAGAGGCAGCTGTAACGACAGAATAAATCCAGCTTTGTGTGTTTATTTTTTCATTGTAGCTGAAGTACGGGACAAACTGTGCTCCTTTTCAGCTCAATACGAAACGCGTAATATTTTCTCTGAATGCGGGACGATTCTTTTTTTTAACGGGGCGTTTGGCAACTCTACTAACTAACCTTATGAAGAAAATAAAGTTCACTATCAGTAACATCATAGCACCCACCCAGCTGTATAAACTCCGTCATGCTAGCTAGTAGCAGTACGAGTTATTCTGATTTAAGAAACTAAACTACTGATCTAAAAGATCCAGTGCTAATTGAAGAGGTCAGAGGAGAATTACCAAATTGGGTGAAGTTGACAGAATGGCTATATTAATTCTATACAGTAGTGCCAAGCATAAAAGCAGTCAGACTCACAACACACCTAATGTTGAGGCTCATGGGATGCAACCTAAGAAGCCAACAATGGATTCTCTCTTGCAAGCCACGGAAATCTGACACTGCAGTGGAAAGGGCTTATATAAAACTGAACACAACCTGGTCAGATTGCTACTGAGGCTGCAGATGACACACAGCATGAGTTCATGCTGCTGCAGGGGTTGACCTTAATTTGCCAAATACCAGTTAAGGTTTTAATATCATTGCTTGAGTAACAACAGCATGAATGTGCATCTAAGAACTGTGCAACACAATCATGTCAAGATATAGCAGATTCTCAAAAACTGTCCTTAAAGAGGAAGACGACTCCAGCAGAACCAGGCTCAGGAAGAGGCAGTCATCTGCTACAACTGATTGGAGAACAGCCTGGCAGCTCCTTCTCATACTGATCACACCAGCATTTGTTGTAAGCCAGCCAGCTTAATTATGTTGATCACTTTGGCACAAACAGCACAAAACTAAACGACAATTGGTTAGACTGTAGGCAGACCATTGCATCCTCCCTACTCCCAAATTCTGGCGGTAGTTTGATAAACCACACTCTTCGGTGGGCTGAGCATTATCATCTTTCATGTCCCAGATTGCCACTGGTTGCAGAATCTCATCTCAATATCTCTCTGTAATGAGACAAGCTAATCACTGTTGCAGAGTCCATGCGCACAGGTACTGCCAATCAGGAACCTGATAGTCCACACCTGGGGTACCTGAAGCTCAAAACAATTTATATAATATATCACTCCACTCAAACTGACGGTGGGGGAAGTACAAGTGCAACATGCCAGGTGTTGGAATTAGAAGACAGCAAATTAATGACCATTAGCATGGAGCCTTTAAAACAAAACAAACAAACAAAAAAGGTAATAGAGGTCCTGACCTGCTCTCTTTAGCCGACTTGTCACACTCAATGTCAAACTGCCATCTCTCGAGCACCTCGTTGGTTTCCAGACACGTGATCACCAACACCAGCTTTTGCACAGTGCACTCAAACAGCCACTCTGCAACACCAAAAGAGCAAGCAACACTTATTAAAGTTTGTTATGCAAAGTGAGAGGTAGTTAAATACCCTAAAAACATAATACAAACATGCACAGAATTTTGTATCCACAATAGTTGTGGATACAAAATATTGATCTCTTGGATATAGTATCCAAGAGATCACAATTTCTGTGAGAAAAATGATGATTGATTTGTATTCTGTAATTTCACTACTCTTAGCATTACACAATTGAGAGCTTGAGTGATTTGACATATGCACCCAAAAATATGAATATTCTGGTACGAATTACATTAAACTTGAACTGACAATTCAGAGATATTTACTCCATTTAGTTTTATTTACATTGCACTAAAAATCACAACAGTTGCTTCAAGAGACTTTATACTTTAAAGTAAAGACCCCACAGGCCTAAAAAGAAAAACAATCAGATGATCCCAGAACAGCAAGCACTAGGCATTGATGGGAATAAAAAAAACTTCTTTTTAACAGGAAGAAACCTGAGGAGGCAGCCATCAACAGTTGCATTGCATTGGATTTAGGAAAAAAATAAAATAAAATATTACAATGGCATCACCTTGGACAGAAAAGGGTGCACCGATCTCCTTCCTCATTCACATACATAAGCAGAGGTGTGGACTCGAGTCACATGACTTGGACTCGAGTCAGACTCGAGTCATTAATTTTATGACTTTAGACTTGACTTGAAAAAATGTTCTAAGACTTGTGACTTGACTTGGACTTTTACACCAATGACCTGGGACTTGAATTGGACTTGAACCGGTTTACTTGAAAAGACTTGATATTTCACCCCAAATATAAAACTTAACATGCATATTATATAGAGATTGAAAATGTGATGTCATTCAGGGGTAAAACCGCAAAGGATTCTGGGAACTCGTGGCAAGAGGTACTAGCGCACGCAGGCTTTCAATTGAAATCAGTCACACAGCGATAAAAAGAAACACAAAAATGTCAAGAAGCTGTTGTATTATTAACTGCAATAGCCGGTCGCATGACAGCCACGGGAAGCCGACGGGTAAAGAGATCGGTTGTTATCGGATTACGTCGTTGAAGAGAAATTGTTCAAGCCATGTTTCCGAAGTAACAAAGACGCGACTGGATTGCAGCCATTCAAAGATCAAATATAACGTCCCAGAACACTCCAGCTCACAGGTTAGTCTGCTCCAAGCATTTACACAAAGGTCAGTGTTTTTTAGTAGTTAATATGTCACTTTCATAACATAACTGGTGATATAGGTTACAAGCAAGTCTGGCGCTGAACAGAAATTGTCGCGCTATGCTCCTTTGTTTATTGTGCATAAATAGTGAATTGTCCTGACACAATATTGCGTTTCGCCTCTGTTATTATGGTACATTGACAAAAACATATACTTTTATTCACAGGATAAAACAGGTTTTTTGTATCACTAATTGCCCAGTACGATTACAGCATACAGTATTATTGTCACTGCTACATTTCTGTGATGCTACCAGAAATTATTTCCACTACTAATTAATTACCGTTGAGCTCAAAGGTCCTATTAATAAACGGTTAACGAATGTGTATTTATGACGACGATTTGTGAGACTGGTAAACTTATGATACGTACGATGGTCTTTCGTTCTACACGGTGCATTTCAAGGTCCTGTACCCATCCGTCGGTAAACTGTACCTGGGCTTGTTGCAGTGACCTGAAGTTACTAAACTTCATGAGTGTATGCACTCACTCCAAGAACCGTATAATTATAAATATGCATATAAATATGCTACGATGAGATAGCTGACTTCATCTAACTAGCAAATGTTGTCCAGGCTACGTTGGTGATACAGTTTTTTTTAATATGTATGATATTTTTGTCATGCGATTTTAAAGCTGGTCCTACAACCGCATCCAAGAATAACATGCAGCTTATCTCAGAACTGTCGGTGAAAATTATTCTTGGAGCTAGGTTTAATTGAGCTGCATTTTATAGAGGTGCAATTTCACAATTTGTGTATATTTTCTAAGTTCACTATTTTGTCATGTGTTGAGAAAAACACAGATTTTTAAATTACATGGTCTAATATTTACATTTAGCATATAACTGCAACATGCTTTTTTTCGGGGGTTTTTAAAGACTCGAAAGGACTTGAAATTCAAAGTTTAAGACTTGTGACTTGACTCGGACTTTTACACCAGTGACTTGAGACTCGACTCGGACTTGCCTGACATTACTTGAGACTTCACTTGAGACTTGAGGATAAAGACTTGAGACTTACTTGAGACTTGCAAAACAATGACTTGGTCCCACCTCTGTACATAAGTATTTATGGCAAAATCAAAAATTGGTAAATCAAAAATTAAAAATCTAGCGTTTTTAACCAGAAATAGCTTGTAGTTCACCTGACAAGAGCCTAAGAGTAGCTTAACACAAATTTGTGTAACATGGGAATGGAAACTCACGTGTGCTGCTTTGTATGTTACTTAACATTGATCATAAGATGCCAGGTCATACCAATTAAAATCTCAGGCATGAGTCTCATAGGCATCTGCGTTCATCTTCAACATCATGCTGCTCTGCTGTACGTTAATTGCCCCTTGGGGATAAATAAAGTCTTTCCGATTCTGACTCTGATCTAATTCAACGCAACAAAAAGGGGAGGGGGAAATGCACCACCACGTGGCCCTACTCAGCAATCGCAACTAACAAGTTACTATTTATTGAGTAAAGACGATCACCGAATTAGCAAAATAAATTGACAAAATCATTCATTGTTCACAAACATCATCTTATTTTGTACTTCACTACGGATTTTGCCTTTACTTTGCCTTCTCCATAAAAATCCAAAGTCACTCCCCACCAAGCTGTGAGCTCAGTTCTCACCAATTACGTTTTTTCTTTTCTATCTGGTGTTCAAGGAAATCCACTTAAAGTAAAGTAGACTGAAGTTTTGTTTTTTTTCTTAAGTACAATATGTCCACATTTTTTTCAAGGTCTAAGAGTAAATATGTAAAACGAAGAAAAAAAGCATCTCCATAGTGACCAAAATAACCGTGAGTAAGATTTCTTGCCGTAAGCCAGCAGCCTTGTAGATATAGCTACAGAACTCGAAGCCCAAAACTACAACTGGAGTGCCTTCAGACCGCAGTTGGTTAGCTCACTCAGTTCCACAGTTATTCCACTTTCTCCTTAGTTGTGTCACGAGTGGGGAAGCCCACTATTGAGATACCTTTAAGTTGAGACACCACGTTAGTCAGATAGCTCTTCAGCTTGGGGTCGGTAGTTAGTAGGAGACTCAGGTCATAGTGGGTAACTCTGGTGAATGTCTCTGGAGGATAGATGCCCCGTTGGTACAAGATGCTGTTGATGCCGAAAGCTGTGAATGACAATGGGGAAATCAAAGGCTTCAAATACGCCGGAATTCCAGTATTCGTAAACTTTAGAGGCTTATATGATTCAAACTTGAAAGGCACAGAAGATTACAAAAACAACTACACAAGAAAGCGAATAACACGAGAGAAAACTAACTGGGAATCAATTAATATATTAGCTCGGTAGAATAGAAACGATGTATGGTGTACGTTCACGATTCTCAATAGAAGGGCAGACAACAAGACAGTCTTTACAAATTATTCGGTTTGAAGTTGTGAGTTGACGCTTATAGGACACATCAGGCTTAAACACTTTATTTTTCATCAACTGGAGCTATGCTTGCCATGTGAGTGCATACATGCTGCGTTGATGCTAATATGTTATCGGGCACTATGTAGGCCCAATAGCATATTAGCGTTACATGCATGCGTGTCGAAAACGAGCGACTAAAAGACGAAATAACAGAAATACTTACAAAAGAACTCGGCTACTAACTCCGCGCTTCCTTTGAGAGTAATTCCCTTCAACGTGCTTGTCATTTTCTTAACGCTTTGGTCTAGCTCTCAACAGTAAATATATTGTACTCTTTATTTTCTTCTAGGTCTTCCGACTTCAACTACCCGCCACCCAGTTTGAATTTTGTCACCTTCCACACTATTGCGCATGCGTGTGAGATTGCGGCGCGATTTTGATGACGTTTTAGGTTACGCTTACAATTTTTCTACACTAGAGAGCAGTGTAGAATAATTAAAGACCTTTCTACCTTGTAATTGACAGTATATTAATTTATTTTATCTAAAACTTCAGTGCACGGATGCAGGGACAAGCTGACACAGATCGCTGGCACAGGCTGGTTAGTTATTTAATGGTTTCGGCTTAGTTATTTAATGGTTTCAGCTTAGTTTATTTGATCTAAACTTCAGTGCACGGATGCAGGGACAAGCTGACACAGATCGCTGGCACAGATTGCTGGTTAGTTATTTAATGATTTCAGCTTAGTTATTTAATGGTTTCAGCTTAGTTTATTTGATCTAAAACTTCAGTGCACGGTCGCAGGGATCAGCTGACACAGATCGCTGGCACAGGCTGGTTAGTTATTTAATGATTTCAGCTTAGTTTATTTGATCTAAACTTCAGTGCACGGATGCAGGGACAAGCTGACACAGATCGCTGGCACAGATTGCTGGTTAGTTATTTAATGCTTTCAGCTTAGTTAATCCAGGAAACGGAATACAGTTATCATCTCTTATGTGTTTATTTTTGTTGGATAATTAACACAGAGCACCCTAAACCAAATGTTTCTCTATAATTGCACTCTCCTGCAGATGCAGTGAAAGTAAGACATCAGCAATCACATATATACCTCTTATACAGTTTTTTTTTTGTCCCCTGCAGTACTCAAACATGGCAGCGTTTTAGTCTTCAGATGATTTCTGCAAACATTCGTCACATGTAGATGCACAAACACATCAGCCGAGGTTTACCAATGCTAACAAGAGCTTAATTTATGATTTAATCACCTCTTCTCTGTGCTTTCTCTCTGCCTCAACACTTCAGTCTGGTGGAATCCTTTTATTTCCCTGAAGACATTACACTGGCTACACATGCTCCCTCGGAAGATTTTAAAAAGAAATCTGTTCTCATTTTCCTGTAAGTCAACCTCAGAGGAGGAAGTGCAGCCTTACAAAACATGTAAGGCTGCACTTCATCCCCGGCTGCCTCCCTCTTCCCGCTCCAACACACCCACCCACAAAAGTAGGGCCTTGGGGTGCAGGTGTGTCACCAGGGTGCAGGGGAGGCATTCCCCCCCCCTCCCCCCTTGGGGGTGGGCACGTTTTAAATCCATGTAGACATTGAGGGTTCTCGGGAGGGGCCGTGCTAACACCTGCTGCTCTCTGGCAGCAGCACCATGCTCTCCCGTGTTTTAAATGCACCTTAGAACAACACGCAGCAACACTACACATCAGCGAGAGGAGGGTGGTTTGGGGTCTTCACACACCCCCTGTTCTCTGCTTGCCATCGGGGCGGGGGGGCTGGGAGGAGGTGTTGGCCGTCTGATTGGGATCTGGGATGCGGGGCCTCCCTGCTGCTGCGGAGCCTGGGGCGGTCTGCTTGCTTCCACCCCGGGGGAAAGTGTAACATCTCCTGGGTCTAGGTGCCGTTTCCCCCTCCAGGGACGAGGGTACCTGGACCTGGGGTATAGAGTTTGTTTGGGGAGTGTGATTATTTGTACATTGTCCATGTATGTCTATCCCTACATTGGGTGAGTGCTGAGTATATTTGTATATGTGTGCATGAGGGTGGGAATGCATGTTTGTGTCTGTGTGTGCCTGTTTGTCTGTGTTTATATGTCAGGTCGGGTCTTACACTCCACCTCTCTGGGAACTCCCAGGCCCTGAAAGGCCTATCTCCCCTCACCACACTGCCTGCCGGTAACTGATGCCCTCAGTGGTCGGTGGGTTGGTGGTTCTTGGTGTCCGGGGCTGGGCGCTCAGGTATGTACCAGCTCACTCCCGGTGACTACTTGGCAGGGCCTGGTGCCTGTTGCTCGGTCAGGCCTCTTCCGGGGCAAATGGGGCCCTCGGGCCTCCGGGCCTGCGGCTCGGTTCACTCTGGCACAACTGGCTGCCGGCAGAGCCTGCGGGCACGCATATCAACAAAATGATAAAACTCCAGCAGAGGCATGTTTTACTCGCAGCCATCTTCCAGAAAGGCATTATAAATAATTGAGAAAGTAATTTAGTTATGGTTGCTTCACCAGCATTTGCTGCTGGCTGAAAAGACTGTAACTTTTCAAGAATGGAGAAAGGCAGCTTTGTTTGCAGCAAGTAAGGTCAAGGTGTGCAAAGTTCCCTCTGAGCAAGTAAATCCTTCAATTAAAGGAAAAATTTTAAAATCACTCTAATGAGAGGTTAACTAAGAGCAAATGATAATGAGCTGCTTAAAAGGCAAATAATCTTTTAGGCTTAATTACTTGTTGCTTGAAGAAACTATTAAATGAGCAGCTGTGATTTGAAAACTCGCAAAGCAAAAAAGATTTGTCACCAACGTGAGGTTACACTTCCATCGCCAGGGAAGAGACTTCTGTGAACACCACAGCCTCCAGTTTAGAGAACAACTCGGGGTTGCTGTGGTTCAGCAGATCGAGCAAGAAATCTACTAAGCAGGTGGTTAGGGGTTCAATCTCTTGCTGTTCCAGTCTGCATGCTAAAGTGCAAGATACTGAACTACAAGTTGCTCTGTGATGTTTTCAAGTAAGCTGTGTAAAGCACTTTGCACCTTTGAGTAGAAAAGCACTACATAAGAACTTCTCTGTTGTCTTGAGATGATCAACATTTGTTCAATGGCTTGTCTGCAGAACTAAATACACAAATGAGGAGCTGGTTTATTTAAAAAATAATTAGTTCTTCTGTGCATCCCAAGACACCTGATGGGATTTTTGTTGACAGAGATAAGAAAGAAGCTGCCACATTTCACTTTTGGTTTTCATCAGGTGTTATTCTGGTCAGAGCTACATTTTCACCCATGGAGGGGCATTTTTACCTTGGAGTCTTTATTGGGTTTGGGAACCTTGTCATGGTTTAGGGTTTGCCTGGATTTCTTCTGTGGGCTTTCAGCTTTCCCGCCTGCAGCTGACTATGGGTGGCTCTTGCTCCGAGCTTCACCCAGTGCTGGAGCCTTCCCTGTTCACGCTTCTTGCTCATCATGCTTGTGGACCATCTGGTGATCAGTGACCATCAGATTTGCATCAATCATCATGGTAATCAGGCTACACTAGCTCTCAGAGATTGCTCGATTGCTATTCCTGCACTAAAATCTTCTTTCTTTGTCTTCATACCCTTGAATTACATGTTGAGCAACTCATCTAAGAGAAAAACTTATCCCAGGATTGACAAGATGGTCTGTATTTAATGAAAAGGGAACTAAGGGAAGTTACCTGCCAGTCGCACCTGCCTGTCCTTCCTCCGGTGCTCCAAGTTATCTGAGGAACCCAGTGCAGTCTCTAGAAAACAGCAAGAAGCATGATTAAAGTTTTCTAATTACACCTCAGAATATTGTGTAAATAAACTTGCTGACAACAGTCTGTCTTGTTGTTGGGTTGTGAATTTAGGGTCCAAAACTTTAGAGCCAACTTAGGCTCATGTCAAGCCTAATGTTTGTGACATCGAGCATTAATACTTGCAGAGCAAAAGCCTTGTAGCTGTTCCTTTAAATGCACTGGAAATTCTAGGAAAAACACTTATTTACTCTTTTCTTGGTGAGAGAGCTAAACGTTGTTATAAATAACAATTTGTCCTCAGTGACTTGCCTGGTTAAAGAAAATAGATTAACCCCAGCAGAGGCTACTTGTGTGAAAACCTCTAAATCACAACACTCATGGCAGGGATTTAATATGTCCTCAACAAGAGCCAACTCAGTGAATATCGCTGTACTAACTAATTAACAAATCTATAAGCCATGTGAGAGGACAATAAGCCACAAAATCCATAAAATCATGAACCTCACTATGTTGTGCAAGAGCACTTTTCAAGTACTGCTCGAAGTACATTTGTGCATGACAGAGAGAGACACCAAATGTGTGAGCTGTGAGGACACTGTTACATGCCCACAAAGTCCACAATAGGAAGTCAGTGGCAGGTTTGTCAGTGTGACAATCCAGGTGTGCTTCTAGCTGTATTTGTATAGCAAATGAGGCAGCACGAGGTGGGAATAAAGTAAATATTCTTCACAGTTTAAAAGACAACGCCACCCTGGGGATTTCACCCAGAGAATACTGGATGTAACACTAATCATCAAGAAGGCACTTAGGTTCGCTATACTCAGTACAGAGACAAGGTTCAATGATAAAACAGTTGGACAATTTATTAATAATTATTTAAAACAACATATAAAAGCACAATCATAAATATCAATGTACAAATATGCTTAAAAAAGGGTATTCAGAGCCGAGGCTTACCAGTGGAGGGGCAGGGATGCCACGCACAAACTTAAAAAAAAGAAAACTCACCAAGACACAAGTGCAGCACACTATCACACACTCACACTAATAAACTAAAAAAGGCATGTGTGGACACTCAAAGGATCCCACCACCAAGGCACCCTCGTCTCCTCCACGTCGGCATTCCGCATCTGGATAAAAGAAACAAAGAATTTTAATATATTACAACAAAACTAATATAACCCAACTGCAGGACCACACTGGTGATCTGCAGCTAGAAAAAGGGCCTCCCACCAGTGGCATAACAAAAATCAAAACAACAGAAAAACAACATACAATCTAGATAAAACTTTAAAATATGGAGCAGGCAGAATCGCTGTATTGCTCCAACTTGCCGTCTGCCCGACTATAAGTTAATCATCCAGTCAATCACTATGCACGCCAACCGACTCCCATAACCGGCATGCATATAGCCGCTGTCCACGCCAACGTCCACTTTAAAAAGCTGGCAGCAGCAGGAAAAGTAACCTCGCAACAGGAACAGACAGTAAAAGCAAAGCAGCAGCACTTCGGTTAGCGTAGCGTTCTGTAAAACTAAGGGCCACACTTCCTGCAAAGCATAATAAGTATTTACAATAAAAGAACAATAAAAGGCAGAGATCGTAACAAAACTGAATTACGTACTGAGTAAACAGCGTCATGAATCATGAATGGAGTGGCTCATAGCAGGCTTCTACAGCTACGACCTAAAAACAATACCTGTTTACGACCAAGTAAATGAGTAAACACCTACCAGCCACGATGGAGGCTTCAGAAGGGTAACCTGCAAATGATCTCTGCAACACCAAGGGAAGTCAGGTGACCAAGAAGGAGATCACAGGTAAGCGATCCAGGAATGCTCAAATGGCCATTATTTATACTAGCGCCTCCCTAATGTGCCAGGCCGAAAGTGGGCTGAACCGAGAAATAACATTCATCCTGCCACACAAACATTTATTTAGAACCTGGGACCATTTCGTGGCCTTTCCGTTTTTTAATTCCACGCCATTTCCACTGTGTTTAATGGAGTATAGCCAAATTTTCAAACATGTATTTTTTTCCCATTTTATTTTAAAATTTCAGTCTGAGTTTTTTAAATGAGCTTAAATGGCTGAATAAAAGGCATACATCCACTATCGAACCTCGTGGCCGATTTGTGCCCCATTGAAACCCATTATAAACGCTATTTTTCACTGTACAATTATTACCATTAACGTAGTGGCGATGGCTTAACTTTCACTTTCATTCTGGACTCAGGGCCTTAGAATTGTAATTTTTTATTTGGCCACCGGGTGGCGCCCTTGTTCCACATGTGACGCCTGCTGGAACATACACACCTTCTCCAGCGGCCTGCTCGAGACAGATACCCGGAAAAGGCAGACTAATTTCCCACGTGCAGCAGCAGCTTGGCCCGCTGCTCGTTCCGGACCATTTTCTGCCCTTAGGATCGTTTGAGGGTGCATTAATTTTTTTAATCAACAGGAAATGACGTATTTGTTTTCACGTGGTAGCGGAAGTGTGTGCTGCAGACACGGGAACCGAACCATATGCTCCGGCGCTGCGCGAAACACACCCGCGGCAGAGGCACTCCTCCCCGGGGGAGCAGGAGCAGCAGCGCCGCCTGGGGACATTTTCGGCTTCTGCAAAAAAAATTAAAAACGGATCGAAATTAATGTTGGTGCCAATCTTTTGTCCATCTAAAGGCCTAATTATAATAACAATAAAATATTACTTCAAATGTTTTTTTTGGAAAATATTTTATGTTTTATGTTTTATGTTTTTGGGGCAAAAAAAGCAGTGCGCTCATGTGACGAAACCGGGATATAAAGGGTTAAAATCCGCGAAATGTAATTAAAACTTGACATGAATATTTCAAGGAGAAGTAGGTCTAAAAGATTGGCTAATTTAAAGTGGAATAAAATATTAATATATAAATTTTTTATAGCACTTTTTGGGCGTGGTCGATAGTGTGCATTTTATGAAATGCGCTCCTGGAAAAAAAATAAAAGGCGATCGAAATGACTGTTGGTGCCAATCTTTAGTCCATCTAAAGGCCTAATTATAATAACAAACAAATATTACTTCAAATGTTTTTTTTGGAAAATATTTAGTTTTTTTGTTTTTTGGGGCTAAAAAAACAGGGCGCTCATGTAATAAAACTGGGATTTAAAGGGTTAAAACAATGAAAATATAATTAAAACTTGACATGGATATTTTAAGCGGAAGTAGTTTTAAAAGATTGACTAATTTAAAGTAGAAAAAAATATTGATATATAACATTTTTAGAGCACTTTTGGGGCGGGACCATTTTTGGTCCCGAGGTTCACGAAAGGATGGGATTTTGAGGTTCTACCAAAGGTTAAACAAATATTAGAACATTTGTATTCTGGGATGATGAACTTGAACAGCAAAGTTTGCAGTGAAAAGAAGAAGTCTGGAAACAAAAGTAAAGATCCCAAAAAGTCCTGCAAGAAGCTCAAACAGTGGCTGCATTAAACAGGCCTCGAGCCTATAGAGGGGTCCTTGATTATCTGGAAATCACCAATCAGTGAGGGAGAGCCTAGCTCGCTGGTGAGTGGTCACTGGGGATGAATCACAGTCACTCTGAAATTAATTGCTAAAGCCCAGTCATGCAGAACTGGAGACCAGTCAGTGACCTCCTTGGAGCCACAGGTCACCAGCAAGAAAACTATATCCCCCAACCTGTTGGTGCAACTTTTACTTTGAAAGCGAGAACAAATGGTGGGGAATATTTAATTTCTTATTGGTCTGTTAGGCCTTTAGAGTCATTGAATGAGTCCATAGTCTCCACTGAGGACTGTGTTGAGGCCTAAAGGAACATAATTAAGGGTGTCAATATTACAGTCATATCTGTGACATTTTGATAATCAAGCTAGCCATGCAGTGTTACAATAAGCTAATAGCCTCCTGCTAGACCCGATTTTCTATATATGGTCATGTCCACAATGCCTAATTCAAGGCTTCAAACTTCAATCAATTAACCACACTGTCAGCATCTCTCTTTTATATGGATTTGTTGCTAATGCTGTTGTTTTTGTTCCAGCATTTAGACATTTAGATAATATTCCCTAGCTTCGGCTAATCGTAAAAATGGCAACGAATAGTTCATTCAGCAACCATAAAAGAAAGCCTTGAGATGTGCCTCTGTCATCTTTTGGTTCCTTCCCACTTCTGTAGCTGATTTAGACATTATACTGTATGATATACTAGCTTATGTCTATAAACTTCTTAAGTTTAAAATCCCCTCCAAGAGCTCCTTGGTGTCCTTTTTGCCTTTGAAGTGTGTACAGAGAAGTCAGTTACATATGTGCTAAAATCTGGCACAGATAGATAATTTGTCAGGAACTGATGTCTTCAGCCGTAATGCAGACTGTCTGATACAAAGAAAGCCTCTAGAAAACAGAGGACATGCAGACAACCCTTGCAACTATTGCTGTCAGAATCCGGTTTCATAAATATGGCCTGCATGTGGGGTATATCACGAAACAGCCTTTGCTGTCCAACAAAAAATACAGTTTGCCCTTGAAGGCAAATAGCACGCTCAGGACAAATGGATCAGTAGAAATATATAGCTGCTTTTTGGGTGAAGAACTGTGAAGCACGGAGGTGAAAATGAAACTGTTTGGGGTGGCTTAGCTACCCGAGGGACTGGCCAGCTAGCAGCCACTGAGTCAGTTATGAATTCTGGATCATGTCAAAGAGTGCTTGAAAATATTGGGAAGCTATCTGTCTGAAAATTGAAGTTGAACCTGAAATGGATCTTTCAACAGGATAACAATGCTAATCATGGTAGCAAATCCAGCAAGGAACAGCTCAGAAAGAAAAAGAAATGTGAAATGTTGTGAAGTATTATTATGGGTGCTACATGCATATAATACATGTCATTAATATATATATAAATCAACAAAAACCTTTAAAATTTAGGAAAATATTTCAGTTTCTTTAGGATGAACTTTTATTAATACAGGTTAGCCAAATTGATATATGTCATATGGTCAAAAAGTAAAATGTATTTCACAAGGTAAATCTTAAAACCTTAGAATACAATTGAAATTAAAAATGCTTTCTTTTATTATTCATATATATATATTCATTTATTAATGAATTGTGTTTAATGAATTTAAACTTGTGTTTAAATGATCTGTGTTTTGAAAGATTCCAAAGTGGGTGAATATTCAATATGCTTCATTTCATTTTCTGCCCACTGTTGAGTGCTTTAATTAAGATATTTCAGCTTGCATCAGAAAACGTAACACTGTAAATTTGAAGTGTTTAATATCGAGCATTTTGCTCATGTGTTCTCCAGTATGTGGTCTTTTACCACATGTTTGGGTAGGCAGGCTATAATCTGAAAACAAACAACTCTTCTTATAATGATGTATAGAATTGCTTGACTTTTGACAGTTTGACTTCATGTTTAAAATTAACACTTGCAGCTTGAAAGAAGAAATGCTAATGTTAAAGTACTGTCAGATTTGCAAACAAGCTAAAAAAAACAACAGCAATCCAGTTAGCAAGTTAGAGGGACTTTTCAAAAAGCGATTCAATTGTAAAAAGTTAAAAAATGAAACACTGTACTTTATTGGCACCATTGAAATTTACTATACACAACACTGGCTTTGCTCATAGGCAGTGTTGGTCAAGTTACTTGAAAAAAGTAATCAGTAACTAATTACTGATTACTTACCCAAAAAAGTAATCCCGTTACTTTACTGATTACTTATTTTCAAAAAAAAAAAAAAAAGAGAATGGTAGATATTATTGCTTTAAAATAGCTGGCAGTCATCATTTCCAAACTAGTCATCCAGCCCACACACATATTTTTTTTCTTTGCATAAAGATTTGTCTGATAAACTGATTACAGACCATGATTTTTTTCTACCTATCTTTTATATTTCTTTCTCTGGCAGCAAATAGTTTAACATAACATGTTAATAAGCACTTACCAGGCCTGCTCAGATTGTGGATTGGGCCAGTCCAAGCGGCACATGCGGCCCACAGTACCATTATGCCTTGGGAAACACCGGATAGGGCACCATGATTAACAATGACACCACCCAGGTAGCAGCGATGACGCGATAGGCGTGAGATCGGGTCTGCCATGCACGGGATTTCAGTGGGTTACAGATGGCACTGTAACTTTCGATAGCAATGGCCACCAGGCTTAAGTTGGAGATGCTGACAGAGACTCCTGAAAGAGGAAAATAAATCAGACTAATGTTACGTTTCGGTGTTGTCAGTGTTTTGTTTTTGCGTGACTGTTATGTATTTCCTGCTTTACTTTGAAAGTCTGTGTTATTTTAGTGTGTTTAGTTTACATTTTTCCCTGTCTCGTCAGTTCTAATTTGCCCCAGCTGTGTTTCCCTCCTGTTGTCCATTCCCTGATTGCTCCTTCTATGTATTTAAGCCTTGTGTTTCAGTATGTCATGGTCGCGATCTTCCCTCCCCGTTGTAAATAGTTTGACGTCTTGTGTTTGGGGATGTAAATAAATGTGGTATCATGCTTTAAATTTCGTTTTGGGATTTTGGTGGAGAGCCTTCGTGGTTTTATTTTTCCTTTATTTTTACTTTTTTTCGTGTTGCACTCCGGTTGCCTAGGCCGGGGTGTAACATATGGGGGCTCGTCCGGGATTGCTGGAGGGTCCGAAGGAGGGACAGCTTCGGCCTTCTGTCTTCGCTGGAGGGTCCGAGGACCGCTTCAGCCTCCGTCTGCCTTCGCTGGAGGATCCGAGGGACCGCTCCAGGCTTCTGCAGCTGGTGGGCTGCGTGTCCGTGTGTGCAGCTGGTGGGCTGCGTGTCCGTGTGTGCAGCTGGTGGGCTGCGTGTCCGTGTGTGCAGCTGGTGGGCTGCTCATCCGCCTTCGCTGGAGCGTCCGAGGGACCGCTCCAGCCTTCATCCGCCTCTGCTGGAGGGTCCGGGGGACCGCACCAGCCTTCGTCGTCTGCTGGAGGGTCCGTGGGACCGCTCCAGCCTCCATCAGCTTCGTCTGCCTTCATCCGCCTTCGCTGGGGGGAGGGTCCGTGGGACCGCCCCAGCCTTTGTCGTCGCTGGAGGGTCCGTGGGACCGCTCCAGCCTTCATCCGCCTTCGCTGGAGGGTCCGTGGGACCGCTCCAGCCTTCGTCGTCTGCTGGAGGGTCAGTGGGACCGCTCCAGCCTCCATCAGCTTCGTCTGCCTTCGTTTCAGCCTTCGTTTGTCTGAATCAAACATTTCACTTGGGGTTACATGTTTGATTTTTGGGTGGGGGGAAATGTTACGTTTCGGTGTTGTCAGTGTTTTGTTTTTGCGTGACTGTTATGTATTTCCTGCTTTACTTTGAAAGTCTGTGTTATTTTAGTGTGTTTAGTTTACATTTTTCCCTGTCTCGTCAGTTCTAATTTGCCCCAGCTGTGTTTCCCTCCTGTTGTCCATTCCCTGATTGCTCCTTCTATGTATTTAAGCCTTGTGTTTCAGTATGTCATGGTCGCGATCTTCCCCCCCCGTTGTAAATAGTTTGACGTCTTGTGTTTGGGGATGTAAATAAATGTGGTATCATGCTTTAAATTTCGTTTTGGGATTTTGGTGGAGAGCCTTCGTGGTTTTATTTTTCCTTTATTTTTACTTTTTTTCGTGTTGCACTCCGGTTGCCTAGGCCGGGGTGTAACACTAAGAAAACATTTGCAAAGCCAGAGAGACACATTGTTGCAAAATATACATTCTACATTCGTACTCCTCAATAGATAAATCATTTGATTATCCTTCAGTTTGGACTCTCCACAAGGTTCTCCGGGTGCCAGCCGGAGATACTGAAAAAAATCTGAACTGAACAAAAACACATAAAGTGGAAAAAGAAGGCAAACATATTTGTTCATTCATTTGACTGAAAACATGCTTTGCTCCTGACTTTTAAGTGGCACACCTGGCAAAATCATGTTAAAATTGCATTTAACATTTTGTATTGTTATGCTTAATTGGATTCCCTGTGTCCACAAGAGGAAAACATGAGAAAGAGAATATTACTTGAATTATTTTTTATGACACAACCTATCCCCTTGGATTATCTCACAAACTGTGCCATCACTATTACTCAGTATAACAAATATCAACCTGTTGGCAAGAAACATGTCCATGTACAGATGGCACATTTTGGAAATAGAGCAGTACTAAGCACATACATTTAAGTCTAATATTTGCTCATCTTTTAGTTAACACTAACAAACAAATTGATCAAACTGTTTAAACATGTCAAAAGCAGCTGTGACTATTTACAGAGCAGAAAAGTATGTGAAAGAACACACCCTTGCAATACAAGAGTCTCCCAGTTCAATAAATGTCAGGCTGCTCCATCAACAGTAGCAATGAATGTGGCCTAGTTTTCTATGGACCCAAACTGACTGATGGCAGCAGTTCAGCCACAGATCCAACAGGATACTTTTCAACGCTGTAACTAAGTGCCAAACATCGCCCAGATTAGGTTTAAATGTCTCTGCTATCTGGATATCAGTCAGACTAGAAAGCCAATTCAATTTGTGGGCTTTAAGCACACTTTTAGAGATGTGCATGCACTATGCACTTTAGACGTGAAGCATACAGAGCATAATTTATGCGATAGCAGTGTTAACAGTGTTAACAGTGATGCCATCTTCACTGCCTAGAGAGTGACATCGCTACCCAGACTGCATTCCAATGTAAGCAAGAATTGTAGCTTAGGAATGAAAGGACCTTTACAAGTCTAACAGGTTTTTGGTATGAGTTTTAAATAGCTAGTGTTAAAATCCAGGTTATGGTCACATTTTGTTTTAGACACATGGGAAACAGGAAAAAAGGCTAAAGGATGTTACATTTCAAATGAAGTCTTGTAACGAGTGAGAATCAGCTAAACTCAAACTTTACCACAAAGCCTAACCCAGGTCGCCTCAAGGCGCCTTACATTGCAAGGTAGACCCTTTGACACAACAAAGAAAGGGATGCGACCCCCACGTGGGGGTGTGAGGGAGGCCTCCCATATTCAACGTGCTGGGACCTGATGAGTTTGTTGTTGTTGTTGTGTGTATGTGTGGCTGGCGGCTGAAAAGCTGCAACTGGGAAAAAAAGGGTGTCAAAAGTGTGAACTATGTGGTCGGGTCCGTCCTTACTGCCATAGACACAAACCAAGGCCAAGTTGAATTTGCATGTATTTGTATCCATAATCAGCTGAGGGGGAATGAAGTAACTTGTTGTGTGTCTGTGCTTGAAGTGTGAGTCCAGATGAGACAAATAGCACACTCACATACCTGAGTGTCACAAGCAGGAATAAATTCCCTGCGCTGATCATGTGTCGCTACGAGAGGCAGCAACCTCAGTCCTCCATTTCTCTGTCACGCAGCATATTAATCCCCATTTATTGTTCCTCCAGGACGGAAGAAGATATCCTGCCTAAACCCGGGCTTTACGTTATCACTCATGGGAGGAAGTCATTCTGCATTCTACTGTGAGCACGGTGCAACTCAATTTACAGAAACAATACTAAGCTTTTGAGTGATGGTCAGAAACTGTTTCCCTTCATCCTTTGGTGCAGGCTTTTCCTGCAAACCTGTGATTAAAAAAAATAAAACTGTGTTCCTTTCTATTGTGATAAGCTTTTATCTTATCAATGGTAAAAGATTAAGGATTTAAGTATATGTTGAGTGGAAAATGCAAGAATTGAAACCCCCAGAGGAAAAAAAAGGGGGAACAGCAAGGATAGTTAGGGCCCGAGCACCGAGAGTGCGAAGGCCCTATTGTATCTGCTCCGTTTCTTATTATTATTAGGGCCCGAGCACCGAGAGTGCGAAGGCCCTATTGTATCTGCTCCGTTTCTTATTATTATTATTATTAGGGCCCGAGCACTGACAGTGCGAAGGCCCTATTGTAATTGCTCTGTTTATTATTAGGGCCCGAGCACTGAGAGTGCGAAGGCCCTATTGTATCTGCTCCGTTTCTTATTAGGGCCCGAGCACTGACTGTGCGAAGGCCCTATTGTATCTGCTCCGTTTCTTATTATTATTATTATTATTATTATTATTATTATTATTATTCACCCCAAACAAGGGCCTTTTTGAGGGCCTAAACATGCTCAAAAACTCATGAAATTTTGCACACATGCCAGGTCTGGTGAAAAATTTTGTATTTTAATGGTTTTACTTATGAGCACTGGGAAATGGCTCTAGAGCGCCACCTATGCCTTGTTAAATGCAGCCCTACGACCACATGGTTTGAGCTACATGTATGAAATTTGGCACACATGTGTATCATTCCAAGACGAACAAAAAAGTCTGTGGGCCCATTGACGCAAACCCAACAGGAAGTCCGCCATTTGGAAGAGAAGGTGACATTTTGGCTCTAATTTTGCCATTTCCATGCCTCGAACTTTAACGAACTCCTCCTTGGGATTTGGTCCTATAAACTTCAAATTTGGACAGTGTCAACTACACCCTTGTGCCATGTTAAATTGCGGAGCTTTTGAGTTTTCACAATACTATGAGGCCGTGGCGCCATGGCGAATTTCGATGACTCGCCATGAAAATCTTATTGCCTCTCATTTTGTCATACATCTTCTGACCTTGACCAAAGTGAACACATATGATAAGGCTCCACCCCTGAACATATTTCAACTGCCATATTTGACATCAAGGACAGCGCCACCTAGTGGGAACAGGAAATGTCATGTTTTACACTTTGGGGTACAGTATAGTGATGGGTGACATCTGCAGCCTCAAATTTCTCCAGGAAAGCCTTAAGGAGTTGGTCTTGGGTTACAGTGAAAACTGTGAGTTTTCGCAAAAGGGTGTGACCCCAGCAGCATGGCGAACTTTGATGTCACGCCATGAAGAAACAAATTAGTATAACTCAATGAAATCCAGTCTGATCAGTACCAGACTTTACAGGCATGATGTCAGACCCGCCCTGAACAGATTGACGTGCCCATTGTCGGAAATACGGACAGCGCCACCTAGTGGCAACAGGAAATGTCATGGCTTTAACTTTGTTGTACTGATTTTCACGGGTTGATCGTGGCCACCTCAAAAGCGGTGAATATCACCATCAGTCCCTCGTGATGCTTCAGTGCAAAAATTGTGACTTTAAACTGTACGGCGCACCCTGGTGGCAACGCGGTTCATCATGAAAGATGAAGTGGCTTTTGAGGGGCTTGGAAAGTTTATAGAGGCTTGAAATTTGGCACACACCTCCAAATGGATGAAGGCATTGTTGTTATGTAACCATTTTCCTTGAATAGCGCAAAATGGCTCCACAGCGCCCCCTACAATATTTCAAAACATCAGCCCCTGCTCTGTGTTTCATCTATGAGTCTGACACTTGGTAAGCTTGTGTAAGATATCAAGATGTACAAAAAAGTCTCTTGGAGCAATATCCCAAATCCAACAGGAAGTCAGCCATTTTAAAATTAATGTGTAATTTTGATGACATTTTCCCCCCTTTTCAGGCCTCATACTTTGACGAACTCCTCCAAGGGATTTCATCATATTGAACCATTCTTCAGTGTGTAGAATCTAAAGACCTTTGTGATGTTAAATTGCGAAGCTTTTTCCGTTCAGGGAAACGGGGTGGTTATGGCGGCACGTAGAGTTTCAATCACTCGCAAAAAGCAGTAATCTGCTGTCACTAAAAAACACAATGTCCAATCTCTCCCAAAGGTCGCAGGTGTGATGAGACTCAAGCTCGGAAATGTTTGTTATGCTATTTGTCAATAATGGTTAGAGCGCCACCTAGTGGCATGACTATAATCCTGGTTGAATAAGATGAAATGTTAGCTGGTGATTAAAAGCATGAAATCCATCAATGTGACATCACATCGGACGTGCCGGTTTGAGGTGTTGGCAGTGGCTCGACGTGCCGGGGGTGCGAGGGCCCTCATAACGCTGCTTGCAGCTTTAATTATTATTATTAGGGCCCGAGCACCGAGAGTGCGAAGGCCCTATTGTATCTGCTCCGTTTCTTATTATTATTATTATTATTATTAGGGCCCGAGCACCGAGAGTGCGAAGGCCCTATTGTATCTGCTCCGTTTCTTATTATTAGGGCCCGAGCACCGAGAGTGCGAAGGCCCTATTGTATCTGCTCCGTTTCTTATTATTATTATTAGGGCCCGAGCACCGAGAGTGCGAAGGCCCTATTGTATCTGCTCCGTTTCTTATTATTATTATTATTATTATTATTATTATTATTCAGGCGAAACAAGGGCCTTTTTGAGGGCCTAAACATGCTCAAAAACTCATGAAATTTTGCACACATGCCAGGTCTGGTGAAAAATTTTGTATTTTAATGGTTTTACATATGAGCACTGGGAAATGGCTCTAGAGCGCCACCTATGCCTTGTAAAATGCAGCCGTACGACCATATCGTTTCAGCTACATGTATGAAATTTGGCACACATGTGTATCATGCCAAGACGAACAAAAAAGTCATTGGGCCCATTGACGCAAACCCAACAGGAAGTCCGCCATTTGGAAGAGAAGGTGACATTTTGGCTCTAATTTTGCCATTTCCATGCCTCGAACTTTTGCGAACTCCTCCTTGGGGTTTGATTTCATAACCTTCATATTTGGTCAGTGTCAACTACACCCTTGTGCCATGTTAAATTGCGGAGCTTTTGAGTTTTCACAATACTATGAGGCCGTGGCGCCATGGCGAATTTCGATGACTCGCCATGAAAATCTTATTGCCTCTCATTTTGTCATACATTTTCTGACCTTGACCAAAGTGAACACATATGATAAGGCTCCACCCCTGAACATATTTCAACTGCCATATTTGACATCAAGGACAGCGCCACCTAGTGGGAACAGGAAATGTCATGTTTTACACTTTGGGGTACAGTATAGTGATGGGTGACATCTGCAGCCTCAAATTTCTCCAGAAAAGCCTTAAGGAGTTGGTCTTGGGTTACAGTGAAAACTGTGACTTTTCAGGAAAGGGTGTGACCCCAGCAGCATGGCGAACTTTGATGTCACGCCATGAAGAAACAAATTAGTATAACTCAATGAAATCCAGTCTGATCAGTACCAGACTTTACAGGCATGATGTCAGACCCGCCCTGAACAGATTGATGTGCCCATTGTCGGGAATACGGACAGCGCCACCTAGTGGCAACAGGAAATGTCATGGCTTTAATTTTGTTGTACTGATTTTCACAGGTTCATCGTGGCCACCTCAAAAGCGGTGAATATCACCATCAGTCCCTTGTGATGCTTCAGTGCAAAAATTGTGACTTTAAACTGAACGGCGCACCCTGGTGGCAACGCGGTTCACCATGAAAGATGAAGTGGCTTTTGAGGGTCTTGGAAAGTTTAAAAAGTGTTGAAATTTGGCGCACACCTCCAATGTGGTTAAGGCTTTGTTGTTATGTGATCATTTTCATTGAATATCCCAAAATGGCTCCACAGCGCCCCCTACAAAATTTCAAAATCACAGCCCCTGCTCTGTGTTTTATCTATGAGTCTGAAACTTGGTAAGCTCATGGAAGATATTAAGATGTACAAAAAAGCCTCTTGGAGCAATATCCCAAATCCAACAGGAAGTCAGCCATTTTAAAATGAATGTGCAATTTTGGCGACATTTTCCCATCTTTTCAGGCACCGTACTTTGACGAACTCCTCCAAGGGATTTCATCATATTGAACCAATCTCCAGTGTGTGGAATCTAAAGACCTTTGTGATGTTAAATTGCGAAGCTTTTTACGTTCAGGGAAACGGGGTGGTTATGGCGGCACTTAGAGTTTGAATCACTCGCCAAAAAGCAGTAATCTGCTGTCACTCAAAAACACAATGTCCAATCTCTCCCAAACGTCTCAGGTGTGATGAGACTCGAGCTTGGAAGTGTTTGTTATGCCATTTGTACATAATGGTTAGAGCGCCACCTAGTGGAACGACTAACTAATCATGAATGAATGAGTTGAAATGTTAGCTGGTGGTTAAATGCATGAATTCCATCAATGTGACATCAGATCGGACGTGCTGGTTTTAGGTGTTGGGCGTGGCTCGACGCGCCGGGTGTGCGAGGGCCCTCATAACGCTGCTTGCAGCTTTAATTATTATTATTATTATTATTATTATTATTCACCCCAAACAAGGGCCTTTTTGAGGGCCTAAACATGCTCAAAAACTCATGAAATTTTGCACACGTGCCAGGTCTGGTGAAAAATTTTGTATTTTAATGGTTTTACATATTAGCACTGGGAAATGGCTCTACAGCGCCACCTATGCCTTGTTAAATGCAGCCCTACGACCACATCGTTTGAGCTACATGTATGAAATTTGGCACATATGTGTATCATGCCAAGACGAACAAAAAAGTCTGTGGGCCCATTGACGCAAACCCAACAGGAAGTCCGCCATTTGGAAGAGAAGGTGACATTTTGGCTCTAATTTTGCCATTTCCATGCCTCGAACTTTTGCGAACTCCTCCTTGGGGTTTCATTTCATAACCTTCAAATTTGGACAGTGTCAACTACACCCTTGTGCCATGTTAAATTGCGGAGCTTTTGAGTTTTCACAATACTATGAGGCCGTGGCGCCATGGCGAATTTCGATGACTCGCCATGAAAATCTTATTGCCTCTCATTTTGTCATACATTTTCTGACCTTGACCAAAGTGAACACATATGATAAGGCTCCACCCCTGAACATATTTCAACTGCCATATTTGACATCAAGGACAGCGCCACCTAGTGGGAACAGGAAATGTCGTGTTTTACACTTTGGGGTACAGTATAGTGATGGGTGACATCTGCAGCCTCAAATTTCTCAAGGAAAGCCTTAAGGAGTTGGTCTTGGGTTACAGTGAAAACTGTGAGTTTTCGCAAAAGGGTGTGACCCCAGCAGCATGGCGAACTTTGATGTCACGCCATGATGAAACAAATTAGTATAACTCAATGAAATCCAGTCTGATCAGTACCAGACTTTACAGGCATGATGTCAGACCCCCCCTGAACAGATTGATGTGCCCATTGTCAGGAATATGAAGAGCGCCACCTAGTGGGAACAGGAAATGTCATGTCTTACACTTTGTTGTACTGATTTTAACAGGTTCATTGTGGACACCTCAAAAGCGGTGAATATCACCGTCAGTCCTTCATGATGCTGCAGTGCGAATATTGTGACTTTATACTGAACGGCGCACCCTGGTGGCAACGCTGTTCACCATGAAAGATGAAGTGGCTTTTGAGGGGCTTGGAAAGTTTAAAAAGTCTTGAAATTTGGCGCACACCTCCAATGTGCATAAGGCTTTGTTGTTATGTGATCATTTTCATTGAATAGCGCAAAATGGCTCCACAGCGCCCCCTACAAAATTTCAAAATATCAGCCCCTGCTCTGTGTTTTATCTATGAGTGTGAAACTTGGTAAGCTTATAGGAGATATCACGATGTACAAAAAAGTCTCTTGGAGCAATATCCCAAATCCAACAGGAAGTCAGCCATTTTAAAATTAATGTGCAATTTTGGCAACATTTTCCCCTCTTTCCAGGCACCGTTCTTTGACGAACTCCTCCAAGGGATTTCATCATATTGAACCAATCTCTAGTGTGTGGAATCTAAAGACCTTTGTGATGTTAAATTGCGAAGCTTTTTACGTTCAGGGAAACGGGGTTGTCATGGCGGCACGTGGAGTTTCAATCACTCGCCAAAAAGCAGTAATCTGCTGTCACTTAAAATCAAAATGTCCAAACTCTCCCAAAGGTCGCAGGCGTGATGAGACTCGAGCTAGGAAATGTTTGTTATGCCATTTGTCAGTAATGGTTAGAGCGCCACCTAGTGGGACGACTATAATGATGATTGAATGAGATGAAATGTTAGCTGGTGGTTAAATGCATGAATTCCATCAATGTGACATCAGATCGGACGTGCTGGTTTTAGGTGTTGGGCGTGGCTCGACGTGCTGGGGGTGCGAGGGCCCTCATAACGCTGCTTGCAGCTTTAATTATTATTATTATTATTATTATTATTCAGGCGAAACAAGGGCCTTTTTGAGGGCCTAAACATGCTCAAAAACTCATGAAATTTTGCACACATGCCAGGTCTGGTGAAAAATTTTGTATTTTAATGGTTTTACATATGAGCACTGGGAAATGGCTCTAGAGCGCCACCTATGCCTTGTTAAATGCAGCCCTACGACCACATCGTTTGAGCTACATGTATGAAATTTGGCACACATGTGTATCATGCCAAGACGAACAAAAAAGTCAGTGGGCCCATTGACGCAAACCCAACAGGAAGTCCGCCATTTGGAAGAGAAGGTGACATTTTGGCTCTAATTTTGCCATTTCCATGCCTCGAACTTTTGCGAACTCCTCCTTGGGGTTTCATTTCATAACCTTCAAATTTGGACAGTGTCAACTACACCCTTGTGCCATGTTAAATTGCGGAGCTTTTGAGTTTTCACAATACTATGAGGCCGTGGCGCCATGGCGAATTTCGATGACTCGCCATGAAAATCTTATTGCCTCTCATTTTGTCATACATTTTCTGACCTTGACCAAAGTGAACACATATGATAAGGCTCCACCCCTGAACATATTTCAACTGCCATAATTTACACCAGGGACAGCGCCACCTAGTGGGAACAGGAAATGTCATGTTTTACACTTTGGGGTACAGTATAGTGATGGGTGACACCTGCAGCCTCAAATTTCTCCAGGAAAGCCTTAAGGAGTTGGTCTTGGGTTACAGTGAAAACTGTGACTTTTCGCAAAAGGGTGTGACCCCAGCAGCATGGCGAACTTTGATGTCACGCCATGAAGAAACAAATTAGTATAACTCAATGAAATCCAGTCTGATCAGTACCAGACTTTACAGGCATGATGTCAGACCCGCCCTGAACAGATTGACGTGCCCATTGTCGGAAATACGGACAGCGCCACCTAGTGGCAACAGGAAATGTCATGGCTTTAATTTTGTTGTACTGATTTTCACAGGTTCATCGTGGCCACCTCAAAAGCGGTGAATATCACCATCAGTCCCTCGTGATGCTTCAGTGCAAAAATTGTGACTTTAAACTGAACGGCGCACCCTGGTGGCAACGCGGTTCAACATGAAAGATGAAGTGGCTTTTGAGGGTCTTGGCAAGTATATAGAGGCTTGAAATTTAGCACACCCCTCCAAATGGATGAAGGCTTTGTTGTCATGTGATCATTTTTATTGAATAGCGCGAAATGGCTCCACAGCGCCCCCTACAAAATTTCAAAACCACAGCCCCAGCTCTGTGTTTTATGTATGAGTCTGAAACCTGGTAAGCTTATAGGAGATATCAAGATGTACAAAAAAGTCTCTTGGAGCAATATCCAAAATCCAACAGGAAGTCAGCCATTTTAAAATTAATGTGCAATTTTGGCGACATTTTCCCCTCTTTTCAGGCTTCATACTTTGACGAACTCCTCCAAGGGATTTCATCATATTGAACCATTCTCCAGTGTGTGGAATCTAAAGACCTTTGTGATGTTAAATTGCGAAGCTTTTTACGTTCAAGGAAACGGGGTGGTCATGGCGGCACGTGGAGTTTCAATCACTCGCCAAAAAGCAGTAATATGCTGTCACTCAAAGACACAAAGTCCAATCTCTCCCAAAGGTCGCAGGCGTGATGAGACTCGAGCTCGGAAATGTTTGTTATGCCATTTGTGCATAAGGGTTAGAGCGCCACCTAGTGGAACGACTAACAAATCATGAATGAATGAGTTGAAATGTTAGCTGGTGGTTAAATGCATGAATTCCATCAATGTGACATCACATCGGACGTGCTGGTTTTAGGTGTTGGGCGTGGCTCGACACGCCGGGGGTGCGAGGGCCCTCATAACGCTGCTTGCAGCTTTAATTATTATTATTATTATTCAGGCAAAACAAGGGCCTTTTTGAGGGCCTAAACATGCTCAAAAACTCATGAAATTTTGCACACATGCCAGGTCTGGTGAAAAATTTTGTATTTTAATGGTTTTACTTATGAGCACTGGGAAATGGCTCTAGAGCGCCACCTATGCCTTGTTAAATGCAGCCCTACGACCACATCGTTTCAGCTACATGTATGAAATTTGGCACACATGTGTATCATTCCAAGACGAACAAAAAAGTCTGTGGGCCCATTGATGCAAACCCAACAGGAAGTCCGCCATTTGGAAGAGAAGGTGACATTTTGGCTCTAATTTTGCCATTTCCATGCCTCGAACTTTTGCGAACTCCTCCTTGGGATTTGGTTGTATAAGCTTCATCTTTGGTCAGTGTCAACTACACACCTGGGCCATGTTAAATTGCGGAGCTTTTGAGTTTTCACAATACTATGAGGCCGTGGCGCCATGGCGAATTTCGATGACTCGCCATGAAAATCTTATTGCCTCTCATTTTGTCATACATTTTCTGACCTTGACCAAAGTGAACACATATGATAAGGCTCCACCCCTGAACATATTTCAACTGCCATATTTGACACCAGGGACAGCGCCACCTAGTGGGAACAGGAAATGTCATGTTTTACACTTTGGGGTACAGTATAGTGATGGGTGACATCTGCAGCCTCAAATTTCTCCAGGAAAGCCTTAAGGAGTTGGTCTTGGGTTACAGTGAAAACTGTGACTTTTCGCAAAAGGGTGTGACCCCAGCAGCATGGCGAACTTTGATGTCACGCCATGAAGAAACAAATTAGTATAACTCAATGAAATCCAGTCTGTTCAGTACCAGACTTTACAGGCATGATGTCAGACCCGCCCTGAACAGATTGATGTGCCCATTGTCGGGAATACGTACAGCGCCACCTAGTGGCAACAGGAAATGTCATGGCTTTAATTTTGTTGTACTGATTTTCACAGGTTCATCGTGGCCACCTCAAAAGCGGTGAATATCACCATCAGTCCCTCGTGATGCTTCAGTGCAAAAATTGTGACTTTAAACTGAACGGCGCACCCTGGTGGCAACGCTGTTCACGATGAAAGATGAAGTGGCTTTTGAGGGTCTTGGCAAGTTTATAGCGGCTTGAAATTTGGCACACCCCTCCAATGTGACGAAGGCTTTGTTGTTACGTGATCATTTTCATTGAATATCCCAAAATGGCTCCACAGCGCCCCCTACAAATTTTCAAAACATCAGCCCCTGCTCTGTGTTTTATGTATGAGTCTGAAACCTGGTAAGCTTATAGGAGATATCAAGATGTACAAAAAAGTCTCTTGGAGCAATATCCCAAATCCAACAGGAAGTCAGCCATTTTAAAATTAATGTGTAATTTTGGCAACATTTTCCCCTCTTTCCAGGCAGCGTTCTTTGACGTACTCCTCCAAGGGATTTCATCATATTGAACCAATCTCCAGTGTGTGGAATCTAAAGACCTTTGTGATTTTAAATTGCGAAGCTTTTTACGTTCAGGGAAACGGGGTTGTCATGGTGGCACGTGGAATTTCAATCACTCGCCAAAAAGCAGTAATCTGCTGTCCCTCAAAATCTAAATGTCCAAATTCTCCCAAAGGTCGCAGGCGTGATGAGACTCGAGCTTGGAAATGTTTGTTATGCCATTTGTCAGTAATGGTTAGAGCGCCACCTAGTGGGACGACTATAATGATGATTGAATGAGATGAAATGTTAGCTGGTGGTTAAATGCATGAATTCCATCAATGTGACATCAGATCGGAGGTGCTGGTTGTAGGTGTTGGGCGTGGCTCGACGCGCCGGGGGTGCTCGGGCCCTCATAACGCTGCTTGCAGCTTTAATTAGGGCCCGAGCACCGAGAGTGCGAAGGCCCTATTGTATCTGCTCCGTTTCTTATTATTATTATTATTATTATTATTATTATTATTATTATTCACCCCAAACAAGGGCCTTTTTGAGGGCCTAAACATGCTCAAAAACTCATGAAATTTTGCACACATGCCAGGTCTGGTGAAAAATTTTGTATTTTAATGGTTTTACATATGAGCACTGGGAAATGGCTCTAGAGCGCCACCTATGCCTTGTTAAATGCAGCCCTACGACCACATCGTTTGTGCTACATGTATGAAATTTGGCACACATGTGTATCATGCCAAGACGAACAAAAAAGTCTGTGGGCCCATTGACGCAAACCCAACAGGAAGTCCGTCATTTGGAAGAGAAGGTGACATTTTGGCTCTAATTTTGCCATTTCCATGCCTCGAACTTTTGCGAACTCCTCCTTGGGGTTTCATTTCATAACCTTCAAATTTGGACAGTGTCAACTACACCCTTGTGCCATGTTAAATTGCGGAGCTTTTGAGTTTTCACAATACTATGAGGCCGTGGCGCCATGGCGAATTTTGATGACTCGCCATGAAAATCTTATTGCCTCTCATTCTGTCATACATGTTCCGATCTGGACCAAAGAGCACACATATGATAAGGCTCCACCCCTGAACATATTTCAACTGCCATATTTGACACCAGGGACAGCGCCACCTAGTGGGAACAGGAAATGTCATGTTTTACACTTTGGGGTACAGTATTGTGATGGGTGACATCTGCAGCCTCAAATTTCTCCAGGAAAGCCTTAAGGAGTTGGTCTTGGGTTACAGTGAAAACTGTGAGTTTTCGCGAAAGGGTGTGACCCCAGCAGCATGGCGAACTTTGATGTCACGCCATGAAGAAACAAATTAGTATAACTCAATGAAATCCAGTCTGATCAGTACCAGACTTTACAGGCATGATGTCAGACCCGCCCTGAACAGATTGATGTGCCCATTGTCGGAAATACGGACAGCGCCACCTAGTGGCAACAGGAAATGTCATGGCTTTAATTTTGTTGTACTGATTTTCACAGGTTCATCGTGGCCACCTCAAAAGCGGTGAATATCACCATCAGTCCCTCGTGATGCTTCAGTGCAAAAATTGTGACTTTAAACTGAATGGCGCACCCTGGTGGCAACGCTGTTCACGATGAAAGATGAAGTGGCTTTTGAGGGGCTTGGAAAGTTTATAGAGGCCTGAAATTTGGCACACACCTCCAATGTGACGAAGGCTTTGTTGTTATGTGATCATTTTCATTGAATATCCCAAAATGGCTCCACAGCGCCCCCTACGAAATTTCAAAACCACAGCCCCAGCTCTGTGTTTCATCTATGAGTCTGAAACCTGGTAAGCTTATAGGAGATATCAAGATGTACAAAAAAGTCTCTTGGAGCAATATCCCAAATCCAACAGGAAGTCAGCCATTTTAAAACTAATGTGCAATTTTGGCAACATTTTCCCCTCTTTTCAGGCATCGTTCTTTGACGAACTCCTCCAAGGGATTTCATCAGATTGCACTATTCTTCAGTGTGTGGAATCCAAAGACCTTTGTGTTGTTAAATTGCGAAGCTTTTTACGTTCAGGGAAACGGGGTGGTTATGGCGGCACGTAGACTCTCAATCACTCGCCAAAACGCAGTAATCTGCTGTTACTCAAAAACACAATGTCCAATCTTACCCAAAGGTCGCAGGCATAATGAGACTCGAGTTCGGAAATGTTTGTTATGCCATTTGTACATAATGGTTAGAGTGCCACCTAGTGGAACGACTAGCTAATCATGAATGAATGAGTTGAAATGTTAGCTGGTGGTTAAATGCATGAATTCCATCAATGTGACATCAGATTGGACGTGCTGGTTTTAGGTGTTGGCAGTGGCTCGACGTGCCGGGGGTGCGAGGGCCCTCATAACGCTGCTTGCAGCTTTAATTATTATTATTATTATTATTATTATTCAGGCGAAACAAGGGCCTTTTTGAGGGCCTAAACATGCTCAAAAACTCATGAAATTTTGCACACATGCCAGGTCTGGTGAAAAATTTTGTATTTTAATGGTTTTACATATGAGCACTGGGAAATGGCTCTAGAGCGCCACCTATGCCTTGTTAAATGCAGCCCTACGACCACATCGTTTGAGCTACATGTATGAAATTTGGCACACATGTGTATCATGCCAAGACGAACAAAAAAGTCTGGGGGCCCATTGACGCAAACCCAACAGGAAGTCCGCCATTTGGAAGAGAAGGTGACATTTTGGCTCTAATTTTGCCATTTCCATGCCTCGAACTTTTGCGAACTCCTCCTTGGGGTTTCATTTCATAACCTTCAAATTTGGACAGTGTCAACTACACCCTTGTGCCATGTTAAATTGCGGAGCTTTTGAGTTTTCACAATACTATGAGGCCGTGGCGCCATGGCGAATTTCGATGACTCGCCATGAAAATCTTATTGCCTCTCATTTTGTCATAGATATTCTGACCTTGACCAAAGTGAACACATATGATAAGGCTCCACCCCTGAACATATTTCAACTGCCATATTTGACATCAAGGACAGCGCCACCTAGTGGGAACAGGAAATGTCATGTTTTACACTTTGGGGTACAGTATAGTGATGGGTGACATCTGCAGCCTCAAATTTCTCCAGGAAAGCCTTAAGGAGTTGGTCTTGGGTTACAGTGAAAACTATGAGTTTTCGCAAAAGGGTGTGACCCCAGCAGCATGGCGAACTTTGATGTCACGCCATGAAGAAACAAATTAGTATAACTCAATGAAATCCAGTCTGATCAGTACCAGACTTTACAGGCATGATGTCAGACCCGCCCTGAACAGATTGATGTGCCCATTGTCGGAAATACGGACAGCGCCACCTAGTGGCAACAGGAAATGTCATGGCTTTAACTTTGTTGTACTGATTTTCACAGGTTCATCGTGGCCACCTCAAAAGCGGTGAATATCACCATCAGTCCCTCGTGATGCTTCAGTGCAAAAATTGTGACTTTAAACTGAACGGCGCACCCTGGTGGCAACGCGGTTCATCATGAAAGATGAAGTGGCTTTTGAGGGGCTTGGAAAGTTTATAGAGGCTTGAAATTTGGCACACACCTCCAAATGGATGAAGGCATTGTTGTTATGTAACCATTTTCCTTGAATAGCGCAAAATGGCTCCACAGCGCCCCCTACAATATTTCAAAACATCAGCCCCTGCTCTGTGTTTTATCTATGAGTCTGACACTTGGTAAGCTTGTGTAAGATATCAAGATGTACAAAAAAGTCTCTTGGAGCAATATCCCAAATCCAACAGGAAGTCAGCCATTTTAAAATTAATGTGTAATTTTGATGACATTTTCCCCCCTTTTCAGGCCTCATACTTTGACGAACTCCTCCAACGGATTTCATCATATTGAAGCATTCTTCAGTGTGTAGAATCTAAAGACCTTTGTGATGTTAAATTGCGAAGCTTTTTCCGTTCAGGGAAACGGGGTGGTCATGGCGGCACGTAGAGTTTCAATCACTCGCAAAAAGCAGTAATCTGCTGTCACTAAAAAACACAATGTCCAATCTCTCCCAAAGGTCGCAGGTGTGATGAGACTCGAGCTTGGAAATGTTTGTTATGCTATTTGTCAATAATGGTTAGAGCGCCACCTAGTGGCATGACTATAATCCTGGTTGAATAAGATGAAATGTTAGCTGGTGATTAAAAGCATGAAATCCATCAATGTGACATCACATCGGACGTGCCGGTTTGAGGTGTTGGCAGTGGCTCGACGTGCCGGGGGTGCGAGGGCCCTCATAACGCTGCTTGCAGCTTTAATTATTATTATTATTATTCACCCCAAACAAGGGCCTTTTTGAGGGCCTAAACATGCTCAAAAACTCATGAAATTTTGCACACATGCCAGGTCTGGTGAAAAATTTTGTATTTTAATGGTTTTACTTATGAGCACTGGGAAATGGCTCTAGAGCGCCACCTATGCCTTGTTAAATGCAGCCCTACGACCACATCGTTTGAGCTACATGTATGAAATTTGGCACACATGTGTATCATTCGAAGACGAACAAAAAAGTCTGTGGGCCCATTGACGCAAACCCAACAGGAAGTCCGCCATTTGGAAGAGAAGGTGACATTTTGGCTCTAATTTTGCCATTTCCATGCCTCGAACTTTAACGAACTCCTCCTTGGGATTTGGTCGTATAAGCTTCAAATTTGGACAGTGTCAACTACACCCTTGTGCCATGTTAAATTGCGGAGCTTTTGAGTTTTCACAATACTATGAGGCCGTGGCGCCATGGCGAATTTCGATGACTCACCATGAAAATCTTATTGCCTCTCATTTTGTCATACATTTTCTGACCTTGACCAAAGAGCACACATATGATAAGGCTCCACCCCTGAACATATTTCAACTGCCATATTTGACATCAAGGACAGCGCCACCTAGTGGGAACAGGAAATGTCATGTTTTACACTTTGGGGTACAGTATAGTGATGGGTGACATCTGCAGCCTCAAATTTCTCCAGGAAAGCCTTAAGGAGTTGGTCTTGGGTTACAGTGAAAACTGTGAGTTTTCGCGAAAGGGTGTGACCCCAGCAGCATGGCGAACTTTGATGTCACGCCATGAAGAAAGAAATTAGTATAACTCAATGAAATCCAGTCTGATCAGTACCAGACTTTACAGGCATGATGTCAGACCCGCCCTGAACAGATTGATGTGCCCATTGTCGGAAATACGGACAGCGCCACCTAGTGGCAACAGGAAATGTCATGGCTTTAATTTTGTTGTACTGATTTTCACAGGTTCATCTTGGCCACCTCAAAAGCGGTGAATATCACCATCAGTCCCTCGTGATGCTTCAGTGCAAAAATTGTGAGTTTAAACTGAACGGCGCACCCTGGTGGCAATGCTGTTCAACATGAAAGATGAAGTGGCTTTTGAGGGTCTTGGCAAGTTTATAGAGGCTTGAAATTTGGCACACACCTCCAAATGGATGAAGGCTTTGTTGGCATGTGATCATTTTCATTAAACAGCGCGAAATTGCTCCACAGCGCCCCCTACAAAATTTCAAAACCACAGCCCCTGCTCTGTGTTCTATGTATGATTCTGAAACCTGGTAAGCTTATAGGAGATATCAAGATGTACAAAAAAGTCTCTTGGTGCAATATCCCAAATCCAACAGGAAGTCAGCCATTTTAAAATGAATGTGTAATTTTGGCAACATTTTCCCCTCTTTCCAGGCACCGTTCTTTGACGAACTCCTCCAAGGGATTTCATCATATTGAACCAATCTCCAGTGTGTGGAATCTAAAGACCTTTGTGATGTTAAATTGCGAAGCTTTTTACGTTCAGTGAAACGGGGTGGTTATGGTGGCACTTAGAGTTTGAATCACTCGCCAAAAAGCAGTAATCTGCTGTCACTCAAAAACACAATGTCCAATCTCTCCCAAAGCTCATAGGCGTGATGAGACTCGAGCTCGGAAATGTTTGTTATGCCATTTGTACATAATGGTTAGAGCGCCACCTAGTGGGACGACTATACTCATGGTTGAAGCAAATGAAATGTTAACTGGTGGTTAAATGCATGAATTCCATCAATGTGACATCAGATCGGACGTGCTGGTTTCAGGTGTTGGGCATGGCTCGACACGCCGGGTGTGCGAGGGCCCTCATAACGCTGCTTGCAGCTTTAATTAGGGCCCGAGCACCGAGAGTGCGAAGGCCCTATTGTATCTGCTCCGTTTCTTATTATTATTATTAGGGCCCGAGCACTGAGAGTGCGAAGGCCCTATTGTATCTGCTCCGTTTCTTATTATTATTATTATTATTATTATTCACCCCAAACAAGGGCTTTTTTGAGGGCCTAAACATGCTCAAAAACTCATGAAATTTTGCACACATGCCAGGTCTGGTGAAAAATTTTGTATTTTAATGGTTTTACATATGAGCACTGGGAAATGGCTCTAGAGCGCCACCTATGCCTTGTTAAATGCAGCCCTACGACCACATCGTTTGAGCTACATGTATGAAATTTGGCACACATGTGTATCATGCCAAGACGAACAAAAAAGTCAGTGGGCCCATTGACGCAAACCCAACAGGAAGTCCGCCATTTGGAAGAGAAGGTGACATTTTGGCTCTAATTTTGCCATTTCCATGCCTCGAACTTTAACGAACTCCTCCTTGGGATTTGGGCGTATAAGCTTCAAATTTGGACAGTGTCAACTACACCCTTGTGCCATGTTAAATTGCGGAGCTTTTGAGTTTTCACAATACTATGAGGCCGTGGCGCCATGGCGAATTTCGATGACTCGCCATGAAAATCTTATTGCCTCTCATTTTGTCATACATTTTCTGACCTTGACCAAAGTGAACACATATGATAAGGCTCCACCCCTGAACATATTTCAACTGCCATATTTGACATAAGGGCCAGCGCCACCTAGTGGGAACAGGAAATGTCATGTTTTACACTTTGGGGTACAGTATTGTGATGGGTGACATCTGCAGCCTCAAATTTCTCCAGGAAAGCCTTAAGGAGTTGGTCTTGGGGTACAGTGAAAACTGTGAGTTTTCGCGAAAGGGTGTGACCCCAGCAGCATGGCGAACTTTGATGTCTCGCCATGAAGAAACAAATTAGTATAACTCAATGAAATCCAGTCTGATCAGTACCAGACTTTACAGGCATGATGTCAGACCCGCCCTGAACAGATTGATGTGCCCATTGTCGGGAATACGGACAGCGCCACCTAGTGGCAACAGGACATGTCATGTCTTACACTTTGTTGTACTGATTTTCACAGGTTCATCGTGGCCACCTCAAAAGCGGTGAATATCACCATCAGTCCCTCGTGATGCTTCAGTGCAAAAATTGTGACTTTAAACTGAACGGCGCACCCTGGTGGCAACGCGGTCCACCATGAAAGATGAAGTGGCTTTTGAGGGGCTTGGAAAGTCTATAGAGGCTTGAAATTTGGCACACACCTCCAATGTGATGAAGGCTTTGTTGTCATGTGATCATTTTCATTGAATAGCGCGAAATGGCTCCACAGCGCCCCCTACAAAATTTCAAAACATCAGCCCTTGCTCTGTGTTTTATCTATGAGTCTGAAACCTGGTAAGCTTATGGAAGATATTAAGATGTACAAAAAAGTCTCTTGGAGCAATATCCCAAATCCAACAGGAAGTCAGCCATTTTAAAATTAATGTGTAATTTTGGCGACATTTTCCCCTCTTTTCAGGCACCGTACTTTGACGAACTCCTCCAAGGGATTTCATCAGATTGGACCGATCTGAAGTTTGTGGAATCTAAAGACCTTTGTGATGTTAAATTGCGAAGCTTTTTACGTTCAGGGAAAAGGGGTGGTTATGGCGGCACTTAGAGTTTGAATCACTCGCCAAAAAGCAGTAATCTGCTGTCACTCAAAAACACAATATCCAATCTCTCCCAAAGGTCGCAGGCGTGATGAGACTCGAGCTCGGAAATGTTTGTTATGCCATTTGTACATAATGGTTAGAGCGCCACCTAGTGGGACGACTAACTAATCATGATTGAATCAGATGAATTGTTAGCTGGTGGTTAAATGCATGAATTCCATCAATGTGACATCAGATCGGAGGTGCTGGTTTTAGGTGTTGGGCGTGGCTCGACGTGCTGGGGGTGCGAGGGCCCTCATAACGCTGCTTGCAGCTTTAATTATTATTATTATTATTATTCACCCCAAACAAGGGCCTTTTTGAGGGCCTAAACATGCTCAAAAACTCATGAAATTTTGCACACATGCCAGGTTTGGTGAAAAATTTTGTATTTTAATGGTTTTACATATGAGCACTGGGAAATGGCTCTACAGCGCCACCTATGCCTTGTTAAATGCAGCCCTACGACCACATCGTTTGAGCTACATGTATGAAATTTGGCACACATGTGTATCATGCCAAGACGAACAAAAAAGTCTGTGGGCCCATTGACGCAAACCCAACAGGAAGTCCGCCATTTGGAAGAGAAGGTGACATTTTGGCTCTAATTTTGCCATTTCCATGCCTCGAACTTTAACGAACTCCTCCTTGGGATTTGGTCCTATAAGCTTCAAATTTGGACAGTGTCAACTACACCCTTGTGCCATGTTAAATTGCGGAGCTTTTGAGTTTTCACAATAGTATGAGGCCGTGGCGCCATGGCGAATTTTGATGACTCGCCATGAAAATCTTATTGCCTCTCATTCTGTCATACATGTTCCGATCTGGACCAAAGAGCACACATATGATAAGGCTCCACCCCTGAACATATTTCAACTGCCATATTTGACATCAAGGACAGCGCCACCTAGTGGGAACAGGAAATGTCATGTTTTACACTTTGGGGTACAGTATTGTGATGGGTGACATCTGCAGCCTCAAATTTCTCCAGGAAAGCCTTAAGGAGTTGGTCTTGGGTTACAGTGAAAACTGTGACTTTTCACGGAAGGGTGTGACCCCAGCAGCATGGCGAACTTTGATGTCACGCCATGAAGAAACAAATTAGTATAACTCAATGAAATCCAGTCTGATCAGTACCAGACTTTACAGGCATGATGTCAGACCCGCCCTGAACAGATTGATATGCCCATTGTCGGAAATACGGACAGCGCCACCTAGTGGCAACAGGAAATGTCATGGCTTTAACTTTGTTGTACTGATTTTCACAGGTTGATCGTAGCCACCTCAAAAGCGGTGAATATCACCATCAGTCCCTCGTGATGCTTCAGTGCAAAAATTGTGACTTTAAACTGAACGGCGCACCCTGGTGGCAACGCGGTTCATCATGAAAGATGAAGTGGCTTTTGAGGGGCTTGGAAAGTTTATAGAGGCTTGAAATTTGGCACACACCTCCAAATGGATGAAGGCATTGTTGTTATGTAACCATTTTCCTTGAATAGCGCAAAATGGCTCCACAGCGCCCCCTACAATATTTCAAAACATCAGCCCCTGCTCTGTGTTTCATCTATGAGTCTGACACTTGGTAAGCTTGTGTAAGATATCAAGATGTACAAAAAAGTCTCTTGGAGCAATATCCCAAATCCAACAGGAAGTCAGCCATTTTAAAATTAATGTGTAATTTTGGCGACATTTTCCCCTCTTTTCAGGCTTCATACTTTGACGAACTCCTCCAAGGGATTTCATCATATTGAAGCATTCTTCAGTGTGTAGAATCTAAAGACCTTTGTGATGTTAAATTGCGAAGCTTTTTCCGTTCAGGGAAACGGGGTGGTCATGGCGGCACGTAGAGTTTCAATCACTCGCAAAAAGCAGTAATCTGCTGTCACTAAAAAACACAATGTCCAATCTCTCCCAAAGGTCGCAGGTGTGATGAGACTCGAGCTTGGAAATGTTTGTTATGCTATTTGTCAATAATGGTTAGAGCGCCACCTAGTGGCATGACTATAATCCTGGTTGAATAAGATGAAATGTTAGCTGGTGATTAAAAGCATGAAATCCATCAATGTGACATCACATCGGACGTGCCGGTTTGAGGTGTTGGCAGTGGCTCGACGTGCCGGGGGTGCGAGGGCCCTCATAACGCTGCTTGCAGCTTTAATTATTATTATTATTATTATTCACCCCAAACAAGGGCCTTTTTGAGGGCCTAAACATGCTCAAAAACTCATGAAATTTTGCACACATGCCAGGTCTGGTGAAAAATTTTGTATTTTAATGGTTTTACATATGAGCACTGGGAAATGGCTCTACAGCGCCACCTATGCCTTGTTAAATGCAGCCCTACGACCACATCGTTTGAGCTACATGTATGAAATTTGGCACACATGTGTATCATGCCAAGACGAACAAAAAAGTCTGTGGGCCCATTGACGCAAACCCAACAGGAAGTCCGCCATTTGGAAGAGAAGGTGACATTTTGGCTCTAATTTTGCCATTTCCATGCCTCGAACTTTTGCGAACTCCTCCTTGGGGTTTCATTTCATAACCTTCAAATTTGGACAGTGTCAACTACACCCTTGTGCCATGTTAAATTGCGGAGCTTTTGAGTTTTCACAATACTATGAGGCCGTGGCGCCATGGCGAATTTCGATGACTCGCCATGAAAATCTTATTGCCTCTCATTTTGTCATACATTTTCTGACCTTGACCAAAGTGAACACATATGATAAGGCTCCACCCCTGAACATATTTCAACTGCCATATTTGACACCAGGGACAGCGCCACCTAGTGGGAACAGGAAATGTCATGTTTTACACTTTGGGGTACAGTATAGTGATGGGTGACATCTGCAGCCTCAAATTTCTCCAGGAAAGCCTTAAGGAGTTGGTCTTGGGTTACAGTGAAAACTGTGAGTTTTCGCGAAAGGGTGTGACCCCAGCAGCATGGCGAACTTTGATGTCACGCCATGAAGAAACAAATTAGTATAACTCAATGAAATCCAGTCTGATCAGTACCAGACTTTACAGGCATGATGTCAGACCCGCCCTGAACAGATTGATGTGCCCATTGTCGGAAATACGGACAGCGCCACCTAGTGGCAACAGGAAATGTCATGGCTTTAACTTTGTTGTACTGATTTTCACAGGTTGATCGTGGCCACCTCAAAAGCGGTGAATATCACCATCAGTCCCTCGTGATGCTTCAGTGCAAAAATTGTGACTTTAAACTGAACGGCGCACCCTGGTGGCAACGCGGTTCATCATGAAAGATGAAGTGGCTTTTGAGGGGCTTGGAAAGTTTATAGAGGCTTGAAATTTGGCACACACCTCTAAATGGATGAAGGCATTGTTGTTATGTAACCATTTTCCTTGAATAGCGCAAAATGGCTCCACAGCGCCCCCTACAATATTTCAAAACATCAGCCCCTGCTCTGTGTTTCATCTATGAGTCTGACACTTGGTAAGCTTGTGTAAGATATCAAGATGTACAAAAAAGTCTCTTGGAGCAATATCCCAAATCCAACAGGAAGTCAGCCATTTTAAAATTAATGTGCAATTTTGATGACATTTTCCCCTCTTTTCAGGCCTCATACTTTGACGAACTCCTCCAAGGGATTTCATCATATTGAAGCATTCTTCAGTGTGTGGAATCCAAAGACCTTTGTGTTGTTAAATTGCGAAGCTTTTTACGTCCAGGGAAACGGGGTGGTTATGGCGGCACTTAGAGTTTGAATCACTCGCCAAAAAGCAGTAATCTGCTGTCACTCAAAAACACAATGTCCAATCTCTCCCAAACGTCTCAGGTGTGATGAGACTCGAGCTTGGAAGTGTTTGTTATGCCATTTGTACATAATGGTTAGAGCGCCACCTAGTGGAACGACTAACTAATCATGAATGAATGAGTTGAAATGTTAGCTGGTGGTTAAATGCATGAATTCCATCAATGTGACATCAGATCGGACGTGCTGGTTTTAGGTGTTGGGTGTGGCTCGACGTGCCGGGGGTGCGAGGGCCCTCATAACGCTGCTTGCAGCTTTAATTATTATTATTATTATTATTATTCACCCCAAACAAGGGCCTTTTTGAGGGCCTAAACATGCTCAAAAACTCATGAAATTTTGCACACATGCCAGGTCTGGTGAAAAATTTTGTATTTTAATGGTTTTACATATGAGCACTGGGAAATGGCTCTACAGCGCCACCTATGCCTTGTAAAATGCAGCCCTACGACCACATCGTTTGGGCTACATGTATGAAATTTGGCACACATGTGTATCATGCCAAGACGAACAAAAAAGTCAGTGGGCCCATTGACGCAAACCCAACAGGAAGTCCGCCATTTGGACGTGAAGGTGACATTTTGGCTCTAATTTTGCCGTTTCCATGCCTCGAACTTTTACGAACTCCTCCTTGGGATTTGGTCGTATAAGCTTCATCTTTGGTCAGTTTCAACTACACACCTGGGCCATGTTAAATTGCGGAGCTTTTGAGTTTTCACAATACCATGAGGCCGTGGCGCCACGGCGAATTTCGATGACTCGCCATGAAAATCTTATTGCCTCTCATTTTGTGATACATTTTCTGACCTTGACCAAAGTGAACACATATGATAAGGCTCCACCCCTGAACATATTTCAACTGCCATATTTGACACCAGGGACAGCGCCACCTAGTGGGAACAGGAAATGTCATGTTTTACACTTTGGGGTACAGTATTGTGATGGGTGACATCTGCAGCCTCAAATTTCTCCAGAAAAGCCTTAAGGAGTTGGTCTTGGGTTACAGTGAAAACTGTGAGTTTTCGCGAAAGGGTGTGACCCCAGCGGCATGGCGAACTTTGATGTCACGCCATGAAGAAACAAATTAGTATAACTCAATGAAATCCAGTCTGATCAGTACCAGACTTTACAGGCATGATGTCAGACCCGCCCTGAACAGATTGATGTGCCCATTGTCGGAAATACGGACAGCGCCACCTAGTGGCAACAGGAAATGTCATGGCTTTAATTTTGTTGTACTGATTTTCACAGGTTCATCGTGGCCACCTCAAAAGCGGTGAATATCACCATCAGTCCCTCGTGATGCTTCAGTGCAAAAATTGTGACTTTAAACTGAACGGCGCACCCTGGTGGCAACGCGGTCCACCATGAAAGATGAAGTGGCTTTTGAGGGGCTTGGAAAGTGTATAGAGGCTTGAAAGTTGGCACACACCTCCAAATGTATGAAGGCTTTGTTGTTATGTGATCATTTTCATTGAATAGCGCAAAATGGCTCCACAGCGCCCCCTACAATATTTCAAAACATCAGCCCCAGCTCTGTGTTTCATCTATGAGTCTGAAACCTGGTAAGCTTATGGAAAATATCAAGATGTACAAAAAAGTCTCTTGGAGCAATATCCCAAATCCAACAGGAAGTCAGCCATTTTAAAATTCATGTGTAATTTTGGCGACATTTTCCCCTCTTTTCAGGCTTCATACTTTGACGAACTCCTCCAAGGGATTTCATCATATTGAACCATTCTCCAGTGTGTGGAATCTAAAGACCTTTGTGATGTTAAATTGCGAAGCTTTTTACGTTCAAGGAAACGGGGTGGTCATGGCGGCACGTGGAGTTTCAATCACTCGCCAAAAAGCAGTAATATGCTGTCACTCAAAGACACAAAGTCCAATCTTTCCCAAAGGTCGCAGGCGTGATGAGACTCGAGCTCGGAAATGTTTGTTATGCCCTTTGTCTATAATGGTTAGAGCGCCACCTAGTGGGACGACTATACTCATGGTTGAACCAAATGAAATGTTAACTGGTGGTTAAATGCATGAATTCCATCAATGTGACATCAGATCGGACGTGCTGGTTTCAGGTGTTGGGCATGGCTCGACACGTCGGGGGTGCGAGGGCCCTCATAACGCTGCTTGCAGCTTTAATTAGGGCCCGAGCACTGACAGTGCGAAGGCCCTATTGTAATTGCTCTGTTTATTAGGGCCCGAGCACTGAGAGTGCGAAGGCCCTATTGTATCTGCTCCGTTTCTTATTATTATTATTAGGGCCCGAGCACTGACAGTGCGAAGGCCCTATTGTATCTGCTCCGTTTCTTATTATTATTATTATTATTATTATTATTAGGGCCCGAGCACCGAGAGTGCGAAGGCCCTATTGTATCTGCTCCGTTTCTTATTATTATTATTATTATTATTATTATTATTATTATTATTCAGGCGAAACAAGGGCCTTTTTGAGGGCCTAAACATGCTCAAAAACTCATGAAATTTTGCACACATGCCAGGTCTGGTGAAAAATTTTGTATTTTAATGGTTTTACATATGAGCACTGGGAAATGGCTCTAGAGCGCCACCTATGCCTTGTTAAATGCAGCCCTACGACCACATCGTTTGAGCTACATGTATGAAATTTGGCACACATATGTATCATGCCAAGACGAACAAAAAAGTCTGTGGGCCCATTGACGCAAACCCAACAGGAAGTCCGCCATTTGGAAGAGAAGGTGACATTTTGGCTCAAATTTTGCCATTTCCATGCCTCGAACTTTTGCGAACTCCTCCTTGGGGTTTCATTTCATAACCTTCAAATTTGGACAGTGTCAACTACACCCTTGTGCCATGTTAAATTGCGGAGCTTTTGAGTTTTCACAATACGGTGACGCCGTGGCGCCATGGCGAATTTCGATGACTCGCCATGAAAATCTTATTGCCTCTCATTTTGTCATACATTTTCTGACCTTGACCAAAGTGAACACATATGATAAGGCTCCACCCCTGAACATATTTCAACTGCCATATTTGACACCAGGTACAGCGCCACCTAGTGGGAACAGGAAATGTCATGTTTTACACTTTGGGGTACAGTATTGTGATGGGTGACATCTGCAGCCTCAAATTTCTCCAGGAAAGCCTTAAGGAGTTGGTCTTGGGTTACAGTGAAGACTGTGACTTTTCACGAAAGGGTGTGACCCCAGCAGCATGGCGAACTTTGATGTCACGCCATGAAGAAACAAATTAGTATAACTCAATGAAATCCAGTCTGATCAGTACCAGACTTTACAGGCATGATGTCAGACCCGCCCTGAACAGATTGATGTGCCCATTGTCGGAAATATGGACAGCGCCACCTAGTGGCAACAGGAAATGTCATGGCTTTAATTTTGTTGTACTGATTTTCACAGGTTGATCGTGGCCACCTCAAAAGCGGTGAATATCACCATCAGTCCCTCGTGATGCTTCAGTGCAAAAATTGTGACTTTAAAATGAACGGCGCACCCTGGTGGCAACGCGGTTCATCATGAAAGATGAAGTGGCTTTTGAGGGGCTTGGAAAGTTTATAGAGGCTTGAAATTTGGCACACACCTCCAAATGGATGAAGGCATTGTTGTTATGTAACCATTTTCCTTGAATAGCGCAAAATGGCTCCACAGCGCCCCCTACAATATTTCAAAACATCAGCCCCTGCTCTGTGTTTCATCTATGAGTCTGACACTTGGTAAGCTTGTGTAAGATATCAAGATGTACAAAAAAGTCTCTTGGAGCAATATCCCAAATCCAACAGGAAGTCAGCCATTTTAAAATTAATGTGCAATTTTGATGACATTTTCCCCTCTTTTCAGGCCTCATACTTTGACGAACTCCTCCAAGGGATTTCATCATATTGAAGCATTCTTCAGTGTGTGGAATCCAAAGACCTTTGTGTTGTTAAATTGCGAAGCTTTTTACGTCCAGGGAAACGGGGTGGTTATGGCGGCACTTAGAGTTTGAATCACTCGCCAAAAAGCAGTAATCTGCTGTCACTCAAAAACACAATGTCCAATCTCTCCCAAACGTCTCAGGTGTGATGAGACTCGAGCTTGGAAGTGTTTGTTATGCCATTTGTACATAATGGTTAGAGCGCCACCTAGTGGAACGACTAACTAATCATGAATGAATGAGTTGAAATGTTAGCTGGTGGTTAAATGCATGAATTCCATCAATGTGACATCAGATCGGAGGTGCTGGTTTTAGGTGTTGGGCGTGGCTCGACGCGCCGGGGGTGCGAGGGCCCTCATAACGCTGCTTGCAGCTTTAATTAGGGCCCGAGCACTGAGAGTGCGAAGGCCCTATTGTATCTGCTCCGTTTCTTATTATTATTATTATTATTATTATTATTATTCACCCCAAACAAGGGCCTTTTTGAGGGCCTAAACATGCTCAAAAACTCATGAAATTTTGCACACATGCCAGGTCTGGTGAAAAATTTTGTATTTTAATGGTTTTACATATGAGCACTGGGAAATGGCTCTACAGCGCCACCTATGCCTTGTTAAATGCAGCCCTACGACCACATGGTTTGAGCTACATGTATGAAATTTGGCACACATGTGTATCATGCCAAGACGAACAAAAAAGTCTGTGGGCCCATTGACGCAAACCCAACAGGAAGTCCGCCATTTGGAAGAGAAGGTGACATTTTGGCTCTAATTTTGCCATTTCCATGCCTCGAACTTTTGCGAACTCCTCCTTGGGGTTTCATTTCATAACCTTCAAATTTGGACAGTGTCAACTACACCCTTGTGCCATGTTAAATTGCGGAGCTTTTGAGTTTTCACAATACTATGAGGCCGTGGCGCCATGGCGAATTTCGATGACTCGCCATGAAAATCTTATTGCCTCTCATTTTGTCATACATTTTCTGACCTTGACCAAAGTGAACACATATGATAAGGCTCCACCCCTGAACATATTTCAACTGCCATATTTGACACCAGGGACAGCGCCACCTAGTGGGAACAGGAAATGTCATGTTTTACACTTTGGGGTACAGTATAGTGATGGGTGACACCTGCAGCCTCAAATTTCTCCAGGAAAGCCTTAAGGAGTTGGTCTTGGGTTACAGTGAAAACTGTGAGTTTTCGCAAAAGGGTGTGACCCCAGCAGCATGGCGAACTTTGATGTCACGCCATGAAGAAACAAATTAGTATAACTCAATGAAATCCAGTCTGATCAGTACCAGACTTTACAGGCATGATGTCAGACCCGCCCTGAACAGATTGACGTGCCCATTGTCGGAAATACGGACAGCGCCACCTAGTGGCCACAGGAAATGTCATGGCTTTAATTTTGTTGTACTGATTTTCACAGGTTCATCGTGGCCACCTCAAAAGCGGTGAATATCACCATCAGTCCCTCGTGATGCTTCAGTGCAAAAATTGTGACTTTACACTGAACGGCGCACCCTGGTGGCAACGCGGTTCAACATGAAAGATGAAGTGGCTTTTGAGGGGCTTGGAAAGTTTATAGAGGCTTTAAATTTGGCACACACCCCCAAATGGATGAAGGCTTTGTTGTCATGTGATCATTTTCATTGAATAGCGCGAAATTGCTCCACAGCGCCCCCTACAAAGTTTCAAAATATCAGCCCCTGCTCTGTGTTTTATCTATGAGTCTGAAACTTGGTAAGCTCATGGAAGATATTAAGATGTACAAAAAAGTCTCTTGGAGCAATATCCCAAATCCAACAGGAAGTCAGCCATTTTAAAATTAATGTGTAATTTTGGCGACATTTTCCCCTCTTTTCAGGCTTCATACTTTGACGAACTCCTCCAAGGGATTTCATCAGATTGGACCGATCTGCAGTTTGTGGAATCTAAAGACCTTTGTGATGTTAAATTGCGAAGCTTTTTACGTTCAGGGAAACGGGGTGGTCATGGCGGCACTTAGAGTTTGAATCACTCGCCAAAAAGCAGTAATCTGCTGTCACTCAAAAACACAATATCCAATCTCTCCCAAACGTCGCAGGTGTGATGAGACTCGAGCTCGGAAATGTTTGTTATGCCATTTGTCAGTAATAGTTAGAGCGCCACCTAGTGGGACGACTATAATCATGGTTCAATGAGATGAAATGTTAGCTGGTGGTTAAATGCATGAATTCCATCAATGTGACATCACATTGGACGTGCTGGTTTTAGGTGTTGGGCGTGGCTCGACACGCCAGGGTGCGAGGGCCCTCATAACGCTGCTTGCAGCTTTAATTATTATTATTATTATTATTATTCAGGCGAAACAAGGGCCTTTTTGAGGGCCTAAACATGCTCAAAAACTCATGAAATTTTGCACACATGCCAGGTCTGGTGAAAAATTTTGTATTTTAATGGTTTTACATATGAGCACTTGGAAATGGCTCTAGAGCGCCACCTATGCCTTGTTAAATGCAGCCCTACGACCACATCGTTTGAGCTACATGTATGAAATTTGGCACACATATGTATCATGCCAAGACGAACAAAAAAGTCTGTGGGCCCATTGACGCAAACCCAACAGGAAGTCCGCCATTTGGAAGAGAAGGTGACATTTTGGCTCTAATTTTGTCATTTCCATGCCTCGAACTTTTGCGAACTCCTCCTTGGGGTTTGATTTCATAACCTTCATATTTGGTCAGTGTCAACTACACCCTTGTGCCATGTTAAATTGCGGAGCTTTTGAGTTTTCACAATACTATGAGGCCGTGGCGCCACGGCGAATTTCGATGACTCGCCATGAAAATCTTATTGCCTCTCATTTTGTCATACATTTTCTGAACTTGACCAAAGTGAACACATATGATAAGGCTCCACCCCTGAACATATTTCAACTGCCATATTTGACACCAGGTACAGCGCCACCTAGTGGGAACAGGAAATGTCATGTTTTACACTTTGGGGTACAGTATTGTGATGGGTGACATCTGCAGCCTCAAATTTCTCCAGGAAAGCCTTAAGGAGTTGGTCTTGGGTTACAGTGAAAACTGTGACTTTTCACGAAAGGGTGTGACCCCAGCAGCATGGCGAACTTTGATGTCACGCCATGAAGAAACAAATTAGTATAACTCAATGAAATCCAGTCTGATCAGTACCAGACTTTACAGGCATGATGTCAGACCCGCCCTGAACAGATTGATGTGCCCATTGTCGGAAATACGGACAGCGCCACCTAGTGGCAACAGGAAATGTCATGGCTTTAATTTTGTTGTACTGATTTTCACAGGTTCATCGTGGCCACCTCAAAAGCGGTGAATATCAACATCAGTCCCTCGTGATGCTTCAGTGCAAAAATTGTGACTTTAAACTGAACGGCGCACCCTGGTGGTAACGCGGTTCACCATGAAAGATGAAGTGGCTTTTGAGGGGCTTGGAAAGTTTATAGAGGCTTGAAATTTGGCACACACCTCCAAATGGATGAACGCTTTGTTGGCATGTGATCATTTTCATTGAATAGCGCGAAATGGCTCCACAGCGCCCCCTACAATATTTCAAAACATCAGCCCCTGCTCTGTGTTTCATCTATGAGTCTGACACTTGGTAAGCTTGTGTAAGATATCAAGATGTACAAAAAAGTCTCTTGGAGCAATATCCCAAATCCAACAGGAAGTCAGCCATTTTAAAATTAATGTGTAATTTTGATGACATTTTCCCCCCTTTTCAGGCCTCATACTTTGACGAACTCCTTCAAGGGATTTCATCATATTGAAGCATTCTTCAGTGTGTAGAATCTAAAGACCTTTGTGATGTTAAATTGCGAAGCTTTTTCCGTTCAGGGAAACGGGGTGGTCATGGCGGCACGTAGAGTTTCAATCACTCGCAAAAAGCAGTAATCTGCTGTCACTAAAAAACACAATGTCCAATCTCTCCCAAAGGTCGCAGGTGTGATGAGACTCGAGCTTGGAAATGTTTGTTATGCTATTTGTCAATAATGGTTAGAGCGCCACCTAGTGGCATGACTATAATCCTGGTTGAATAAGATGAAATGTTAGCTGGTGATTAAAAGCATGAAATCCATCAATGTGACATCACATCGGACGTGCCGGTTTGAGGTGTTGGCAGTGGCTCGACGTGCCGGGGGTGCGAGGGCCCTCATAACGCTGCTTGCAGCTTTAATTAGGGCCCGAGCACTGAGAGTGCGAAGGCCCTATTGTATCTGCTCCGTTTCTTATTATTATTAGGGCCCGAGCACCGAGAGTGCGAAGGCCCTATTGTATCTGCTCCGTTTCTTATTATTATTATTATTATTATTATTATTATTATTATTATTATTATTATTATTATTATTATTCACCCCAAACAAGGGCCTTTTTGAGGGCCTAAACATGCTCAAAAACTCATGAAATTTTGCACACATGCCAGGTCTGGTGAAAAATTTTGTATTTTAATGGTTTTACATATGAGCACTGGGAAATGGCTCTACAGCGCCACCTATGCCTTGTTAAATGCAGCCCTACGACCACATCGTTTGAGCTACATGTATGAAATTTGGCACACATGTGTATCATGCCAAGACGAACAAAAAAGTCTGTGGGCCCATTGACGCAAACCCAACAGGAAGTCCGCCATTTGGAAGAGAAGGTGACATTTTGGCTCTAATTTTGCCATTTCCATGCCTCGAACTTTTGCGAACTCCTCCTTGGGGTTTCATTTCATAACCTTCAAATTTGGACAGTGTCAACTACACCCTTGTGCCATGTTAAATTGCGGAGCTTTTGAGTTTTCACAATACTATGAGGCCGTGGCGCCATGGCGAATTTCGATGACTCGCCATGAAAATCTTATTGCCTCTCATTTTGTCATACATTTTCTGACCTTGACCAAAGTGAACACATATGATAAGGCTCCACCCCTGAACATATTTCAACTGCCATATTTGACACCAGGGACAGCGCCACCTAGTGGGAACAGGAAATGTCATGTTTTACACTTTGGGGTACAGTATAGTGATGGGTGACACCTGCAGCCTCAAATTTCTCCAGGAAAGCCTTAAGGAGTTGGTCTTGGGTTACAGTGAAAACTGTGACTTTTCGCAAAAGGGTGTGACCCCAGCAGCATGGCGAACTTTGATGTCACGCCATGAAGAAACAAATTAGTATAACTCAATGAAATCCAGTCTGATCAGTACCAGACTTTACAGGCATGATGTCAGACCCGCCCTGAACAGATTGACGTGCCCATTGTCGGAAATACGGACAGCGCCACCTAGTGGCCACAGGAAATGTCATGGCTTTAATTTTGTTGTACTGATTTTCCCAGGTTCATCGTGGCCACCTCAAAAGCGGTGAATATCACCATCAGTCCCTCGTGATGCTTCAGTGCAAAAATTGTGACTTTACACTGAACGGCGCACCCTGGTGGCAACGCGGTTCAACATGAAAGATGAAGTGGCTTTTGAGGGGCTTGGAAAGTTTATAGAGGCTTTAAATTTGGCACACACCCCCAAATGGATGAAGGCTTTGTTGTCATGTGATCATTTTCATTGAATAGCGCGAAATTGCTCCACAGCGCCCCCTACAAAGTTTCAAAATATCAGCCCCTGCTCTGTGTTTTATCTATGAGTCTGAAACTTGGTAAGCTCATGGAAGATATTAAGATGTACAAAAAAGTCTCTTGGAGCAATATCCCAAATCCAACAGGAAGTCAGCCATTTTAAAATTAATGTGTAATTTTGGCGACATTTTCCCCTCTTTTCAGGCTTCATACTTTGACGAACTCCTCCAAGGGATTTCATCAGATTGGACCGATCTGAAGTTTGTGGAATCTAAAGACCTTTGTGATGTTAAATTGCGAAGCTTTTTACGTTCAGGGAAACGGGGTGGTCATGGCGGCACTTAGAGTTTCAATCACTCGCCAAAAAGCAGTAATCTGCTGTCACTCAAAAACACAATATCCAATCTCTCCCAAACGTCGCAGGTGTGATGAGACTCGAGCTCGGAAATGTTTGTTATGCCATTTGTCAGTAATAGTTAGAGCGCCACCTAGTGGGACGACTATAATCATGGTTCAATGAGATGAAATGTTAGCTGGTGGTTAAATGCATGATTTCCATCAATGTGACATCACATTGGACGTGCTGGTTTTAGGTGTTGGGCGTGGCTCGACACGCCAGGGTGCGAGGGCCCTCATAACGCTGCTTGCAGCTTTAATTATTATTATTATTATTATTATTATTCAGGCGAAACAAGGGCCTTTTTGAGGGCCTAAACATGCTCAAAAACTCATGAAATTTTGCACACATGCCAGGTCTGGTGAAAAATTTTGTATTTTAATGGTTTTACATATGAGCACTGGGAAATGGCTCTAGAGCGCCACCTATGCCTTGTTAAATGCAGCCCTACGACCACATCGTTTGAGCTACATGTATGAAATTTGGCACACATATGTATCATGCCAAGACGAACAAAAAAGTCTGTGGGCCCATTGACGCAAACCCAACAGGAAGTCCGCCATTTGGAAGAGAAGGTGACATTTTGGCTCAAATTTTGCCATTTCCATGCCTCGAACTTTTGCGAACTCCTCCTTGGGGTTTCATTTCATAACCTTCAAATTTGGACAGTGTCAACTACACCCTTGTGCCATGTTAAATTGCGGAGCTTTTGAGTTTTCACAATACGGTGACGCCGTGGCGCCATGGCGAATTTCGATGACTCGCCATGAAAATCTTATTGCCTCTCATTTTGTCATACATTTTCTGACCTTGACCAAAGTGAACACATATGATAAGGCTCCACCCCTGAACATATTTCAACTGCCATATTTGACACCAGGTACAGCGCCACCTAGTGGGAACAGGAAATGTCATGTTTTACACTTTGGGGTACAGTATTGTGATGGGTGACATCTGCAGCCTCAAATTTCTCCAGGAAAGCCTTAAGGAGTTGGTCTTGGGTTACAGTGAAGACTGTGACTTTTCACGAAAGGGTGTGACCCCAGCAGCATGGCGAACTTTGATGTCACGCCATGAAGAAACAAATTAGTATAACTCAATGAAATCCAGTCTGATCAGTACCAGACTTTACAGGCATGATGTCAGACCCGCCCTGAACAGATTGATGTGCCCATTGTCGGAAATATGGACAGCGCCACCTAGTGGCAACAGGAAATGTCATGGCTTTAACTTTGTTGTACTGATTTTCACAGGTTCATCGTGGCCACCTCAAAAGCGGTGAATATCACCATCAGTCCCTCGTGATGCTTCAGTGCAAAAATTGTGACTTTAAAATGAACGGTGCACCCTGGTGGCAACGCGGTTCATCATGAAAGATGAAGTGGCTTTTGAGGGGCTTGGAAAGTTTATAGAGGCTTGAAATTTGGCACACACCTCCAAATGGATGAAGGCATTGTTGTTATGTAACCATTTTCCTTGAATAGCGCAAAATGGCTCCACAGCGCCCCCTACAATATTTCAAAACATCAGCCCCTGCTCTGTGTTTCATCTATGAGTCTGACACTTGGTAAGCTTGTGTAAGATATCAAGATGTACAAAAAAGTCTCTTGGAGCAATATCCCAAATCCAACAGGAAGTCAGCCATTTTAAAATTAATGTGCAATTTTGGCAACATTTTCCCCTCTTTTCAGGCCTCATACTTTGACGAACTCCTCCAAGGGATTTCATCATATTGAAGCATTCTTCAGTGTGTGGAATCCAAAGACCTTTGTGTTGTTAAATTGCGAAGCTTTTTACGTCCAGGGAAACGGGGTGGTTATGGCGGCACTTAGAGTTTGAATCACTCGCCAAAAAGCAGTAATCTGCTGTCACTCAAAAACACAATGTCCAATCTCTCCCAAACGTCTCAGGTGTGATGAGACTCGAGCTTGGAAGTGTTTGTTATGCCATTTGTACATAATGGTTAGAGCGCCACCTAGTGGAACGACTAACTAATCATGAATGAATGAGTTGAAATGTTAGCTGGTGGTTAAATGCATGAATTCCATCAATGTGACATCAGATCGGAGGTGCTGGTTTTAGGTGTTGGGCGTGGCTCGACGCGCCGGGGGTGCGAGGGCCCTCATAACGCTGCTTGCAGCTTTAATTATTATTATTATTATTATTATTATTATTCAGGCAAAACAAGGGCCTTTTTGAGGGCCTAAACATGCTCAAAAACTCATGAAATTTTGCACACATGCCAGGTCTGGTGAAAAATTTTGTATTTTAATGGTTTTACATATGAGCACTGGGAAATGGCTCTACAGCGCCACCTATGCCTTGTTAAATGCAGCCCTACGACCACATCGTTTCAGCTACATGTATGAAATTTGGCACACATGTGTATCATGCCGAGTCGAACAAAAAAGTCTGTGGGCCCATTGATGCAAACCCAACAGGAAGTCCGCCATTTGGAAGAGAAGGTGACATTTTGGCTCTAATTTTGCCATTTCCATGCCTCGAACTTTTGCGAACTCCTCCTTGGGATTTGGTTGTATAAGCTTCATCTTTGGTCAGTGTCAACTACACCCTTGTGCCATGTTAAATTGCGGAGCTTTTGAGTTTTCACAATACTATGAGGCCGTGGCGCCATGGCGAATTTCGATGACTCGCCATGAAAATCTTATTGCCTCTCATTTTGTCATACATTTTCTGACCTTGACCAAAGTGACCACATATGATAAGGCTCCACCCCTAAACGTATTTCAACTGCCATATTTGACATCAAGGACAGCGCCACCTAGTGGGAACAGGAAATGTCATGTTTTACACTTTGGGGTACAGTATAGTGATGGGTGACATCTGCAGCCTCAAATTTCTCCAGAAAAGCCTTAAGGAGTTGGTCTTGGGTTACAGTGAAAACTGTGAGTTTTCGCAAAAGGGTGTGACCCCAGCAGCATGGCGAACTTTGATGTCACGCCATGAAGAAACAAATTAGTATAACTCAATGAAATCCAGTCTGATCAGTACCAGACTTTACAGGCATGATGACAGACCCGCCCTGAACAGATTGATGTGCCCATTGTCGGGAATACGGACAGCGCCACCTAGTGGGAACAGGAAATGTCATGGCTTTAATTTTGTTGTACTGATTTTCACAGGTTCATCGTGGCCACCTCAAAAGCGGTGAATATCACCATCAGTCGCTTGTGATGCTTCAGTGCAAAAATTGTGACTTTAAACTGAACGGCGCACCCTGGTGGCAACGCGGTTCACCATGAAAGATGAAGTGGCTTTTGAGGGGCTTGGAAAGTTTAAAAAGTCTTGAAATTTGGCGCACACCTCCAATGTGGTTAAGGCTTTGTTGTTATGTGATCATTTTCATTGAATATCCCAAAATGGCTCCACAGCGCCCCCTACAAAATTTCAAAATCACAGCCCCTGCTCTGTGTTTTATGTATGAGTCTGAAACCTGGTAAGCTTATAGGAGATATCAAGATGTACAAAAAAGTCTCTTGGAGCAATATCCCAAATCCAACAGGAAGTCAGCCATTTTAAAATTAATGTGCAATTTTGGCAACATTTTCCCCTCTTTTCAGGCATCGTTCTTTGACGAACTCCTCCAAGGGATTTCATCAGATTGGACCGATCTGCAGTTTGTGGAATCTAAAGACCTTTGTGATGTTAAATTGCGAAGCTTTTTACGTCCAGGGAAACGGGGTGGTTATGGCGGCACGTGGAGTTTCAATCACTCGCCAAAAAGCAGTAATCTGCTGTCACTCAAAAACACAATGTCCAATCTCTCCCAAACGTCTCAGGTGTGATGAGACTCGAGCTTGGAAGTGTTTGTTATGCCATTTGTACATAATGGTTAGAGCGCCACCTAGTGGAACGACTAACTAATCATGAATGAATGAGTTGAAATGTTAGCTGGTGGTTAAATGCATGAATTCCATCAATGTGACATCAGATCGGACGTGCTGGTTTTAGGTGTTGGGCGTGGCTCGACGCGCCGGGGGTGCGAGGGCCCTCATAACGCTGCTTGCAGCTTTAATTAGGGCCCGAGCACTGACAGTGCGAAGGCCCTATTGTAATTGCTCCGTTTATTATTATTATTATTATTATTATTTCGGCAAATGAATCGGCCTTTTGAGGACCTAAACATGCTCGAAAACTCATGAAATTTTGCACACGCGTCAGGTCTGGTGAAAATTTACGTATTTTAATGTTCTCAGACATGGCCAGGGAAAATTAGCTCAGTAGCGCCACCTAGAAAAATGAAAAATGCGAGCCCCCGGTATGGGTATCACCTACATGTTTGAAAGTCGGTACACCTATATAACGTTCAGAGTCGAACAAAAAAGTCTATTATAGCAATGTCCTAAACCCAACAGGAAGTCCGCCATTTTGGATTGAATGTGACATTTTGGCTCTGATTTTACCGTTTCCATGCCTCGAACTTTAACGAACTCCTCCTTGGGGTTTGATTTCATAACCTTCATATTTGGTCAGTGCCAACTACACCCTTATGCCATGTTAAATTGCGGAGCTTTTGAGTTTTCACAATACCATGAGGCCGTGGCGCCACGGCGAATTTCGATGACTCGCCATGAAAATCTTATTGCCTCTCATTCTGTCATACATTTTCTGACCTTGACCAAAGTGAACACATATGATAAGGCTCCACCCCTGAACATATTACAACTGCCATATTTTACATCAGGGACAGCGCCACCTAGTGGGAACAGGAAATGTCATGTTTTACACTTTGGGGTACAGTATTGTGATGGGTGACATCTGCAGCCTCAAATTTCTCCAGGAAAGCCTTAAGGAGTTGGTCTTGGGTTACAGTGAAAACTGTGACTTTTCGCGAAAGGGTGTGACCCTAGCAGCATGGCGAACTTTGATGTCACGCCATGAAGAAAGAAATTAGTATAACTCAATGAAATCCAGTCTGATCAGTACCAGACTTTACAGGCATGATGTCAGACCCACCCTGAACAGATTGATGTGCCCATTGTCGGAAATACGGACAGCGCCACCTAGTGGCAACAGGAAATGTCATGGCTTTAATTTTGTTGTACTGATTTTCACAGGTTCATCGTGGCCACCTCAAAAGCGGTGAATATCAACATCAGTCCCTCGTGATGCTTCAGTGCAAAAATTGTGACTTTAAAGTGAACGGCGCACTCTGGTGGTAACGCGGTTCACCATGAAAGATGAAGTGGCTTTTGAGGGGCTTGGAAAGTTTATAGAGGCTTGGAATTTGGCACACACCTCCAAATGGATGAAGGCTTTGTTGTCATGTGATCATTTTCATTGAATAGCGCGAAATTGCTCCACAGCGCCCCCTACAAAATTTCAAAACAACAGCCCCTGCTCTGTGTTTCATCTATGAGTCTGAAACCTGGTAAGCTTATGGAAAATATCAAGATGTACAAAAAAGTCTCTTGGAGCAATATCCCAAATCCAACAGGAAGTCAGCCATTTTAAAATTAATGTGTAATTTTGGCAACATTTTCCCCTCTTTTCAGGCTTCATACTTTGACGAACTCCTCCAAGGGATTTCATCATATTGAACCATTCTCCAGTGTGTGGAATCTAAAGACCTTTGTGATGTTAAATTGCGAAGCTTTTTACGTTCAGGGAAACGGGGTGGTCATGGCGGCACGTAGAGTTTCAATCACTCGCCAAAAAGCAGTAATCTGCTGTCACTCAAAAACACAATGTCCAATCTCTCCCAAAGCTCATAGGCGTGATGAGACTCGAGCTCGGAAATGTTTGTTATGCCATTTTTACATAATGGTTAGAGCCCCACCTAGTGGAACGACTAACTAATCATGAATGAATGAGTTGAAATGTTAGCTGGTGGTTAAATGCATGAATTCCATCAATGTGACATCAGATCGGACGTGCTGGTTTTAGGTGTTGGGCGTGGCTCGACGCGCCGGGGGTGCGAGGGCCCTCATAACGCTGCTTGCAGCTTTAATTATTATTATTATTATTATTATTATTTCGGCAAATGAATTGGCCGTTTGAGGGCCTAAACATGCTCGAAAACTCATGAAATTTTGCACACGCGTCAGGTCTGGTGAAAATTTACGTATTTTAATGTTCTCAGACATGGCCAGGGAAAATTAGCTCAGTAGCGCCACCTAGAAAAATGAAAAACGCTAGCCCCCGGTATGGGTATGACCTACATGTTTGAAAGTCGGTACACCTATATAACGTTCAGAGTCGAACAAAAAAGTCTATTATGGCAATGTCCTAAACCCAACAGGAAGTCCGCCATTTTGGATTGAAGGTGACATTTTGGGTCTGATTTTACCGTTTCCATGCCTTGTACTTTAACGAACTCCTCCTTGGGATTTGGTCCTATAAACTTCAAATTTGGACAGTGTCAACTACACCCTTGTGCCATGTTAAATTGCGGAGCTTTTGAGTTTTCACAATACTATGAGGCCGTGGCGCCATGGCGAATTTCGATGACTCGCCATGAAAATCTTATTGCCTCTCATTCTGTCATACATGTTCCGATATGGACCAAACAACACACATATGATAAGGCTCCACCCCTGAACATATTTCAACTACCATATTTGACATCAAGGACAGCGCCACCTAGTGGGAACAGGAAATGTCATGTTTTACACTTTGGGGTACAGTATAGTGATGGGTGACATCTGCAGCCTCAAATTTCTCCAGGAAAGCCTTAAGGAGTTGGTCTTGGGTTACAGTGAAAACTGTGAGTTTTCGCAAAAGGGTGTGACCCCAGCGGCGTGGCGAACTTTGATGTCACGCCATGAAGAAACAAATTAGTATAACTCAATGAAATCCAGTCTGATCAGTACCAGACTTTACAGGCATGATGTCAGACCCGCCCTGAACAGATTGATGTGCCCATTGTTGGAAATACGGACAGCGCCACCTAGTGGGAACAGGAAATGTCATGGCTTTAATTTTGTTGTACTGATTTTCACAGGTTCATCGTGGCCACCTCAAAAGCGGTGAATATCACCATCAGTCCCTTGTGATGCTTCAGTGCAAAAATTGTGACTTTAAACTGAACGGCGCACCCTGGTGGCAACGCGGTTCACCATGAAAGATGAAGTGGCTTTTGAGGGTCTTGGAAAGTTTATAGAGGCTTGAAATTTGGCACACACCTCCAAATGGATGTAGGCTTTGTTGTCATGTGATCATTTTCATTGAATAGCGCAAAATGGCTCCACAGCGCCCCCTACAAAATTTCAAAACCACAGCCCCTGCTCTGTGTTCTATGTATGATTCTGAAACCTGGTAAGCTTATAGGATATATAAAGATGTACAAAAAAGTCTCTTGGTGCAATATCCCAAATCCAACAGGAAGTCAGCCATTTTAATATTAATGTGTAATTTTGGCAACATTTTCCCCTCTTTCCAGGCACCGTTCTTTGACGAACTCCTCCAAGGGATTTCATCATATTGAACTAATCTCCAGTGTGTGGAATCTAAAGACCTTTGTGATGTTAAATTGCGAAGCTTTTTACGTTCAGTGAAACGGGGTGGTTATGGTGGCACTTAGAGTTTGAATCACTCGCCAAAAAGCAGTAATCTGCTGTCACTCAAAAACACAATGTCCAATCTCTCCCAAACGTCTCAGGTGTGATGAGACTCGAGCTCGGAAGTGTTTGTTATGCCATTTGTACATAATGGTTAGAGCGCCACCTAGTGGAAGGACTAACTAATCATGAATGAATGAGTTGAAATGTTAGCTGGTGGTTAAATGCATGAATTCCATCAATGTGACATCAGATCGGAGGTGCTGGTTTTAGGTGTTGGGCGTGACTCGACGCGCCGGGGGTGCGAGGGCCCTCATAACGCTGCTTGCAGCTTTAATTATTATTATTATTATTATTTCGGCAAATGAATTGGCCGTTTGAGGGCCTAAACATGCTCGAAAACTCATGAAATTTTGCACACGCGTCAGGTCTGGTGAAAATTTACGTATTTTAATGTTCTCAGACATGGCCAGGGAAAATTAGCTCAGTAGCGCCACCTAGAAAAATGAAAAACGCGAGCCCCCGATATGGGTATGACCTACATGTTTGAAAGTCGGTACACCTATATAACGTTCAGAGTCGAACAAAAAAGTCTATTATGGCAATGTCCTAAACCCAACAGGAAGTCCGCCATTTTGGATTGAAGGTGACATTTTGGCTCTGATTTTACCGTTTCCATGCCTCGAACTTTAACGAACTCCTCCTTGGGGTTTGATTTCATAACCTTCATATTTGGTCAGTGCCAACTACACCCTTGTGCCATGTTAAATTGCGGAGCTTTTGAGTTTTCACAATACTATGAGGCCGTGGCGCCACGGCGAATTTCGATGACTCGCCATGAAAATCTTATTGCCTCTCATTCTGTCATACATTTTCTGACCTTGACCAAAGTGAACACATATGATAAGGCTCCACGCCTGAACATATTTCAACTGCCATATTTGACACCAGGGACAGCGCCACCTAGTGGGAACAGGAAATGTTATGTTTTACACTTTGGGGTACAGTATAGTGATGGGTGACATCTGCAGCCTCAAATTTCTCCAGGAAAGCCTTAAGGAGTTTGTCTTGGGTTACAGTGAAAACTGTGAGTTTTCGTGAAAGGGTGTGACCCCAGCAGCATGGCGAACTTTGATGTCACGCCATGAAGAAACAAATTAGTATAACTCAATGAAATCCAGTCTGATCAGTACCAGACTTTACAGGCATGATGTCAGACCCGCCCTGAACAGATTGATGTGCCCATTGTCGGAAATACGGACAGCGCCACCTAGTGGCAACAGGAAATGTCATGGCTTTAATTTTGTTGTACTGATTTTCACAGGTTCATCGTGGCCACCTCAAAAGCGGTGAATATCACCATCAGTCCCTCGTGATGCTTCAGTGCAAAAAATGTGACTTTAAACTGAATGGCGCACCCTGGTGGCAATGCTGTTCAACATGAAAGATGAAGTTACTTTTGAGGGGCTTGGAAAGTTTATAGAGGCTTTAAACTTGGCCCACGCCTCCAATGTGATGAAGGCTTTGTTGTTATGTAACCATTTTCCTTGAATAGCGCAAAATGGCTCCACAGCGCCCCCTACAAAATTCCAAAATATCAGCCCCTGCTCTGTGTTTTATCTATGAGTCTGAAACTTGGTAAGCTTATAGGAGATATCAAGATGTACAAAAAAGTCTCTTGGAGCAATATCCCAAATCCAACAGGAAGTCAGCCATTTTAAAGTTAATGTGTAATTTTGGCGACATTTTCCCATCTTTTCAGGCACCGTACTTTGACGAACTCCTCCAAGGGATTTCATCAGATTGGACCGATCTCCAGTGTGTGGAATCTAAAGACCTTTGTGATGTTAAATTGCGAAGCTTTTTACGTCCAGGGAAACGGGGTGGTTATGGCGGCACTTAGAGTGTGAGTCACTCGCCAAAAAGCAGTAATCTGCTGTGACTCAAAAACAAAATGTCCAATCTCTCCCAAACGTCTCAGGTGTGATGAGACTCGAGCTTGGAAGTGTTTGTTATGCCATTTGTACATAATGGTTAGAGCGCCACCTAGTGGAACGACTAACTAATCATGAATGAATGAGTTGAAATGTTAGCTGGTGGTTAAATGCATGAATTCCATCAATGTGACATCAGATCGGACGTGCTGGTTTTAGGTGTTGGGCGTGGCTCGACGCGCCGGGGGTGCGAGGGCCCTCATAACGCTGCTTGCAGCTTTAATTAGGGCCCGAGCACTGAGAGTGCGAAGGCCCTATTGTATCTGCTCCGTTTCTTATTATTAGGGCCCGAGCACTGACAGTGCGAAGGCCCTATTGTAATTGCTCTGTTTATTATTATTATTATTATTATTATTATTATTATTATTATTATTAGGGCCCGAGCACCGAGAGTGCGAAGGCCCTATTGTATCTGCTCCGTTTCTTATTATTATTATTATTATTCAGGCAAAACAAGGGCCTTTTTGAGGGCCTAAACATGCTCAAAAACTCATGAAATTTTGCACACATGCCAGGTCTGGTGAAAAATTTTGTATTTTAATGGTTTTACATATGAGCACTGCGAAATGGCTCTAGAGCGCCACCTATGCCTTGTTAAATGCAGCCCTACGACCACATCGTTTGAGCTACATGTATGAAATTTGGCACACATATGTATCATGCCAAGACGAACAAAAAAGTCTGTGGGCCCATTGACGCAAACCCAACAGGAAGTCCGCCATTTGGAAGAGAAGGTGACATTTTGGCTCAAATTTTGCCATTTCCATGCCTCGAACTTTTGCGAACTCCTCCTTGGGGTTTGATTTCATAACCTTCATATTTGGTCAGTGTCAACTACACCCTTGTGCCATGTTAAATTGCGGAGCTTTTGAGTTTTCACAATACTATGAGGCCGTGGCGCCATGGCGAATTTCGATGACTCGCCATGAAAATCTTATTGCCTCTCATTTTGTCATACATTTTCTGACCTTGACCAAAGTGAACACATATGATAAGGCTCCACCCCTGAACATATTTCAACTGCCATATTTGACACCAGGTACAGCGCCACCTAGTGGGAACAGGAAATGTCATGTTTTACACTTTGGGGTACAGTATTGTGATGGGTGACATCTGCAGCCTCAAATTTCTCCAGGAAAGCCTTAAGGAGTTGGTCTTGGGTTACAGTGAAAACTGTGACTTTTCACGAAAGGGTGTGACCCCAGCAGCATGGCGAACTTTGATGTCACGCCATGAAGAAACAAATTAGTATAACTCAATGAAATCCAGTCTGATCAGTACCAGACTTTACAGGCATGATGTCAGACCCGCCCTGAACAGATTGATGTGCCCATTGTCGGAAATACGGACAGCGCCACCTAGTGGCAACAGGAAATGTCATGGCTTTAATTTTGTTGTACTGATTTTCACAGGTTCATCGTGGCCACCTCAAAAGCGGTGAATATCAACATCAGTCCCTCGTGATGCTTCAGTGCAAAAATTGTGACTTTAAACTGAACGGCGCACCCTGGTGGTAACGCGGTTCACCATGAAAGATGAAGTGGCTTTTGAGGGGCTTGGAAAGTTTATAGAGGCTTGAAATTTGGCACACACCTCCAAATGGATGAACGCTTTGTTGGCATGTGATCATTTTCATTGAATAGCGCGAAATGGCTCCACAGCGCCCCCTACAATATTTCAAAACATCAGCCCCTGCTCTGTGTTTCATCTATGAGTCTGACACTTGGTAAGCTTGTGTAAGATATCAAGATGTACAAAAAAGTCTCTTGGAGCAATATCCCAAATCCAACAGGAAGTCAGCCATTTTAAAATTAATGTGTAATTTTGATGACATTTTCCCCCCTTTTCAGGCCTCATACTTTGACGAACTCCTCCAAGGGATTTCATCATATTGAAGCATTCTTCAGTGTGTAGAATCTAAAGACCTTTGTGATGTTAAATTGCGAAGCTTTTTCCGTTCAGGGAAACGGGGTGGTCATGGCGGCACGTAGAGTTTCAATCACTCGCAAAAAGCAGTAATCTGCTGTCACTAAAAAACACAATATCCAATCTCTCCCAAAGGTCGCAGGTGTGATGAGACTCGAGCTTGGAAATGTTTCTTATGCTATTTGTCAATAATGGTTAGAGCGCCACCTAGTGGCATGACTATAATCCTGGTTGAATAAGATGAAATGTTAGCTGGTGATTAAAAGCATGAAATCCATCAATGTGACATCACATCGGACGTGCCGGTTTGAGGTGTTGGCAGTGGCTCGACGTGCCGGGGGTGCGAGGGCCCTCATAACGCTGCTTGCAGCTTTAATTAGGGCCCGAGCACCGAGAGTGCGAAGGCCCTATTGTATCTGCTCCGTTTCTTATTATTATTATTAGGGCCCGAGCACCGAGAGTGCGAAGGCCCTATTGTATCTGCTCCGTTTCTTATTATTATTATTATTATTATTATTATTATTATTATTATTATTATTATTATTATTATTATTCACCCCAAACAAGGGCCTTTTTGAGGGCCTAAACATGCTCAAAAACTCATGAAATTTTGCACACATGCCAGGTCTGGTGAAAAATTTTGTATTTTAATGGTTTTACATATGAGCACTGGGAAATGGCTCTACAGCGCCACCTATGCCTTGTTAAATGCAGCCCTACGACCACATGGTTTGAGCTACATGTATGAAATTTGGCACACATGTGTATCATGCCAAGACGAACAAAAAAGTCTGTGGGCCCATTGACGCAAACCCAACAGGAAGTCCGCCATTTGGAAGAGAAGGTGACATTTTGGCTCTAATTTTGCCATTTCCATGCCTCGAACTTTTGCGAACTCCTCCTTGGGGTTTCATTTCATAACCTTCAAATTTGGACAGTGTCAACTACACCCTTGTGCCATGTTAAATTGCGGAGCTTTTGAGTTTTCACAATACTATGAGGCCGTGGCGCCATGGCGAATTTCGATGACTCGCCATGAAAATCTTATTGCCTCTCATTTTGTCATACATTTTCTGACCTTGACCAAAGTGAACACATATGATAAGGCTCCACCCCTGAACATATTTCAACTGCCATATTTGACACCAGGTACAGCGCCACCTAGTGGGAACAGGAAATGTCATGTTTTACACTTTGGGGTACAGTATTGTGATGGGTGACATCTGCAGCCTCAAATTTCTCCAGGAAAGCCTTAAGGAGTTGGTCTTGGGTTACAGTGAAAACTGTGACTTTTCACGAAAGGGTGTGACCCCAGCAGCATGGCGAACTTTGATGTCACGCCATGAAGAAACAAATTAGTATAACTCAATGAAATCCAGTCTGATCAGTACCAGACTTTACAGGCATGATGTCAGACCCGCCCTGAACAGATTGATGTGCCCATTGTCGGAAATACGGACAGCGCCACCTAGTGGCAACAGGAAATGTCATGGCTTTAATTTTGTTGTACTGATTTTCACAGGTTCATCGTGGCCACCTCAAAAGCGGTGAATATCAACATCAGTCCCTCGTGATGCTTCAGTGCAAAAATTGTGACTTTAAACTGAACGGCGCACCCTGGTGGTAACGCGGTTCACCATGAAAGATGAAGTGGCTTTTGAGGGGCTTGGAAAGTTTATAGAGGCTTGAAATTTGGCACACACCTCCAAATGGATGAACGCTTTGTTGGCATGTGATCATTTTCATTGAATAGCGCGAAATGGCTCCACAGCGCCCCCTACAATATTTCAAAACATCAGCCCCTGCTCTGTGTTTCATCTATGAGTCTGACACTTGGTAAGCTTGTGTAAGATATCAAGATGTACAAAAAAGTCTCTTGGAGCAATATCCCAAATCCAACAGGAAGTCAGCCATTTTAAAATTAATGTGTAATTTTGATGACATTTTCCCCCCTTTTCAGGCCTCATACTTTGACGAACTCCTCCAAGGGATTTCATCATATTGAAGCATTCTTCAGTGTGTAGAATCTAAAGACCTTTGTGATGTTAAATTGCGAAGCTTTTTCCGTTCAGGGAAACGGGGTGGTCATGGCGGCACGTAGAGTTTCAATCACTCGCAAAAAGCAGTAATCTGCTGTCACTAAAAAACACAATGTCCAATCTCTCCCAAAGGTCGCAGGTGTGATGAGACTCGAGCTTGGAAATGTTTGTTATGCTATTTGTCAATAATAGTTAGAGCGCCACCTAGTGGCATGACTATAATCCTGGTTGAATAAGATGAAATGTTAGCTGGTGATTAAAAGCATGAAATCCATCAATGTGACATCACATCGGACGTGCCGGTTTGAGGTGTTGGCAGTGGCTCGACGTGCCGGGGGTGCGAGGGCCCTCATAACGCTGCTTGCAGCTTTAATTATTATTATTATTATTATTATTCACCCCAAACAAGGGCCTTTTTGAGGGCCTAAACATGCTCAAAAACTCATGAAATTTTGCACACATGCCAGGTCTGGTGAAAAATTTTGTATTTTAATGGTTTTACATATGAGCACTGGGAAATGGCTCTACAGCGCCACCTATGCCTTGTTAAATGCAGCCCTACGACCACATCGTTTGAGCTACATGTATGAAATTTGGCACACATGTGTATCATGCCAAGACGAACAAAAAAGTCTGGGGGCCCATTGACGCAAACCCAACAGGAAGTCCGCCATTTGGAAGAGAAGGTGACATTTTGGCTCTAATTTTGCCATTTCCATGCCTCGAACTTTTGCGAACTCCTCCTTGGGATTTGGTTGTATAAGCTTCATCTTTGGTCAGTGTCAACTACACACCTGGGCCATGTTAAATTGCGGAGCTTTTGAGTTTTCACAATACTATGAGGCCGTGGCGCCATGGCGAATTTCGATGACTCGCCATGAAAATCTTATTGCCTCTCATTTTGTCATACATTTTCTGACCTTGACCAAAGTGAACACATATGATAAGGCTCCACCCCTGAACATATTTCAACTGCCATATTTGACACCAGGGACAGCGCCACCTAGTGGGAACAGGAAATGTCATGTTTTACACTTTGGGGTACAGTATAGTGATGGGTGACACCTGCAGCCTCAAATTTCTCCAGGAAAGCCTTAAGGAGTTGGTCTTGGGTTACAGTGAAAACTGTGACTTTTCGGAAAAGGGTGTGACCCCAGCAGCATGGCGAACTTTGATGTCACGCCATGAAGAAACAAATTAGTATAACTCAATGAAATCCAGTCTGTTCAGTACCAGACTTTACAGGCATGATGTCAGACCCGCCCTGAACAGATTGATGTGCCCATTGTCGGGAATACGTACAGCGCCACCTAGTGGCAACAGGAAATGTCATGGCTTTAATTTTGTTGTACTGATTTTCACAGGTTCATCGTGGCCACCTCAAAAGCGGTGTATATCAACATCAGTCCCTCGTGATGCTTCAGTGCAAAAATTGTGACTTTAAACTGAACGGCGCACCCTGGTGGCAACGCGGTCCACCATGAAAGATGAAGTGGCTTTTGAGGGGCTTGGATAGTATATAGAGGCTTTAAATTTAGCACACCCCTCCAAATGGATGAAGGCTTTGTTGTCATGTGATCATTTTTATTGAATAGCGCGAAATGGCTCCACAGCGCCCCCTACAAAATTTCAAAACCACAGCCCCAGCTCTGTGTTTTATGTATGAGTCTGAAACCTGGTAAGCTTATAGGAGATATCAAGATGTACAAAAAAGTCTCTTGGAGCAATATCCAAAATCCAACAGGAAGTCAGCCATTTTAAAATTAATGTGCAATTTTGGCAACATTTTCCCATCTTTTCAGGCACCGTACTTTGACGAACTCCTCCAAGGGATTTCATCAGATTGGACCGATCTGCAGTTTGTGGAATCTAAAGACCTTTGTGATGTTAAATTGCGAAGCTTTTTACGTCCAGGGAAACGGGGTGGTTATGGCGGCACTTAGAGTTTGAATCACTCGCCAAAAAGCAGTAATCTGCTGTCACTCAAAAACACAATGTCCAATCTCTCCCAAACGTCTCAGGTGTGATGAGACTCGAGCTTGGAAGTGTTTGTTATGCCATTTGTACATAATGGTTAGAGCGCCACCTAGTGGAACGACTAACAAATCATGAATGAATGAGTTGAAATGTTAGCTGGTGGTTAAATGCATGAATTCCATCAATGTGACATGAGATCGGAGGTGCTGGTTTTAGGTGTTGGGCGTGGCTCGACGCGCCGGGGGTGCGAGGGCCCTCATAACGCTGCTTGCAGCTTTAATTATTATTATTATTCACCCCAAACAAGGGCCTTTTTGAGGGCCTAAACATGCTCAAAAACTCATGAAATTTTGCACACATGCCAGGTCTGGTGAAAAATTTTGTATTTTAATGGTTTTACATATGAGCACTGGGAAATGGCTCTACAGCGCCACCTATGCCTTGTTAAATGCAGCCCTACGACCACATCGTTTGAGCTACATGTATGAAATTTGGCACACATGTGTATCATGCCAAGACGAACAAAAAAGTCTGTGGGCCCATTGATGCAAACCCAACAGGAAGTCCGCCATTTGGAAGAGAAGGTGACATTTTGGCTCTAATTTTGCCATTTCCATGCCTCGAACTTTTGCGAACTCCTCCTTGGGGTTTCATTTCATAACCTTCAAATTTGGACAGTGTCAACTACACCCTTGTGCCATGTTAAATTGCGGAGCTTTTGAGTTTTCACAATACTATGAGGCCGTGGCGCCATGGCGAATTTCGATGACTCGCCATGAAAATCTTATTGCCTCTCATTTTGTCATAGAAGTTCTGACCTTGACCAAAGTGAACACATATGATAAGGCTCCACCCCTGAACATATTTCAACTGCCATATTTGACACCAGGGACAGCGCCACCTAGTGGGAACAGGAAATGTCATGTTTTACACTTTGGGGTACAGTATAGTGATGGGTGACATCTGCAGCCTCAAATTTCTCCAGGAAAGCCTTAAGGAGTTGGTCTTGGGTTACAGTGAAAACTGTGAGTTTTCGCGAAAGGGTGTGACCCCAGCAGCATGGCGAACTTTGATGTCACGCCATGAAGAAACAAATTAGTATAACTCAATGAAATCCAGTCTGATCAGTACCAGACTTTACAGGCATGATGTCAGACCCGCCCTGAACAGATTGATGTGCCCATTGTCGGAAATACGGACAGCGCCACCTAGTGGCAACAGGAAATGTCATGGCTTTAACTTTGTTGTACTGATTTTCACAGGTTGATCGTGGCCACCTCAAAAGCGGTGAATATCACCATCAGTCCCTCGTGATGCTTCAGTGCAAAAATTGTGACTTTAAACTGAACGGCGCACCCTGGTGGCAACGCGGTTCATCATGAAAGATGAAGTGGCTTTTGAGGGGCTTGGAAAGTTTATAGAGGCTTGAAATTTGGCACACACCTCTAAATGGATGAAGGCATTGTTGTTATGTAACCATTTTCCTTGAATAGCGCAAAATGGCTCCACAGCGCCCCCTACAATATTTCAAAACATCAGCCCCTGCTCTGTGTTTCATCTATGAGTCTGACACTTGGTAAGCTTGTGTAAGATATCAAGATGTACAAAAAAGTCTCTTGGAGCAATATCCCAAATCCAACAGGAAGTCAGCCATTTTAAAATTAATGTGCAATTTTGATGACATTTTCCCCTCTTTTCAGGCCTCATACTTTGACGAACTCCTCCAAGGGATTTCATCATATTGAAGCATTCTTCAGTGTGTGGAATCCAAAGACCTTTGTGTTGTTAAATTGCGAAGCTTTTTACGTCCAGGGAAACGGGGTGGTTATGGCGGCACTTAGAGTTTGAATCACTCGCCAAAAAGCAGTAATCTGCTGTCACTCAAAAACACAATGTCCAATCTCTCCCAAACGTCTCAGGTGTGATGAGACTCGAGCTTGGAAGTGTTTGTTATGCCATTTGTACATAATGGTTAGAGCGCCACCTAGTGGAACGACTAACTAATCATGAATGAATGAGTTGAAATGTTAGCTGGTGGTTAAATGCATGAATTCCATCAATGTGACATCAGATCGGACGTGCTGGTTTTAGGTGTTGGGTGTGGCTCGACGTGCCGGGGGTGCGAGGGCCCTCATAACGCTGCTTGCAGCTTTAATTATTATTATTATTATTATTCCGGCAAATGAATTGGCCGTTTGAGGGCCTAAACATGCTCGAAAACTCATGAAATTTTGCACACGCGTCAGGTCTGGTGAAAATTTACGTATTTTAATGTTCTCAGACATGGCCAGGGAAAATTAGCTCAGTAGCGCCACCTAGAAAAATGAAAAACGCGAGCCCCCGGTATGGGTATGACCTACATGTTTGAAAGTCGGTACACCTATATAACGTTCAGAGTCGAACAAAAAAGTCTATTATGGCAATGTCCTAAACCCAACAGGAAGTCCGCCATTTTGGATTGAAGGTGAGATTTTGGGTCTGATTTTACCATTTCCATGCCTTGTACTTTAACGAACTCCTCCTTGGGATTTGGTCCTATAAACTTGAAATTTGGACAGTGTCAACTATACCCTTGTGCCATGTTAAATTGCGGAGCTTTTGAGTTTTCACAATACTATGAGGCCGTGGCGCCATGGCGAATTTCGATGACTCGCCATGAAAATCTTATTGCCTCTCATTCTGTCATACATGTTCCGATCTGGACCAAACAGCACACATATGATAAGGCTCCACCCCTGAACATATTTCAACTGCCATATTTGACATCAAGGACAGCGCCACCTAGTGGGAACAGGAAATGTCATGTTTTACACTTTGGGGTACAGTATAGTGATGGGTGACATCTGCAGCCTCAAATTTCTCCAGGAAAGCCTTAAGGAGTTGGTCTTGGGTTACAGTGAAAACTGTGAGTTTTCGCGAAAGGGTGTGACCCCAGCAGCATGGCGAACTTTGATGTCACGCCATGAAGAAACAAATTAGTATAACTCAATGAAATCCAGTCTGATCAGTACCAGACTTTACACGCATGATGTCAGACCCACCCTGAACAGATTGATGTGCCCATTGTCGGAAATACGGACAGCGCCACCTAGTGGCAACAGGAAATGTCATGGCTTTAATTTTGTTGTACTGGTTTTCACAGGTTCATCGTGGCCACCTCAAAAGCGGTGAATATCACCATCAGTCCCTCATGATGCTTCAGTGCAAAAATTGTGACTTTAAACTGAACGGCGCACCCTGGTGGCAACGCTGTTCACCATGAAAAATGAAGTGGCTTTTGAGGGGCTTGGAAAGTTTATAGAGGCTTGAAATTTGGCACACACCTCCATTGTGCTTAAGGCTTTGTTGTTATGTGATCATTTTCATTGAATAGCGCAAAATGGCTCCACAGCGCCCCCTACAAAATTTCAAAACCACAGCCCCAGCTCTGTGTTTTATGTATGAGTCTGAAACCTGGTAAGCTTATAGGAGATATCAAGATGTACAAAAAAGTCTCTTGGAGCAATATCCCAAATCTAACAGGAAGTCAGCCATTTTAAAATTAATGTGTAATTTTTGTGACATTTTCCCCTCTTTTCAGGCACCGTTCTTTGACGAACTCCTCCAAGGGATTTCATCATATTGAACCAATCTCCAGTGTGTGGAATCTAAAGACCTTTGTGATGTTAAATTGCGAAGGTTTTTACGTTCAGGGAAACGGGGTGGTCATGGCGGCATGTGGAGTTTCAGTCACTCGCCAAAAAGCAGTAATCTGCTGTCACTCAAAATCAAAATGTCCAATATGTCCCAAAGGTCGCAGGCGTGATGAGACTCGAGCTCGGAAATGTTTGTTATGCCATTTGTCAGTAATGGTTAGAGCGCCACCTAGTGGGACGACTATAATCATGATTGAATGAGATGAAATGTTAGCTGGTGGTTGAATGCATGAATGTCATTAATGTGACATCAGATCGGAGGTGCTGGTTGTAGGTGTTGGGCGTAGCTCGACGCGATGGGGTGCGAGGGCCCTCATAACGCTGCTTGCAGCTTTAATTATTATTAGGGCCCGAGCACTGACAGTGCGAAGGCCCTATTGTAATTGCTCTGTTTATTATTATTATTATTATTATTATTATTATTATTATTATTATTATTATTATTATTATTATTATTCCGGCAAATGAATTGGCCTTTTGAGGGCCTAAACATGCTCGAAAACTCATGAAATTTTGCACACGCGTCAGGTCTGGTGAAAATTTACGTATTTTAATGTTCTCAGACATGGCCAGGGAAAATTAGCTCAGTAGCGCCACCTAGAAAAATGAAAAATGCGAGCCCCCGGTATGGGTATGACCTACATATTTGAAAGTCGGTACACCTATATAACGTTGAGAGTCGAACAAAAAAGTCTATTATGGCAATGTCCTAAACCCAACAGGAAGTCCGCCATTTTGGATTGAAGGTGACATTTTGGGTCTGATTTTACCGTTTCCATGCGTTGTACTTTAACGAACTCCTCCTTGGGATTTGGTCCTATAAGCTTCAAATTTGGACAGTGTCAACTACACCCTTGTGCCATGTTAAATTGCGGAGCTTTTGAGTTTTCACAATAGTATGAGGCCGTGGCGCCATGGCGAATTTTGATGACTCGCCATGAAAATCTTATTGCCTCTCATTCTGTCATACATGTTCCGATCTGGACCAAAGAGCACACATATGATAAGGCTCCACCCCTGAACATATTTCAACTGCCATATTTGACATCAAGGACAGCGCCACCTAGTGGGAACAGGAAATGTCATGTTTTACACTTTGGGGTACAGTATTGTGATGGGTGACATCTGCAGCCTCAAATTTCTCCAGAAAAGCCTTAAGGAGTTGGTCTTGGGTTACAGTGAAAACTGTGAGTTTTCGCAAAAGGGTGTGACCCCAGCGGCATGGCGAACTTTGATGTCACGCCATGAAGAAACAAATTAGTATAACTCAATGAAATCCAGTCTGATCAGTACCAGACTTTACAGGCATGATGTCAGACCCGCCCTGAACAGATTGATGTGCCCATTGTCGGAAATACGGACAGCGCCACCTAGTGGCAACAGGAAATGTCATGGCTTTAATTTTGTTGTACTGATTTTCACAGGTTCATCGTGGCCACCTCAAAAGCGGTGAATATCACCATCAGTCCCTCGTGATGCTTCAGTGCAAAAATTGTGACTTTAAACTGAACGGCGCACCCTGGTGGCAACGCGGTCCACCATGAAAGATGAAGTGGCTTTTGAGGGGCTTGGAAAGTGTATAGAGGCTTGAAAGTTGGCACACACCTCCAAATGTATGAAGGCTTTGTTGTTATGTGATCATTTTCATTGAATAGCGCAAAATGGCTCCACAGCGCCCCCTACAATATTTCAAAACATCAGCCCCAGCTCTGTGTTTCATCTATGAGTCTGAAACCTGGTAAGCTTATGGAAAATATCAAGATGTACAAAAAAGTCTCTTGGAGCAATATCCCAAATCCAACAGGAAGTCAGCCATTTTAAAATTCATGTGTAATTTTGGCGACATTTTCCCCTCTTTTCAGGCTTCATACTTTGACGAACTCCTCCAAGGGATTTCATCATATTGAACCATTCTCCAGTGTGTGGAATCTAAAGACCTTTGTGATGTTAAATTGCGAAGCTTTTTACGTTCAAGGAAACGGGGTGGTCATGGCGGCACGTGGAGTTTCAATCACTCGCCAAAAAGCAGTAATATGCTGTCACTCAAAGACACAAAGTCCAATCTTTCCCAAAGGTCGCAGGCGTGATGAGACTCGAGCTCGGAAATGTTTGTTATGCCCTTTGTCTATAATGGTTAGAGCGCCACCTAGTGGGACGACTATACTCATGGTTGAACCAAATGAAATGTTAACTGGTGGTTAAATGCATGAATTCCATCAATGTGACATCAGATCGGACGTGCTGGTTTCAGGTGTTGGGCATGGCTCGACACGTCGGGGGTGCGAGGGCCCTCATAACGCTGCTTGCAGCTTTAATTATTAGGGCCCGAGCACTGATAGTGCGAAGGCCCTATTGTATCTGCTCCGTTTCTTATTATTATTATTATTATTATTATTATTATTATTATTATTCACCCCAAACAAGGGCCTTTTTGAGGGCCTAAACATGCTCAAAAACTCATGAAATTTTGCACACATGCCAGGTCTGGTGAAAAATTTTGTATTTTAATGGTTTTACATATGAGCACTGGGAAATGGCTCTACAGCGCCACCTATGCCTTGTTAAATGCAGCCCTACGACCACATCGTTTCAGCTACATGTATGAAATTTGGCACACATGTGTATCATGCCAAGACGAACAAAAAAGTCTGTGGGCCCATTGACGCAAACCCAACAGGAAGTCCGCCATTTGGAAGAGAAGGTGACATTTTGGCTCTAATTTTGCCATTTCCATGCCTCGAACTTTAACGAACTCCTCCTTGGGATTTGGTCCTATAAACTTCAAATTTGGACAGTGTCAACTACACCCTTGTGCCATGTTAAATTGCGGAGCTTTTGAGTTTTCACAATACCATGAGGCCGTGGCGCCATGGCGAATTTCGATGACTCGCCAAGAAAATCTTATTGCCTCTCATTTTGTCATACATTTTCTGACCTTGACCAAAGAGCACACATATGATAAGGCTCCACCCTGAACATATTTCAAGTGCCATATTTGACATAAGGGCCAGCGCCACCTAGTGGGAACAGGAAATGTCATGTTTTACACTTTGGGGTACAGTATTGTGATGGGTGACATCTGCAGCCTCATATTTCTCCAAGAAAGCCTTAAGGAGTTGGTCTTGGGGTACAGTGCAAACTGTGAGTTTTCGCGAAAGGGTGTGACCCCAGCAGCATGGCGAACTTTGATGTCTCGCCATGAAGAAACAAATTAGTATAACTCAATGAAATCCAGTCTGATCAGTACCAGACTTTACAGGCGTGATGTCAGACCCGCCCTGAACAGATTGATGTGCCCATTGTCAGGAATATGAAGAGCGCCACCTAGTGGGAACAGGAAATGTCATGTCTTACACTTTGTTGTACTGATTTTCACAGGTTCATCGTGGCCACCTCAAAAGCGGTGAATATCAACATCAGTCCCTCGTGATGTTTCAGTGCAAAAATTGTGACTTTAAACTGAACGGCGCACCCTGGTGGCAACGTGGTCCACCATGAAAGATGAAGTGGCTTTTGAGGGGCTTGGAAAGTATATAGAGGCTTTAAATTTAGCACACCCCTCCAAATGGATGAAGGCTTTGTTGTCATGTGATCATTTTCATTGAATAGCGCGAAATGGCTCCACAGCGCCCCCTACGAAATTTCAAAACCACAGCCCCAGCTCTGTGTTTTATGTATGAGTCTGAAACCTGGTAAGCTTATAGGAGATATCAAGATGTACAAAAAAGTCTCTTGGAGCAATATCCAAAATCCAACAGGAAGTCAGCCATTTTAAAATTAATGTGTAATTTTGGCAACATTTTCCCCTCTTTCCAGGCACCGTTCTTTGACGAACTCCTCCAAGGGATTTCATCAGATTGATGCGATCTCCTGTGTGTGGAATCTAAAGACCTTTGTGATGTTAAATTGCGAAGCTTTTTACGTTCAGGGAAACGGGGTGGTCATGGCGGCACGTAGAGTTTCAGTCACTCGCCAAAAAGCACTAATCTGCTGTCACTCAAAAACACAATGTCCAATCTCTCCCAAAGCTCATATGCGTGATGAGACTCGAGCTCGGAAATGTTTGTTATGCCATTTGTGCATAAGGGTTAGAGCGCCACCTAGTGGAATGACTAACAAATCATGAATGAATGAGTTGAAATGTTAGCTGGTGGTTAAATGCATGAATTCCATCAATGTGACATGAGATCGGACGTGCTGGTTTTAGGTGTTGGGCGTGGCTCGACGCGCCGGGGGTGCGAGGGCCCTCATAACGCTGCTTGCAGCTTTAATTATTATTATTATTATTATTCAGGCGAAACAAGGGCCTTTTTGAGGGCCTAAACATGCTCAAAAACTCATGAAATTTTGCACACATGCCAGGTCTGGTGAAAAATTTTGTATTTCAATGGTTTTACATATGAGCACTGGGAAATGGCTCTAGAGCGCCACCTATGCCTTGTTAAATGCAGCCCTACGACCACATCGTTTGAGCTACATGTATGAAATTTGGCACACATATGTATCATGCCAAGACGAACAAAAAAGTCTGTGGGCCCATTGACGCAAACCCAACAGGAAGTCCGCCATTTGGAAGAGAAGGTGACATTTTGGCTCTAATTTTGCCATTTCCATGCCTCGAACTTTTGCGAACTCCTCCTTGGGGTTTGATTTCATAACCTTCATATTTGGTCAGTGTCAACTACACCCTTGTGCCATGTTAAATTGCGGAGCTTTTGAGTTTTCACAATACTATGAGGCCGTGGCGCCATGGCGAATTTCGATGACTCGCCATGAAAATCTTATTGCCTCTCATTTTGTCATACATTTTCTGACCTTGACCAAAGTGAACACATATGATAAGGCTCCACCCCTGAACATATTTCAACTGCCATATTTGACACCAGGTACAGCGCCACCTAGTGGGAACAGGAAATGTCATGTTTTACACTTTGGGGTACAGTATTGTGATGGGTGACATCTGCAGCCTCAAATTTCTCCAGGAAAGCCTTAAGGAGTTGGTCTTGGGTTACAGTGAAAACTGTGACTTTTCACGAAAGGGTGTGACCCCAGCAGCATGGCGAACTTTGATGTCACGCCATGAAGAAACAAATTAGTATAACTCAATGAAATCCAGTCTGATCAGTACCAGACTTTACAGGCATGATGTCAGACCCGCCCTGAACAGATTGATGTGCCCATTGTCGGAAATACGGACAGCGCCACCTAGTGGCAACAGGAAATGTCATGGCTTTAATTTTGTTGTACTGATTTTCACAGGTTCATCGTGGCCACCTCAAAAGCGGTGAATATCAACATCAGTCCCTCGTGATGCTTCAGTGCAAAAATTGTGACTTTAAACTGAACGGCGCACCCTGGTGGTAACGCGGTTCACCATGAAAGATGAAGTGGCTTTTGAGGGGCTTGGAAAGTTTATAGAGGCTTGAAATTTGGCACACACCTCCAAATTCATGAACGCTTTGTTGGCATGTGATCATTTTCATTGAATAGCGCGAAATGGCTCCACAGCGCCCCCTACAATATTTCAAAACATCAGCCCCTGCTCTGTGTTTCATCTATGAGTCTGACACTTGGTAAGCTTGTGTAAGATATCAAGATGTACAAAAAAGTCTCTTGGAGCAATATCCCAAATCCAACAGGAAGTCAGCCATTTTAAAATTAATGTGTAATTTTGATGACATTTTCCCCCCTTTTCAGGCCTCATACTTTGACGAACTCCTCCAAGGGATTTCATCATATTGAAGCATTCTTCAGTGTGTAGAATCTAAAGACCTTTGTGATGTGAAATTGCGAAGCTTTTTCCGTTCAGGGAAACGGGGTGGTCATGGCGGCACGTAGAGTTTCAATCACTCGCAAAAAGCAGTAATCTGCTGTCACTAAAAAACACAATGTCCAATCTCTCCCAAAGGTCGCAGGTGTGATGAGACTCGAGCTTGGAAATGTTTGTTATGCTATTTGTCAATAATGGTTAGAGTGCCACCTAGTGGCATGACTATAATCCTGGTTGAATAAGATGAAATGTTAGCTGGTGATTAAAAGCATGAAATCCATCAATGTGACATCACATCGGACGTGCCGGTTTGAGGTGTTGGCAGTGGCTCGACGTGCCGGGGGTGCGAGGGCCCTCATAACGCTGCTTGCAGCTTTAATTATTATTATTATTATTATTATTAGGGCCCGAGCACCGAGAGTGCGAAGGCCCTATTGTATCTGCTCCGTTTCTTATTATTATTATTATTATTATTATTATTATTCACCCCAAACAAGGGCCTTTTTGAGGGCCTAAACATGCTCAAAAACTCATGAAATTTTGCACACATGCCAGGTCTGGTGAAAAATTTTGTATTTTAATGGTTTTACATATGAGCACTGGGAAATGGCTCTACAGCGCCACCTATGCCTTGTTAAATGCAGCCCTACGACCACATCGTTTGAGCTACATGTATGAAATTTGGCACACATGTGTATCATGCCAAGACGAACAAAAAAGTCTGTGGGCCCATTGACGCAAACCCAACAGGAAGTCCGCCATTTGGAAGCGAAGGTGACATTTTGGCTCTAATTTTGCCATTTCCATGCCTCGAACTTTTGCGAACTCCTCCTTGGGGTTTCATTTCATAACCTTCAAATTTGGACAGTGTCAACTACACCCTTGTGCCATGTTAAATTGCGGAGCTTTTGAGTTTTCACAATACTATGAGGCCGTGGCGCCATGGCGAATTTCGATGACTCGCCATGAAAATCTTATTGCCTCTCATTCTGTCATACATGTTCCGATCTGGACCAAAGAGCACACATATGATAAGGCTCCACCCCTGAACATATTTCAACTGCCATATTTGACATCAAGGACAGCGCCACCTAGTGGGAACAGGAAATGTCATGTTTTACACTTTGGGGTACAGTATAGTGATGGGTGACATCTGCAGCCTCAAATTTCTCCAGGAAAGCCTTAAGGAGTTGGTCTTGGGTTACAGTGAAAACTGTGACTTTTCGCGAAAGGGTGTGACCCCAGCAGCATGGCGAACTTTGATGTCACGCCATGAAGAAACAAATTAGTATAACTCAATGAAATCCAGTCTGATCAGTACCAGACTTTACAGGCATGATGTCAGACCCGCCCTGAACAGATTGATGTGCCCATTGTCGGAAATACGGACAGCGCCACCTAGTGGCAACAGGAAATGTCATGGCTTTAATTTTGTTGTACTGATTTTCACAGGTTCATCTTGGCCACCTCAAAAGCGGTGAATATCACCATCAGTCCCTCGTGATGCTTCAGTGCAAAAATTGTGACTTTAAACTGAACGGCGCACCCTGGTGGCAACGCTGTTCACCATGAAAAATGAAGTGGCTTTTGAGGGGGTTGGAAAGTTTATAGAGGCTTGAAATTTGGCGCACACCTCCATTGTGCTTAAGGCTTTGTTGTTATGTGATCATTTTCATTGAATAGCGCAAAATGGCTCCACAGCGCCCCCTACAAAATTTCAAAACCACAGCCCCAGCTCTGTGTTTTATGTATGAGTCTGAAACCTGGTAAGCTTATAGGAGATATCAAGATGTACAAAAAAGTCTCTTGGAGCAATATCCCAAATCCAACAGGAAGTCAGCCATTTTAAAATTAATGTGTAATTTTTGTGACATTTTCCCCACTTTCCAGGCACCGTTCTTTGACGAACTCCTCCAAGGGATTTCACCATATTGAACCAATCTCCAGTGTGTGGAATCTAAAGACCTTTGTGATGTTAAATTGCGAAGCTTTTTACGTTCAGGGAAATGGGGTGGTCATGGCGGCATGTGGAGTTTCAGTCACTCGCCAAAAAGCAGTAATCTGCTGTCACTCAAAATCAAAATGTCCAATATGTCCCAAAGGTCGCAGGCGTGATGAGACTCGAGCTCGGAAATGTTTGTTATGCCATTTGTCAGTAATGGTTAGAGCGCCACCTAGTGGGACGACTATAATCATGATTGAATGAGATGAAATGTTAGCTGGTGGTTGAATGCATGAATTTCATCAATGTGACATCAGATCGGAGGTGCTGGTTGTAGGTGTTGGGCGTAGCTCGACGCGATTTTGCGCACGCGTCAGGTCTGGTGAAAATTTACGTATTTTAATGGTTTTACATATGAGCACTGGGAAATGGCTCTAGAGCGCCACCTATGCCTTGTTAAATGCAGCGCTACGACCACATCGTTTGAGCTACATGTATGAAATTTGGCACACATGTGTATCATGCCAAGACGAACAAAAAAGTCTGTGGGCCCATTGACGCAAACCTAACAGGAAGTCCGCCATTTTGGATTGAAGGTGACATTTTGGGTCTGATTTTACCGTTTCCATGCCTTGAACTTTAACGAACTCCTCCTTGGGATTTGGTCGCATAAGCTTCAAATTTGGACAGTGTCAACTACACCCTTGTGCCATGTTAAATTGCGGAGCTTTTGAGTTTTCACAATACTATGAGGCCGTGGCGCCATGGCGAATTTCGATGACTCGCCATGAAAATCTTATTGCCTCTCATTCTGTCATACATGTTCCGATCTGGACCAAAGAGCACACATATGATAAGGCTCCACCCCTGAACATATTTCAACTGCCATATTTGACATCAAGGACAGCGCCACCTAGTGGGAACAGGAAATGTCATGTTTTACACTTTGGGGTACAGTATAGTGATGGGTGACATCTGCAGCCTCAAATTTCTCCAGGAAAGCCTTAAGGAGTTGGTCTTGGGTTACAGTGAAAACTGTGAGTTTTCGCAAAAGGGTGTGACCCCAGCAGCATGGCGAACTTTGATGTCACACCATGAAGAAACAAATTAGTATAACTCAATGAAATCCAGTCTGATCAGTACCAGACTTTAGAGGCATGATGTCAGACCCGCCCTGAACAGATTGATGTGCCCATTGTCGGAAATACGGACAGCGCCACCTAGTGGCAACAGGAAATGTCATGGCTTTAATTTTGTTGTACTGATTTTCACAGGTTCATCGTGGCCACCTCAAAAGCGGTGAATATCACCATCAGTCCCTCGTGATGCTTCAGTGCAAAAATTGTGACTTTAAACTGAACGGCGCACCCTGGTGGCAACGCGGTTCATCATGAAAGATGAAGTGGCTTTTGAGGGGCTTGGAAAGTATATAGAGGCTTGAAATTTGGCACACACCTCCAAATGGATGAAGGCTTTGTTGTCATGTGATCATTTTCATTGAATAGCGCGAAATGGCTCCACAGCGCCCCCTACGAAATTTCAAAACCACAGCCCCAGCTCTGTGTTTCATCTATGAGTCTGAAACCTGGTAAGCTTATAGGAGATATCAAGATGTACAAAAAAGTCTCTTGGAGCAATATCCCAAATCCAACAGGAAGTCAGCCATTTTAAAATTAATGTGCAATTTTGGCAACATTTTCCCATCTTTTCAGGCATCGTTCTTTGACGAACTCCTCCAAGGGATTTCATCAGATTGCACTATTCTTCAGTGTGTGGAATCCAAAGACCTTTGTGTTGTTAAATTGCGAAGCTTTTTAATTTCAGGGAAACGGGGTGGTTATGGCGGCACGTAGACTCTCAATCACTCGCCAAAACGCATTAATCTGCTGTTACTCAAAAACACAATGTCCAATCTTACCCAAAGGTCGCAGGCATAATGAGACTCGAGTTCGGAAATGTTTGTTATGCCATTTGTACATAATGGTTAGAGTGCCACCTAGTGGAACGACTAGCTAATCATGAATGAATGAGTTGAAATGTTAGCTGGTGGTTAAATGCATGAATTCCATCAATGTGACATCAGATTGGACGTGCTGGTTTTAGGTGTTGGCAGTGGCTCGACGTGCCGGGGGTGCGAGGGCCCTCATAACGCTGCTTGCAGCTTTAATTATTATTATTATTTCGGCAAATGAATTGGCCGTTTGAGGGCCTAAACATGCTCGAAAACTCATGAAATTTTGCACACGCGTCAGGTCTGGTGAAAATTTACGTATTTTAATGTTCTCAGACATGGCCAGGGAAAATTAGCTCAGTAGCGCCACCTAGAAAAATGAAAAACGCGAGCCCCCGGTATGGGTATGACCTACATGTTTGAAAGTCGGTACACCTATATAATGTTCAGAGTCGAACAAAAAAGTCTATTATGGCAATGTCCTAAACCCAACAGGAAGTCCGCCATTTTGGATTGAAGGTGACATTTTGGCTCTGATTTTACCATTTCCATGCCTCGAACTTTGACGAACTCCTCCTTGGGGTTTGATTTCATAACCTTCATATTTGGTCAGTGCCAACTACACCCTTATGCCATGTTAAATTGCGGAGCTTTTGAGTTTTCACAATACCATGAGGCCGTGGCGCCATGGCGAATTTCGATGACTCGCCATGAAAATCTTATTGCCTCTCATTCTGTCATAGATTTTCTGACCTTGACCAAAGTGAACACATATGATAAGGCTCCATCCCTGAACATATTTCAACTGCCATATTTTACATCAGGGACAGCGCCACCTAGTGGGAACAGGAAATGTCATGTTTTACACTTTGGGGTACAGTATTGTGATGGGTGACATCTGCAGCCTCAAATTTCTCCAGGAAAGCCTTAAGGAGTTGGTCTTGGGTTACAGTGAAAACTGTGACTTTTCGCAAAAGGGTGTGACACCAGCGGCATGGCGAACTTTGATGTCACGCCATGAAGAAACAAATTAGTATAACTCAATGAAATCCAGTCTGATCAGTACCAGACTTTACAGGCATGATGTCAGACCCGCCCTGAACAGATTGATGTGCCCATTGTCGGGAATACGGACAGCGCCACCTAGTGGCAACAGGAAATGTCATGGCTTTAATTTTGTTGTACTGATTTTCACAGGTTCATCGTGGCCACCTCAAAAGCGGAGAATATCACCATCAGTCCCTCATGATGCTTCAGTGCAAAAATTGTGACTTTAAACTGAACGGCGCACCCTGGTGGCAACGCTGTCCACCATGAAAGATGAAGTGGCTTTTGAGGGGCTTGGAAAGTTTATAGAGGCTTGAAATTTGGCACACACCTCCAATGTGATGAAGGCTTTGTTGTTATGTGATCATTTTCATTGAATAGCGCGAAATGGCTCCACAGCGCCCCCTACAATATTTCAAAATATCAGCCCCTGCTCTGTGTTTTATGTATGATTCTGAAACCTGGTAAGCTTATAGGAGATATCAAGATGTACAAAAAAGTCTCTTGGAGCAATATCCCAAATCCAACAGGAAGTCAGCCATTTTAAAATTAATGTGCAATTTTGGCAACATTTTCCCCTCTTTTCAGGCACCCTTCTTTGACGAACTCCTCCAAGGGATTTCATCAGATTGGACCGATCTGCAGTTTGTGGAATCTAAAGACCTTTGTGATGTTAAATTGTGAAGCTTTTTACGTCCAGGGAAACGGGGTGGTTATGGCGGCACTTAGAGTTTGAATCACTCGCCAAAAAGCAGTAATCTGCTGTCACTCAAAAACACAATGTCCAATCTCTCCCAAACGTCTCAGGTGTGATTAGACTCGAGCTCGGAAGTGTTTGTTATGCCATTTGTACATAATGGTTAGAGCGCCACCTAGTGGAACGACTAACTAATCATGAATGAATGAGTTGAAATGTTAGCTGGTGGTTAAATGCATGAATTCCATCAATGTGACATCAGATCGGACGTGCTGGTTTTAGGTGTTGGGCGTGGCTCGACGCGCCGGGGGTGCGAGGGCCCTCATAACGCTGCTTGCAGCTTTAATTATTATTATTATTAGGGCCCGAGCACCGAGAGTGCGAAGGCCCTATTGTATCTGCTCCGTTTCTTATTATTATTATTATTATTATTAGGGCCCGAGCACTGAGAGTGCGAAGGCCCTATTGTATCTGCTCCGTTTCTTATTATTATTATTATTATTATTATTATTATTATTCAGGCGAAACAAGGGCCTTTTTGAGGGCCTAAACATGCTCAAAAACTCATGAAATTTTGCACACATGCCAGGTCTGGTGAAAAATTTTGTATTTTAATGGTTTTACATATGAGCACTGGGAAATGGCTCTAGAGCGCCACCTATGCCTTGTTAAATGCAGCCCTACGACCACATCGTTTGAGCTACATGTATGAAATTTGGCACACATGTGTATCATGCCAAGACGAACAAAAAAGTCTGTGGGCCCATTGACGCAAACCCAACAGGAAGTCCGCCATTTGGAAGAGAAGGTGACATTTTGGCTCTAATTTTGCCATTTCCATGCCTCGAACTTTTGCGAACTCCTCCTTGGGGTTTCATTTCATAACCTTCAAATTTGGACAGTGTCAACTACACCCTTGTGCCATGTTAAATTGCGGAGCTTTTGAGTTTTCACAATACTATGAGGCCGTGGCGCCATGGCGAATTTCGATGACTCGCCATGAAAATCTTATTGCCTCTCATTTTGTCATACATTTTCTGACCTTGACCAAAGTGAACACATATGATAAGGCTCCACCCCTGAACATATTTCAACTGCCATATTTGACACCAGGGACAGCGCCACCTAGTGGGAACAGGAAATGTCATGTTTTACACTTTGGGGTACAGTATAGTGATGGGTGACACCTGCAGCCTCAAATTTCTCCAGGAAAGCCTTAAGGAGTTGGTCTTGGGTTACCGTGAAAACTGTGACTTTTCGCAAAAGGGTGTGACCCCAGCAGCATGGCGAACTTTGATGTCACGCCATGAAGAAACAAATTAGTATAACTCAATGAAATCCAGTCTGATCAGTACCAGACTTTACAGGCATGATGTCAGACCCGCCCTGAACAGATTGACGTGCCCATTGTCGGAAATACGGACAGCGCCACCTAGTGGCCACAGGAAATGTCATGGCTTTAATTTTGTTGTACTGATTTTCACAGGTTCATCGTGGCCACCTCAAAAGCGGTGAATATCACCATCAGTCCCTCGTGATGCTTCAGTGCAAAAATTGTGACTTTACACTGAACGGCGCACCCTGGTGGCAATGCGGTTCAACATGAAAGATGAAGTGGCTTTTGAGGGGCTTGGAAAGTTTATAGAGGCTTTAAATTTGGCACACACCCCCAAATGTATGAAGGCTTTGTTGTCATGTGATCATTTTCATTGAATAGCGCGAAATTGCTCCACAGCGCCCCCTACAAAGATTCAAAATATCAGCCCCTGCTCTGTGTTTTATCTATGAGTCTGAAACTTGGTAAGCTCATGGAAGATATTAAGATGTACAAAAAAGTCTCTTGGAGCAATATCCCAAATCCAACAGGAAGTCAGCCATTTTAAAATTAATGTGTAATTATGGCGACATTTTCCCCTCTTTTCAGGCTTCATACTTTGACGAACTCCTCCAAGGGATTTCATCAGATTGGACCGATCTGAAGTTTGTGGAATCTAAAGACCTTTGTGATGTTAAATTGCGAAGCTTTTTACGTTCAGGGAAACGGGGTGGTCATGGCGGCACTTAGAGTTTCAATCACTCGCCAAAAAGCAGTAATCTGCTGTCACTCAAAAACACAATATCCAATCTCTCCCAAACGTCGCAGGTGTGATGAGACTCGAGCTCGGAAATGTTTGTTATGCCATTTGTCAGTAATAGTTAGAGCGCCACCTAGTGGGACGACTATAATCATGGTTCAATGAGATGAAATGTTAGCTGGTGGTTAAATGCATGAATTCCATCAATGTGACATCACATTGGACGTGCTGGTTTTAGGTGTTGGGCGTGGCTCGACACGCCAGGGTGCGAGGGCCCTCATAACGCTGCTTGCAGCTTTAATTAGGGCCCGAGCACCGAGAGTGCGAAGGCCCTATTGTATCTGCTCCGTTTCTTATTAGGGCCCGAGCACCGAGAGTGCGAAGGCCCTATTGTATCTGCTCCGTTTCTTATTATTAGGGCCCGAGCACTGACAGTGCGAAGGCCCTATTGTATCTGCTCCGTTTCTTATTATTATTATTATTATTATTATTATTATTATTATTATTATTATTATTATTATTATTATTATTATTCAGGCGAAACAAGGGCCTTTTTGAGGGCCTAAACATGCTCAAAAACTCATGAAATTTTGCACACATGCCAGGTCTGGTGAAAAATTTTGTATTTTAATGGTTTTACATATGAGCACTTGGAAATGGCTCTAGAGCGCCACCTATGCCTTGTTAAATGCAGCCCTACGACCACATCGTTTGAGCTACATGTATGAAATTTGGCACACATATGTATCATGCCAAGACGAACAAAAAAGTCTGTGGGCCCATTGACGCAAACCCAACAGGAAGTCCGCCATTTGGAAGAGAAGGTGACATTTTGGCTCTAATTTTGTCATTTCCATGCCTCGAACTTTTGCGAACTCCTCCTTGGGGTTTGATTTCATAACCTTCATATTTGGTCAGTGTCAACTACACCCTTGTGCCATGTTAAATTGCGGAGCTTTTGAGTTTTCACAATACTATGAGGCCGTGGCGCCACGGCGAATTTCGATGACTCGCCATGAAAATCTTATTGCCTCTCATTTTGTCATACATTTTCTGACCTTGACCAAAGTGAACACATATGATAAGGCTCCACCCCTGAACATATTTCAACTGCCATATTTGACACCAGGTACAGCGCCACCTAGTGGGAACAGGAAATGTCATGTTTTACACTTTGGGGTACAGTATTGTGATGGGTGACATCTGCAGCCTCAAATTTCTCCAGGAAAGCCTTAAGGAGTTGGTCTTGGGTTACAGTGAAAACTGTGACTTTTCACGAAAGGGTGTGACCCCAGCAGCATGGCGAACTTTGATGTCACGCCATGAAGAAACAAATTAGTATAACTCAATGAAATCCAGTCTGATCAGTACCAGACTTTACAGGCATGATGTCAGACCCGCCCTGAACAGATTGATGTGCCCATTGTCGGAAATACGGACAGCGCCACCTAGTGGCAACAGGAAATGTCATGGCTTTAATTTTGTTGTACTGATTTTCACAGGTTCATCGTGGCCACCTCAAAAGCGGTGAATATCAACATCAGTCCCTCGTGATGCTTCAGTGCAAAAATTGTGACTTTAAACTGAACGGCGCACCCTGGTGGTAACGCGGTTCACCATGAAAGATGAAGTGGCTTTTGAGGGGCTTGGAAAGTTTATAGAGGCTTGAAATTTGGCACACACCTCCAAATGGATGAACGCTTTGTTGGCATGTGATCATTTTCATTGAATAGCGCGAAATGGCTCCACAGCGCCCCCTACAATATTTCAAAACATCAGCCCCTGCTCTGTGTTTCATCTATGAGTCTGACACTTGGTAAGCTTGTGTAAGATATCAAGATGTACAAAAAAGTCTCTTGGAGCAATATCCCAAATCCAACAGGAAGTCAGCCATTTTAAAATTAATGTGTAATTTTGATGACATTTTCCCCCCTTTTCAGGCCTCATACTTTGACGAACTCCTTCAAGGGATTTCATCATATTGAAGCATTCTTCAGTGTGTAGAATCTAAAGACCTTTGTGATGTTAAATTGCGAAGCTTTTTCCGTTCAGGGAAACGGGGTGGTCATGGCGGCACGTAGAGTTTCAATCACTCGCAAAAAGCAGTAATCTGCTGTCACTAAAAAACACAATGTCCAATCTCTCCCAAAGGTCGCAGGTGTGATGAGACTCGAGCTTGGAAATGTTTGTTATGCTATTTGTCAATAATGGTTAGAGCGCCACCTAGTGGCATGACTATAATCCTGGTTGAATAAGATGAAATGTTAGCTGGTGATTAAAAGCATGAAATCCATCAATGTGACATCACATCGGACGTGCCGGTTTGAGGTGTTGGCAGTGGCTCGACGTGCCGGGGGTGCGAGGGCCCTCATAACGCTGCTTGCAGCTTTAATTATTATTATTATTATTATTCACCCCAAACAAGGGCCTTTTTGAGGGCCTAAACATGCTCAAAAACTCATGAAATTTTGCACACATGCCAGGTCTGGTGAAAAATTTTGTATTTTAATGGTTTTACATATGAGCACTGGGAAATGGCTCTACAGCGCCACCTATGCCTTGTTAAATGCAGCCCTACGACCACATCGTTTGAGCTACATGTATGAAATTTGGCACACATGTGTATCATGCCAAGACGAACAAAAAAGTCAGTGGGCCCATTGACGCAAACCCAACAGGAAGTCCGCCATTTGGAAGAGAAGGTGACATTTTGGCTCTAATTTTGCCATTTCCATGCCTCGAACTTTTGCGAACTCCTCCTTGGGGTTTGATTTCATAACCTTCATATTTGGTCAGTGTCAACTACACCCTTGTGCCATGTTAAATTGCGGAGCTTTTGAGTTTTCACAATACTATGAGGCCGTGGCGCCATGGCGAATTTCGATGACTCGCCATGAAAATCTTATTGCCTCTCATTCTGTCATAGATTTTCTGACCTTGACCAAAGTGAACACATATGATAAGGCTCCACCCCTGAACATATTTCAACTGCCATATTTGACACCAGGGACAGTGCCACCTAGTGGGAACAGGAAATGTCATGTTTTACACTTTGGGGTACAGTATAGTGATGGGTGACATCTGCAGCCTCAAATTTCTCCAGCAAAGCCTTAAGGAGTTGGTCTTGGGTTACAGTGAAAACTGTGACTTTTCGCCAAAGGGTGTGACCTCAGCGGCATGGCAAACTTTGATGTCACTCCATGAAGAAACAAATTAGTATAACTCAATGAAATCCAGTCTGATCAGTACCAGACTTTACAGTCATGATGTCAGACCCACCCTGAACAGATTGATGTGCCCATTGTCGGGAATACGTACATCGCCACCTAGTGGCAACAGGACATGTCATGTCTTACACTTTGTTGTACTGATTTTCACAGGTTCATCGTGGCCACCTCAAAAGCGGTGAATATCACCATCAGTCCTTCGTGATGGTTCAGTGCGAAAATTGTGACTTTAAACTGAATGGCGCACCCTGGTGGCAGCGCAGTTCACCATGAAAGATGAAGTTGCTTTTGAGGGGCTTGGAAAGTTTATAGAGGCTTTAAATTTGGCACACACCTCCAATGTGACGAAGGCTTTGTTGTTATGTGACCATTTTCCTTGAATAGCGCAAAATGGCTCCACGGCGCCCCCTACAAAATTCCAAAATATCAGCCCCTGCTCTGTGTTTTATCTATGAGTCTGAAACTTGGTAAGCTCATGGAAGATATTAAGATGTACAAAAAAGTCTCTTGGAGCAATATTCCAAATCCAACAGGAAGTCAGCCATTTTAAAATTAATGTGTAATTTTGGCAACATTTTCCCCTCTTTTCAGGCTTCATACTTTGACGAACTCCTCCAAGGGATTTCATCATATTGAACCATTCTCCAGTGTGTGGAATCTAAAGACCTTTGTGATGTTAAATTGCGAAGCTTTTTACGTTCAAGGAAACGGGGTGGTCATGGCGGCACGTGGAGTTTCAATCACTCGCCAAAAAGCAGTAATATGCTGTCACTCAAAGACACAAAGTCCAATCTCTCCCAAAGGTCGCAGGCGTGATGAGACTCGAGCTCGGAAATGTTTGTTATGCCATTTGTCTATAATGGTTAGAGCGCCACCTAGTGGGACGACTATACTCATGGTTGAACCAAATGAAATGTTAACTGGTGGTTAAATGCATGAATTCCATCAATGTGACATCAGATCGGACGTGCTGGTTTCAGGTGTTGGGCATGGCTCGACACGCCGGGGGTGCGAGGGCCCTCATAACGCTGCTTGCAGCTTTAATTATTATTATTAGGGCCCGAGCACCGAGAGTGCGAAGGCCCTATTGTATCTGCTCCGTTTCTTATTATTATTATTATTATTATTATTATTATTCACCCCAAACAAGGGCCTTTTTGAGGGCCTAAACATGCTCAAAAACTCATGAAATTTTGCACACATGCCAGGTCTGGTGAAAAATTTTGTATTTTAATGGTTTTACATATGAGCACTGGGAAATGGCTCTACAGCGCCACCTATGCCTTGTTAAATGCAGCCCTACGACCACATCGTTTGAGCTACATGTATGAAATTTGGCACACATGTGTATCATGCCAAGACGAACAAAAAAGTCTGTGGGCCCATTGACGCAAACCCAACAGGAAGTCCGCCATTTGGAAGAGAAGGTGACATTTTGGCTCTAATTTTGCCATTTCCATGCCTCGAACTTTTGCGAACTCCTCCTTGGGGTTTCATTTCATAACCTTCAAATTTGGACAGTGTCAACTACACCCTTGTGCCATGTTAAATTGCGGAGCTTTTGAGTTTTCACAATACTATGAGGCCGTGGCGCCATGGCGAATTTCGATGACTCGCCATGAAAATCTTATTGCCTCTCATTTTGTCATACATTTTCTGACCTTGACCAAAGTGAACACATATGATAAGGCTCCACCCCTGAACATATTTCAACTGCCATATTTGACACCAGGGACAGCGCCACCTAGTGGGAACAGGAAATGTCATGTTTTACACTTTGGGGTACAGTATAGTGATGGGTGACATCTGCAGCCTCAAATTTCTCCAGGAAAGCCTTAAGGAGTTGGTCTTGGGTTACAGTGAAAACTGTGACTTTTCACGAAAGGGTGTGACCCCAGCAGCATGGCGAACTTTGATGTCACGCTATGAAGAAACAAATTAGTATAACTCAATGAAATCCAGTCTGATCAGTACCAGACTTTACAGGCATGATGTCAGACCCGCCCTGAACAGATTGATGTGCCCATTGTCGGAAATACGGACAGCGCCACCTAGTGGCAACAGGAAATGTCATGGCTTTAACTTTGTTGTACTGATTTTCACAGGTTGATCGTGGCCACCTCAAAAGCGGTGAATATCACCATCAGTCCCTCGTGATGCTTCAGTGCAAAAATTGTGACTTTAAACTGAACGGCGCACCCTGGTGGCAACGCGGTTCATCATGAAAGATGAAGTGGCTTTTGAGGGGCTTGGAAAGTTTATAGAGGCTTGAAATTTGGCACACACCTCCAAATGGATGAAGGCATTGTTGTCATGTAACCATTTTCCTTGAATAGAGCAAAATGGCTCCACAGCGCCCCCTACAATATTTCAAAACATCAGCCCCTGCTCTGTGTTTCATCTATGAGTCTGACACTTGGTAAGCTTGTGTAAGATATCAAGATGTACAAAAAAGTCTCTTGGAGCAATATCCCAAATCCAACAGGAAGTCAGCCATTTTAAAATTAATGTGTAATTTTGATGACATTTTCCCCCCTTTTCAGGCCTCATACTTTGACGAACTCCTCCAAGGGATTTCATCATATTGAAGCATTCTTCAGTGTGTAGAATCTAAAGACCTTTGTGATGTTAAATTGCGAAGCTTTTTCCGTTCAGGGAAACGGGGTGGTCATGGCGGCACGTAGAGTTTCAATCACTCGCAAAAACCAGTAATCTGCTGTCACTAAAAAACACAATGTCCAATCTCTCCCAAAGGTCGCAGGTGTGATGAGACTCGAGCTTGGAAATGTTTGTTATGCTATTTGTCAATAATGGTTAGAGCGCCACCTAGTGGCATGACTATAATCCTGGTTGAATAAGATGAAATGTTAGCTGGTGATTAAAAGCATGAAATCCATCAATGTGACATCACATCGGACGTGCCGGTTTGAGGTGTTGGCAGTGGCTCGACGTGCCGGGGGTGCGAGGGCCCTCATAACGCTGCTTGCAGCTTTAATTATTATTATTATTATTCACCCCAAACAAGGGCCTTTTTGAGGGCCTAAACATGCTCAAAAACTCATGAAATTTTGCACACATGCCAGGTCTGGTGAAAAATTTTGTATTTTAATGGTTTTACATATGAGCACTGGGAAATGGCTCTACAGCGCCACCTATGCCTTGTTAAATGCAGCCCTACGACCACATCGTTTGAGCTACATGTATGAAATTTGGCACACATGTGTATCATGCCAAGACGAACAAAAAAGTCTGTGGGCCCATTGACGCAAACCCAACAGGAAGTCCGCCATTTGGAAGAGAAGGTGACATTTTGGCTCTAATTTTGCCATTTCCATGCCTCGAACTTTTGCGAACTCCTCCTTGGGGTTTCATTTCATAACCTTCAAATTTGGACAGTGTCAACTACACCCTTGTGCCATGTTAAATTGCGGAGCTTTTGAGTTTTCACAATACTATGAGGCCGTGGCGCCATGGCGAATTTCGATGACTCGCCATGAAAATCTTATTGCCTCTCATTTTGTCATACATTTTCTGACCTTGACCAAAGTGAACACATATGATAAGGCTCCAGCCCTGAACATATTTCAACTGCCATATTTGACACCAGGGACAGCGCCACCTAGTGGGAACAGGAAATGTCATGTTTTACACTTTGGGGTACAGTATAGTGATGGGTGACATCTGCAGCCTCAAATTTCTCCAGGAAAGCCTTAAGGAGTTGGTCTTGGGTTACAGTGAAAACTGTGAGTTTTCGCGAAAGGGTGTGACCCCAGCAGCATGGCGAACTTTGATGTCACGCCATGAAGAAACAAATTAGTATAACTCAATGAAATCCAGTCTGATCAGTACCAGACTTTACAGGCATGATGTCAGACCCGCCCTGAACAGATTGATGTGCCCATTGTCGGAAATACGGACAGCGCCACCTAGTGGCAACAGGAAATGTCATGGCTTTCATTTTGTTGTACTGATTTTCACAGGTTCATCGTGGCCACCTCAAAAGCGGTGAATATCACCATCAGTCCCTCGTGATGCTTCAGTGCAAAAATTGTGACTTTAAACTGAACGGCGCACCCTGGTGGCAACGCTGTTCACCATGAAAGATGAAGTGGCTTTTGAGGGTCTTGGCAAGTGTATAGAGGCTTGAAATTTGGCACACACCTCCAATGTGACGAAGGCTTTGTTGTCATGTGATCATTTTCATTGAATATCCCAAAATGGCTCCACAGCGCCCCCTACAAAATTTCAAAACCACAGCCCCAGCTCTGTGTTTTATGTATGAATCTGAAACCTGGTAGGCTTATAGGAGATATCAAGATGTACAAAAAAGTCTCTTGGAGCAATATCCCAAATCCAACAGGAAGTCAGCCATTTTAAAATTAATGTGTAATTTTGGCGACATTTTCCCCTCTTTTCAGGCTTCATACTTTGACGAACTCCTCCAAGGGATTTCATCAGATTGGACCGATCTGAAGTTTGTGGAATCTAAAGACCTTTGTGATGTTAAATTGCGAAGGTTTTTACGTTCAGGGAAACGGGGTGGTCATGGCGGCACTTAGAGTTTCAATCACTCACCAAAAAGCAGTAATCTGCTGTCACTCAAAAACACAATATCCAATCTCTCCCAAACGTCGCAGGTGTGATGAGACTCGAGCTCGGAAATGTTTGTTATGCCATTTGTCGGTAATAGTTAGAGCGCCACCTAGTGGGACGACTATAATCATGGTTCAATGAGATGAAATGTTAGCTGGTGGTTAAATGCATGAATTCCATCAATGTGACATCACATCGGACGTGCTGGTTTTAGGTGTTGGGCATGGCTCGACACGCCAGGGTGCGAGGGCCCTCATAACGCTGCTTGCAGCTTTAATTATTATTATTATTATTATTATTATTATTCACCCCAAACAAGGGCCTTTTTGAGGGCCTAAACATGCTCAAAAACTCATGAAATTTTGCACACATGCCAGGTCTGGTGAAAAATTTTGTATTTTAATGGTTTTACATATGAGCACTGGGAAATGGCTCTACAGCGCCACCTATGCCTTGTTAAATGCAGCCCTACGACCACATGGTTTGAGCTACATGTATGAAATTTGGCACACATGTGTATCATGCCAAGACGAACAAAAAAGTCTGTGGGCCCATTGACGCAAACCCAACAGGAAGTCCGCCATTTGGAAGAGAAGGTGACATTTTGGCTCTAATTTTGCCATTTCCATGCCTCGAACTTTTGCGAACTCCTCCTTGGGGTTTGATTTCATAACCTTCAAATTTGGACAGTGTCAACTACACCCTTGTGCCATGTTAAATTGCGGAGCTTTTGAGTTTTCACAATACTATGAGGCCGTGGCGCCATGGCGAATTTCGATGACTCGCCATGAAAATCTTATTGCCTCTCATTCTGTCATACATGTTCCGATCTGGACCAAAGAGCACACATATGATAAGGCTCCACCCCTGAACATATTTCAACTGCCATATTTGACATCAAGGACAGCGCCACCTAGTGGGAACAGGAAATGTCATGTTTTACACTTTGGGGTACAGTATAGTGATGGGTGACATCTGCAGCCTCAAATTTCTCCAGGAAAGCCTTAAGGAGTTGGTCTTGGGTTACAGTGAAAACTGTGACTTTTCACAAAAGGGTGTGACCCCAGCAGCATGGCGAACTTTGATGTCACGCCATGAAGAAACAAATTAGTATAACTCAATGAAATCCAGTCTGATCAGTACCAGACTTTACAGGCATGATGTCAGACCCGCCCTGAACAGATTGATGTGCCCATTGTCGGAAATACGGACAGCGCCACCTAGTGGCAACAGGAAATGTCATGGCTTTAATTTTGTTGTACTGATTTTCACAGGTTCATTGTGGCCACCTCAAAAGCGGTGAATATCACCATCAGTCCCTCGTGATGCTTCAGTGCAAAAAATGTGACTTTAAACTGAACGGCGCACCCTGGTGGCAACGCTGTTCAACATGAAAGATGAAGTTACTTTTGAGGGGCTTGGAAAGTTTATAGAGGCTTTAAACTTGGCCCACGCCTCCAATGTGATGAAGGCTTTGTTGTTATGTAACCATTTTCCTTGAATAGCGCAAAATGGCTCCACAGCGCCCCCTACAAAATTCCAAAATATCAGCCCCTGCTCTGTGTTTTATCTATGAGTCTGAAACTTGGTAAGCTTATGGAAGATCTTAAGATGTACAAAAAAGTCTCTTGGAGCAATATCCCAAATCCAACAGGAAGTCAGCCATTTTAAAATTAATGTGTAATTTTGGCGACATTTTCCCCTCTTTTCAGGCTTCATACTTTGACGAACTCCTCCAAGGGATTTCATCATATTGAACCATTCTCCAGTGTGTGGAATCTAAAGACCTTTGTGATGTTAAATTGCGAAGCTTTTTACGTTCAAGGAAACGGGGTGGTCATGGCGGCACGTGGAGTTTCAATCACTGGCCAAAAAGCAGTAATATGCTGTCACTCAAAGACACAAAGTCCAATCTCTCCCAAAGGTCGCAGGCGTGATGAGACTCGAGCTCGGAAATGTTTGTTATGCCCTTTGTCTATAATGGTTAGAGCGCCACCTAGTGGGACGACTATACTCATGGTTGAACCAAATGAAATGTTAACTGGTGGTTAAATGCATGAATTCCATCAATGTGACATCAGATCGGACGTGCTGGTTTCAGGTGTTGGGATTGGCTCGACACGCTGGGGGTGCGAGGGCCCTCATAACGCTGCTTGCAGCTTTAATTATTATTATTATTATTATTCAGGCAAAACAAGGGCCTTTTTGAGGGCCTAAACATGCTCAAAAACTCATGAAACTTTGCACACATGCCAGGTCTGGTGAAAAATTTTGTATTTTAATGGTTTTACATATGAGCACTGGGAAATGGCTCTAGAGCGCCACCTATGCCTTGTTAAATGCAGCCCTACGACCACATCGTTTGAGCTACATGTATGAAATTTGGCACACATGTGTATCATGCCAAGACGAACAAAAAAGTCAGTGGGCCCATTGACGCAAACCCAACAGGAAGTCCGCCATTTGGAAGAGAAGGTGACATTTTGGCTCTAATTTTGCCATTTCCATGCCTCGAACTTTTTCGAACTCCTCCTTGGGATTTGGTTGTATAAGCTTCATCTTTGGACAGTGTCAACTACACACCTGGGCCATGTTAAATTGCGGAGCTTTTGAGTTTTCACAATACGGTGACGCCGTGGCGCCATGGCGAATTTCAATGACTCGCCATGAAAATCTTATTGCCTCTCATTTTGTCATACATTTTCTGACCTTGACCAAAGTGAACACATATGATAAGGCTCCACCCCTGAACATATTTCAACTGCCATATTTGACCTCAAGGACAGCGCCACCTAGTGGGAACAGGAAATGTCATGTTTTACACTTTGGGGTACAGTATAGTGATGGGTGACATCTGCAGCCTCAAATTTCTCCAGAAAAGCCTTAAGGAGTTGGTCTTGGGTTACAGTGAAAACTGTGACTTTTCGCAAAAGGGTGTGACCCCAGCAGCATGGCGAACTTTGATGTCACGCCATGAAGAAACAAATTAGTATAACTCAATGAAATCCAGTCTGATCAGTACCAGACTTTACAGGCATGATGTCAGACCCACCCTGAACAGATTGATGTGCCCATTGTCGGAAATACGGACAGCGCCACCTAGTGGCAACAGGAAATGTCATGGCTTTAATTTTGTTGTACTGATTTTCACAGGTTCATCGTGGCCACCTCAAAAGCGGTGAATATCAACATCAGTCCCTCGTGATGCTTCAGTGCAAAAATTGTGACTTTAAACTGAACGACGCACCCTGGTGGCAACGCTGTTCAACATGAAAGATGAAGTGGCTTTTGAGGGGCTTGGAAAGTTTATAGAGGCTTGAAATTTGGCACACACCTCCAAATGGATGTAGGCTTTGTTGTCATGTGATCATTTTCATTGAATAGCGCGAAATTGCTCCACAGCGCCCCCTACAAAATTTCAAAACCACAGCCCCTGCTCTGTGTTCTATGTATGATTCTGAAACCTGGTAAGCTTATAGGAGATATCAAGATGTACAAAAAAGTCTCTTGGTGCAATATCCCAAATCCAACAGGAAGTCAGCCATTTTAAAATTAATGTGTAATTTTGGCAACATTTTCCCCTCTTTCCAGGCACCGTTCTTTGACGAACTCCTCCAAGGGATTTCATCATATTGAACCAATCTCCAGTGTGTGGAATTTAAAGACCTTTGTGATGTTAAATTGCGAAGCTTTTTACGTTCAGGGAAACGGGGTGGTTATGGTGGCACTTAGAGTTTGAATCACTCGCCAAAAAGCAGTAATCTGCTGTCACTCAAAAACCCAATGTCCAATCTCTCCCAAAGCTCATAGGCGTGATGAGACTCGAGCTCGGAAATGTTTGTTATGCCATTTGTACATAATGGTTAGAGCGCCACCTAGTGGAACGACTAACTAATCATGAATGAATGAGTTGAAATGTTAGCTGGTGGTTAAATGCATAAATTCCATCAATGTGACATCAGATCGGACGTGCTGGTTTCAGGTGTTGGGCATGGCTCGACACGCCGGGGGTGCGAGGGCCCTCATAACGCTGCTTGCAGCTTTAATTAGGGCCCGAGCACTGAGAGTGCGAAGGCCCTATTGTATCTGCTCCGTTTCTTATTATTATTATTATTATTATTATTATTATTATTCAGGCAAAACAAGGGCCTTTTTGAGGGCCTAAACATGCTCAAAAACTCATGAAATTTTGCACACATGCCAGGTCTGGTGAAAAATTTTGTATTTTAATGGTTTTACATATGAGCACTGGGAAATGGCTCTACAGCGCCACCTATGCCTTGTTAAATGCAGCCCTACGACCACATCGTTTGAGCTACATGTATGAAATTTGGCACACATGTGTATCATGCCAAGACGAACAAAAAAGTCTGTGGGCCCATTGACGCAAACCCAACAGGAAGTCCGCCATTTGGAAGAGAAGGTGACATTTTGGCTCTAATTTTGCCATTTCCATGCCTCGAACTTTTGCGAACTCCTCCTTGGGGTTTCATTCCATAACCTTCAAATTTGGACAGTGTCAACTACACCCTTGTGCCATGTTAAATTGCGGAGCTTTTGAGTTTTCACAATACTATGAGGCCGTGGCGCCATGGCGAATTTCGATGACTCGCCATGAAAATCTTATTGCCTCTCATTTTGTCATACATTTTCTGACCTTGACCAAAGTGAACACATATGATAAGGCTCCACCCCTGAACATATTTCAACTGCCATATTTGACGTCAAGGACAGCGCCACCTAGTGGGAACAGGAAATGTCATGTTTTACACTTTGGGGTACAGTATAGTGATGGGTGACATCTGCAGCCTCAAATTTCTCCAGGAAAGCCTTAAGGAGTTGGTCTTGGGTTACAGTGAAAACTGTGACTTTTCGCAAAAGGGTGTGACCCCAGCAGCATGGCGAACTTTGATGTCACGCCATGAAGAAACAAATTAGTATAACTCAATGAAATCCAGTCTGTTCAATACCAGACTTTACAGGCATGATGTCAGACCCGCCCTGAACAGATTGATGTGCCCATTGTCGGAAATACGGACAGCGCCACCTAGTGGCAACAGGAAATGTCATGGCTTTAATTTTGTTGTACTGATTCTCACAGGTTCATCGTGACCACCTCAAAAGCGGTGAATATCACCATCAGTCCCTCGTGATGCTTCAGTGCAAAAATTGTGACTTTAAACTGAACGGCGCACCCTGGTGGCAACGCCGTCCACCATGAAAGATGAAGTGGCTTTTGAGGGGCTTGGAAAGTATATAGAGGCTTTAAATTTAGCACACCCCTCCAAATGGATGAAGGCTTTGTTGTCATGTGATCATTTTCATTGAATAGCGCGAAATGGCTCCACAGCGCCCCCTACAAAATTTCAAAACCACAGCCCCTGCTCTGTGTTTTATGTATGAGTCTGAAACCTGGTAAGCTTATAGGAGATATCAAGATGTACAAAAAAGTCTCTTGGAGCAATATCCCAAATCCAACAGGAAGTCAGCCATTTTAAAATTAATGTGCAATTTTGGCAACATTTTCCCCTCTTTCCAGGCACCGTTCTTTGACGAACTCCTCCAAGGGATTTCATCAGATTGAACCAATCTCCAGTGTGTGGAATCTAAAGACCTTTGTGATGTTAAATTGCGAAGCTTTTTACGTTCAGGGAAACGGGGTTGTCATGGCGGCACGTGGAGTTTCAATCACTCGCGAAAAAGCAGTAATCTGCTGTCACTCAAAATCAAAATGTCCAAACTCTCCCAAAGGTCTCCCAAAGGTCGCAGGCGTGAAGAGACTCGAGCTCGGAAATGTTTGTTATGCCATTTGTCAGTAATGGTTAGAGCGCCACCTAGTGGGACGACTATAATGATGATTGAATGAGATGAAATGTTAGCTGGTGGTTAAATGCATGAATTCCATCAATGTGACATCAGATCGGAGGTGCTGGTTGTAGGTGTTGGGCGTGGCTCGACGCGATGGGGTGCGAGGGCCCTCATAACGCTGCTTGCAGCTTTAATTATTATTATTATTCAGGCGAAACAAGGGCCTTTTTGAGGGCCTAAACATGCTCAAAAACTCATGAAATTTTGCACACATGCCAGGTTTGGTGAAAAATTTTGTATTTTAATGGTTTTACATATGAGCACTGGGAAATGGCTCTAGAGCGCCACCTATGCCTTGTTAAATGCAGCCCTACGACCACATGGTTTGAGCTACATGTATGAAATTTGGCACACATGTGTATCATGCCAAGACGAACAAAAAAGTCTGTGGGCCCATTGACGCAAACCCAACAGGAAGTCCGCCATTTGGAAGAGAAGGTGACATTTTGGCTCTAATTTTGCCATTTCCATGCCTCGAACTTTAACGAACTCCTCCTTGGGATTTGGTCCTATAAGCTTCAAATTTGGACAGTGTCAACTACACCCTTGTGCCATGTTAAATTGCGGAGCTTTTGAGTTTTCACAATAGTATGAGGCCGTGGCGCCATTGCGAATTTCGATGACTCGCCATGAAAATCTTATTGCCTCTCATTCTGTCATACATGTTCCGATTTGGACCAAAGAGCACACATATGATAAGGCTCCACCCCTGAACATATTTCAACTGCCATATTTGACATCAAGGACAGCGCCACCTAGTGGGAACAGGAAATGTCATGTTTTACACTTTGGGGTACAGTATTGTGATGGGTGACATCTGCAGCCTCAAATTTCTCCAGGAAAGCCTTAAGGAGTTGGTCTTGGGTTACAGTGAAAACTGTGACTTTTCACGAAAGGGTGTGACCCCAGCAGCATGGCGAACTTTGATGTCACGCCATGAAGAAACAAATTAGTATAACTCAATGAAATCCAGTCTGATCAGTACCAGACTTTACAGGCATGATGTCAGACCCGCCCTGAACAGATTGATGTGCCCATTGTCGGGAATACGGACAGCGCCACCTAGTGGCAACAGGAAATGTCATGGCTTTAACTTTGTTGTACTGATTTTCACAGGTTGATCGTGGCCACCTCAAAAGCGGTGAATATCACCATCAGTCCCTCGTGATGCTTCAGTGCAAAAATTGTGACTTTAAACTGAACGGCGCACCCTGGTGGCAACGCGGTTCATCATGAAAGATGAAGTGGCTTTTGAGGGGCTTGGAAAGTTTATAGAGGCTTGAAATTTGGCACACACCTCCAAATGGATGAAGGCATTGTTGTTATGTAACCATTTTCCTTGAATAGCGCAAAATGGCTCCACAGCGCCCCCTACAATATTTCAAAACATCAGCCCCTGCTCTGTGTTTCATCTATGAGTCTGACACTTGGTAAGCTTGTGTAAGATATCAAGATGTACAAAAAAGTCTCTTGGAGCAATATCCCAAATCCAACAGGAAGTCAGCCATTTTAAAATTAATGTGTAATTTTGATGACATTTTCCCCCCTTTTCAGGCTTCATACTTTGACGAACTCCTCCAAGGGATTTCATCATATTGAAGCATTCTTCAGTGTGTAGAATCTAAAGACCTTTGTGATGTTAAATTGCGAAGCTTTTTCCGTTCAGGGAAACGGGGTGGTCATGGCGGCACGTAGAGTTTCAATCACTCGCAAAAAGCAGTAATCTGCTGTCACTAAAAAACACAATGTCCAATCTCTCCCAAAGGTCGCAGGTGTGATGAGACTCGAGCTTGGAAATGTTTGTTATGCTATTTGTCAATAATGGTTAGAGCGCCACCTAGTGGCATGACTATAATCCTGGTTGAATAAGATGAAATGTTAGCTGGTGATTAAAAGCATGAAATCCATCAATGTGACATCACATCGGACGTGCCGGTTTGAGGTGTTGGCAGTGGCTCGACGTGCCGGGGGTGCGAGGGCCCTCATAACGCTGCTTGCAGCTTTAATTATTATTAGGGCCCGAGCACTGAGAGTGCGAAGGCCCTATTGTATCTGCTCCGTTTCTTATTATTATTATTATTATTCAGGCGAAACAAGGGCCTTTTTGAGGGCCTAAACATGCTCAAAAACTCATGAAATTTTGCACACATGCCAGGTTTGGTGAAAAATTTTGTATTTTAATGGTTTTACATATGAGCACTGGGAAATGGCTCTACAGCGCCACCTATGCCTTGTTAAATGCAGCCCTACGACCACATCGTTTGAGCTACATGTATGAAATTTGGCACACATGTGTATCATGCCAAGACGAACAAAAAAGTCTGGGGGCCCATTGACGCAAACCCAACAGGAAGTCCGCCATTTGGAAGAGAAGGTGACATTTTGGCTCTAATTTTGCCATTTCCATGCCTCGAACTTTAACGAACTCCTCCTTGGGATTTGGTCCTATAAGCTTCAAATTTGGACAGTGTCAACTACACCCTTGTGCCATGTTAAATTGCGGAGCTTTTGAGTTTTCACAATAGTATGAGGCCGTGGCGCCATGGCGAATTTTGATGACTCGCCATGAAAATCTTATTGCCTCTCATTCTGTCATACATGTTCCGATCTGGACCAAAGAGCACACATATGATAAGGCTCCACCCCTGAACATATTTCAACTGCCATATTTGACATCAAGGACAGCGCCACCTAGTGGGAACAGGAAATGGCATGTTTTACACTTTGGGGTACAGTATTGTGATGGGTGACATCTGCAGCCTCAAATTTCTCCAGGAAAGCCTTAAGGAGTTGGTCTTGGGTTACAGTGAAAACTGTGACTTTTCACGAAAGGGTGTGACCCCAGCAGCATGGCGAACTTTGATGTCACGCCATGAAGAAACAAATTAGTATAACTCAATGAAATCCAGTCTGATCAGTACCAGACTTTACAGGCATGATGTCAGACCCGCCCTGAACAGATTGATATGCCCATTGTCGGAAATACGGACAGCGCCACCTAGTGGCAACAGGAAATGTCATGGCTTTAACTTTGTTGTACTGATTTTCACAGGTTGATCGTGGCCACCTCAAAAGCGGTGAATATCACCATCAGTCCCTCGTGATGCTTCAGTGCAAAAATTGTGACTTTAAACTGAACGGCGCACCCTGGTGGCAACGCGGTTCATCATGAAAGATGAAGTGGCTTTTGAGGGGCTTGGAAAGTGTATAGAGGCTTGAAATTTGGCACACACCTCCAAATGGATGACGGCATTGTTGTTATGTAACCATTTTCCTTGAATAGCGCAAAATGGCTCCACAGCGCCCCCTACAATATTTCAAAACATCAGCCCCTGCTCTGTGTTTCATCTATGAGTCTGACACTTGGTAAGCTTGTGTAAGATATCTAGGTGTACAAAAAAGTCTCTTGGAGCAATATCCCAAATCCAACAGGAAGTCAGCCATTTTAAAATTAATGTGTAATTTTGATGACATTTTCCCCCCTTTTCAGGCCTCATACTTTGACGAACTCCTCCAAGGGATTTCATCATATTGAAGCATTCTTCAGTGTGTAGAATCTAAAGACCTTTGTGATGTTAAATTGCGAAGCTTTTTCCGTTCAGGGAAACGGGGTGGTCATGGCGGCACGTAGAGTTTCAATCACTCGCAAAAAGCAGTAATCTGCTGTCACTAAAAAACACAATGTCCAATCTCTCCCAAAGGTCGCAGGTGTGATGAGACTCGAGCTTGGAAATGTTTGTTATGCTATTTGTCAATAATGGTTAGAGCGCCACCTAGTGGCATGACTATAATCCTGGTTGAATAAGATGAAATGTTAGCTGGTGATTAAAAGCATGAAATCCATCAATGTGACATCACATCGGACGTGCCGGTTTGAGGTGTTGGCAGTGGCTCGACGTGCCGGGGGTGCGAGGGCCCTCATAACGCTGCTTGCAGCTTTAATTATTATTATTATTCACCCCAAACAAGGGCCTTTTTGAGGGCCTAAACATGCTCAAAAACTCATGAAATTTTGCACACATGCCAGGTCTGGTGAAAAATTTTGTATTTTAATGGTTTTACATATGAGCACTGGGAAATGGCTCTAGAGCGCCACCTATGCCTTGTTAAATGCAGCCCTACGACCACATCGTTTGAGCTACATGTATGAAATTTGGCACATATGTGTATCATGCCAAGACGAACAAAAAAGTCTGTGGGCCCATTGACGCAAACCCAACAGGAAGTCCGCCATTTGGAAGAGAAGGTGACATTTTGGCTCTAATTTTGCCATTTCCATGCCTCGAACTTTTGCGAACTCCTCCTTGGGGTTTCATTTCATAACCTTCAAATTTGGACAGTGTCAACTACACCCTTGTGCCATGTTAAATTGCGGAGCTTTTGAGTTTTCACAATACTATGAGGCCGTGGCGCCATGGCGAATTTCGATGACTCGCCATGAAAATCTTATTGCCTCTCATTTTGTCATACATTTTCTGACCTTGACCAAAGTGAACACATATGATAAGGCTCCACCCCTGAACATATTTCAACTGCCATATTTGACACCAGGGACAGCGCCACCTAGTGGGAACAGGAAATGTCATGTTTTACACTTTGGGGTACAGTATAGTGATGGGTGACACCTGCAGCCTCAAATTTCTCCAGGAAAGCCTTAAGGAGTTGGTCTTGGGTTACAGTGAAAACTGTGACTTTTCGCAAAAGGGTGTGACCCCAGCAGCATGGCGAACTTTGATGTCACGCCATGAAGAAACAAATTAGTATAACTCAATGAAATCCAGTCTGTTCAGTACCAGACTTTACAGGCATGATGTCAGACCCGCCCTGAACAGATTGATGTGCCCATTGTCGGGAATACGTACAGCGCCACCTAGTGGCAACAGGAAATGTCATGGCTTTAATTTTGTTGTACTGATTTTCACAGGTTCATCGTGGCCACCTCAAAAGCGGTGAATATCAACATCAGTCCCTCGTGATGCTTCAGTGCAAAAATTGTGACTTTAAACTGAACGGCACACCCTGGTGGCAACGCTGTTCAACATGAAAGATGAAGTGGCTTTTGAGGGGCTTGCAAGTTTATAGAGGCTTGAAATTTGGCCCACACCTCCAAATTGATGAAGGCTTTGTTGTCATGTGATCATTTTCATTGAATAGCGCGAAATTGCTCCACAGCGCCCCCTACAATATTTCAAAACCACAGCCCCTGCTCTGTGTTCTATGTATGATTCTGAAACCTGGTAAGCTTATAGGAGATATCAAGATGTACAAAAAAGTCTCTTGGAGCAATATCCCAAATCCAACAGGAAGTCAGCCATTTTAAAATTAATGTGTAATTTTGATGACATTTTCCCCCCTTTTCAGGCCTCATACTTTGACGAACTCCTCCAAGGGATTTCATCATATTGAAGCATTCTTCAGTGTGTAGAATCTAAAGACCTTTGTGATGTTAAATTGCGAAGCTTTTTCCGTTCAGGGAAACGGGGTGGTCATGGCGGCACGTAGAGTTTCAATCACTCGCAAAAAGCAGTAATCTGCTGTCACTAAAAAACACAATGTCCAATCTCTCCCAAAGGTCGCAGGTGTGATGAGACTCGAGCTTGGAAATGTTTGTTATGCTATTTGTCAATAATGGTTAGAGCGCCACCTAGTGGCATGACTATAATCCTGGTCGAATAAGATGAAATGTTAGCTGGTGATTAAAAGCATGAAATCCATCAATGTGACATCAGATCGGACGTGCCGGTTTGAGGTGTTGGCAGTGGCTCGACGTGCCGGGGGTGCGAGGGCCCTCATAACGCTGCTTGCAGCTTTAATTGGTGTTGGATTTGGTGTGGATCTGATGGGAGCAGGGAGGAGCTGTATCTTATTCCTGCGCCACCAGAACAAAGGAGCTGACTGGTAAAGATAATCAAAAACAAAGAGAACATCAGCTGCACAAAAAGACGTCTGAATGCCTTTTCTGTTCCATGAGCTGTAGAAAAAAAGTATTTCAGCTCTTTGCAAGACGGGTAACTTTTTGATCGCTGCTTCACTTGCATGAAACCTGAAGGGATAACAAAGCTGCCCCTTGATAATCAGGCAATCATTAGTCCAACCAAATCAGTAAACCCAGTGCAGTAAAAATGTATTTTTCCCTTCCTGATTTCGTAGTTTCTTGGTATATTGGCGAAGCTCAGCCACAGCACCGGCTTACACTGATTGCAGAGAAAGGGAACACAGAAAGGGAGGAATGTTGTTCATTCATTCTTTCACTGCAAGGCAAAGAAGAGGTATAATCAAATAAACAATGCAATGAGTAGATGGAGAAAAACAAGTATTATTTATAAAGCACATTCAATGATGCATTAGAAAGCAAATATGTGTGTGTGTGTGTGTGTGTGTGTGTGTGTGTGTGTGTGTGTGTGTTATAGTTAAGTTAGAAATGAACACATGGTTGGGGACCCTGCCAACAAACATGGAAGATGCAGGTTTTGGGAATGAATGACTGCAGGAGTGACACTTTCATATGTAGCCTGTAAACTGCATGAGGACTTGGGCTTTCTGAGGACATATTAATGAAGATAAGTAGGTTTATAGTTATTACTGAGGCCTGTAGAGTCACAAATTCACATGAGTGATGATTTTAAACCCTACACTTATAGTAACTGATGGCCGTGAGGCTCTGTAGATCCATTCTGACAGGAAATACACTTTCAGGTGATGTACAGCACCGATCCTTCAGTGATTTAAACTGATGACACTGTTACACAGACAGCACAAGGAAATTCAGACCAGACTAATGTGCTCTTAATCGGAAAGTTTGGCCCTAATCCTTCAACCCTTTCAACATTTCAGAGAAAAAAATATCAGACCATCTGTTTTATTACAGCCACTAGAAGTCAACACTGAGATGAGATCAGCACCATCGATGGACCAATTTATGAAACCTCTAAAAAAAAATTAAACTTAAAATTAAACTCCAACCAATACTGATGGGGTTCTCCCACACAGGCTGCCCAGGTATAATACTGGCCTCTGAGATGTATTTTTCATTTAGCATTTTTCAGGTTTTTGACAGGACAAAGTTACCTACAATGCCCCCTTCTTTCTTATTTTTAAAGTTCAGTCCCTCCTAACCAGGTAGCACTGCTTATTTTGGTTTCGTAATAGCTGGCTTGTTAGCCAGATTTTAGCTGTGCTCGGTATCATTCACTCAGAGACCCTACTTCAAAGAGGATCTGTGCTGTGAGTTGTAGAACCTGCAGCAAATAGCAAAATGGGTAAGCCATGCTCACCAAGGCTAACAAGTAAAACAAGGACTACCAGCTGCAGCCCAAAATAATGGAGTTGAAGCTCTTTACTGTGTCCAAGTCGTCCCCTCAACCATCCCAAAAGAGAATTAGAAAAACTCTCTTTTTTGGCTTATTATGCTTGCTTATTTTAGCCTATGACAGTACTGTTCACAACCAGCCATAACATAAAAACTAATTGACAGCTTGGATTTATAAAACTTGTGTCTTGACATTCATATCATCAGCATTTTATCACCTAAAACTCAACCAGACATTGTTCCAAATTAAGCTCGCCCCCTCACAGCTTTCCACAGCAGGAAAGTATGACCTGCCACACCACAAAAACTGCAACTGCCTCCAAAATTGTTAAAGTCCAATCTGGCCGAGTGTTGGAACAAACCTAATCCACAGGCGTCGAGGTGAGGACAGAGGTGTGTGTACTGGGACTAATGACTCTCTCTCCTCTATATACAGTGATGACAAAAACAGACAGGAGAGGAATGTGAGTCGAGCAGCTAGGGAAGTAAAAGCTCATAGAGTTACCTGTGCTGAAACACAGGAGAAACTGCTGTTCAAGCAAAATAAAAACTTTCACTAGCACAGAAATCCTGTGTGGGTCCTTTGTCAGAAATATGTATGTGCATATATATACACACATCCATCCATCCATCTATCCATCTAGATATATATATATATATATAGATATATATATAGATATATATATATATATAGATATATATATATATATCTATATATATAGATATATATATATATATCTATATATATATATATCTATATATATAGATATATATATATATAGATATATATATATATATATATATATATATATATATAGATATATATATAGATATATATAGATATATATATATATAGATATAGATAGATTTATATATACAGCTTGAAACCTGGATCCCCTGTAGCCGGTTACCAAGATTACGTGAAGTACCCTCAGAAGGTCTGCTAGATGATGTTAATGCAGCACTACGGACTATACCTACAACCACGATTACCGACACTAACAAGCTGATCTACAATACGGCAGCAGTGATCAGTGAGATGCTTGGCTACAAGTTGAACAGCCACAAGGGGCAGTACCCTCCATGGAGAAGGAGGCTAGAGAGCAAAATCAAAGTAGCACGGAGGGAGGTTAGCCAACTAACGGAGTTGCAGAAGGGTGCGGCAAAGAAAGTGCATAAGAAATACAGCAAACTGTCCATACCTGAGGCCTTGGATTGGCAAGAATACCAGAGGTGCAAAACACCAGCTACTGGTAGACAGAACAATCAGCCGAGACTGCAAGACCAGACTGACCAACCTGTGCACTGCCTGGATTGATTACAAGAAGGCCTATGACTCAATGCCCCACAGCTGGATACTGGAATGCCTAGAATTGTACAAGATCAACAGGACCCTAAGAGCCTTCATCAGGAACTCAATGGGTATGTGGCGTACAACACTAGAGGCCAACTCCAAGCCCATAGCACAAGTCACCATCAAGTGCGGGATCTACCAAGGAGATGCTCTGTCCCCACTGCTGTTCTGCATAGGCCTGAACCCCCTCAGTGAGATCATTAACAAGACTGGTTACGGATACCGACTACGGAACGGAGCAGTTGTCAGCCACCTCCTGTACGTGGATGACATCAAGCTGTATGCCAAGAGTGAACAAGACATCGATTCACTGATCCACACTACCAGGCTATACAGCAATGACATTGGAATGTCGTTCGGACTGGAGAAGTGTAGTCGAATGGTAACAAAGAGAGGGAAGGTAGTCAGAACTGAGGGGATTGAACTACCAGAAGGCAACATTGCAGACATAGAGGACAGTTACAAGTACCTGGGGATCCCGCAGGCGAATGGGAACCATGAAGAGGCCGCTAGAAAGGCTGCAACCACCAAGTACCTGCAGAGGGTCAGGCAAGTCCTGAGGAGTCAGCTGAACGGTCAGAACAAGATCCGGGCCATCAACACCTACACCCTGCCCGTGATCAGGTACCCTGCTGGGGTAATAGGCTGGCCAAAGGAGGAGATAGAAGCCACTGACATAAAGACAAGAAAGCTCCTTACCATGCATGGAGGGTTTCACCCCAAGTCCAGCACCCTGAGGCTGTACGCTAAGCGGAAGGAAGGGGGCCGGGGACTGGTGAGTGTCAGCACCACAGTCCAGGATGAGACAACGAACATCCAAGAATACATTGGGAAGATGGCCCCAACTGACCGAGTGCTCAGTGAATACCTCAGGCAGCAGAAACCCAAGAAAGAGGAGGGAGACAAGGAACCATCATGGAAGGACAGGGCCCTGCACTGGCAGATAGAGGAGGTGGCTGATATCCAGAAATCCTACCAGTGGCTGGACAAAGCTGGACTGAAAGACAGCACAGAGGCACTAATCATGGCAGCACGAGAACAAGCTCTGAGTACAAGATCCATAGAGGCTGGGGTCTATCACACCAGGCAAGACCCCAGGTATAGGCTGTGTAAAGATGCCCCAGAGACAATCCAGCACATAACAGCAGGGTGCAAGATGCTAGCAGGCAAGGCATACATGGAACGCCATAACCAAGTGACCGGCATAGTGTACAGGAACATCTGTGCCGAGTATAACCTGGAAGTCCCAAGGTCAAAATGGGAGATGCCCCCAAGGGTGGTGGAGAATGACCAAGCAAAGATCCTGTGAGACTTCCAGATACAGACAGACAAAACGATGGTGGCTAACCAACCGGACATAATGGTGGTAGACAAACAGAAGAAGACGGCTGTAGTGATCGATGTAGCGGTTCCGAATGACAGCAATATCAGGAAGAAGGAACACGAGAAGCTGGAGAAATACCAAGGGCTCAGAGAAGAGCTCGAGAGGATGTGGAGGGTGAAGGTAACAGTGGTCCCCATGGTAATCGGAGCACTAGGTGCGGTGACTCCCAAGCTAGGCGAGTGGCAGATCCCGGGAACAACATCAGAGATCTCTGTCCAGAAGAGCGCAGTCCTAGGAACAGCTAAGATACTGCGCAGGACCCTCAAGCTCCCAGGCCTCTGTTAGAGGACCCGAGCTTGAAGGATAAACCACCCACAGGGGCGTGCTGGGTGTTATATATACACACACACACACACACATACATATATATATATATATATATATATTGTCATGATTCGAGTTTTTGAGGAGGAGACAAAACGACTGCATGGTCTCTCAGTAGATGTCAAAATAGTGATTTTTATTATACATATGTACATATGGGGAAGATGAGCATCACAAGCCTTTTGGAGCCGATCTCCCCCGAACAGTCTCTTCACTAGGTTTTTATTGCAATGATGACGTCAAGTCACATGATAAGTATCAGTCAGTTCTCACTTCTATGTCCTTCTATGGCTAAGAACAACAACATGTTCCAGATGTTTCCACTCCGGGTTTCTGGGAACTTAACCAATAGTGTGTAGAATGTGTAGTTGTGTGAGAGTGTCCATTTCCAGCCAACAAAAGTTCACCGTGTCCTCATATGACTTTACTGGGGCCTGACTGGACCCACAGCTTCTGCTGGTGTTTTCGCCACATCATAGAGTATTACTTCTAGAATAGGTTTTATCCTGCGTGCTCTGAAATAAATGATAAATGATACATGATAAACTGATGATAAGTGATGCAGACTAATGAAGTAATGATGAAATAATGACGGTGCTTTATGCATGATATATAGTGACAGTAAAATAAGATGTTTTTCTCGACAATATTTATATATATATATATATAACAACATCGGAGATCTCTGTCCAGAAGAGCGCAGTCCTAGGAACAGCTAAGATACTGTGCAGGACCCTCAAGCTCCCAGGCCTCTGGTAGAGGACTCGAGCTTGAAAGATTGACCGCCCACAGGGGCGAGCGGGTAAAGAAAAAAAATAAAAAAAAATAAAATTATATATATATATATATATGTATATAAGATTGACCGCCCGCAGGGGCGAGCGGGGAAAGAAAAAAAAAAAAAAAAAAAAATTATATATATATATATATAATTTTATTTTATTTTTTTTCTTTCCCCGCTCGCCCCTGTGGGCGGTCAATCTTTATATATATATATATATATATATATATATATATATATATATATATACATATATATATATATATCTATATATATATAGATATATATATATATATCTACAGGCCTTTGGAGCCGAGGATCGCAAGTTTCATTCCCGCCTGGGATGTCTGTATCCAGTAAGGGTCCTGAGGCTAGACCCCCTATGCTAAGTGAGCCTACTGCAGACATGAGCGAGACAGATTTTTTTTTATAGATATATATAACATATCAGAGGGGCTTTTAATAAGATATATATATTAAAAAAACCCTCTTTACATCTGCTAATGAAAGTGAAAATGAATGAAAATAAAATGCTAGAGAAAGGGCTGTGTGGAGAGCTGTTATAAATGCATGATCTGTTGATCTGTTAGAGTTTAAGTTGAGTTTAAACTACATACATCTTATGTAATACTCAATACAAATACACTATGAACACCTTCATCTTGTTGAATTTAATATGCTGTGTGTATTATATTCTGACAAGATGAAATGTAAATGTAACTGATTTTGTTCAATAATGAGTTTGAGTGGGTTTTATTTCTTTTATGTCATTTTTGATTTCGTTGTTAGTTATTATTTTGTTTTGTTTATGACTTTGAATAAATAAAGTTTGGAGGAAAAAACACCAGTGGTTGTTATCCTGCTGGGATTTGTGGTTCATTAAATACTTGGTGTTGATTTTTAAATTCACTTCTGGAACCTTATGAAGTGGAGTCAGCTTTGGATACCATGGGAACCATTGGTGCATCTCTCAGAGTTCAGTGAAGGCAAGCATTAAGCAGGACCAAAACAAATGTCCCTCACATGCCAAGGGTAAGAAAAAAACTGGTGGTCAGTGGTAGTTTTAGTAAATCAAAGGACATTCAGTGTTTTTTTTTCCTTTTAATTGTGTTATTTTCAATTGAATTCATGTTTCAGGTCCAGTTTATCTTTAAAACTAGGCACAAACACGAGACGAAATGTCTGTAAATTTGTAGTATCTAACTTGATTATCTTTCTTATTGCTACTTTAAAGTATTTAATCATATTTTCAAGCTAAATTTTAAAGGTACATATGTTGTTTTTCATTTATGTGCTTGGATGAGAAGTCTTAACATCATTGTTGTTTTTAAGGCAGTATTTGGATAATTTTTCTCTAAACTTATTATCTTTATGTTTGTCAGAGCTGATTCACTGAGTAACACCAGCAGCCAAATGCTCACAGTGGCAGAGGTAAGTCACTTTAACGTGACACATTAGATAAGGAAGAGACATGGCATTCCAAGTGTAACCCACCTAAAATTGCCTCATGAAAATTAACTGCTGATCCCGAGGAATGCCAGGTAGGTGGCACTATGAGATTATGTAGTGCTTGTGAATTTAAATAGCGAAGGAAAACGACGTTAAGGCTGTATCCCAATTCGGGGTCTGCAGCTTTAAAGTACGCAGCCTTAACGGTCCTCAAGGTCCGCGTACTCAAAGACCGTTAAGGCCGGAAGTGCGAGGCTTGGAAACGTTTCATACAGCTTTGTTTGACAGAAATGAAGGAGAACATATTTTGTACATTTGTTTCTACATGAGCTCTGTGTGATTTGATAAGAATCTGAGGCTGAGACCACAGGACTGTACAAACATGATTGTTGGGCTTCATTTCTGTACTGAACAGTCATTTTAAGATTAGCTAGTAAATAACAATTAGATAGTGTTGTTCATGAGACTAAAATCATCTCACTTTGGTAATGTAACTATAATATGGCCAATATTATAGTTATTATATTAATCATTATTAGTTATTACAGCAGTGAGTTTGAACTCTGTGTCAAATACTGAGCTTCAGTAAAGATTCAAGTTGCAGTTATTTATTTATATCACCTTAAATCTTCACTCAAAGACAAGTATCTGTTACAGTGTATATATAGATGTATCATACATAAGAGACAAATGTTGTTCTTTTAATGTGTTGGCATTACTAAATTTGGCTCAGTGCTTACATATATGTGTAAAAAGAAAATGTACGAGCTGTGATAACTGTTTCTGATAGAATGAAGAGTAGACTTTGCTGCTCTTAACTTTTTACTGTCCACTTTCTGCTGTGAACAAACAAATTTCCTATGTGTGGGACTAATAAAGGTTTATCTTATCTTATCTTATGTGAAGGTGAAAGGTAAACTTCACAGTGACATAAAAATGTTCCCAAAGGGGCCAGGGGAACAGTTAATTTAGCATTTTTGGCATTACAGGTACAGCCAGGATATATTTTTACTTACCTTTCACTAAAATTGCAGTTTCCCTGCTGACTCCAATTATGGAATCAGATGGGGAAGCACAGAGTTTCCGTTGTTGAATAGTGGGTTTGTGTATGCATTTGGTGACGTGTGAACAGGATTACTTTGCTTACTTGTAAATAGCCTGTTTAAGTTACATATAAATGGGTAAAAAACATGTATAATTAATATGCAAAATATTGTTGGGGTAATGAGCATGCTGACTGCATCAAAACATCTTCTGACTACAAACACGTTTTTCATCCCTCACCTGGCGGGAGGAGTTTATGAAAGAAGGACACAACAACTCTTCAGTAATTTCCCATTTCCACTTTTTCACAACACCTCAGTCTTTGTAAGGAGGAAGTCTATCAGATCAAATGGTTGTAGATTGTTGTTACTCTGTCCATCTCTTCTTTCTCTTTATATACAGACCGGGAAAATGCAAAGAAGACCTCACCATAAGAAGGGGGTAGATTCAACTGAAGAACAGCTGGATCTGCGCACAAAAGTTCACACCAAACGATACCTCTGTGAGCAGTGTGGGAAAATGTTCAAAACACTATTAAGTTTGAAGGTCCATCAGCGTCTGCACACTGGACAAAAACCCTATTCTTGTGATCAGTGTGGCCAGAGCTTTGCCCAGTTAGTTCATCTTCAGGTGCATCAGTTTGGGCACAGTGGAAAAAAACCATTCCTCTGTGAAGAGTGTGGAAAGACCTTCACTCACCGAAGTCCTTTGAAAAGACACCAATACACCCACACGGGAGAAAAACCATTCCCCTGTGATGAGTGTGGAAAAAGGTTCTCTCACTTAGGGAACTTGAAAATGCACCAGCGTATTCACACAGGAGAAAAACCATTCCCCTGTAATAACTGTGGAAAACGCTTCGTCCAAGCAATTCATTTACAGAAACACAAGTGCATGCCACAGGTGTAGGAAGCATCCTGCCCTACATCGGCACTTCCACAAATGTTTATCAACCCATTAAAATAATTTGCAAGCATATTAACATGTTGTCATTCTAATTTCATTTTCAAATGAAAGCCAATGACAGGGAGATATTTTCTTTCTTTTCTAAGTGCATGTCTCATGTGTCTTAGTTATTGCTTCTTTTGATAGAGTTTTCAGATGCACTGATCAAAGCTTCACTCTCTGCAACTTGGCAGAATTGTGAGGATTTTGTTTGACTAGAGGATTTTGTGCTGCAATTCTGGATGAGGTGCTGACAAATTAATTATCAGACAACTAACTGAACCAAATGTTTACATTTTCCCCTTGCACTGTCTCTGCTCTGCTCCAAATGAAGATGCTCTAATTCTTTTTTTTTTTCATTAAACCTGACTCGAGTCAACACTCACAGCCTGATAACTGGCTTTTCAAGCTCTGAAGTTTGGTGTTGCAGATCTCTCGGCACACCTCAGCCTGGGAGAAAAGATTTGCATTCCTCAGGTGAAACCATGCGTGTTTATTGTAGTAACACCTAATTTTCTGCTGAAGGATGGCCTCAAGAAGTGCAAAGGTCTTAAAACTGTACCAGTGGAATTAGTGTGTTACAGGTGCCAGATATCCTTACAGCTGTTTCTGTTCAGACGTTTACTGTAAGCCACGAACGTCCCAAACCACAAACATGGATGCCTAAATATGATTGAAGATTGTGCTCGTACATGAAAGCATACTCTCTGAATATTACAACATCAATCTCATAACTGCCATGGAAACAACACAGGGGCTATTATTCGTATGATTACCGAGCTGGAGCAGATCGGTGGATGCTTAGATGAATGGGCAAGTAGAAGGATGCATGGTGTATTATATGTCTAGTGGGTATGTGTTAACAGATGGGATTGCAAAGCTTAGATGAGTCCCTTGAATTGGTTTGTCATAATATCGATAGCTGAGGATAGGCACAGTGATGCTGTTTATTGATTGGTTTTGGCTAGATCAGGGGTCGGCAACCTTTCTATCTGTTAAGAAATATACTCTAAAACACTTCTTCAGTAAAGACTCAGAGAAGAGAAACACACAGAACTTCTTGCTAGCAAGGGCAGTCTCCAGAACAGACTCGCACTGAGAAACTGCCCCGGTCTTTATTTATATGCTTCAGTGGGCGTTTGTTCCATACATTGAAATGTGGAGCTGTACGTGTGTGTGGTGTGTGTAGTGTGTGTGGTGGGTCAGAGTGTGACCCCATAAATGACTTCCCTACACCTGCTGGTCTCGAAGTCCAGCAGTTCATCAAACCAAAAGGCACTTAGACTAAGACAGATATAGCTACGTTAATTCTACCGTAAAACAATAAGACAAGGTACGACCTCTCCCATACTCCTAGGATGTGGGTGTGAACACCCTGGAATGTTACAGACATTCTTTCAATATGCCACCAACTATATACTTCTAAACACAAATGATTACATGCAGTATTCTACCATATGCAAACTTATATCATTAAAAGATTATACTGACTACTAAGTACAATTTTCCTATTGACACGATCTAAAAGCCATCTAAAATTTTCTCAGAAGTCAATGTGCCATATGATGTATTAGCAATAAATTTAATAATGCTTTATATTAACAGTCACACACTATATAAAACAACTTTATAGAACTATATTTGTTCGTAGATGTTGGTGTTACACCCCTGAAAACAGGGGGGAAAGAATTACGAGAGTGATTATGACTTGCGTCTCTCATGCAGTAGTTTATTGCAGTGAGGAGAACGCGCGAAAGCCCTCTAGTGGAGAATAGAGACACTACTAATCGATCCCAGAAAAGGCTTACTAGCCAATCACTGATGTATAGATTGTAGTTCTCTTAAGTAATATGAAAGCAATTAATATAACATGAAAAATAATAAACTCTTAACCATTTTCTTACCATATTTACATTATTTTCGTCCTCATATCAACTGATATGAATTTGTATTAACTGAACAGCATATGCAGTAGTCCTTCAACCTGTCACACTTGCAGCTATCAGCGAATAGTTATCTACGGTGGCCCCTAGAGACAAAGCATGTATAAACTCCAAAACACTTACAAATTCCAAATAGCACGCACAAACTCCTCAACACATACAAAATCCAAAACACATGCAAACTCCAAAACACATGCAAAATCCAAAACACATGCAAAATCCAAAACACATGCAAAATCCAAGACACGTACAAAATCCAAGACACGTACAAGCTCCAAAACACATACAAAATCCAAAACACGTACAAAATACAAAACACGTGCAAAATCCAAAACACGTGCAAACTCCAAAACACGTGCAAACTCCAAAACACGTACAAAATTCAAAACACGTACAAAATTCAAAACACGTACAAAATTCAAAACACATGCAAAATCCAAAACACGTGCAAACTCCAAAACACATACAAAATCCAAAACACGTACAAAATTCAAAACACATGCAAACTCCAAAACACATACAAAATCCAAAACACGTGCAAAATACAAAACACGTACAAAATTCAAAACACGTGCAAACTCCAAAACACATACAAAATCCAAAACACGTACAAAATTCAAAACACGTACAAAATTCAAAACACGTACAAAATCCAAAACACATGCAAAATCCAAAACACGTACAAAATCCAAAACACGTGCAAACTCCAAAACACATACAAAATCCAAAACACGTACAAAATTCAAAACACATGCAAACTCCAAAACACATACAAAATCCAAAACACGTGCAAAATCCAAAACACGTACAAAATTCAAAACACGTGCAAACTCCAAAACACATACAAAATCCAAAACACGTACAAAATTCAAAACACGTGCAAACTCCAAAACACATACAAAATCCAAAACACGTACAAAATTCAAAACACATGCAAACTCCAAAACACATACAAAACCCAAAACACATGCAAAATCCAAAACACGTGCAAAATCCAAAACACGTACAAAATTCAAAACACATGCAAAATACAAAACACGTACAAAATCCAAAACACGTACAAAATCCAAAACACGTGCAAAATCCAAAACACGTACAAAATTCAAAACACATGCAAACTCCAAATCACAACGGAAGTGCTCCAGGACGCTAGGGGCAGTGTTGAGCTCGATTTGTAAAATAAACGGCAAGTTTGTTGCAAACACATGGGCTCTAGTCTCCGTTGCGCTTCCCAGGTTGCCTAGCAACTATGATACTAACAGCTGGAAACGTGTCATACAACTTTTTTTGACAGAAATGAAGGAGAACATATTTTTTTTTCATTTGTTTGTTTGTTTCTACAAGAGCTTTGTGTGATTTGATAAGTATCTGAGGCTGAGACCACAGGACAGTAAAACATGATTTTTGGGCTTCATTTCTGTACTGAACAGTCATTTAAGATTAGCTAGTAAATAACAATTAGCTAATGTTGTTCATGAGACTAAAGTCATATCACTTTGGTAATGTAAATATAATATGGCCAATATTATGGTTATTATATTAGTCATTATTAGGTATTACAGCAGTGAACATGAACTCTTTGTCAAATACTGAGCTTCAGTACAGATTCAAGTTGCAGTTATTTACATGTCTTACCACCTTAAATCTTCACTCAAAGACAAGTATATAGGAATGACTGCCAAATTTATTTGCCACTGAAGCCGAAGGATGGCATCTGAATAAAACCTCTCTTGACATGCCTAGATGACATTAAAGCTTGGTTGGCTCTAAACTTTTTAAATTTGAATGAAAAGAAAACAGATTTGTTGGTGTTTGGACCCAGTGGCCCCTGTGAGTCCTCTTCTTTTCATTTGGAACCCCTGGAGGTTTATTTTAAACCTGTTGTTACTGCCCTTGGTTTTAAGTTGGACCAGTCCATTTTTATCATTTAAGGCGACTGGCAAGAGTGAAATCGTTTCTTTCTAGGCAGCACTTTGAAACCGTGATCCATGCTTTTATTTCTTCCCCTGTGGACTACTGTAACGCACTTTATGTGGGGGTCAGTCAGTTGTTACTCTGACATCTGCAGCTGGTTCAAAATGTATATTGACAGTGCATAGGTGTATCATATATAAGAGACAAATGTTGTTCCTTCAGTATGTTGGCATTACTAAATTTGGCTCAAATGCTTACATACATGTGTAAAAAGAAAATGTACAAGCTGTGAGCTGTTTCAAATCAAATCACTTTTATTGTCACATCACATGTGCAGGTACATTGGTACAGCACATGTGAGTGAAATTCTTGTGTGCGAGCTTCACAAGCAACAGAGTTGTGCAAAATACAATAATGTAAACAAGCAAAATACAAGAATGGCTACTAATAAATATTTGTACAATATATAATAGTATATATATGTTTCTGATAAAATGAAGAGTAGACTGATGTATTAAATATTCCTTTATTGGGTGAGAAAATCAGACCATGTCATAACTGCTTTAAGTCATACAGAATAGATATCAGAGCTTTAAACAGGCTGACGTCTGCTAAATTGGTCAAACTGGGCAGAAAGTATACAAACACATAACATCCTTATAGAATATGATGTAACACTATAGATCAACTTAGCTCAGAATATATAAAGCATATAAACAATTACAGCAATATGATGCAACAAACACAGCAGTGCTACTGATCCAAAATCCTCAAAGCTTCATAGAACTGAAACAAACATTTATTTTTAGCTCCATTCTGCTGCTGATACATACTTTAGGTTTCTGAACATTGAACTTGTTGCTGCCTTTCATAGTGTGTAACTTGAAGGCCCTGAGTACTTTCTCTCACACTGAAAACACTGGGATGATAACATTATTTGAACATTACCTAATAAGACTGATTCAGGACAGACAATTAGTTATTTTAAACTTTTCTAGCAGTCCTTCACAAACAGGGAACAGTCTGTCTATTCTCTCCATCTGTCAGCTGCTGCTGGCTCTTCCTCCTCCTCTTCCTCACATACTGCTGAGATTGTCCTGGTGGATCATCAGGGGTGCAAAGCCTCACAGATGATGTAATGCAGTGGGTCCCTCAGTCTGTCCTCACTCTGGACACTTGCAGGTGTCACACATAGAAATCAAATGTGTGATAAGCTGCAGGATTCAAACACAAGTGTGACTTATAAATACATGTTCATACTTTTATTCCACAATCAGAGAGAAAAAAACAGAGAGAGAGTGCAGGACAGACAGGTGACAGTCTCAGGTGTACACACTGCTACAAAACAGCACCAGAGAAGGAGGATTTAGTGTTTGTGTCATTACGAGTGCTAAACAAGAAGAGTTCCCAGATGGTACAGTGGACACATGTGTGACTCCTGTGATTAAAGCATCTTTCTTTCAGCTTAAGGAGTGAACCGTCAGCTGACTGACATGACTGACTTTAATTACGCATAAAATCATCACATTCTCTGTAAGATTAAAGTCAGCTATTGAACGGCAAATATTTTGAAGTGAAGGCTTTAAAACCAAGTTAGTACAAACGTCGCTAATGTCACATAACTTTCCCGACATGTTGCCAACAGTAATGTTTTAATGTTCTTCATTATAAAAACATTTGCGCATAAATAAGTGACATAATATTCAGTACTTACTTCTGGAAGTTTACTCTTCGTCCGCTCCGCTTCCGCCGTTTTTTTTCGGCAAAATTATCCAAACCACCGCCGCGCTATGAAGTCTGGGATATGTTGGGCCATGAAGGCTACACAGACCCATCCTTAAAATTCAGGGAAATTAAGGACACATTTGAGGGCCGCATTTCGAGCAGCCTTTGAATTGGGACAGTCTTTGTCGTGTCGCTGTGACATAATCAGCCTTAAAATGCGGCCTTTAAGGCTGCAGACCCCAAATCCGGTCATTGGTACTTCCTGGCTTGTGTAGTTACTAGGTAACAAAAGCTCAACACTGCCCCTAGCGTCCTGGAGCACTTCCGTTGTGTTTTGGAGTTTGCGCGTGTTTTGGGGTTTGCGCGTGTTTTGGGGTTTGCACGTGTTTTGGATTTTGCACGTGTTTTGTATTTTGCACGTGTTTTGGATTTTGTACGTGTTTTGTATTTTGCATGTGTTTTGTATTTTGCACGTGTTTTGTATTTTGCATGTGTTTTGGAGTTTGCACGTGTTTTGGATTTTGTACGTGTTTTGGATTTTGCACGCGTTTTGGATTTTGTACGCGTTTTGGATTTTGTACGTGTTTTGTATTTTGTACGTGTTTTGTATTTTGCATGTGTTTTGGATTTTGCATGTGTTTTGGATTTTGTACGCGTTTTGGATTTTGTACGTGTTTTGTATTTTGTACGTGTTTTGTATTTTGCATGTGTTTTGGATTTTGCATGTGTTTTGGATTTTGTAAGTGTTTTGGAGTTTGCACGTGTTTTGTATTTTGCACGTGTTTTGTATATTGTACGTGTTTTGTATTTTGTACGTGTTTTGTATTTTGCATGTGTTTTGTATTTTGTACGTGTTTTGGAGTTTGCATGTGTTTTGGATTTTGTACGTGTTTTGGAGTTTGCATGTGTTTTGTATTTTGTACGTGTTTTGTCTTTTGCATGTGTTTTTTATTTTGTAAGTGTTTTGGAGTTTGCACGTGTTTTGGATTTTGTAAGTGCTTTGGAGTTTGCACGTGTTTTGTATTTTGTACGTGTTTTGGATTTTGCATGTTTTTTATATTTTGTACGTGTTTTGTCTTTTGCATGTGTTTTTTATTTTGTAAGTGTTTTGGAGCTTGCATGTGTTTTGGATTTTGCACGTGTTTTGGATTTTGTAAGTGTTTTGGAGTTTGTACGTGCTTTGTCTCTAGGGGCCACCGTAGTTATCAGCTATTTTGAAACAAAAAAATACACTTTTTATCCATAACAAGAAATCTATAACAGCAAATGAACTGTACAGCAGAAAATGCAAATGCTATTTATGGTCTCCTCACAATAATGATAAGAAAAATAAACTGGGCCAATATGGCATGTTGGTTAATACAGAGATACACATGTTAATGTGATCTCTGGTCTCCCACTCAGAGACACAGGTCTCCGAGTGTCCAGCATTCAGACGGCTGCCTAAGGACACTCTTCATGTGAGAGAAAATCTGCTCACACAGATATGTAGAGCCAAATACTGTCAATGAGGCCTCTGCAATGTTCTAAAGACAGTTAAGCTTGTCAGGTAGTGATGTCCAGCAGGTGAAAATGCAGCTCCATGAACACACACAGCTGTGGATTCCAGCTGCGTTCGTAGTTCTGCAAACTTCGACCCCCACAGAGTCGAGCTCTTTAGTTCAATCAGCTGCATTTGGATGTCCTCTGTGTCCAGCCAGTTAATGCGGGACAAATCCAGCTGCTCATTAAAGCTTTCTGATGAGAGCATGAGGGTGGGAATGGATGTTTGTGTCTGTGTGTGCCTGTATGTCTGTGTCTATATGTCAGGTTGGGTATCAGACGCCACCTCTCTGGGGACGCCTCAGGCCCTCCAAGGTTTGGAGGCCTATCTCCACCCACCACCACTTCCCCTGCCAGTGGCGGACTCCCTCAGGTGTCGGTGTGTTGGTGGTTCTTTGTGTCTGGGGGTGGGCGTCCGGGTACACACCGGCTCACTCCTTGGCGGCCGCTTGTCGGGGCCTGGGGCCTGGGGCTCGCTCGGGCCCCTTTGGAGGTGGGGTGCCCCCGGCCTCTCGACCTGGGGCTCGGTCACTCAGGCGCAGCTGGGGGCCGGCGGAGCTCACGGGCGCGTCACTGCAACTCCCCCTGACTTCTGCTCCGCGGCTGCTGGGCGAGCCCTCATCTGGGACTCTCCTCAGCTCTTACTGGAACAGTGGCGCGGCTGCCCCTCTGTTGGTCTTCCATGGTCTCTTGTGTTCTGGGGGCCTCTGGATGTCTGGAGTTTTGATCTCCTCCATACCCGCTTCACACCCTGGAGGACGGGGCTGTGGCCCCCCCACACTCCCTAGCAGATCATTACATGGAGAAACCTTTGGAATGCAAGCATGCTGATCCACACAGGTATGCACACATGGGTATTCACAGACGCGGACTAAAGCTTTCTTGGCTGCTACCTCAAAGCACACTGTGCGCTGTCTATCTTGCGTGCTGCACAATATCGTTTATTATTTAGTAAATATTGATATCTATGGCTAGCTAGTTTATTGTGATGGTGCTTTGTTTTCTCTATTATTATGTTGCTCTTTGTTGTTTGCTGTCTCCTCTGTTTGTTTTTTTTGTTTGTTTTTTTTTTCTCCATACAGGTGACCCAGGAGTTCTTTTTTTTTTTTTTTCTCTCTCTCTTCCCCCCCCTTCTCACCGTCTCTTCTCCCCTTTGGTTTTCTTTCTTTCTCTCCCCCTCTTTCTCTCATTCATTCCCCCTGTCCTATTTATTAAAATCACGTAATGTCGCATACTGCTGTTTCTGATGTCATTTAAAAGAAAAAAAAAAAAAAGCTTTCTGATGTGATTTGAGAAGAAAACATTGGTCCATACACCTGAAAGTCCCGAAAACACATTTTGAATTCTGTCTCGAGTCTACAGATGTATCCGTGTATTTCCGTGGTGCTGATGCTGCACTGAGCTGAAAGCTCCTGAAGCATTTGAAGTGTCGGAATGTGGAAATTTCAACATTGCTTGAAAAAACTGCCAGCTAGCAACGTCCCTCTTATTTTTAGCCAATTACAAGTTGAATCTGGTAGTTGGGCTTGTTAGCTAAGATACTGTCATTAAGAAGCGGCACAACTAATGTGTCTATGCGAGCTAATTTGCGATGTGCACCGCTGGCCCGGCCATTTATTTTTTAATGCACCTTCTCAGATTACTTCACTGCGTGTCGTGCCCAGGGCTGGACTGGGACAAAAAAAATCGGCCCTGGCATTTTGACTAGAGACCGGCCCACCAGGTATTAAAGCTATAAAGCCTTTGAATGAAAACAAACGCTGTTGTGACAGTGATGTACAGTCTTGTTGGTATATGTATATATCTATACATTTTACATTAGATAAAAACTGCGATTTGATTATCTTAAGATAATTATTTATTAAAAGCTAGACATTTTAAATGAGAATAAGAAAAAAAAGTATTTCTTTGTGCCCCCCTTTCCCTGTTAATGCCCTACCTGGCCCCCTGGCAACACTTTGCTAGACCCGCCCCTGTACACATAGCCGTCAGCTACGTACAAAATGTATTACCCTGCTAAAAGAGTTCCCTCATCATCTTTTAAGACAGAGCTTCCCAAAGTGTGGGGACCGCCCCCTAGGGGGGGGGCGCAGAGCCATGGCAGGGGGGGCGCGGTATGAAAAGGAAAAAGCAAAAACAAAGAAACAATGCTTGTACACTGCTAGCACGGGGCGCCCACACAAACGCAAATCAGGAGATGAAGCATCGCTGAATATGTTTCCAAACCAACTTCATTCTAAGCCAAAGACTAGAAAGCATATCTTCCCTTTGGCTTCACCTGCACAAGTGCCAAGGTAGGTCTCCCCTGCTTAATTGGTTTTACCTTCGTCGTGAGCACGCGCTGGGCTCTCCAAATTATGGACAAACAGTATCCCACATTCTTGATTTTTAGTTCACAAACACTTCTTGTAATGACTAACTACTCCTGACATTTTGGAGATGTTAGCTCTTTATACAGTAAAGTTACAGTGGGATAGTCAGATTAACAGTAACAGTATTTTGTCATTCTGTCTGCCATTCTATCTGCCATTCTGCAATTCATCTCATGTAAACAATAACGTACCGCACAGCGTGACGTGAAAAAAGGCACATACCTTTGACGTTGAGTGACGAACTCGGTATTCCTCGTCCACACGTAAACGCAAAAAAGGAGTTTAAAAAAAAAAATCTCCGTTTTAGGTGATTCCAAATGCCATTTAGGTGTGGACGAAACAGCTGCATTTTCAAAAATACCTGTATAGGTGTTGTTTGTCGTTCAATAATGACTCAGGGTTCGTGAATATCATCGAGCATCATTTACTTCGAAACAAAGCAACCATTACACGTTAGTCATTCCATTCCCGGGGGCGGGTTCCCTCCTCTTGCTTCCCGTCTCACTGCGTGCATGCGCAGCATACTAATACGGAACAGGTATATTAAAGCAGCATTAATGAACAACATTGGTCAGATGTTCTACATCCCCTCTCTTTAGCTTATGGCTGTATAAACTGCTAACAACACCTTTAGCAATAACACGTTAACAACATGTCCATATCATAACATTCTAGCCTAAACATTAACAAATTACTTCACACCTTGAACTGTGTCATTGGTAAGGACACGGAGAGCATTTAACTTTGCTGACATCACATCACTTGTACTGTCCACTTTTTTTTTTCTTTTTTGTGTTACTGTCCATCTCTAATGCCTTAGTGTTCATACTTGGGGTTTGGTTTGCAGACCCTCCCAGATCGTGTGATGTAAGCATCACGTGCCGGGCGACAGGGGGACTGGACTGGGGTTTGTGTGAAGTGTTGCGTGTGGCTATGTGTTTGTTCGTCGGTTTGTGTCACGGGTTCTTGGATGTGCTGTGGGGAGTCAGTGGTAGGTGGTTGGGCTGCGGTGTAATCATCACGGGAATCTCCGTGTGGTGGTGGCGGTTCAGAGACTGGGAGGATATGTCTGCGGTTTCGCCTGTACTCTCCAGCTCCTGACTGGACGATGTACGATCTGGGCTCTTCGCGGGCTTCCTTGATGGTTCCTAAGGAGTCATGTCCTTGACGCGTTTGCATCCGCACAACCTCACCTGGCATGAGGGGGCGGAGGGGTCTGCTGGACTTGTCATAGTATCTCTTTTGTGCCTGGCGCTTGTGAAGTAGGTTTGTTTTAACTGTTCTGTTGCTTTTGGGGCTGGGAACGAGCAGACGTCTACACACGGGTAGGGTCGTGCGCGTCTGTCTTGACATCAGCCTTTCAGCTGGGGAACCTAATGTGTTGTCTCGTGGCACGTTGCGGAGATTGAGTAGGTTAAGGAAGACATCCGTTCCATCTCTCTTTGATCTTTCCATCAACTGCTTTGCACTGCGAACCGCACGTTCAGCCAATCCAGTGGCCTGCGGGTATTCTGGGCTACTTGTCACATGAACAAAGTCCCATGCTGAAGCAAAGTCTGCAAAGCGTTGGCTGGTGAACTGAGTGCCGTTTTCTGATATTACTTTGTGCGGGCTGCCATGGACAGAAAAGTGTCTTTTGAGCTTTGTGATGACAGTGTTGGCGGTTAGGTCTGGAAGCAGGTCTACTTCGAACCAACCTGAGTAAGAGTCGACTACAACCAGGTGATGTTGTCCGTTCCACTCGAAGATGTCGGTGGCGACGGTTGACCAGGGTAGGTCCGGCACTGGATGTAGCTTTAACGGCTCTTTCTGTTGATGTGGCCTTGTGCTGTTGCACACTGGACACGCAGCTGTTTCTTGCTCAATATCTGCTGTCATTGTGGGCCAAAACACAATGCCACGGGCCCTGCGTTTAGTAGCTTCCATGCCTGGGTGCCCTCTGTGGAGGATGACGATATAATCTTTTTGCAAAGATTTAGGAATCACTGTTTTCAGCCCTTTCATGACAATGCCATCTTCTAGAGTGAGTTCGTCTCGATATGGGTGGTATTGACGAAGTTCTGTGGGCAGCTGAGTTTGTCTGCAAGGCCATCCTCTCATTATGACAGTGCTCAGTTTCTGTAGCTCTGGATCTGAGGCAGTATGTTCCTTTAGCTGCATCAGCCTGTAAGAAGAGATTTGCTGGATCGACATGATCTCGTAGTCAGCTGTTTCATCACTGTTCTGATCCGTCGAGGTTGTGGGAGCACGGGATAAAGTGTCGGCGAGGTACATCTGCGAGCCTTTTTTGTACACTATCTGAAAGTTGTACTTTTGCAGCCTAAGCATCATGCGTTGCAGTCTGGCTGGAGCTGAATGTATTGGCTTGTTCAAGATAGTGACTAATGGCTGATGATCGGTTTCAATTTGGATTTGTTTCCCATAGATGTAATCATTAAACTTGGAACAACCAAATACGACTGCAAGAAGCTCCTTCTCAATCTGCGCATAGCGCGTTTCTGTCTGTGTCAGAGTACGAGATGAGTAGGCAATCGGGGCGCCTTCTTGGAGGCATGCAGCCCCGAGTCCATGCTGCGATGCGTCACACGTTAGCGTGACGGGTTTCTTTACGTCGTAGTATCTGAGGGTAGGAGGACTGATCAGGCTTCGTTTTAAAGCATGGAATGCATCTTGATGCTGCTTGAGCCAACACCACTGTACGTCTTTGCACGTTAGCTCCCGAAGTGGGGCTGAAAGCTCGCTGAAATTAGGAATGAACTTTCCTAGGTAATTAATCATCCCTAAGAAGCGTTGGAGAGCTGTGACGTTTTCAGGTGTGGGCATCTCTTCAATTGCTTTGGTCTTTGCTGGGTCAGGCTTCAAGCCCTCGCTTGTGAAGACGTGGCCAACGTAGCAGGCTTCTTTGAGACTGAATTTGCACTTCAGGGGGTTAAGTCTCAGCTTGACTTCCCTTGCACGGTCGAGTACTTTTCTGAGATTGTGTTCATGCTCTTTCATATCTCTTCCACCGATGAGTATGTCATCGACAATGATAGCACAGGGGTATCCAGCAAAGATCTGCTCCATTGCACGCTGGAACACCTCACTGGCTGAGTTTATTCCATATGGCATTCTTAGAAAGCGGAATCTGCCAAACGGTGAGCTGAAAGTTGTGAGCATGGATGATTGGTGGTCAAGTGTTATCTGCCAAAAGGAGCATTTCCACTTCCTTAGTCACATGGTGGACTTCTTTGTTTAGTGTGATTAATTGTAAGTGAAGTGAGTCTGGTAAGCCAAGTAGGGGTTGTACGTCTCGTTTCACTATGAAGAACTGCAGAGGGTAGTCCTTGCCTGCAGAGTGGCATGAGAGTGTTGCTGTGCCAGCTGTTTGAATTTCCTCTCCCCCATATGCCACCAGTTTAGTGTTTCGTGATGGCATGAGTTTTTCATCATGTCTCAGTTGTTCAAAAAGGTTAGCTGGCATGACATTACATTTGGCGCCAGTGTCCACTTTGAGCTCTAAGGGTTTTCCATTAATATGCACCGTGGTGAAAATGTCATTCTTGTATGGAAAGCAGGGATTTATAGTGTCTATGTCAATTCCATTCACATAGAACATTTCTTCATCGCTGCCGTGCGCCTGCATTTCAATGTGATTTACGGGTCTCTTTTTGAATTGCTGTGTTTGTGATGACTTGCAGCATTTCTGGAAATGATTCCATTTTTGGCACTTATGGCATTGCTGGCCATATGCTGGGCATTTGTCCCTTTTTGCCTCGTGGCAAGGGGGGGCGCAGTTGTTACAGTTTGTGATTGCGTGAGCGAGCCTATGTTCTGGATGCGTTGCACGCCGTTCATTGCCTGTCTTTGTCTTGACTTTGTGTGGATTCTTTTTCTTTATTGTGTGATGCAAAGTGTCGACCTTTGCCGCCATTTGCTTTGGAGCCGCTAGAGCTTTCGTATGTCGATCTGTCTGCTCGAATATCTGGCACATTTCAATTGCTTTACTCAAAGTTAAGTCGCTGTCGCGCAGCAATTGCTTTCTCATGCTGTCGCTGTTTATGCCACAAACGAGTCTATCTCTGATGAGCTCGTCTTTAAGCTGGCCAAATTTACAACTGCCTGCCTTATTTTTTAAGTCACTCACATAAGACTCAATTGTTTCATCTGGCCGTTGGTTTCTGGTGTTAAACTTGTGCCTTTCCATTGTTATGTTTGTTTGGGGATTACAGAGTTCACGAAATTTGCGCTTTAGGCATTCCGGGTCTTCTCTCGATTCTGCTTCGGTCACCAGTCGTCTGTGTTCTCCTTCCCCCGCGTGCACAGCGGGTGCATAAACGAATGCGCGCTCCCGCTCGATGGCTTCAGAGCCGGCTAGGTTTAGCAGGATGAACGCTCTGGTCCGAGGATCCTTATCAGAATGAGCAGCGGCTATAAATATGTCGTATTCCTGCTCGAATATACGCCACTTCTCGGCGATGTTTCCACAAAACACCAATGGGTCTGGTCTACGGAATCCGTCCGACATGGTCGTTGACGTTTAATAGCCTCTTGCTACGATAGCCTAGCAACGCTAGCTGGTTACTTGCTTGCTTCGTCCGTAAAGTGCTGGGAAAACTTTAGTCTTACCACTCCGTCGGCAGTGCTGGAGTAGATGACCGAACCACAACTTCTGACACCATGTTTGTCGTTCAATAATGACTCAGGGTTCGTGAATATCATCGAGCATCATTTACTTCGAAACAAAGCAACCATTACACGTTAGTCATTCCATTCCCGGGGGCGGGTTCCCTCCTCTTGCTTCCCGTCTCACTGCGTGCATGCGCAGCATACTAATACGGAACAGGTATATTAAAGCAGCATTAATGAACAACATTGGTCAGATGTTCTACAGGTGTGGACCTAGCGTAAAAGTGTTGGTAGTTTATTTTCTTACTACCTGTAATTTATTGCAGATTACTTGTATTTGCTTAATTGTTTACTAAATGTTTGCGGTGTGAAATAAACCGCAATGGAGCAAAATATGGGTGTGTGTGGTTGGAGGATGTGTTCGTGCGTGCGTGAGCGCGCAAGGGGGGGCGCGAACATTTTTCTTGTAAAACAAATGGGGGCCCAGCAAAAAAAGTTTGGGAACCACTGGTTTATTTGATGTAAAACTTCAGTGCATGGTCGCAGGGATCAGCTGACACAGATTCCTGTTAAGGCTGGTTAGTTATTTAATGGTTTCGGCTTAGTTTATTTTATCCAAAACTTAAGTGCACAGTCGCTGGGATCAGCTGACACAGATCTCCGGCACAGGCTGGTTAGTTATTTAATGGTTTCGGCTTAGTTTATTTTATCCAAAACTTAAGTGCACGGTCGCAGGGATCAGCTGACACAGATCTCCGGCACAGGCTGGTTAGTTATTTAATGATTTCGGCTTAGTTTATTTTATCTAAATCTTCAGTGCACTGAAGTTGCAGTTGCAGTTGAAGTTTTAGATCAAATAAACTAAGCTGAAACCATTAAATAACTAACCAGCCTGTGCCTGCGATCTGTGTCAGCTGATACCTGCGACCGTGCACTGAAGTTTTAGATAAACTAAGCTGAAACCATTAAATAACTAACCAGCCTGTGCCTGCGATCTGTGTCAGCTGATACCTGCGACCGTGCACTGAAGTTTTAGATAAACTAAGCTGAAACCATTAAATAACTAACCAACCTGTGCCAGCGATCTGTGTCAGCTGATCCCTGCGACCGTGCACTGAAGTTTTAGATGAACTAAGCTGAAACCATTAAATAACTAACCAGCCTGTGCCAGCGATCTGTGTCAGCTGATCCATGCGACAGTGCACAAAAGTTTTAGACAAAATAAACTAAGTTGAAACCATTAAATAACTAACCAGTGTGTGTCAGGGATCTGTGTTAGCTGATCCCTGCAACTGTGCACTGAAGTTTTACAGAAAATAAAGTAAGCTGAAACAATTAAATAACTAACCAGCCTGTGCCAGGGATCTGTGTCAGCTGATCCCTGCAACCGTGCACTGAAGTTTTAGAGAAAATAAACTAAGTTGAAACCATTAAATAACTAACCAGCGTGTGTCAGGGATCTGTGTCAGCTGATCTTTGCGACCATGCACTGAAGTCTTAGATCAAATAAACTAACCTGAAACCATTTAAATAACTAACCAGCCTGTGACAGCGATCTGTGTCAGCTGATCCCTGCAACCGTGCACTGAAGTTTTAGATAAACTAAGCTGAAACCATTAAATAACTAACCAGCCTGTGCCAGCGATCTGTGTCAGCTGATCCCTGCAACCGTGCACTGAAGTTTTAGATAAAATAAACCAAACCGAAACCATTAAATAACTAACCAGCCTGTGCCAGCGATCTGTGTCAGCTGATTCCTGCAACCGTGCACTGAAGTTTTAGATAAACTAAGTTGAAACCATTAAATAACTAACCAGCCTGTGCCAACGATCTGTGTCAGCTGATCCCTGCAACCGTGCACTGAAGTTTTAGATAAACTAAGCTGAAACAATTAAATAACTAACCAGCCTGTGCCAGCGATCTGTTTCAGCTGATCTTTGCGAATGTGCACTGAAGTCTTAGATCAAAATAAACTAAGCTGAAACCACGAAATAACTAACCAGCCTGTGCCAGCGATCTGTGTCAGCTGATCCCTGCAACCGTGCACTTACGTCTTAGATCAAATAAACTAAGCTGAAACCATTAAATAACTAACCAGCCTGTGCCAGCGATCTGTGTCAGCTGATCCCTGCAACCATGCACTTACGTCTTAGATCAAATAAACTAAGCTGAAACCATTAAATAACTAACCAGCCTGTGCCAGCGATCTGGGTCAGCTGATCCCTGCGAACGTGGACTGAAGTTTTAGATCAAATAAACAAAGCTGAAACCATTAAATAACTAACCAGCGATCTGTGTCAGCTGATCTCTGCGACCGTGCACTGAAGTTTTAGATAAAATAAACTAAGCTGAAACCATTAAATAACTAACCAGCGATCTGTGTCAGCGGATCCCTGCGACCGTGCACTGAAGTTTAAGATAAAATAAACTAAGTTGAAACCATTAAATAACTAACCAGCCTGTGCAAGGGATCTGTGCCAGCGATCTGTTTCAGCTGATCTTTGCGAACGTGCACTGAAGTCTTAGATCAAATAAACTAACCTGAAACCATTAAATAACCAACCAGCCTGTGCGAGCGATCTGTGTCAGCTGATCCCTGCAACCGTGCACTGAAGTTTCAGAGAAAATAAACTAAGTTGAAACAATTAAATAACTAACCAGCCTGTGCCAGGGATCTGTGTCAGCTGATCTTTGCGACCATGCACTGAAGTCTTAGATCAAATAAACTAACCTGAAACCATTAAATAACTAACCAGCCTGTGCGAGCGATCTGTGTCAGCTGATCCCTGCAACCGTGCACTGAAGTTTTAGATCAAATAAACTAAGCTGAAACCATTAAATAACCAACCAGGTTGTGCCAGAGATCTGTGTCAGCTGATCCCTGCAACCGTGCACTGAAGTTTTAGATCAAATAAACTAAGCTGAAACCATTAAATAACCAACCAGGCTGTGCCAGAGATCTGTGTCAGCTGATCCCTGCGAACGTGGACTGAAGTTGTAGATCAAATAAACAAAGCTGAAACCATTAAATAACTAACCAGCGATCTGTGTCAGCTGATCCCTGCAACCGTGCACTGAAGTTTTAGAGAAAATAAACTAAGTTGAAACCATTAAATAACTAACCAGCGTGTGTCAGGGATCTGTGTCAGCTGATCTTTGCGACCATGCACTGAAGTCTTAGATCAAATAAACTAACCTGAAACCATTTAAATAACTAACCAGCCTGTGACAGCGATCTGTGTCAGCTGATCCCTGCGACCGTGCACTGAAGTTTTAGATAAACTAAGTTGAAACTATTAAATAACTAACCAGCCTGTGCAAGGGATCTGTGTCAGCTGATCCCTGCAACCGCGCACTGAAGTTTTAGATAAAGTTGGCTGAAACCATTAAATAACTAACCAGCCTGTACCAGCGATCTGTTTCAGCTGATCCCTGCAATCGTGCACTGAAGTTTTAGATCAAATAAACAAAGCTGAAACCATTAAATAACTAACCAGCGATCTGTGTCAGCTGATCTCGGCGACCGTGCACTGAAGTTTTAGATAAAATAAACTAAGCTGAAACCATTAAATAACTAACCAGCGATCTGTGTCAGCGGATCCCTGCGACCGTGCACTGAAGTTTAAGATAAAATAAACTAAGTTGAAACCATTAAATAACTAACCAGCCTGTGCAAGGGATCTGTGCCAGCGATCTGTTTCAGCTGATCTTTGCGAACGTGCACTGAAGTCTTAGATCAAATAAACTAACCTGAAACCATTAAATAACCAACCAGCCTGTGCGAGCGATCTGTGTCAGCTGATCCCTGCAACCGTGCACTGAAGTTTTAGATCAAATAAACTAAGCTGAAACCATTAAATAACCAACCAGGCTGTGCCAGAGATATGTGTCAGCTGATCCCTGCAACCGTGCACTGAAGTTTTAGAGAAAATAAACTAAGTTGAAACCATTAAATAAGTAACCAGCCTGTGCCAGGAATCTTTGTCAACTGATCCCTGCAACCGTGCACTGAATTTTTAGAGAAAATAAACTAAGTTGAAACAATTAAATAACTAACCAGCCTGTGCCAGGGATCTGTGTCAGCTGATCTTTGCGACCATGCACTGAAGTCTTAGATCAAATAAACTAACCTGAAACCATTAAATAACTAACCAGCCTGTGCGAGCGATCTGTGTCAGCTGATCCCTGCAACCGTGCACTGAAGTTTTAGATCAAATAAACTAAGCTGAAACCATTAAATAACCAACCAGGCTGTGCCAGAGATCTGTGTCAGCTGATCCCTGCAACCGTGCACTGAAGTTTTAGATCAAATAAACTAAGCTGAAACCATTAAATAACCAACCAGCCTGTGCCAGAGATCTGTGTCAGCTGATCCCTGCGAACGTGGACTGAAGTTGTAGATCAAATAAACAAAGCTGAAACCATTAAATAACTAACCAGCGATCTGTGTCAGCTGATCCCTGCAACCGTGCACTGAAGTTTTAGAGAAAATAAACTAAGTTGAAACCATTAAATAACTAACCAGCGTGTGTCAGGGATCTGTGTCAGCTGATCTTTGCGACCATGCACTGAAGTCTTAGATCAAATAAACAAAGCTGAAACCATTCAATAACTAACCAGCCTGTGCCAGCGATCTGTGTCAGCGGATCCCTGCGACCGTGCACTGAAGTTTTAGATAAAATAAACTAAGTTGAAACCATTAAATAACTAACCAGCCTGTGCAAGGGATCTGTGTCAGCTGATCCCTGCAACCGCGCACTGAAGTTTTAGATAAACTTGGCTGAAACCATTAAATAACTAACCAGCCTGTACCAGCGATCTGTTTCAGCTGATTCCTGCAATCGTGCGCTGAAGTTTTAGATCAAATAAACTAAGTTAAAAGCATTAAATAACTAACCAGCGTGTGTCAGGGATCTGTGTCAGCTGATCTTTGCGACCATGCACTGAAGTTTTAGAGAAAATAAACTAAGTTGAAACCATTAAATAACTAACCAGCGTGTGTCAGGGATCTGTGTCAGCTGATCTTTGCGACCATGCACTGAAGTCTTAGATCAAATAAACTAAGCTGAAACCATTCAATAACTAACCAGCCTGTGCCAGCGATCTGTGTCAGCGGATCCTTGCGACCGTGCACTGAAGTTTTAGATAAAATAAACCAAACCGAAACCATTAAATAACTAACCAGCCTGTGCCAGCGATCTGTGTCAGCTGATTCCTGCAACCGTGCACTGAAGTTTTAGATAAACTAAGCTGAAACCATTAAATAACTAGCCAGCCTGTGCCAGGGATCTGTGTCAGCTGATCCCTGCAACCGTGCACTGAAGTTTTAGATAAACTTGGCTGAAACCATTAAATAACTAACCAGCCTGTACCAGCGATCTGTTTCAGCTGATCCCTGCAACCGTGCACTGAAGTTTTAGATAAACTAAGCTGAAACCATTAAATAACTAACCAGCCTGTGCCAGCGATCTGTGTCAGCTGATCCCTGCAACCGTGCACTGAAGTTTTAGATAAAATAAACCAAACCGAAACCATTAAATAACTAACCAGCCTGTGCCAGCGATCTGTGTCAGCTGATTCCTGCAACCGTGCACTGAAGTTTTAGATAAACTAAGCTGAAACCATTAAATAACTAGCCAGCCTGTGCCAGGGATCTGTGTCAGCTGATCCCTACAACCGTGCACTGAAGTTTTAGATAAACTAAGCTGAATCCATTAAATAACTAGCCAGCCTGTGCCAGCGATCTGTTTCATCTGATCCCTGCAACCGTGCACTGAAGTTTTAGATAAACTAAGTTGAAACCATTAAATAACTAACCAGCCTGTGCCAACGATCTGTGTCAGCTGATCCCTGCAACCGTGCACTGAAGTTTTAGATAAACTAAGCTGAGACCATTAAATAACTAACCAGCCTGTGACAGCGATCTGTGTCAGCTGATCCCTGCAACCGTGCACTGAAGTTTTAGATCAAATAAACTAAGCTGAAACCATTAAATAACTAACCAGCCTGTGCCAGCGATCTGTGTCAGCTGATCCCTGCAACCGTGCACTTACGTCTTAGATAAAATAAACTAAGCTGAAACCATTAAATAACTAACCAGCCTGTGCCAGAGATCTGTGTCAGCTGATCCCTGCGAACGTGGACTGAAGTTTTAGATCAAATAAACAAAGCTGAAACCATTAAATAACTAACCAGCGATCTGTGTCAGCTGATCACTGCGACCGTGCACTGAAGTTTTAGATAAAATAAACTAAGTTGAAACCATTAAATAACTAACCAGCCTGTGCCAGCGATCCGTGTCAGCTGATCCCTGCAACCGTGCACTGAAGTCTTAGATCAAATAAACTAAGCTGAAACCATTAAATAACTAACCAGCCTGTGCCAGCGATCTGGGTCAGCTGATCCCTGCGAACGTGGACTGAAGTTTTAGATCAAATAAACAAAGCTGAAACCATTAAATAACTAACCAGCGATCTGTGTCAGCTGATCCCTGCGACCGTGCACTGAAGTTTAAGATAAAATAAACTAAGTTGAAACCATTAAATAACTAACCAGCGATCTGTGTCAGCGGATCCCTGCGACCGTGCACTGAAGTTTAAGATAAAATAAACTAAGTTGAAACCATTAAATAACTAACCAGCCTGTGCCAGGGATCTGTGCCAGCGATCTGTTTCAGCTGATCTTTGCGAACGTGCACTGAAGTCTTAGATCAAATAAACTAACCTGAAACCATTAAATAACCAACCAGGCTGTGCCAGAGATCTGTGTCAGCTGATCCCTGCGAACGTGGACTGAAGTTGTAGATCAAATAAACAAAGCTGAAACCATTAAATAACTAACCAGCCTGTGCCAGGGATCTGTGTCAGCTGATCTTTGCGACCATGCACTGAAGTCTTAGATCAAATAAACTAACCTGAAACCATTAAATAACTAACCAGCCTGTGCCAGCGATCTGTGTCAGCTGATCCCTGCGAACGTGGACTGAAGTTGTAGATCAAATAAACAAAGCTGAAACCATTAAATAACTAACCAGCGATCTGTGTCAGCTGATCACTGCGACCGTGCACTGAAGTTTTAGATCAAATAAACTAAGCTGAAACCACTAAATAACTAACCAGCCTGTGCCAGCGATCTGTGTCAGCTGATCCCTGCAACCGTGCACTGAAGTTTTAGAGAAAATAAACTAAGTTGAAACCATTAAATAACTAACCAGCGTGTGTCAGGGATCTGTGTTAGCTGATCCCTGCAACCGTGCACTGAAGTTTTAGAGAAAATAAACTAAGTTGAAACCATTAAATAACTAACCAGCCTGTGCCAGGGATCTGTGTCAGCTGATCTTTGCGACCATGCACTGAAGTCTTAGATCAAATAAACTAACCTGAAACCATTAAAATAACTAACCAGCCTGTGACAGCGATCTGTGTCAGCTGATCCCTGCAAGCGTGCACTGAAGTTTTAGATCAAATAAACTAAGCTGAAACCATTAAATAACTAACCAGCCTGTGCCAGGGATCTGTGTCAGCTGATCCCTGCAACCGTGCACTGAAGTTTTAGATAAACTAAGCTGAAACCATTAAATAACTAACCAGCCTGTGCCAGCGATCTGTTTCATCTGATCCCTGCAACCGTGCACTGAAGTTTTAGATAAACTAAGCTGAAACCATTAAATAACTAACCAGCCTGTGCCAGCGATCTGTGTCAGCTGATCCCTGCAACCGTGCACTGAAGTTTTAGATAAAATAAACCAAACCGAAACCATTAAATAACTAACCAGCCTGTGCCAGCGATCTGTTTCATCTGATCCCTGCAACCGTGCACTGAAGTTTTAGATAAACTAAGCTGAAACCATTAAATAACTAACCAGCCTGTGCCAGCGATCTGTTTCATCTGATCCCTGCAACCGTGCACTGAAGTTTTAGATAAACTAAGCTGAAACCATTAAATAACTAACCAGCGATCTGTGCCAGCGATCTGTGTCAGCTGATTCCTGCAACCGTGCACTGAAGTTTTAGATAAACTAAGTTGAAACCATTAAATAACTAACCAGCCTGTGCCAACGATCTGTGTCAGCTGATCCCTGCAACCGTGCACTGAAGTTTTAGATAAACTAAGCTGAAACAATTAAATAACTAACCAGCCTGTGCCAGCGATCTGTTTCAGCTGATCTTTGCGAATGTGCACTGAAGTCTTAGATCAAAATAAACTAAGCTGAAACCACAAAATAACTAACCAGCCTGTGCCAGCGATCTGTGTCAGCTGATCCCTGCAACCGTGCACTGAAGTTTTAGATCAAATAAACTAAGCTGAAACCATTAAATAACCAACCAGCCTGTGCCAGCGATCTGTTTCAGCTGATCCCTGCAACCGTGCACTGAAGTTTTAGATAAACTAAGCTGAAACCATTAAATAACTAACCAGCCTGTGCCAGCGATCTGTGTCAGCTGATCCCTGCAACCGTGCACTGAAGTTTTAGATAAAATAAACCAAACCGAAACCATTAAATAACTAACCAGCCTGTGCCAGCGATCTGTGTCAGCTGATTCCTGCAACCGTGCACTGAAGTTTTAGATAAACTAAGCTGAATCCATTAAATAACTAGCCAGCCTGTGCCAGGGATCTGTGTCAGCTGATCCCTGCCACCGTGCACTGAAGTTTTAGATAAACTAAGCTGAATCCATTAAATAACTAGCCAGCCTGTGCCAGCGATCTGTTTCATCTGATCCCTGCAACCGTGCACTGAAGTTTTAGATAAACTAAGCTGAAACCATTAAATAACTAACCAGCCTGTGCCAGCGATCTGTGTCAGCTGATCCCTGCAACCGTGCACTGAAGTTTTAGATAAAATAAACCAAACCGAAACCATTAAATAACTAACCAGCCTGTGCCAGCGATCTGTGTCAGCTGATTCCTGCAACCGTGCACTGAAGTTTTAGATAAACTAAGTTGAAACCATTAAATAACTAACCAGCCTGTGCCAGCGATCTGTTTCAACTGATTCCTGCAACCGTGCACAAAACTTTTTTATGATAAACTAAGTTGAAACCATTTAAATAACTAACCAGCCTGTGACAGCGATCTGTGTCAGCTGATCCCTGCAACCGTGCACTGAAGTTTTAGATCAAATAAACTAAGCTGAAACCATTAAATAACTAACCAGCCTGTGCCAGCGATCTGTGTCAGCTGATCCCTGCAACCGTGCACTGAAGTTTTAGATCAAATAAACTAAGCTGAAACCATTAAATAACTAACCAGCCTGTGCCAGAGATCTGTGTCAGCTGATCCCTGCGAACGTGGACTGAAGTTTTAGATCAAATAAACAAAGCTGAAACCATTAAATAACTAACCAGCGATCTGTGTCAGCTGATCACTGCGACCGTGCACTGAAGTTTTAGATAAAATAAACTAAGTTGAAACCATTAAATAACTAACCAGCCTGTCCCAGCGATCTGTGTCAGCTGATCCCTGCAACCGTGCACTGAAGTCTTAGATCAAATAAACTAAGCTGAAACCATTAAATAACTAACCAGCCTGTGCCAGCGATCTGGGTCAGCTGATCCCTGCGAACGTGGACTGAAGTTTTAGATCAAATAAACAAAGCTGAAACCATTAAATAACTAACCAGCGATCTGTGTCAGCTGATCCCTGCGACCGTGCACTGAAGTTTTAGATAAAATAAACTAAGCTGAAACCATTAAATAACTAACCAGCGATCTGTGTCAGCGGATCCCTGCGACCGTGCACTGAAGTTTAAGATAAAATAAACTAAGTTGAAACCATTAAATAACTAACCAGCCTGTGCAAGGGATCTGTGCCAGCGATCTGTTTCAGCTGATCTTTGCGAACGTGCACTGAAGTCTTAGATCAAATAAACTAACCTGAAACCATTAAATAACCAACCAGCCTGTGCGAGCGATCTGTGTCAGCTGATCCCTGCAACCGTGCACTGAAGTTTTAGATCAAATAAACTAAGCTGAAACCATTAAATATCAACCAGGCTGTGCCAGAGATCTGTGTCAGCTGATCCCTGCAACTGTGCACTGAAGTTTTACAGAAAAGAAAGTAAGCTGAAACAATTAAATAACTAACCAGCCTGTGCCAGGGATCTGTGTCAGCTGATCTTTGCGACCATGCACTGACGTCTTAGATCAAATAAACTAACCTGAAACAATTAAATAACTAACCAGCCTGTGCCAGCGATCTGTGTCAGCTGATCCCTGCGAACGTGGACTGAAGTTGTAGATCAAATAAACAAAGCTGAAACCATTAAATAACTAACCAGCGATCTGTGTCAGCTGATCACTGCGACCGTGCACTGAAGTTTTAGATCAAATAAACTAAGCTGAAACCACTAAATAACTAACCAGCCTGTGCCAGCGATCTGTGTCAGCTGATCCCTGCAACCGTGCACTGAAGTTTTAGAGAAAATAAACTAAGTTGAAACCATTAAATAACTAACCAGCCTGTGCCAGGGATCTGTGTCAGCTGATCTTTGCGACCATGCACTGAAGTCTTAGATCAAATAAACTAACCTGAAACCATTTAAATAACTAACCAGCCTGTGACAGCGATCTGTGTCAGCTGATCCCTGCAACCGTGCACTGAAGTTTTAGATCAAATAAACTAAGCTGAAACCATTAAATAACTAACCAGCCTGTGCCAGCGATCTGTGTCAGCGGATCCCTGCGACCGTGCACTGAAGTTTTAGATCAAATAAACAAAGTTAAAACCATTAAATAACTAACCAGCCTGTGCCAGGGATCTGTGTCAGCTGATCCCTGCAACCGTGCACTGAAGTTTTAGATAAACTAAGCTGAAACAATTAAATAACTAACCAGCCTGTGCCAGCGATCTGTTTCAGCTGATCTTTGCGAATGTGCACTGAAGTCTTAGATCAAAATAAACTAAGCTGAAACCACGAAATAACTAACCAGCCTGTGCCAGCGATCTGTGTCAGCTGATCCCTGCAACCGTGCACTGAAGTTTTAGATCAAATAAACTAAGCTGAAACCATTAAATAACCAACCAGCCTGTGCCAGCGATCTGTTTCAGCTGATCCCTGCAACCGTGCACTGAAGTTTTAGATAAACTAAGCTGAAACCATTAAATAACTAACCAGCCTGTGCCAGCGATCTGTGTCAGCTGATCCCTGCAACCGTGCACTGAAGTTTTAGATAAAATAAACCAAACCGAAACCATTAAATAACTAACCAGCCTGTGCCAGCGATCTGTGTCAGCTGATTCCTGCAACCGTGCACTGAAGTTTTAGATAAACTAAGCTGAATCCATTAAATAACTAGCCAGCCTGTGCCAGGGATCTGTGTCAGCTGATCCCTGCAACCGTGCACTGAAGTTTTAGATAAACTAAGCTGAATCCATTAAATAACTAGCCAGCCTGTGCCAGCGATCTGTTTCATCTGATCCCTGCAACCGTGCACTGAAGTTTTAGATAAACTAAGCTGAAACCACAAAATAACTAACCAGCCTGTGCCAGCGATCTGTGTCAGCTGATCCCTGCAACCGTGCACTGAAGTTTTAGATCAAATAAACTAAGCTGAAACCATTAAATAACCAACCAGCCTGTGCCAGCGATCTGTTTCAGCTGATCCCTGCAACCGTGCACTGAAGTTTTAGATAAACTAAGCTGAAACCATTAAATAACTAACCAGCCTGTGCCAGCGATCTGTGTCAGCTGATCCCTGCAACCGTGCACTGAAGTTTTAGATAAAATAAACCAAACCGAAACCATTAAATAACTAACCAGCCTGTGCCAGCGATCTGTGTCAGCTGATTCCTGCAACCGTGCACTGAAGTTTTAGATAAACTAAGCTGAATCCATTAAATAACTAGCCAGCCTGTGCCAGTGATCTGTTTCAGCTGATCCCTGCAACCGTGCACTGAAGTTTTAGATAAACTAAGCTGAAACCATTAAATAACTAACCAGCCTGTGCCAGCGATCTGTGTCAGCTGATCCCTGCAACCGTGCACTGAAGTTTTAGATAAAATAAACCAAACCGAAACCATTAAATAACTAACCAGCCTGTGCCAGCGATCTGTGTCAGCTGATTCCTGCAACCGTGCACTGAAGTTTTAGATAAACTAAGTTGAAACCATTAAATAACTAACCAGCCTGTGCCAGCGATCTGTTTCAGCTGATTCCTGCAACCGTGCACAAAACTTTTTTATGATAAACTAAGTTGAAACCATTTAAATAACTAACCAGCCTGTGACAGCGATCTGTGTCAGCTGATCCCTGCAACCGTGCACTGAAGTTTTAGATCAAATAAACTAAGCTGAAACCATTAAATAACTAACCAGCCTGTGCCAGCGATCTGTGTCAGCTGATCCCTGCAACCGTGCACTTACGTCTTAGATCAAATAAACTAAGCTGAAACCATTAAATAACTAACCAGCCTGTGCCAGCGATCTGTGTCAGCTGATCCCTGCAACCGTGCACTTACGTCTTAGATCAAATAAACTAAGTTGAAACCATTAAATAACTAACCAGCCTGTGCAAGGGATCTGTGCCAGGGATCTGTGTCAGCTGATCTTTGCGACCATGCACTGAAGTCTTAGATCAAATAAACTAACCTGAAACCATTTAAATAACTAACCAGCCTGTGACAGCGATCTGTGTCAGCTGATCCCTGCAAGCGTGCACTGAAGTTTTAGATCAAATAAACTAAGCTGAAACCATTAAATAACTAACCAGCCTGTGCCAGCGATCTGTGTCAGCGGATCCCTGCGATCGTGCACTGAAGTTTTAGATCAAATAAACTAAGTTAAAACCATTAAATAACTAACCAGCCTGTGCCAGCGATCTGTGTCAGCGGATCCCTGCGATCGTGCACTGAAGTTTTAGATCAAATAAACTAAGCTGAAACCATTAAATAACTAACCAGCCTGTGCCAGCGATCTGTGTCAGCGGATCCCTGCGATCGTGCACTGAAGTTTTAGATCAAATAAACTAAGCTGAAACCATTAAATAACTAACCAGCCTGTGCCAGCGATCTGTGTCAGCGGATCCCTGCGATCGTGCACTGAAGTTTTAGATCAAATAAACTAAGTTAAAACCATTAAATAACTAACCAGCCTGTGCCAGGGATCTGTGTCAGCTGATCCCTGCAACCGTGCACTTACGTCTTAGATCAAATAAACTAAGTTAAAACCATTAAATAACTAACCAGCCTGTGCCAGCGATCTGGGTCAGCTGATCCCTGCGAACGTGGACTGAAGTTTTAGATCAAATAAACAAAGCTGAAACCATTAAATAACTAACCAGCGATCTGTGTTAGCTGATCTCTGCGATCGTGCACTGAAGTTTTAGATAAAATAAACTAAGCTGAAACCATTAAATAACTAACCAGCGATCTGTGTCAGCGGATCCCTGCGACCGTGCACTGAAGTTTAAGATAAAATAAACTAAGTTGAAACCATTAAATAACTAACCAGCCTGTGCAAGGGATCTGTGCCAGCGATCTGTTTCAGCTGATCTTTGCGAACGTGCACTGAAGTCTTAGATCAAATAAACTAACCTGAAACCATTAAATAACCAACCAGCCTGTGCGAGCGATCTGTGTCAGCTGATCCCTGCAACCGTGCACTGAAGTTTTAGATCAAATAAACTAAGCTGAAACCATTAAATAACCAACCAGGCTGTGCCAGAGATCTGTGTCAGCTGATCCCTGCGAACGTGGACTGAAGTTTTAGATCAAATAAACTAAGCTGAAACCACTAAATAACTAACCAGCCTGTGCCAGCGATCTGTGTCAGCTGATCCCTGCAACCGTGCACTGAAGTTTTAGAGAAAATAAACTAAGTTGAAACCATTAAATAACTAACCAGCCTGTGCCAGGAATCTTTGTCAACTGATCCCTGCAACCGTGCACTGAATTTTTAGAGAAAATAAACTAAGTTGAAACCATTAAATAACTAACCAGCGTGTGTCAGGGATCTGTGTTAGCTGATCCCTGCAAATGTGCACTGAAGTTTTACAGAAAATAAAGTAAGCTGAAACAATTAAATAACTAACCAGCCTGTGCCAGGGATCTGTGTCAGCTTATCTTTGCGACCATGCACTGAAGTCTTAGATCAAATAAACTAACCTGAAACCATTAAATAACTAACCAGCCTGTGCCACCGATCTGTGTCAGCTGATCCCTGCAACCGTGCACTGAAGTTTTAGATCAAATAAACTAAGCTGAAACCATTAAATAACTAACCAGGCTGTGCCAGAGATCTGTGTCAGCTGATCCCTGCAACCGTGCACTGAAGTTTTAGAGAAAATAAACTAAGTTGAAACCATTAAATAACTAACCAGCGTGTGTCAGGGATCTGTGTCAGCTGATCTTTGCGACCATGCACTGAAGTCTTAGATCAAATAAACTAACCTGAAACCATTTAAATAACTAACCAGCCTGTGACAGCGATCTGTGTCAGCTGATCCCTGCAACCGTGCACTGAAGTTTTAGATCAAATAAACTAAGCTGAAACCATTAAATAACTAACCAGCCTGTACCAGCGATCTGTTTCAGCTGATCCCTGCAATCGTGCACTGAAGTTTTAGATCAAATAAACAAAGCTGAAACCATTAAATAACTAACCAGCGATCTGTGTCAGCTGATCTCTGCGACCGTGCACTGAAGTTTTAGATAAAATAAACTAAGCTGAAACCATTAAATAACTAACCAGCGATCTGTGTCAGCGGATCCCTGCAACCGTGCACTGAAGTTTTAGATCAAATAAACTAAGCTGAAACCATTAAATAACTAACCAGGCTGTGCCAGAGATCTGTGTCAGCTGATCCCTGCAACCGTGCACTGAAGTTTTAGATCAAATAAACTAAGCTGAAACCATTAAATAACCAACCAGGCTGTGCCAGAGATCTGTGTCAGCTGATCCCTGCAACCGTGCACTGAAGTTTTAGATCAAATAAACTAAGCTGAAACCATTAAATAACTAACCAGCCTGTGCCAGAGATCTGTGTCAGCTGATCCCTGCGAACGTGGACTGAAGTTGTAGATCAAATAAACAAAGCTGAAACCATTAAATAACTAACCAGCGATCTGTGTCAGCTGATCCCTGCAACCGTGCACTGAAGTTTTAGAGAAAATAAACTAAGTTGAAACCATTAAATAACTAACCAGCGTGTGTCAGGGATCTGTGTCAGCTGATCTTTGCGACCATGCACTGAAGTCTTAGATCAAATAAACTAACCTGAAACCATTTAAATAACTAACCAGCCTGTGACAGCGATCTGTGTCAGCTGATCCCTGCAAGCGTGCACTGAAGTTTTAGATCAAATAAACTAAGCTGAAACCATTCAATAACTAACCAGCCTGTGCCAGCGATCTGTGTCAGCGGATCCCTGCGACCGTGCACTGAAGTTTTAGATAAAATAAACTAAGTTGAAACCATTAAATAACTAACCAGCCTGTGCAAGGGATCTGTGTCAGCTGATCCCTGCAACCGCGCACTGAAGTTTTAGATAAACTTGGCTGAAACCATTAAATAACTAATCAGCCTGTACCAGCGATCTGTTTCAGCTGATCCCTGCAATCGTGCACTGAAGTTTTAGATCAAATAAACTAAGTTAAAACCATTAAATAACTAACCAGCCTGTGCCAGGGATCTGTGTCAGCTGATCCCTGCAACCGTGCACTGAAGTTTTAGATAAAATAAACCAAACCGAAACCATTAAATAACTAACCAGCCTGTGCCATCGATCTGTGTCAGCTGATTCCTGCAACCGTGCACTGAAGTTTTAGATAAACTAAGCTGAAACCATTAAATAACTAGCCAGCCTGTGCCAGGGATCTGTGTCAGCTGATCCCTGCAACCGTGCACTGAAGTTTTAGATAAACTAAGCTGAATCCATTAAATAACTAGCCAGCCTGTGCCAGCGATCTGTTTCATCTGATCCCTGCAACCGTGCACTGAAGTTTTAGATAAACTAAGCTGAAACCATTAAATAACTAACCAGCCTGTGCCAGCGATCTGTGTCAGCTGATCCCTGCAACCGTGCACTGAAGTTTTAGATAAAATAAACCAAACCGAAACCATTAAATAACTAACCAGCCTGTGCCAGCGATCTGTGTCAGCTGATTCCTGCAACCGTGCACTGAAGTTTTAGATAAACTAAGTTGAAACCATTAAATAACTAACCAGCCTGTGCCAACGATCTGTGTCAGCTGATCCCTGCAACCGTGCACTGAAGTTTTAGATAAACTAAGCTGAAACCATTAAATAACTAACCAGCCTGTGCCAGCGATCTGTGTCAGCTGATCCCTGCAACCGTGCACTGAAGTTTTAGAGAAAATAAACTAAGTTGAAACCATTAAATAACTAACCAGCCTGTGCCAGGAATCTTTGTCAACTGATCCCTGCAACCGTGCACTGAATTTTTAGAGAAAATAAACTAAGTTGAAACCATTAAATAACTAACCAGCGTGTGTCAGGGATCTGTGTCAGCTGATCTTTGCGACCATGCACTGAAGTCTTAGATCAAATAAACTAACCTGAAACCATTAAATAACTAACCAGCCTGTGCGAGCGATCTGTGTCAGCTGATCCCTGCAACCGTGCACTGAAGTTTTAGAGAAAATAAACTAAGTTGAAACCATTAAATAACTAACCAGCGTGTGTCAGGGATCTGTGTCAGCTGATCTTTGCGACCATGCACTGAAGTCTTAGATCAAATAAACTAACCTGAAACCATTTATATAACTAACCAGCCTGTGACAGCGATCTGTGTCAGCTGATCCCTGCAACCGTGCACTGAAGTTTTAGATCAAATAAACTAAGCTGAAACCATTCAATAACTAACCAGCCTGTGCCAGCGATCTGTGTCAGCTGATCCCTGCAACCGCGCACTGAAGTTTTAGATAAACTTGGCTGAAACCATTAAATAACTAACCAGCCTGTACCAGCGATCTGTTTCAGCTGATCCCTGCAATCGTGCACTGAAGTTTTAGATCAAATAAACTAAGCTGAAACCATTAAATAACTAACCAGCGATCTGTGTCAGCGGATCCCTGCGACCGTGCACTGAAGTTTAAGATAAAATAAACTAAGCTGAAACCATTAAATAACTAACCAGCGATCTGTGTCAGCTGATCTCTGCGACCGTGCACTGAAGTTTTAGATAAAATAAACTAAGCTGAAACCATTAAATAACTAACCAGCGATCTGTGTCAGCGGATCCCTGCGACCGTGCACTGAAGTTTAAGATAAAATAAACTAAGTTGAAACCATTAAATAACTAACCAGCCTGTGCAAGGGATCTGTGCCAGCGATCTGTTTCAGCTGATCTTTGCGAACGTGCACTGAAGTCTTAGATCAAATAAACTAACCTGAAACCATTAAATAACCAACCAGCCTGTGCGAGCGATCTGTGTCAGCTGATCCCTGCAACCGTGCACTGAAGTTTTAGATCAAATAAACTAAGCTGAAACCATTAAATAACCAACCAGGCTGTGCCAGAGATCTGTGTCAGCTGATCCCTGCGAACGTGGACTGAAGTTTTAGATCAAATAAACTAAGCTGAAACCACTAAATAACTAACCAGCCTGTGCCAGCGATCTGTGTCAGCTGATCCCTGCAACCGTGCACTGAAGTTTTAGAGAAAATAAACTAAGTTGAAACCATTAAATAACTAACCAGCCTGTGCCAGGAATCTTTGTCAACTGATCCCTGCAACCGTGCACTGAATTTTTAGAGAAAATAAACTAAGTTGAAACAATTAAATAACTAACCAGCCTGTGCCATGGATCTGTGTCAGCTGATCTTTGCGACCATGCACTGAAGTCTTAGATCAAATAAACTAACCTGAAACCATTAAATAACTAACCAGCCTGTGCGAGCGATCTGTGTCAGCTGATCCCTGCAACCGTGCACTGAAGTTTTAGATCAAATAAACTAAGCTGAAACCATTAAATAACTAACCAGGCTGTGCCAGAGATCTGTGTCAGCTGATCCCTGCAACCGTGCACTGAAGTTTTAGATCAAATAAACTAAGCTGAAACCATTAAATAACCAACCAGGCTGTGCCAGAGATCTGTGTCAGCTGATCCCTGCAACCGTGCACTGAAGTTTTAGATCAAATAAACTAAGCTGAAACCATTAAATAACTAACCAGCGATCTGTGTCAGCTGATCCCTGCAACCGTGCACTGAAGTTTTAGAGAAAATAAACTAAGTTGAAACCATTAAATAACTAACCAGCGTGTGTCAGGGATCTGTGTCAGCTGATCTTTGCGACCATGCACTGAAGTCTTAGATCAAATAAACTAACCTGAAACCATTTAAATAACTAACCAGCCTGTGACAGCGATCTGTGTCAGCTGATCCCTGCAAGCGTGCACTGAAGTTTTAGATCAAATAAACTAAGCTGAAACCATTCAATAACTAACCAGCCTGTGCCAGCGATCTGTGTCAGCGGATCCCTGCGACCGTGCACTGAAGTTTTAGATAAAATAAACTAAGTTGAAACCATTAAATAACTAACCAGCCTGTACCAGCGATCTGTTTCAGCTGATCCCTGCAATCGTGCACTGAAGTTTTAGATCAAATAAACTAAGTTAAAACCATTAAATAACTAACCAGCCTGTGCCAGGGATCTGTGTCAGCTGATCCCTGCAACCGTGCACTGAAGTTTTAGATAAAATAAACCAAACCGAAACCATTAAATAACTAACCAGCCTGTGCCAGCGATCTGTGTCAGCTGATTCCTGCAACCGTGCACTGAAGTTTTTAGATAAACTAAGTTGAAACCATTAAATAACTAACCAGCCTGTGCCAACGATCTGTGTCAGCTGATCCCTGCAACCGTGCACTGAAGTTTTAGATAAACTAAGCTGAAACAATTAAATAACTAACCAGCCTGTGCCAGCGATCTGTGTCAGCTGATCCCTGCGAACGTGGACTGAAGTTTTAGATCAAATAAACAAAGCTGAAACCATTAAATAACTAACCAGCGATCTGTGTCAGCTGATCACTGCGACCGTGCACTGAAGTTTTAGATAAAATAAACTAAGTTGAAACCATTAAATAACTAACCAGCCTGTGCCAGCGATCTGTGTCAGCTGATCCCTGCAACCGTGCACTGAAGTCTTAGATCAAATAAACTAAGCTGAAACCATTAAATAACCAACCAGCCTGTGCCAGCGATCTGGGTCAGCTGATCCCTGCGAACGTGGACTGAAGTTTTAGATCAAATAAACAAAGCTGAAACCATTAAATAACTAACCAGCGATCTTTGTCAGCGGATCCCTGCGACCGTGCACTGAAGTTTAAGATAAAATAAACTAAGTTGAAACCATTAAATAACTAACCAGCCTGTGCAAGGGATCTGTGCCAGCGATCTGTTTCAGCTGATCTTTGCGAACGTGCACTGAAGTCTTAGATCAAATAAACTAACCTGAAACCATTAAATAACTAACCAGCCTGTGCGAGCGATCTGTGTCAGCTGATCCCTGCAACCGTGCACTGAAGTTTTAGATCAAATAAACTAAGCTGAAACCATTAAATAACCAACCAGGCTGTGCCAGAGATCTGTGTCAGCTGATCCCTGCGAACGTGGACTGAAGTTTTAGATCAAATAAACTAAGCTGAAACCACGAAATAACTAACCAGCCTGTGCCAGCGATCTGTGTCAGCTGATCCCTGCAACCGTGCACTGAAGTTTTAGAGAAAATAAACTAAGTTGAAACCATTAAATAACTAACCAGCCTGTGCCAGGAATCTTTGTCAACTGATCCCTGCAACCGTGCACTGAATTTTTAGAGAAAATAAACTAAGTTGAAACCATTAAATAACTAACCAGCGTGTGTCAGGGATCTGTGTTAGCTGATCCCTGCAACTGTGCACTGAAGTTTTACAGAAAATAAAGTAAGCTGAAACAATTAAATAACTAACCAGCCTGTGCCAGGGATCTGTGTCAGCTGATCTTTGCGACCATGCACTGAAGTCTTAGATCAAATAAACTAACCTGAAACCATTAAATAACTAACCAGCCTGTGCGAGCGATCTGTGTCAGCTGATCCCTGCAACCGTGCACTGAAGTTTTAGATCAAATAAACTAAGCTGAAACCATTAAATAACCAACCAGGCTGTGCCAGAGATCTGTGTCAGCTGATCCCTGCGAACGTGGACTGAAGTTGTAGATCAAATAAACTAAGCTGAAACCACTAAATAACTAACCAGCCTGTGCCAGCGATCTGTGTCAGCTGATCCCTTCAACCGTGCACTGAAGTTTTAGAGAAAATAAACTAAGTTGAAACCATTAAATAACTAACCAGCGATCTGTGTCAGCTGATCACTGCGACCGTGCACTGAAGTTTTAGATCAAATAAACTAAGCTGAAACCACTAAATAACTAACCAGCCTGTGCCAGCGATCTGTGTCAGCTGATCCCTTCAACCGTGCACTGAAGTTTTAGAGAAAATAAACTAAGTTGAAACCATTAAATAACTAACCAGCGTGTGTCAGGGATCTGTGTTAGCTGATCCCTGCAACCGTGCACTGAAGTTTTAGAGAAAATAAACTAAGTTGAAACCATTAAATAACTAACCAGCCTGTGCCAGGGATCTGTGTCAGCTGATCTTTGCGACCATGCACTGAAGTCTTAGATCAAATAAACTAACCTGAAACCATTTAAATAACTAACCAGCCTGTGACAGCGATCTGTGTCAGCTGATCCCTGCAAGCGTGCACTGAAGTTTTAGATCAAATAAACTAAGCTGAAACCATTAAATAACTAACCAGCCTGTGCCAGCGATCTGTGTCAGCGGATCCCTGCGACCGTGCACTGAAGTTTTAGATAAAATAAACTAAGTTGAAACCATTAAATAACTAACCAGCCTGTGCAAGGGATCTGTGTCAGCTGATCCCTGCAACCGTGCACTGAAGTTTTAGATAAAATAAACCAAACCGAAACCATTAAATAACTAACCAGCCTGTGCCAGCGATCTGTGTCAGCTGATTCCTGCAACCGTGCACTGAAGTTTTAGATAAACTAAGTTGAAACCATTAAATAACTAACCAGCCTGTGCCAACGATCTGTGTCAGCTGATCCCTGCAACCGTGCACTGAAGTTTTAGATAAACTAAGCTGAAACAATTAAATAACTAACCAGCCTGTGCCAGCGATCTGTGTCAGCTGATCCCTGCGAACGTGGACTGAAGTTTTAGATCAAATAAACCAAACCTAAACCATTAAATAACTAACCAGCCTGTGCGAGCGATCTGTGTCAGCTGATCCCTGCAACCGTGCACTGAAGTTTTAGATAAACTAAGCTGAAACAATTAAATAACTAACCAGCCTGTGCCAGCGATCTGTGTCAGCTGATCCTTGCAACCGTGCACTGAAGTTTTAGATAAACTAAGCTGAAACAATTAAATAACTAACCAGCCTGTGCCAGCGATCTGTGTCAGCTGATCCTTGCAACCGTGCACTGAAGTTTTAGATAAACTAAGCTGAAACCATTAAATAACTAACCAGCCTGTGCCAGCGATTCTGTGTCAGCTGATCCCTGCAACCGTGCACTGAAGTTTTAGATAAACTAAGCTGAAACAATTAAATAACTAACCAGCCTGTGCCAGCGATCTGTTTCAGCTGATCTTTGCGAATGTGCACTGAAGTCTTAGATCAAAATAAACTAAGCTGAAACCACGAAATAACTAACCAGCCTGTGCCAGCGATCTGTGTCAGCTGATCCCTGCAACCGTGCACTTACGTCTTAGATCAAATAAACTAAGCTGAAACCATTAAATAACTAACCAGCCTGTGCCAGCGATCTGTGTCAGCTGATCCCTGCAACCGTGCACTTACGTCTTTGATCAAATAAACTAAGCTGAAACCATTAAATAACTAACCAGCGATCTGTGTCAGCTGATCCCTGCGACCGTGCACTGAAGTTTTAGATAAAATAAACTAAGCTGAAACCATTAAATAACTAACCAGCCTGTGCAAGGGATCTGTGCCAGCGATCTGTTTCAGCTGATCTTTGCGAACGTGCACTGAAGTCTTAGATCAAATAAACTAACCTGAAACCATTAAATAACCAACCAGCCTGTGCCAGAGATCTGTGTCAGCTGATCCCTGCGAACGTGGACTGAAATTTTAGATCAAATAAACTAAGCTGAAACCATTAAATAACCAACCAGGCTGTGCCAGAGATCTGTGTCAGCTGATCCCTGCAAACGTGGACTGAAGTTTTAGATCAAATAAACTAAGCTGAAACCATTAAATAACCAACCAGGCTGTGCCAGAGATCTGTGTCAGCTGATCCCTGCGAACGTGGACTGAAGTTTTAGATCAAATAAACTAAGCTGAAACCACTAAATAACTAACCAGCCTGTGCCAGCGATCTGTGTCAGCTGATCCCTGCAACCGTGCACTTACGTCTTTGATCAAATAAACTAAGCTGAAACCATTAAATAACTAACCAGCCTGTGCCAGCGATCTGGGTCAGCTGATCCCTGCGAACGTGGACTGAAGTTTTAGATCAAATAAACAAAGCTGAAACCATTAAATAACTAACCAGCGATCTGTGTCAGCTGATCCCTGCGACCGTGCACTGAAGTTTTAGATAAAATAAACTAAGCTGAAACCATTAAATAACTAACCAGCCTGTGCAAGGGATCTGTGCCAGCGATCTGTTTCAGCTGATCTTTGCGAACGTGCACTGAAGTCTTAGATCAAATAAACTAACCTGAAACCATTAAATAACCAACCAGCCTGTGCGAGCGATCTGTGTCAGCTGATCCCTGCAACCGTGCACTAAAGTTTTAGATCAAATAAACTAAGCTGAAACCATTAAATAACCAACCAGGCTGTGCCAGAGATCTGTGTCAGCTGATCCCTGCGAACGTGGACTGAAGTTTTAGATCAAATAAACTAAGCTGAAACCACTAAATAACTAACCAGTCTGTGCCAGCGATCTGTGTCAGCTGATCCCTGCAACCGTGCACTGAAGTTTTAGAGAAAATAAACTAAGTTGAAACCATTAAATAACTAACCAGCCTGTGCCAGGAATCTTTGTCAACTGATCCCTGCAACCGTGCACTGAATTTTTAGAGAAAATAAACTAAGTTGAAACAATTAAATAACTAACCAGCCTGTGCGAGCGATCTGTGTCAGCTGATCCCTGCAACCGTGCACTGAAGTTTTAGATAAAATAAACTAAGTTGAAACCATTAAATAACTAACCAGCCTGTGCCAGCGATCTGTGTCAGCTGATCCCTGCAACCGTGCACTTACGTCTTAGATCAAATAAACTAAGCTGAAACCATTAAATAACTAACCAGCGATCTGTGTCAGCGGATCCCTGCGACCGTGCACTGAAGTTTAAGATAAAATAAACTAACCTGAAACCATTAAATAACCAACCAGCCTGTGCGAGCGATCTGTGTCAGCTGATCCCTGCAACCGTGCACTGAAGTTTTAGATCAAATAAACTAAGCTGAAACCATTAAATAACCAACCAGGCTGTGCCAGCGATCTGTGTCAGCTGATCCCTGCGAACGTGGACTGAAGTTTTAGATCAAATAAACTAAGCTGAAACCATTAAATAACTAACCAGCCTGTACCAGCGATCTGTGTCAGCTGATCCCTGCAAGCGTGCACTGAAGTTTTAGATAAACTAAGCTGAAACCATTAAATAACCAACCAGGCTGTGCCAGAGATCTGTGTCAGCTGATCCCTGCGAACGTGGACTGAAGTTGTAGATCAAATAAACAAAGCTGAAACCATTAAATAACTAACCAGCGATCTGTGTCAGCTGATCCCTGCAACCGTGCACTGAAGTTTTAGAGAAAATAAACTAAGTTGAAACCATTAAATAACTAACCAGCGTGTGTCAGGGATCTGTGTCAGCTGATCTTTGCGACCATGCACTGAAGTCTTAGATCAAATAAACTAACCTGAAACCATTTAAATAACTAACCAGCCTGTGACAGCGATCTGTGTCAGCTGATCCCTGCAACCGTGCACTGAAGTTTTAGATAAAATAAACTAAGTTGAAACCATTAAATAACTAACCAGCCTGTGCAAGGGATCTGTGTCAGCTGATCCGTGCAACCGCGCACTGAAGTTTTAGATAAACTTGGCTGAAACCATTAAATAACTAACCAGCCTGTACCAGCGATCTGTTTCAGCTGATCCCTGCAACCGTGCACTGAAGTTTTAGATCAAATAAACTAAGTTAAAACCATTAAATAACTAACCAGCCTGTGCCAGGGATCTGTGTCAGCTGATCCCTGCAACCGTGCACTGAAGTTTTAGATAAACTAAGCTGAAACCATTAAATAACTAACCAGCCTGTGCCAGCGATCTGTGTCAGCTGATCCCTGCAACCGTGCACTGAAGTTTTAGATAAAATAAACCAAACCGAAACCATTAAATAACTAACCAGCCTGTGCCAGCGATCTGTGTCAGCTGATTCCTGCAACCGTGCACTGAAGTTTTAGATAAACTAAGTTGAAACCATTAAATAACTAACCAGCCTGTGCCAACGATCTGTGTCAGCTGATCCCTGCAACCGTGCACTGAAGTTTTAGATAAACTAAGCTGAAACCATTAAATAACTAACCAGCCTGTGCCAGCGATCTGTTTCACCTGATTCCTGCAACCGTGCACTGAAGTTTTTTATGATAAACTAAGTTGAAACCATTTAAATAACTAACCAGCCTGTGACAGCGATCTGTGTCAGCTGATCCCTGCAACCGTGCACTGAAGTTTTAGATCAAATAAACTAAGCTGAAACCATTAAATAACTAACCAGCCTGTGCCAGTGATCTGTGTCAGCTGATCCCTGCAACCGTGCACTGAAGTTTTAGATCAAATAAACTAAGCTGAAACCATTAAATAACTAACCAGCCTGTGCCAGCGATCTGTGTCAGCTGATCCCTGCAACCGTGCACTGAAGTTTTAGATCAAATAAACTAAGCTGAAACCATTAAATAACTAACCAGCGATCTGTGTCAGCTGATCCCTGCGAACGTGGACTGAAGTTTTAGATCAAATAAACAAAGCTGAAACCATTAAATAACTAACCAGCGATCTGTGTCAGCTGATCACTGCAACCGTACACTGAAGTTTTAGATCAAATAAACTAAGCTGAAACCACTAAACAACTAACCAGCCTGTGCCAGCGATCTGTGTCAGCTGATCTTTGCGAACGTGCACTGAAGTCTTAGATCAAATAAACTAACCTGAAACCATTAAATAACTAACCAGCCTGTGCGAGCGATCTGTGTCAGCTGATCCCTGCAACCGTACACTGAAGTTTTAGATCAAATAAACTAAGCTGAAACCACTAAACAACTAACCAGCCTGTGCCAGCGATCTGTGTCAGCTGATCCCTGCAACCGTGCACTGAAGTTTTAGAGAAAATAAACTAAGTTGAAACCATTAAATAACTAACCAGCCTGTGCCAGGAATCTTTGTCAACTGATCCCTGCAACCGTGCACTGAATTTTTAGAGAAAATAAACTAAGTTGAAACCATTAAATAACTAACCAGAGTGTGTCAGGGATCTGTGTTAGCTGATCCCTGCAACTGTGCACTGAAGTTTTACAGAAAATAAAGTAAGCTGAAACAATTAAATAACTAACCAGCCTGTGCCAGGGATCTGTGTCAGCTGATCTTTGCGACCATGCACTGAAGTCTTAGATCAAATAAACTAACCTGAAACCATTAAATAACTAACCAGCCTGTGCAAGGGATCTGTGTCAGCTGATCCCTGCAACCGCGCACTGAAGTTTTAGATAAACTTGGCTGAAACCATTAAATAACTAACCAGCCTGTGCAAGGGATCTGTGTCAGCTGATCCCTGCAACCGCGCACTGAAGTTTTAGATAAACTTGGCTGAAACCATTAAATAACTAACCAGCCTGTACCAGCGATCTGTTTCAGCTGATCCCAGCAATCGTGCACTGAAGTTTTAGATCAAATAAACTAAGTTAAAACCATTAAATAACTAACCAGCCTGTGCCAGGGATCTGTGTCAGCTGATCCCTGCAACCGTGCACTGAAGTTTTAGATAAACTAAGCTGAAACTATTAAATAACTAACCAGCCTGTGCCAGCGATCTGTTTCAGCTGATCCCTGCAACCGTGGACTGAAGTTTTAGATTAAATAAACCAAACCTAAACCATTAAATAACTAACCAGTCTGTACCAGCGATTCTGTGTCAGCTGATCCCTGCAACCGTGCACTGAAGTTTTAGATTAAATAAACCAAACCTAAACCATTAAATAACTAACCAGCCTGTGCCAGCGATCTGTGTCAGCTGATCCCTGCAACCGTGCACTGAAGTTTTAGATAAACTAAGCTGAAACCATTAAATAACTAACCAGCCTGTGCCAGCTATCTTTGTCATCTGATCCCTGCAACCGTGCACTGAAGTTTTAGATAAAATAAGCTGAAACCATTAAATAACTAACCAGCCTGTGCCAGCGATCTGTGTCAGCTGATCCCTGCAACCGTGCACTGAAGTTTTAGATAAAATAAACCAAACCGAAACCATTAAATAACTAACCAGCATGTGCCAGTGATCTGTGTCAGCTGATTCCTGCAACCGTGCACTGAAGTTTTAGATAAACTAAGCTGAAACCATTAAATAACTAACCAGCCTGTGCCAGCGATCTGTGTCAGCTGATCCCTGCAACCGTGCACTGAAGTTTTAGATCAAATAAACTAAGTTGAAACTATTAAATAACTAACCAGCCTGTGCCAGCGATCTGTGTCAGCTGATCCCTGCAACCGTGCACTGAAGTTTTAGATCAAATAAACTAAGTTGAAACCATTAAATAACTAACCAGCCTGTGCCAGCGATCTGTGTCAGCTGATCCCTGCGACCGTGCACTGAAGTTTTAGATCAAAAAAACTAAGTTGAAACCATTAAATAACTGACCAGCCTGTGCCAGCGATCTGTTTCAGCTGATCCCTGCGAACGTGGACTGAAGTCTTAGATCAAAATAAACTAAGCTGAAACCACAAAATAACTAACCAGCCTGTGCCAGCGATCTGTTTCAGCTGATCCCTGCGAACGTGGACTGAAGTCTTAGATCAAAATAAACTAAGCTGAAACCATTAAATAACTAACCAGCCTGTGCCAGCGATCTGTTTCAGCTGATCCCTGCGAACGTGGACTGAAGTCTTAGATCAAAATAAACTAAGCTGAAACCATTAAATAACTAACCAGCCTGTGCCAGCGATCTGTGTCAGCTGATCCCTGCAACCGTGCACTGAAGTTTTAGATAAAATAAACTAAGCTGAAACCATTAAATAACTAACCAGCCTGTGCCAGCGATCTTTGTCAGCTGATCCTTGCAAACGTGCACTGAAGTTTTAGATAAAATAAACTAAGTTGAAACCATTAAATAACTAACCAGCCTGTGCCAGCGATCTGTTTCAGCTGATCTTTGCGAACGTGCACTGAAGTCTTAGATCAAATAAACTAAGCTGAAACCATTAAATAACTAACCAGCCTGTGCCAGGGATCTGTCTCAGCTGATCCCTGCGAACGTGGACTGAAGTCTTAGACCAAATAAACTAAGCTGAAACCATTAAATAACTAACCAGCCTGTGCCAGCGATCTGTGTCAGCGGATCCCTGCGACCGTGCACTGAAGTTTTAGATAAAATAAACTAAGTTGAAACCATTAAATAACTAACCAGCCTGTGCCAGCGATCTGTGTCAGCTGATCCCTGCAACCGTGCACTGAAGTTTTAGATAAACTTGGCTGAAACCATTAAATAACTAACCAGCCTGTACCAGCGATCTGTTTCAGCTGATCCCTGCAATCGTGCACTGAAGTTTTAGATCAAATAAACTAAGTTAAAACCATTAAATAACTAACCAGCCTGTGCCAGGGATCTGTGTCAGCTGATCCCTGCAACCGTGCACTGAAGTTTTAGATAAACTAAGCTGAAACCATTAAATAACTAACCAGCGATCTGTGTCAGCTGATCCCTGCGACCGTGCACTGAAGTTTTAGATAAAATAAACTAAGCTGAAACCATTAAATAACTAACCAGCGATCTGTGTCAGCGGATCCCTGCGACCGTGCACTGAAGTTTAAGATAAAATAAACTAAGTTGAAACCATTAAATAACTAACCAGCCTGTGCCAGCGATCTGTTTCAGCTGATCTTTGCGAACGTGCACTGAAGTCTTAGATCAAATAAACTAAGTTGAAACCATTAAATAACTAACCAGCCTGTGCAAGGGATCTGTGCGAGCGATCTGTGTCAGCTGATCCCTGCAACCGTGCACTGAAGTTTTAGATCAAATAAACTAAGTTGATACCATTAAATAACCAACCAGGCTGTGCCAGAGATCTGTGTCAGCTGATCCCTGCGAACGTGTACTGAAGTTTTAGATCAAATAAACTAAGCTGAAACCACTAAATAACTAACCAGCCTGTGCCAGAGATCTGTGTCAGCTGATCCCTGCGAACGTGGACTGAAGTTGTAGATCAAATAAACAAAGCTGAAACCATTAAATAACTAATCAGCGATCTGTGTCAGCTGATCCCTGCAACCGTGCACTGAAGTTTTAGAGAAAATAAACTAAGTTGAAACCATTAAATAACTAACCAGCGTGTGTCAGGGATCTGTGTCAGCTGATCTTTGCGACCATGCACTGAAGTCTTAGATCAAATAAACTAACCTGAAACCATTTAAATAACTAACCAGCCTGTGACAGCGATCTGTGTCAGCTGATCCCTGCAACCGTGCACTGAAGTTTTAGATCAAATAAACTAAGCTGAAACCATTAAATAACTAACCAGCCTGTGCCAGCGATCTGTGTCAGCGGATCCCTGCGACCGTGCACTGAAGTTTAAGATAAAATAAACTAAGTTGAAACCATTAAATAACTAACCAGCCTGTGCCAGCGATCTGTTTCAGCTGATCTTTGCGAACGTGCACTGAAGTCTTAGATCAAATAAACTAACCTGAAACCATTAAATAACCAACCAGGCTGTGCCAGAGATCTGTGTCAGCTGATCCCTGCGAACGTGGACTGAAGTTTTAGATCAAATAAACTAAGTTGAAACCACTAAATAACTAACCAGCCTGTGCCAGCGATCTGTGTCAGCTGATCCCTGCAACCGTGCACTGAAGTTTTAGAGAAAATAAACTAAGTTGAAACCATTAAATAACTAACCAGCCTGTGCCAGGAATCTTTGTCAACTGATCCCTGCAACCGTGCACTGAATTTTTAGAGAAAATAAACTAAGTTGAAACCATTAAATAATTAACCAGCCTGTGCGAGCGATCTGTGCCAGCTGATCCCTGCAACCGTGCACTGAAGTTTTAGATAAAATAAATAAATAAATAGATAAAATAAACCAAACCAAAACCATTAAATAACTAACCAGCCTGTGCCAGCGATCTGTGTCAGCTGATTCCTGCAACCGTGCACTGAAGTTTTAGATAAACTAAGCTGAAACCATTAAATAATAAACTAAGTTGAAACCATTAAATAACTAACCAGCCTGTGCCAGGGATCTGTGTTAGCTGATCCCTGCAACCGTGCACTGAAGTTTTAGATCAAATAAACTAAGCTGAAACCATTAAATAACTAACCAGCGATCTGTGTCAGCTGATCACTGCGACCGTGCACTGAAGTTTTAGATAAAATAAACTAAGTTGAAACCATTAAATAACTAACCAGCCTGTGCCAGCGATCTGGGTCAGCTGATCCCTGCGAACGTGGACTGAAGTTTTAGATCAAATAAACAAAGCTGAAACCATTAAATAACTAACCAGCGATCTGTGTCAGCGGATCCCTGCGACCGTGCACTGAAGTTTTAGATCAAATAAACTAAGCTGAAACCATTAAATAACTAACCAGCGATCTGTGTCAGCGGATCCCTGCGACCGTGCACTGAAGTTTAAGATAAAATAAACTAAGTTGAAACCATTAAATAACTAACCAGCGATCTGTGTCAGCGGATCCCTGCGACCGTGCACTGAAGTTTTAGATAAAATAAACTAAGCTGAAACCATTAAATAACTAACCAGCGATCTGTGTCAGCTGATCCCTGCAACTGTGCACTGAAGTTTTACAGAAAATAAAGTAAGCTGAAACAATTAAATAACTAACCAGCCTTTGCCAGGGATCTGTGTCAGCTGATCTTTGCGACCATGCACTGAAGTCTTAGATCAAATAAACTAACCTGAAATCATTAAATAACTAACCAGCCTGTGCGAGCGATCTGTGTCAGCTGATCCCTGCAACCGTGCACTGAAGTTTTAGATCAAATAAACTAAGCTGAAACCATTAAATAACCAACCAGGCTGTGCCAGAGATCTGTGTCAGCTGATCCCTGCGAACGTGGACTGAAGTTGTAGATCAAATAAACAAAGCTGAAACCATTAAATAACTAACCAGCCTGTGCCAGCGATCTGTGTCAGCTGATCCCTGCAACCGTGCACTGAAGTTTTAGAGAAAATAAACTAAGTTGAAACCATTAAATAACTAACCAGCCTGTGCCAGGGATCTGTGTCAGCTGATCTTTGCGACCATGCACTGAAGTCTTAGATCAAATAAACTAACCTGAAACCATTTAAATAACTAACCAGCCTGTGACAGCGATCTGTGTCAGCTGATCCCTGCAAGCGTGCACTGAAGTTTTAGATCAAATAAACTAAGCTGAAACTATTAAATAACTAACCAGCCTGTGCAAGGGATCTGTGTCAGCTGATCCCTGCAACCGTGCACTGAATTTTTACATAAACTAACCTGAAACCATTAAATAACTAGCCAGCCTGTGCCAGCGATCTGTTTCATCTGATCCCTGCAACCGTGCACTGAAGTTTTAGATAAACTAAGCTGAAACCATTAAATAACTAACCAGCCTGTGCCAGCGATCTGTGTCAGCTGATTCCTGCAACCGTGCACTGAAGTTTTAGATAAACTAAGTTGAAACCATTAAATAACTAACCAGCCTGTGCCAACGATCTGTGTCAGCTGATCCCTGTGAACGTGGACTGAAGTTTTAGATCAAATAAACCAAACCTAAACCATTAAATAACTAACCAGCCTGTGCCAGCGATCTGTGTCAGCTGATCCCTGCAACCGTGCACTGAAGTTTTAGATTAAATAAACCAAACCTAAACCATTAAATAACTAACCAGCCTGTGCCAGCGATCTGTGTCAGCTGATCCCTGCAACCGTGCACTGAAGTTTTAGATAAACTAAGCTGAAACCATTAAATAACTAACCAGCCTGTACCAGCGATTCTGTGTCAGCTGATCCCTGCAACCGTGCACTGAAGTTTTAGATTAAATAAACCAAACCTAAACCATTAAATAACTAACCAGCCTGTGCCAGCGATCTGTGTCAGCTGATCCCTGCAACCGTGAACTGAAGTTTTAGATAAACTAAGCTGAAACCATTAAATAACTAACCAGCCTGTGCCAGCTATCTTTGTCATCTGATCCCTGCAACCGTGCACTGAAGTTTTAGATAAACTTGGCTGAAACCATTAAATAACTAACCAGCCTGTACCAGCGATCTGTGTCAGCTGATCCCTGCAACCGTGCACTGAAGTTTTAGATAAACTAAGCTGAAACCATTAAATAACTAACCAGCCTGTGCCAGCGATCTGTGTCAGCTGATCCCTGCAACCGTGCACTGAAGTTTTAGATCAAATAAACTAAGCTGAAACCATTAAATAACTAACCAGCCTGTGCCAGGGATTTGTTTCAGCTGATCTTTGCGAACGTTGTGATATTATTCTGTTATTATATGTTACCTTATATATGTAATCAAAGTAGTTGAATTAGAATACTGCTGTAGATCATATTATACCCTTTAAAATAGAGTGTGTGAGCTGTATGTAGTTTAGTTCTCATTATACTTTTGAGTTAACAGAACATATTCACATATTAGTCCATTGGATAAATGTGCATCACTCTGTATCCTTGATCTGCTGGGAATGTGTTACACTGTTTTCTTGACATGCTTAATTGTTGAATCATGAAGAGAAGGTTGTAAGCAGGAGACTCTGTGTCTAAAGACAGGGGAGATAGACAGACCACATTCCACACCCCCACCTTACAGAAAGCAGAGAAACAACTGCCGAGGTCATAACTTAGGCGCTGTAACAGAGAAAAAATGTGATGTTTTGGCTTTTACGACTAGCTGGGGGCCACTAGAGACTATAAAAAGCTGAGCAACCCGTCACCATTTTGAGACATGTGCCTGACCCTCTGGTAGCATCTCTCCCGTCCGGACGTTGTAATGCTCTTATTGTTGAATTGTATGGAAATAAATGATTGTTGATTGAGCATTTATACACCGAGTATTGTCCTTCCTTCAGCCCAAAGATTCAAAGAACTGCGTGATTTCAACAACTTGGTGCCGTGTGACCCGGATCTTTGGTGTGCTGAGGAGGTGCAGATTTGACCTTTGGTGAGATCGTGAGGCGAGGTGAACAGAGGACCGGTCCAGAAATAAAAAGGTAAGCACAGCCTGTTGTATTATAAATACCAAATGTGCATATTGGGCTTTCCAAATTAATCTGTTCGCTGAGTCACATGTATTTTCACAGTAAATTTGTCGGTGTCTGGTTTTTGGCGCAAGATACTAACAACATAAGTTGAGGCTGAATTCCAGGGTGTTAAATAAACTGCTTCTACCGAGATACTAATAACATACTACGTTGGTCTAGATTGCAGTAATCTGCTTCTACCGAGATACTAATAACATACTACGTTGGTCTAGATTGCAGTAATCTGCCTCTACCGAGATACTAATAACATACTACGTTGGACTAGAGTGCAGCCACTTTACCTTCCACATTTAATTTTGTCTAATACTGGCTTCTGTAGCAATAATACGTTAGAATTTATTCTGAAGACGCGGCCATAAGTTCAGTACATTGAAGTCGAGGTTTGTTTATTTTGTTTATGGTGTCAGTGACGTCCTGGCTTTTGCCGGCTATGAAATAGAAGTTGATTTAAGGACAAGCAGATACTGGCTTCACGGTGCAGTTGGACGCTGGCAACGCGAGAGCGAAACACGTCCGTAGGTTTGGTTTATGATACGGCGTGTTCCGGTGGTGCGGCCGTGAAGTGCAGTAGTGGTTGGTGCTAGTTTTAGTACATTTGATAGAGGTTTTGACGGTGGTTTGTGGCGTCAGTCGAGTATAAAGGGCTGCGGCCATAATACAAAGTAAAAATTTAAGTAAATAGCAACACCTGGTTTATGATGTCAGGTATAACTTCGGGGATGCAAGCATCACTTTTATGATGCGACTTTGCCCCGTGGTGGCGGTCATAATCGCAGAGAAAAGGGTATTTTGGTCTATGGTGCAGTGTGCTTTAAGAAGATCTAATAGTTGAGCTCAGAGGTTTCTGTGTAAAATTCCCGCTGAGGAAAAGTGTTGTGTGTGAGTGTCAAAGCGCGCTCTGGGTGAGAGAGTGTGTGTGAAGCTGCGAGGCGCGCTCTGGGTGCTGTCTTGTGGGTGAAGCGCGCACTGAGTGTGTTTTGTGTGGAGTGTGAAGCGTGAACACAGTGACAGTGACGGTTAATGTGTTTGATTAGGAGGACATTAGAGCAAATACACATTTTAGGATCAAAGGTTGATGCCTAGTGTACCTGTGGAACTTTGCCCTAGGAGTGGCGACCCTCCTGTCCGGGGACGCTTGGCCAGGACCGGCGGCGTCCGGGTGCCGAGGTGGTGACTTGGGGAGGTGAGGGCCCCCGCATAGCCACGGAAATAACACTGGAACGACCGTGTAATCACGGGTTCACATTTATTTCCGGACTAGAACAAGACACATTTTGCGAACAAACGTTGAGTCTAGATTAGTAAAGAAATATAAAAAGGTTGAATTCCTCGTTTCAGTGGTTGAAATTGTTGTGTGCCTGTCCCCTGACGAGTGTGAAATTAAAATAAAGAGGGAATTTGGAGCCACATAGAGATAGACGGGCATAATTGGGTGTATTACTCTGTGGTGTAATAAAAATAAAAAGGAGAGATAGTAAGAGGTGTGCAGTGGAGAATTATAGAGGAGTAGAGAGAGGAATGTGTTGGGAGACTGGCGTACAGTTTACGCTGTCAAGGTAGGCGTGTTGCCTGCTTATCGGTTTAAAAGTGATGAAAATGAAATTAAATAAATCTCTTAGTGTGTTAATACAGGAAGCTGCGGACCTGGACCAACTGCCCCCACAAGCACAGCGGCCGAAGCAAAATTATAGGTAATGGGAACCACACCCAGCACGAATCAGCAGCTGTGAAACAGACAGCAGCGAGGAGAGAATTAGAGGAGAAATTAAGAGAAGTTTTAACACATAAAATTGGGGCCAACGGACTTGTGGAGGTTGGGAAGGCGTCCGGAGCATCACAACAAAAAGGTGAAACAAAAACACACACAAGCAGAGAAATCTGAGAGAAAGGCTCCTTTTAAGGTAACGCCTAGTTTGAGAAAAGATCAAATTAACCTGCTTTTATACAAATGCACATACACGCAAGGAAGAAACAGCTTACACTCATGAACACGTGAAGATTTTCCAGCAAGGTTAAAGAAAAATTAACATACTTAAATGATGAAGTCTATACATTACTGACAAAGAAACCCTCTGGGTTGCAGGACAACAATTTAACAAAAAAAAAAAAAAAGGAACACTGGTCTAACCAACCAGGCAAGACACAACAAATTTAGTGGTTAAAAGATTCAAATTGTGACATGTTTTCTGTTGATTGATTAATAAAAGTGATTACTGAATGAAAGAAAGTTCCATTTTTGGGCTTTTAAACATGATCTTAAGAATTTTAATATATACCGGTGTTGTCCTGTCAACTTGGTGGGTTAGGAGTTGATTATATTGGGAGAGAAAAAACAAAAAAAAGGGGGAGAGAAGGCTGACACAGGGCCTGGTCCCGGTGTGCCTCCCCTCTGAATAACACAGCCAACACAACAACATTTTCCTGTTCGTTTGTTTTTGTTTTTTGTTTGTTTTTGTTTTGTTTTGTTTTTGTTTTTTCTATACATATTTAATTACAGGCTGCTTTGCCGGCCCTGAAAGCCGAGGCTGACTGGACTCCTGCTCTCCCCCATACGTGACACTGACCAAATGCTGCAACAGCTGGACCCACAACAACGACCTGAGAATGTCAACAGACCTGCAGGAATGTGATCTCATGCAGCCGAGACGGAGAGCACTAAACCTAAGGCCCGTTTCACTACACGGGGGAAAATTCCCAGACTGCGTCAGCTGACAGAGCTGTGACGAGACGCCCGCCAAGCCCGAATGAAAAGTAAGGCCGAGCGAAAGAATGCTGACCTTGATAACTTTGCATTCACACTGTGCAGGACAGTGATGGACCAACACGGATGATCGGGTGGCGAAAAAGGGCGTGACCGAGACAGGAGTAGTAACTGAGGACAGAAGGCACCTCAGAATGGACAAAAACACAGAAGAAGATGCAGGGTTCACCTGCGGTGAACATCGACACTGGAGAAAGGACTGCCCCAATTGGGGTCAGAACCAGGACGGACTGAATTTTGAGCAGCAGCAGCAGCAATGGTCGCAAACAAACTGAAAAAGGAGGGGGGCAGGACCCCAGGGCACGCTTCAGGCCGTGGTTTACCCAGAACACCAGAACAGGAAAGTGATGAACACAAACACCCACACAAACACACACATCTACATGCACTGACTCAGAATGAAGAGAAACACACACACACACACACACACACACACACACGTCTCCAAACACACAGATTCAGAATGAAGTGAAATACACACATGAACACGTGCACTCGTTGAGTGAGTGAGAAATGACACACACACACACACACACACACACACACGGGAATGTTGATTCACTGAGAAGTGATGCACACACATACACATGCACACGCTTGTGCAATGAAGAGTGATCCACACGCACACACACATACACGCTGATGCAATGAAGAATGCTTTGCTTATGCTGATATGCAAAATGCTGCACACAAACATCCCAAATGCATAATTTTTATGAGGAGCCATTGATTACCATTAAAAACTTAGAATGTGTTATATGTCACCCAGAGGGCATTTATGTAGATTTTAGGAATAAGCTCTAAAACGGTTTGGTTATGAAAACAATGTCTGTGCGTGATGTCTGTTTATGGCTCAAGGCCTTGACTGAATTCTTTGCTGTGCTTCACACAGCCCTGATGAGGAACAGTGGCACAGAGTGAAATTGATGAATTAATAGTGTAAGTTTAGGTTGGAGTACGGCATTTTCTGTGATTGAGTTTTAATTCAAGGAGGAACAAAAGGTGTTACGGCACCTGAGCTTCTCATTCCCACACAATATTGTCCCGGCAGGAAGCAAAATGTTCCTGTGAATTTCTGGTTGATTGTTTGGTTTTGTTTAGCGCTAGCTTGATTTTATCAGTGAGCCTTGGCTTGTGTTCTTTCTCGTAAGCGAGAGAGGGATAGTTTTATGCTTGGACATGTCTGCAACGGGCCCTAGTTTGTGTTATTTTAGTAGTATTTTGTTGGTTATGTCTGTTTTCGTTTTTGTTACAGTGCACTGGAGAAAAAACATCTGAGAGGTGTGATCCACCGGTGGTGATATGTTGATATTTTGTGAGTTCATGATTTAACAATCAGCTCTTTAAACAAAGCCTGAAAGATTGAAATTTAAAGCGCTATAAAATATTATTACTGTAAACAGTTGCAAAGTGTGCTTCTCCATGATTGTAATTGGCTTGGGAGAAATTCACTTATAGGGAACACTGAGAAGTTCTGAGTCTAAAAGGATTGCACCGAGTCAATCCGGCCCAAAAAACAACAAGGAATTGTTTTCCTTTAAAATGATGACGTCATCTTGCTGGTGATGGAGGCTCGAATAGGTTGCGCGTGAGACTCCATTATCAGCAACATCTGGTATGAATGTGTGTGGAGGTATGCATGTGAATGGACTGTGATGGACTGACAACTAAAAGTTTTGACTGACTTGATACTGAGACAATGACTGCACCCACTTTAGGATTAGTAAATGCCAATAAACAATTCATAAACAATTCACCCAGCCGACAAGAGAAGGGTGGATGCTTCGCTTTGTTTTGTTTTGTTTTTTCAGGAGCAGGAGGATAAGAGAGACTGGAGGAGGAGACTCTAGCTTCACATAAGTATGAACTGCAGACTTAACACTGTGGTTGCTGATTTTGAGTTACTGATGTTTGCATTAAGAAAACTGTGCTATAGTAGCTGTGTTTTGATTAAGGTATCATGTTATATTATTGGGAATGCCAAATGCTACAGTGGAGAAGACTTTTGATACCACTCATGACTGGAATATGTTATTATTAACCATAGCAGGCCACTGTAAAAAGTCAATTAAATTTTATAGAGGAAAATCGCCAAAATTGAACAATACCTATGAATGACTGGCCACATTCAGAATAGAGATATGCAATAATAAACATTGGTCCACATGATTTAGGTTCTCACTTGAAATAGTAAGTTATTAAATGTAGAATATAATCGACAGGGACATTTGATAGGATGTGGTACTGTAAAAGAACAAGAGCAAAGTAAATAAAGAAAATATTGTGTTTAGTTTGGATAAATTCGAATTAAAATGTACCATTACACTCAGAGGATCAATATGGAATAAAACATATGCAAAATTTGTAGGAAGTACATGACTGATAACTGTTCTGTCCTGAGCGTTTGTTTCTGGAGCACCCACTTGACCACACCAACAGTTTCTCGCCACCGAGGAGGGGTACTTGCAAAAAAGAATAAAATAAAAATCTGAGTTTAACAAAACATTTTAAATGTAAATATCAAGCTTACCTTTCTTTTTCCATGAAATATGCTTGTGGGCACGCCAGCCATTTTGAAAAGGTGGGCAAAACAATTGGCAAGGCCACACCCCCACACGTGTGATATAATTTTAAAGGTACTGTTGCCCTCTCTAAGAAACATCAGGACTTAGAGGAGTGGCAAGTGGGGAGTATGCGAGCTACAAGCAAAAACTAAAATGTGTACTACAGTGTGCAAAAATGAAATACTGGGTCATCAGGGGGAGCACACTCCCCCTCCTTGAAGAGCTCACCCACTCAACCCGCATCCCCAGAAAACAGCTCACCCCAGATAAGGCAGCGTGATGTATCCCGAGACAACAGGACTGGGACATCCAAATAAAGGTGTGAAACAATCGCCTTCAAAAGGTTATCAATTCACTTGAACCAAAATTAGGACCACTCGGTGCGGCAAGAGTTAATAGTTATTAGTCTCAACACCCAAGGATAACCAGAAGAGCATGACTGATATGGTGGGACTGGGATTTTGTTACACTTAATTTTTGCAAAACACAAATAAAACTAAATTGAAACTAAGGATTTTCAGAAAATAAAAACTACACTAAACTAGCAAAGAATTGGTAAAAACTAATATAAACTGATGAAAATTGCAAAACTATTACAACCCTGGTGCAGAGATTGGCAAATCTGACCAGGAAACGTTATAAAATGGATTGTCAGGATAGTCAGCGTTAAAGCCACTTTTGACAGTCCATACTAGGATGGCATTGGACATCTTCGGGGCAGAAGAGGGTTGGTGTGACCAAGGTGTGGTTTGGCTTGTTGTATGTACATTTCAAAATGTTACAGCTCTGGATGGACCAGTTACCAGGGCATGGAAGGATGACAGACTTTATTACATGAGGAGAAGGGACATTTTCGGGATCGAAGATCCTCAGGGATGACAAGGCTGGAGCAACGGTACTCGAGAGAAGAATTTCTGATACTTTCTGAGATATGATGTCACTAACCTTCTCTTTTAATTGTCTAGCTCCAATGAATTGACACATGGGAGTGTGTCAAAAAGGGGGAGTTGAGTCCGAACATCAAACAATGGTTTTATGAACATCTTATGACGTTATTTCTGTGTTTAATAATTTAGCTATGGTAAAACTTAAGCTTATAATGTGTTAGACTTAGAAAGGGTTCACTAATTTTTGATTTCTTTTACACACACATAGATTATGATTAGAATAGGTCCTGAACATAATATTTTAAACCAAATTTGAATCATTAGAACAACAATGGATAACAATATTAGATTATCAAGGCTAGGGAGAGAGGTTTTGGTTTTCTGTCTCTTGCAGAGAAAGGAACAGACACCAGACGGGGGACACGGAGATGTGAGGACCCTTCACAGCAGAGACAGATGTAGGGACTGCCGAGACAGCAACTGGGGTCAAGTGTCATGACGTTTGGGCTCCTGGAGAAGATGGATCCCACAAACACAGCAATAACCATGAAGGGGTTGGCGAAAACCAGGAACACCAGACCAACGAGGTTCGAGAGGCTCTTGGCAAAAAGGGGGACACGCCGGTGAACCCAAAACACACAGATCCTTGTTTGAAATCGGGGCGGAATAATCCCCAGAACTGTGCAATGACTAAAGGGTGGTCTAACCCCGGAGGTCGAAGAAAGAAGCTGAGAATCACCCAACTGGAAGACACTGGTAGCTGCAGCAATAAAAATAAAGGTTAAAAGCTCCTTAGACAGAGGTTCTAGTCTAAGTACATTTGAAAGGTATAAGGGGGCATTAAAATGGGAGTGGAAAACTGGAGCACCAAAATAAAGCTGTGGGAAAATGGGGAGTGATGGGAGTGTCATCTGTAACTGCTGTTATGGTTGTAAATCTAACGTTGCTTGCATCTGAACTGCGTGAACACAGAGGTCATCCCCCATATGGTCCACCCGTTAAAGGGGGACAGAGGGCCTCAGGATCAAGAAAACCTGGACCTTGCAACGCTGAAGTGCTTGTTATTAGTGATCTCTTTAATGAGAGATCAAAAGAGGGTATTGTGATATTATTCTGTTATTATATGTTACCTTATATATGTAATCAAAGTAGTTGAATTAGAATACTGCTGTAGATCATATTATACCCTTTAAAATAGAGTGTGTGAGCTGTATGTAGTTTAGTTCTCATTATACTTTTGAGTTAACAGAACATATTCACATATTAGTCCATTGGATAAATGTGCATCACTCTGTATCCTTGATCTGCTGGGAATGTGTTACACTGTTTTCTTGACATGCTTAATTGTTGAATCATGAAGAGAAGGTTGTAAGCAGGAGACTCTGTGTCTAAAGACAGGGGAGATAGACAGACCACATTCCACACCCCCACCTTACAGAAAGCAGAGAAACAACTGCCGAGGTCATAACTTAGGCGCTGTAACAGAGAAAAAATGTGATGTTTTGGCTTTTACGACTAGCTGGGGGCCACTAGAGACTATAAAAAGCTGAGCAACCCGTCACCATTTTGAGACATGTGCCTGACCCTCTGGTAGCATCTCTCCCGTCCGGACGTTGTAATGCTCTTATTGTTGAATTGTATGGAAATAAATGATTGTTGATTGAGCATTTATACACCGAGTATTGTCCTTCCTTCAGCCCAAAGATTCAAAGAACTGCGTGATTTCAACAACGTGCACTGAAGTCTTAGATCAAAATAAACTAAGCTGAAACCACGAAATAACTAACCAGCCTGTGTCAGCGATCTGTGTCAGCTGATCCCTGCAACCGTGCACTGAAGTCTTAGATCAAATAAACTAAGCTGAAACCATTAAATAACTAACCAGCATGTGCCAGGGATCTGTGTCAGCTGATCCCTGCAACCGTGCACTGAAGTTTTAGAGAAAATAAACTAAGTTGAAACCATTAAATAACTAACCAGCCTGTGCCAGGGATCTGTGTCAGCTGATCTTTGCGACCATGCACTGAAGTCTTAGATAAACTAAGCTGAAACCAGCGATACACTGAAGTCTTAGATCAAATAAACTAAGCTGAAACCAACCAGGCTGTGTCAGCTGATCCCTGCGAACGTGGACTGAAGTTTTAGATAAACTAAGCTGAAACCACTAAATAACTAACCAGCCTGTGCCAGCGATCTGTGTCAGCTGATCCCTGCAACCGTGCACTGAAGTTTTAGAGAAAATAAACTAAGTTGAAACCATTAAATAACTAACCAGCCTGTGCCAGGGATCTGTGTCAGCTGATCTTTGCGACCATGCACTGAAGTCTTAGATCAAATAAACTAAGCTGAAACCATTAAATAACCAACCAGGCTGTGCCAGCGATTGATCCCTGCAACCGTGCACTGAATTTTTAGAGAAAATAAACTAAGTTGAAACCATTAAATAACCAACCAGCCTGTGCGAGCGATCTGTGTCAGCTGATCCCTGCAACCGTGCACTGAAGTTTTAGATCAAATAAACTAAGCTGAAACCATTAAATAACCAACCAGGCTGTGCCAGAGATCTGTGTCAGCTGATCCCTGCAACCGTGCACTGAAGTTTTAGATCAAATAAACTAAGCTGATACCATTAAATAACCAACCAGCCTGTGCCAGAGATCTGTGTCAGCTGATCCCTGCAACCGTGCACTGAAGTTTTAGATCAAATAAACTAAGCTGAAACCATTAAATAACCAACCAGCCTGTGCCAGAGATCTGTGTCAGCTGATCCCTGCGAACGTGGACTGAAGTTGTAGATCAAATAAACTAAGTTGAAACCATTAAATAACTAACCAGCGATCTGTGTCAGCTGATCCCTGCAACCGTGCACTGAAGTTTTAGAGAAAATAAACTAAGTTGAAACCATTAAATAACTAACCAGCGTGTGTCAGGGATCTGTGTCAGCTGATCTTTGCGACCATGCACTGAAGTCTTAGATCAAATAAACTAACCTGAAACCATTTAAATAACTAACCAGCCTGTGACAGCGATCTGTGTCAGCTGATCCCTGCAACCGTGCACTGAAGTTTTAGATCAAATAAACTAAGCTGAAACCATTCAATAACTAACCAGCCTGTGCCAGGAATCTTTGTCAACTGATCCCTGCAACCGTGCACTGAATTTTTAGAGAAAATAAACTAAGTTGAAACCATTAAATAACTAACCAGCGTGTGTCAGGGATCTGTGTTAGCTGATCCCTGCAAATGTGCACTGAAGTTTTACAGAAAATAAAGTAAGCTGAAACAATTAAATAACTAACCAGCCTGTGCCAGGGATCTGTGTCAGCTGATCTTTGCGACCATGCACTGAAGTCTTAGATCAAATAAACTAACCTGAAACCATTAAATAACTAACCAGCCTGTGCGAGCGATCTGTGTCAGCTGATCCCTGCAACCGTGCACTGAAGTTTTAGATCAAATAAACTAAGCTGAAACCATTAAATAACCAACCAGCCTGTGCCAGAGATCTGTGTCAGCTGATCCCTGCGAACGTGGACTGAAGTTGTAGATCAAATAAACAAAGCTGAAACCATTAAATAACTAACCAGCGATCTGTGTCAGCTGATCCCTGCAACCGTGCACTGAAGTTTTAGAGAAAATAAACTAAGTTGAAACCATTAAATAACTAACCAGCAGTGTGTCAGGGATCTGTGTCAGCTGATCCCTGCAACCGTGCACTGAAGTTTTAGATCAAATAAACTAAGCTGAAACCATTAAATAACCAACCAGCCTGTGCCAGAGATCTGTGTCAGCTGATCCCTGCGAACGTGGACTGAAGTTGTAGATCAAATAAACAAAGCTGAAACCATTAAATAACTAACCAGCGATCTGTGTCAGCTGATCCCTGCAACCGTGCACTGAAGTTTTAGAGAAAATAAACTAAGTTGAAACCATTAAATAACTAACCAGCAGTGTGTCAGGGATCTGTGTCAGCTGATCCCTGCAACCGTGCACTGAAGTTTTAGATCAAATAAACTAAGCTGAAACCATTAAATAACCAACCAGCCTGTGCCAGAGATCTGTGTCAGCTGATCCCTGCGAACGTGGACTGAAGTTGTAGATCAAATAAACAAAGCTGAAACCATTAAATAACCAACCAGGCTGTGCCAGCGATCTGTGTCAGCTGATCCCTGCGAACGTGGACCGAAGTTTTAGATCAAATAAACTAAGCTGAAACCATTAAATAACCAACCAGGCTGTGCCAGAGATCTGTGTCAGCTGATCCCTGCGAACGTGGACTGAAGTTTTAGATCAAATAAACTAAGCTGAAACCACTAAATAACTAACCAGCCTGTGCCAGCGATCTGTGTCAGCTGATCCCTGCAACCGTGCACTGAAGTTTTAGAGAAAATAAACTAAGTTGAAACCATTAAATAACTAACCAGCCTGTGCCAGGAATCTTTGTCAACTGATCCCTGCAACCGTGCACTGAATTTTTAGAGAAAATAAACTAAGTTGAAACCATTAAATAACCAACCAGCCTGTGCGAGCGATCTGTGTCAGCTGATCCCTGCAACCGTGCACTGAAGTTTTAGATCAAATAAACTAAGCTGAAACCATTAAATAACCAACCAGGCTGTGCCAGAGATCTGTGTCAGCTGATCCCTGCAACCGTGCACTGAAGTTTTAGATCAAATAAACTAAGCTGATACCATTAAATAACCAACCAGCCTGTGCCAGAGATCTGTGTCAGCTGATCCCTGCAACCGTGCACTGAAGTTTTAGATCAAATAAACTAAGCTGAAACCATTAAATAACCAACCAGCCTGTGCCAGAGATCTGTGTCAGCTGATCCCTGCGAACGTGGACTGAAGTTGTAGATCAAATAAACTAAGTTGAAACCATTAAATAACTAACCAGCGATCTGTGTCAGCTGATCCCTGCAACCGTGCACTGAAGTTTTAGAGAAAATAAACTAAGTTGAAACCATTAAATAACTAACCAGCGTGTGTCAGGGATCTGTGTCAGCTGATCTTTGCGACCATGCACTGAAGTCTTAGATCAAATAAACTAACCTGAAACCATTTAAATAACTAACCAGCCTGTGACAGCGATCTGTGTCAGCTGATCCCTGCAACCGTGCACTGAAGTTTTAGATCAAATAAACTAAGCTGAAACCATTAAATAACCAACCAGCCTGTGCCAGAGATCTGTGTCAGCTGATCCCTGCGAACGTGGACTGAAGTTTTAGATAAACTTGGCTGAAACCATTAAATAACTAACCAGCCTGTACCAGCGATCTGTTTCAGCTGATCCCTGCAACCGTGCACTGAAGTTTTAGATAAAATAAACTAAGTTGAAACCATTAAATAACTAACCAGCCTGTGCAAGGGATCTGTGTCAGCTGATCCCTGCAACCGCGCACTGAAGTTTTAGATAAACTTGGCTGAAACCATTAAATAACTAACCAGCCTGTACCAGCGATCTGTTTCAGCTGATCCCTGCAACCGTGCACTGAAGTTTTAGATCAAATAAACTAAGTTAAAACCATTAAATAACTAACCAGCCTGTGCCAGGGATCTGTGTCAGCTGATCCCTGCAACCGTGCACTGAAGTTTTAGATAAACTAAGCTGAAACCATTAAATAACTAACCAGCCTGTGCCAGCGATCTGTGTCAGCGGATCCCTGCGACCGCGCACTGAAGTTTTAGATAAACTAAGCTGAAACCATTAAAAAACTAACCAGCCTGTGCCAGCGATCTGTTTCATCTGATCCCTGCAACCGTGCACTGAAGTTTTAGATAAACTAAGCTGAAACCATTAAATAACTAACCAGCCTGTGCCAGCGATCTGTGTCAGCTGATCCCTGCAACCGTGCACTGAAGTTTTAGATAAAATAAACCAAACCGAAACCATTAAATAACTAACCAGCCTGTGCCAGCGATCTGTGTCAGCTGATTCCTGCAACCGTGCACTGAAGTTTTAGATAAACTAAGTTGAAACCATTTAAATAACTAACCAGCCTGTGACAGCGATCTGTGTCAGCTGATCCCTGCAACCGTGCACTGAAGTTTTAGATCAAATAAACTAAGCTGAAACCATTAAATAACTAACCAGCCTGTACCAGCGATCTGTTTCAGCTGATCCCTGCAATCGTGCACTGAAGTTTTAGATCAAATAAACTAAGTTAAAACCATTAAATAACTAACCAGCCTGTGCCAGGGATCTGTGTCAGCTGATCCCTGCAACCGTGCACTGAAGTTTTAGATAAACTAAGCTGAAACCATTAAATAACTAACCAGCCTGTGCCAGCGATCTGTGTCAGCTGATTCCTGCAACCGTGCACTGAAGTTTTAGATAAACTAAGTTGAAACCATTAAATAACTAACCAGCCTGTGCCAACGATCTGTGTCAGCTGATCCCTGCAACCGTGCACTGAAGTTTTAGATAAACTAAGTTGAAACAATTAAATAACTAACCAGCCTGTGCCAGCGATCTGTGTCAGCTGATCCCTGCGAACGTGGACTGAAGTTTTAGATCAAATAAACCAAACCTAAACCATTAAATAAGTAACCAGCCTGTGCCAGCGATCTGTGTCAGCTGATCCCTGCAACCGTGCACTGAAGTTTTAGATTAAATAAACCAAACCTAAACCATTAAATAAGTAACCAGCCTGTGCCAGCGATCTGTGTCAGCTGATCCCTGCAACCGTGCACTGAAGTTTTAGATTAAATAAACCAAACCTAAACCATTAAATAACTAACCAGCCTGTGCCAGCGATCTGTGTCAGCTGATCCCTGCAACCGTGCACTGAAGTTTTAGATAAACTAAGCTGAAACAATTAAATAACTAACCAGCCTGTGCCAGCGATCTGTGTCAGCTGATCCCTGCAACCGTGCACTGAAGTTTTAGATAAACTAAGCTGAAACAATTAAATAACTAACCAGCCTGTGCCAGCGATCTGTTTCAGCTGATCTTTGCGAATGTGCACTGAAGTCTTAGATCAAAATAAACTAAGCTGAAACCACGAAATAACTAACCAGCCTGTGCCAGCGATCTGTGTCAGCTGATCCCTGCGACCGTGCACTGAAGTTTTAGATAAAATAAACTAAGCTGAAACCATTAAATAACTAACCAGCGATTTGTGTCAGCGGATCCCTGCGACCGTGCACTGAAGTTTAAGATAAAATAAACTAAGTTGAAACCATTAAATAACTAACCATCCTGTGCAAGGGATCTGTGCCAGCGATCTGTTTCAGCTGATCTTTGCGAACGTGCACTGAAGTCTTAGATCAAATAAACTAACCTGAAACCATTAAATAACCAACCAGCCTGTGCGAGCGATCTGTGTCAGCTGATCCCTGCAACCGTGCACTGAAGTTTTAGATCAAATAAACTAAGCTGAAACCATTAAATAACCAACGAGGCTGTGCCAGAGATCTGTGTCAGCTGATCCCTGCGAACGTGGACTGAAGTTTTAGATCAAATAAACTAAGCTGAAACCACTAAATAACTAACCAGCCTGTGCCAGCGATCTGTGTCAGCTGATCCCTGCAACCGTGCACTGAAGTTTTAGAGAAAATAAACTAAGTTGAAACCATTAAATAACTAACCAGCCTGTGCCAGGAATCTTTGTCAACTGATCCCTGCAACCGTGCACTGAATTTTTAGAGAAAATAAACTAAGTTGAAACCATTAAATAACTAACCAGCGTGTGTCAGGGATCTGTGTTAGCTGATCCCTGCAAATGTGCACTGAAGTTTTACAGAAAATAAAGTAAGCTGAAACAATTAAATAACTAACCAGCCTGTGCCAGGGATCTGTGTCAGCTGATCTTTGCGACCATGCACTGAAGTCTTAGATCAAATAAACTAACCTGAAACCATTAAATAACTAACCAGCCTGTGCGAGCGATCTGTGTCAGCTGATCCCTGCAACCGTGCACTGAAGTTTTAGATCAAATAAACTAAGCTGAAACCATTAAATAACCAACCAGCCTGTGCCAGAGATCTGTGTCAGCTGATCCCTGCAACCGTGCACTGAAGTTTTAGATCAAATAAACTAAGCTGAAACCATTAAATAACCAACCAGGCTGTGCCAGAGATCTGTGTCAGCTGATCCCTGCAACCGTGCACTGAAGTTTTAGATCAAATAAACTAAGCTGAAACCATTAAATAACCAACCAGCCTGTGCCAGAGATCTGTGTCAGCTGATCCCTGCGAACGTGGACTGAAGTTGTAGATCAAATAAACAAAGCTGAAACCATTAAATAACTAACCAGCGATCTGTGTCAGCTGATCCCTGCAACCGTGCACTGAAGTTTTAGAGAAAATAAACTAAGTTGAAACCATTAAATAACTAACCAGCGTGTGTCAGGGATCTGTGTCAGCTGATCTTTGCGACCATGCACTGAAGTCTTAGATCAAATAAACTAACCTGAAACCATTTAAATAACTAACCAGCCTGTGACAGCGATCTGTGTCAGCTGATCCCTGCAACCGTGCACTGAAGTTTTAGATAAAATAAACTAAGTTGAAACCATTAAATAACTAACCAGCCTGTGCAAGGGATCTGTGTCAGCTGATCCGTGCAACCGCGCACTGAAGTTTTAGATAAACTTGGCTGAAACCATTAAATAACTAACCAGCCTGTACCAGCGATCTGTTTCAGCTGATCCCTGCAACCGTGCACTGAAGTTTTAGATCAAATAAACTAAGTTAAAACCATTAAATAACTAACCAGCCTGTGCCAGGGATCTGTGTCAGCTGATCCCTGCAACCGTGCACTGAAGTTTTAGATAAACTAAGCTGAAACCATTAAATAACTAACCAGCCTGTGCCAGCGATCTGTGTCAGCTGATCCCTGCAACCGTGCACTGAAGTTTTAGATAAAATAAACCAAACCGAAACCATTAAATAACTAACCAGCCTGTGCCAGCGATCTGTGTCAGCTGATTCCTGCAACCGTGCACTGAAGTTTTAGATAAACTAAGTTGAAACCATTAAATAACTAACCAGCCTGTGCCAACGATCTGTGTCAGCTGATCCCTGCAACCGTGCACTGAAGTTTTAGATAAACTAAGCTGAAACCATTAAATAACTAACCAGCCTGTGCCAGCGATCTGTTTCAGCTGATTCCTGCAACCGTGCACTGAAGTTTTTTATGATAAACTAAGTTGAAACCATTTAAATAACTAACCAGCCTGTGACAGCGATCTGTGTCAGCTGATCCCTGCAACCGTGCACTGAAGTTTTAGATCAAATAAACTAAGCTGAAACCATTAAATAACTAACCAGCGATCTGTGTCAGCTGATCCCTGCGAACGTGGACTGAAGTTTTAGATAAAATAAACCAAACCGAAACCATTAAATAACTAACCAGCATGGGCCAGCGATCTGTGTCAGCTGATTCCTGCAACCGTGCACTGAAGTTTTAGATAAACTAAGCTGAAACCATTAAATAACTAACCAGCCTGTGCCAGCGATCTGTGTCAGCTGATCCCTGCAACCGTGCACTGAAGTTTTAGATCAAATAAACTAAGTTGAAACTATTAAATAACTAACCAGCCTGTGCCAGCGATCTGTGTCAGCTGATCCCTGCAACCGTGCACTGAAGTTTTAGATCAAATAAACTAAGTTGAAACCATTAAATAACTAACCAGCCTGTGCCAGCGATCTGTGTCAGCTGATCCGTGCGACCGTGCACTGAAGTTTTAGATCAAAAAAACTAAGTTGAAACCATTAAATAACTGACCAGCCTGTGCCAGCGATCTGTTTCAGCTGATCCCTGCGAACGTGGACTGAAGTCTTAGATCAAAATAAACTAAGCTGAAACCACAAAATAACTAACCAGCCTGTGCCAGCGATCTGTTTCAGCTGATCCCTGCGAACGTGGACTGAAGTCTTAGATCAAAATAAACTAAGCTGAAACCATTAAATAACTAACCAGCCTGTGCCAGCGATCTGTGTCAGCTGATCCCTGCAACCGTGCACTGAAGTTTTAGATAAAATAAACTAAGCTGAAACCATTAAATAACTAACCAGCCTGTGCCAGCGATCTGTTTCAGCTGATCCCTGCGAACGTGGACTGAAGTCTTAGATCAAAATAAACTAAGCTGAAACCATTAAATAACTAACCAGCCTGTGCCAGCGATCTTTGTCAGCTGATCCTTGCAAACGTGCACTGAAGTTTTAGATAAAATAAACTAAGCTGAAACCATTAAATAACCAACCAGCCTGTGCCAGCGATCTGTTTCAGCTGATCTTTGCGAACGTGCACTGAAGTCTTAGATCAAATAAACTAAGCTGAAACCATTAAATAACCAACCAGGCTGTGCCAGGGATCTGTCTCAGCTGATCCCTGCGAACGTGGACTGAAGTCTTAGACCAAATAAACTAAGCTGAAACCATTAAATAACTAACCAGCCTGTGCCAGCGATCTGTGTCAGCGGATCCCTGCGACCGTGCACTGAAGTTTTAGATAAAATAAACTAAGTTGAAACCATTAAATAACTAACCAGCCTGTGCCAGCGATCTGTGTCAGCTGATCCCTGCAACCGTGCACTGAAGTTTTAGATCAAATAAACTAAGTTAAAACCATTAAATAACTAACCAGCCTGTGCCAGGGATCTGTGTCAGCTGATCCCTGCAACCGTGCACTGAAGTTTTAGATAAACTAAGCTGAAACCATTAAATAACTAACCAGCGATCTGTGTCAGCTGATCCCTGCGACCGTGCACTGAAGTTTTAGATAAAATAAACTAAGTTGAAACCATTAAATAACTAACCAGCCTGTGCAAGGGATCTGTGCCAGCGATCTGTTTCAGCTGATCTTTGCGAACGTGCACTGAAGTCTTAGATCAAATAAACTAAGTTGATACCATTAAATAACCAACCAGCCTGTGCGAGCGATCTGTGTCAGCTGATCCCTGCAACCGTGCACTGAAGTTTTAGATCAAATAAACTAAGTTGATACCATTAAATAACCAACCAGGCTGTGCCAGAGATCTGTGTCAGCTGATCCCTGCGAACGTGGACTGAAGTTGTAGATCAAATAAACAAAGCTGAAACCATTAAATAACTAATCAGCGATCTGTGTCAGCTGATCCCTGCAACCGTGCACTGAAGTTTTAGAGAAAATAAACTAACCTGAAACCATTAAAATAACTAACCAGGCTGTGCCAGAGATCTGTGTCAGCTGATCCCTGCGAACGTGGACTGAAGTTTTAGATCAAATAAACTAAGTTGAAACCACTAAATAACTAACCAGCCTGTGCCAGGAATCTTTGTCAACTGATCCCTGCAACCGTGCACTGAATTTTTAGAGAAAATAAACTAAGTTGAAACCATTAAATAATTAACCAGCCTGTGCGAGCGATCTGTGCCAGCTGATCCCTGCAACCGTGCACTGAAGTTTTAGATAAAATAAATAAATAAATAGATAAAATAAACCAAACCAAAACCATTAAATAACTAACCAGCCTGTGCCAGCGATCTGTGTCAGCTGATTCCTGCAACCGTGCACTGAAGTTTTAGATAAACTAAGCTGAAACCATTAAATAATAAACTAAGTTGAAACCATTAAATAACTAACCAGCCTGTGCCAGGGATCTGTGTTAGCTGATCCCTGCAACCGTGCACTGAAGTTTTAGATCAAATAAACTAAGCTGAAACCATTAAATAACTAACCAGCGATCTGTGTCAGCGGATCCCTGCGACCGTGCACTGAAGTTTAAGATAAAATAAACTAAGTTGAAACCATTAAATAACTAACCAGCGATCTGTGTCAGCGGATCCCTGCGACCGTGCACTGAAGTTTTAGATAAAATAAACTAAGCTGAAACCATTAAATAACTAACCAGCGATCTGTGTCAGCGGATCCCTGCGACCGTGCACTGAAGTTTAAGATAAAATAAACTAAGTTGAAACCATTAAATAACTAACCAGCCTGTGCAAGGGATCTGTGCCAGCGATCTGTTTCAGCTGATCTTTGCGAACGTGCACTGAAGTCTTAGATCAAATAAACTAACCTGAAACCATTAAATAACCAACCAGCCTGTGCGAGCGATCTGTGTCAGCTGATCCCTGCAACCGTGCACTGAAGTTTTAGATCAAATAAACTAAGCTGAAACCATTAAATAACCAACCAGGCTGTGCCAGAGATCTGTGTCAGCTGATCCCTGCGAACGTGGACTGAAGTTTTAGATCAAATAAACTAAGCTGAAACCACTAAACAACTAACCAGCCTGTTCCAGCGATCTGTGTCAGCTGATCCCTGCAACCGTGCACTGAAGTTTTAGAGAAAATAAACTAAGTTGAAACCATTAAATAACTAACCAGCCTGTGCCAGGGATCTGTGTCAGCTGATCTTTGCGACCATGCACTGAAGTCTTAGATCAAATAAACTAACCTGAAACCATTTAAATAACTAACCAGCCTGTGCGAGCGATCTGTGTCAGCTGATCCCTGCAAGCGTGCACTGAAGTTTTAGATCAAATAAACTAAGCTGAAACCATTAAATAACTAACCAGCCTGTGCAAGGGATCTGTGTCAGCTGATCCCTGCAACCGTGCACTGAAGTTTTAGATAAACTAACCTGAAACCATTAAATAACTAGCCAGCCTGTGCCAGCGATCTGTTTCATCTGATCCCTGCAACCGTGCACTGAAGTTTTAGATAAACTAAGCTGAAACCATTAAATAACTAACCAGCCTGTGCCAGCGATCTGTGTCAGCTGATTCCTGCAACCGTGCACTGAAGTTTTAGATCAAATAAACTAAGCTGAAACCATTAAATAACTAACCAGCCTGTGCCAGCGATCTGTGTCAGCTGATTCCTGCAACCGTGCACTGAAGTTTTAGATCAAATAAACTAAGCTGAAACCATTAAATAACCAACCAGCCTGTGCCAACGATCTGTGTCAGCTGATCCCTGCGAACGTGGACTGAAGTTTTAGATCAAATAAACCAAACCTAAACCATTAAATAACTAACCAGCCTGTGCCAGCGATCTGTGTCAGCTGATCCCTGCAACCGTGCACTGAAGTTTTAGATTAAATAAACCAAACCTAAACCATTAAATAACTAACCAGCCTGTGCCAGCGATCTGTGTCAGCTGATCCCTGCAACCGTGCACTGAAGTTTTAGATAAACTAAGCTGAAACCATTAAATAACTAACCAGCCTGTACCAGCGATTCTGTGTCAGCTGATCCCTGCAACCGTGCACTGAAGTTTTAGATTAAATAAACCAAACCTAAACCATTAAATAACTAACCAGCCTGTGCCAGCGATCTGTGTCAGCTGATCCCTGCAACCGTGAACTGAAGTTTTAGATAAACTAAGCTGAAACCATTAAATAACTAACCAGCCTGTGCCAGCGATCTGTGTCAGCTGATCCCTGCAACCGTGCACTGAAGTTTTAGATAAACTAAGCTGAAACCATTAAATAACTAACCAGCCTGTACCAGCGATCTGTGTCAGCTGATCCCTGCAACCGTGCACTGAAGTTTTAGATAAACTAAGCTGAAACCATTAAATAACTAACCAGCCTGTGCCAGCGATCTGTGTCAGCTGATCCCTGCAACCGTGCACTGAAGTTTTAGATCAAAATAAACTAAGCTGAAACCACGAAATAACTAACCAGCCTGTGTCAGCGATCTGTGTCAGCTGATCCCTGCAACCGTGCACTGAAGTCTTAGATCAAATAAACTAAGCTGAAACCATTAAATAACTAACCAGCCTGTGCCAGGGATCTGTGTCAGCTGATCCCTGCAACCGTGCACTGAAGTTTTAGAGAAAATAAACTAAGTTGAAACCATTAAATAACTAACCAGCCTGTGCCAGGGATCTGTGTCAGCTGATCTTTGCGACCATGCACTGAAGTCTTAGATCAAATAAACTAAGCTGAAACCATTAAATAACCAACCAGGCTGTGCCAGCGATCTGTGTCAGCTGATCCCTGCGAACGTGGACTGAAGTTTTAGATCAAATAAACTAAGCTGAAACCATTAAATAACCAACCAGGCTGTGCCAGAGATCTGTGTCAGCTGATCCCTGCGAACGTGGACTGAAGTTTTAGATCAAATAAACTAAGCTGAAACCACTAAATAACTAACCAGCCTGTGCCAGCGATCTGTGTCAGCTGATCCCTGCAACCGTGCACTGAAGTTTTAGAGAAAATAAACTAAGTTGAAACCATTAAATAACTAACCAGCCTGTGCCAGGAATCTTTGTCAACTGATCCCTGCAACCGTGCACTGAATTTTTAGAGAAAATAAACTAAGTTGAAACCATTAAATAACCAACCAGCCTGTGCGAGCGATCTGTGTCAGCTGATCCCTGCAACCGTGCACTGAAGTTTTAGATCAAATAAACTAAGCTGAAACCATTAAATAACCAACCAGGCTGTGCCAGAGATCTGTGTCAGCTGATCCCTGCAACCGTGCACTGAAGTTTTAGATCAAATAATCTAAGCTGATACCATTAAATAACCAACCAGCCTGTGACAGCGATCTGTGTCAGCTGATCCCTGCAACCGTGCACTGAAGTTTTAGATCAAATAAACTAAGCTGAAACCATTCAATAACTAACCAGCCTGTGCCAGGAATCTTTGTCAACTGATCCCTGCAACCGTGCACTGAATTTTTAGAGAAAATAAACTAAGTTGAAACCATTAAATAACTAACCAGCGTGTGTCAGGGATCTGTGTTAGCTGATCCCTGCAAATGTGCACTGAAGTTTTACAGAAAATAAAGTAAGCTGAAACAATTAAATAACTAACCAGCCTGTGCCAGGGATCTGTGTCAGCTGATCTTTGCGACCATGCACTGAAGTCTTAGATCAAATAAACTAACCTGAAACCATTAAATAACTAACCAGCCTGTGCGAGCGATCTGTGTCAGCTGATCCCTGCAACCGTGCACTGAAGTTTTAGATCAAATAAACTAAGCTGAAACCATTAAATAACCAACCAGCCTGTGCCAGAGATCTGTGTCAGCTGATCCCTGCGAACGTGGACTGAAGTTGTAGATCAAATAAACAAAGCTGAAACCATGAAATAACTAACCAGCGATCTGTGTCAGCTGATCCCTGCAACCGTGCACTGAAGTTTTAGAGAAAATAAACTAAGTTGAAACCATTAAATAACTAACCAGCAGTGTGTCAGGGATCTGTGTCAGCTGATCCCTGCAACCGTGCACTGAAGTTTTAGATCAAATAAACTAAGCTGAAACCATTAAATAACTAACCAACCTGTGCCAGCGATCTGTGTCAGCGGATCCCTGCGACCGTGCACTGAAGTTTTAGATCAAATAAACTAAGCTGAAACCATTAAATAACTAAGCAACCTGTGCCAGCGATCTGTGTCAGCGGATCCCTGCGACCGTGCACTGAAGTTTTAGATAAAATAAACTACGTTGAAACCATTAAATAACTAACCAGCCTGTGCAAGGGATCTGTGTCAGCTGATCCCTGCAACCGCGCACTGAAGTTTTAGATAAACTTGGCTGAAACCATTAAATAACTAACCAGCCTGTACCAGCGATCTGTTTCAGCTGATCCCTGCAACCGTGCACTGAAGTTTTAGATCAAATAAACTAAGTTAAAACCATTAAATAACTAACCAGCCTGTGCCAGGGATCTGTGTCAGCTGATCCCTGCAACCGTGCACTGAAGTTTTAGATAAACTAAGCTGAAACCATTAAATAACTAACCAGCCTGTGCCAGCGATCTGTGTCAGCGGATCCCTGCGACCGCGCACTGAAGTTTTAGATAAACTAAGCTGAAACCATTAAAAAACTAACCAGCCTGTGCCAGCGATCTGTTTCATCTGATCCCTGCAACCGTGCACTGAAGTTTTAGATAAACTAAGCTGAAACCATTAAATAACTAACCAGCCTGTGCCAGCGATCTGTGTCAGCTGATCCCTGCAACCGTGCACTGAAGTTTTAGATAAAATAAACCAAACCGAAACCATTAAATAACTAACCAGCCTGTGCCAGCGATCTGTGTCAGCTGATTCCTGCAACCGTGCACTGAAGTTTTAGATAAACTAAGTTGAAACCATTTAAATAACTAACCAGCCTGTGACAGCGATCTGTGTCAGCTGATCCCTGCAACCGTGCACTGAAGTTTTAGATCAAATAAACTAAGCTGAAACCATTAAATAACTAACCAGCCTGTACCAGCGATCTGTTTCAGCTGATCCCTGCAATCGTGCACTGAAGTTTTAGATCAAATAAACTAAGTTAAAACCATTAAATAACTAACCAGCCTGTGCCAGGGATCTGTGTCAGCTGATCCCTGCAACCGTGCACTGAAGTTTTAGATAAACTAAGCTGAAACCATTAAATAACTAACCAGCCTGTGCCAGCGATCTGTGTCAGCTGATCCCTGCAACCGTGCACTGAAGTTTTAGATAAAATAAACCAAACCGAAACCATTAAATAACTAACCAGCCTGTGCCAGCGATCTGTGTCAGCTGATTCCTGCAACCGTGCACTGAAGTTTTAGATAAACTAAGTTGAAACCATTAAATAACTAACCAGCCTGTGCCAACGATCTGTGTCAGCTGATCCCTGCAACCGTGCACTGAAGTTTTAGATAAACTAAGTTGAAACAATTAAATAACTAACCAGCCTGTGCCAGCGATCTGTGTCAGCTGATCCCTGCGAACGTGGACTGAAGTTTTAGATCAAATAAACCAAACCTAAACCATTAAATAACTAACCAGCCTGTGCCAGCGATCTGTGTCAGCTGATCCCTGCAACCGTGCACTGAAGTTTTAGATTAAATAAACCAAACCTAAACCATTAAATAACTAACCAGCCTGTGCCAGCGATCTGTGTCAGCTGATCCCTGCAACCGTGCACTGAAGTTTTAGATAAACTAAGCTGAAACAATTAAATAACTAACCAGCCTGTGCCAGCGATCTGTGTCAGCTGATCCCTGCAACCGTGCACTGAAGTTTTAGATAAACTAAGCTGAAACAATTAAATAACTAACCAGCCTGTGCCAGCGATCTGTTTCAGCTGATCTTTGCGAATGTGCACTGAAGTCTTAGATCAAAATAAACTAAGCTGAAACCACGAAATAACTAACCAGCCTGTGCCAGCGATCTGTGTCAGCTGATCCCTGCGACCGTGCACTGAAGTTTTAGATAAAATAAACTAAGCTGAAACCATTAAATAACTAACCAGCGATTTGTGTCAGCGGATCCCTGCGACCGTGCACTGAAGTTTAAGATAAAATAAACTAAGTTGAAACCATTAAATAACTAACCAGCCTGTGCAAGGGATCTGTGCCAGCGATCTGTTTCAGCTGATCTTTGCGAACGTGCACTGAAGTCTTAGATCAAATAAACTAACCTGAAACCATTAAATAACCAACCAGCCTGTGCGAGCGATCTGTGTCAGCTGATCCCTGCAACCGTGCACTGAAGTTTTAGATCAAATAAACTAAGCTGAAACCATTAAATAACCAACGAGGCTGTGCCAGAGATCTGTGTCAGCTGATCCCTGCGAACGTGGACTGAAGTTTTAGATCAAATAAACTAAGCTGAAACCACTAAATAACTAACCAGCCTGTGCCAGCGATCTGTGTCAGCTGATCCCTGCAACCGTGCACTGAAGTTTTAGAGAAAATAAACTAAGTTGAAACCATTAAATAACTAACCAGCCTGTGCCAGGAATCTTTGTCAACTGATCCCTGCAACCGTGCACTGAATTTTTAGAGAAAATAAACTAAGTTGAAACCATTAAATAACTAACCAGCGTGTGTCAGGGATCTGTGTTAGCTGATCCCTGCAACCGTGCACTGAATTTTTAGAGAAAATAAACTAAGTTGAAACAATTAAATAACTAACCAGCCTGTGCCAGGGATCTGTGTCAGCTGATCTTTGCGACCATGCACTGAAGTCTTAGATCAAATAAACTAACCTGAAACCATTAAATAACTAACCAGCCTGTGCGAGCGATCTGTGTCAGCTGATCCCTGCAACCGTGCACTGAAGTTTTAGATCAAATAAACTAAGCTGAAACCATTAAATAACCAACCAGGCTGTGCCAGAGATCTGTGTCAGCTGATCCCTGCAACCGTGCACTGAAGTTTTAGATCAAATAAACTAAGCTGAAACCATTAAATAACCAACCAGCCTGTGCCAGAGATCTGTGTCAGCTGATCCCTGCGAACGTGGACTGAAGTTGTAGATCAAATAAACAAAGCTGAAACCATTAAATAACTAACCAGCGATCTGTGTCAGCTGATCCCTGCAACCGTGCACTGAAGTTTTAGAGAAAATAAACTAAGTTGAAACCATTAAATAACTAACCAGCGTGTGTCAGGGATCTGTGTCAGCTGATCTTTGCGACCATGCACTGAAGTCTTAGATCAAATAAACTAACCTGAAACCATTTAAATAACTAACCAGCCTGTGACAGCGATCTGTGTCAGCTGATCCCTGCAACCGTGCACTGAAGTTTTAGATCAAATAAACTAAGTTAAAACCATTAAATAACTAACCAGCCTGTGCCAGGGATCTGTGTCAGCTGATCCCTGCAACCGTGCACTGAAGTTTTAGATAAACTAAGCTGAAACCATTAAATAACTAACCAGCCTGTGCCAGCGATCTGTGTCAGCTGATCCCTGCAACCGTGCACTGAAGTTTTAGATAAAATAAACCAAACCGAAACCATTAAATAACTAACCAGCCTGTGCCAGCGATCTGTGTCAGCTGATTCCTGCAACCGTGCACTGAAGTTTTAGATAAACTAAGTTGAAACCATTAAATAACTAACCAGCCTGTGCCAACGATCTGTGTCAGCTGATCCCTGCAACCGTGCACTGAAGTTTTAGATAAACTAAGCTGAAACCATTAAATAACTAACCAGCCTGTGCCAGTGATCTGTGTCAGCTGATCCCTGCAACCGTGCACTTACGTCTTAGATCAAATAAACTAAGCTGAAACCATTAAATAACTAACCAGCCTGTGCCAGCGATCTGTGTCAGCTGATCCCTGCAACCGTGCACTGAAGTTTTAGATCAAATAAACTAAGCTGAAACCATTAAATAACTAACCAGCGATCTGTGTCAGCTGATCCCTGCGACCGTGGACTGAAGTTGTAGATCAAATAAACAAAGCTGAAACCATTAAATAACTAACCAGCGATCTGTGTCAGCTGATCACTGCGACCGTGCACTGAAGTTTTAGATCAAATAAACTAAGCTGAAACCACTAAATAACTAACCAGCCTGTGCCAGAGATCTGTGTCAGCTGATCCCTGCGAACGTGTACTGAAGTTTTAGATAAAATAAACTAAGCTGAAACCATTAAATAACTAACCAGTCTGTACCAGCGATTCTGTGTCAGCTGATCCCTGCGAACGTGGACTGAAGTTTTAGATCAAATAAACTAAGCTGAAACCATTTAAATAACTAACCAGCCTGTGACAGCGATCTGTGTCAGCTGATCCCTGCAACCGTGCACTGAAGTTTTAGATCAAATAAACTAAGCTGAAACCATTAAATAACTAACCAGCCTGTGCCAGCGATCTGTGTCAGCGGATCCCTGCGACCGTGCACTGAAGTTTTAGAGAAAATAAACTAAGTTGAAACCATTAAATAACTAACCAGCCTGTGCCAGGAATCTTTGTCAACTGATCCCTGCAACCGTGCACTGAATTTTTAGAGAAAATAAACTAAGTTGAAACCATTAAATAACTAACCAGCCTGTGCCAGCGATTCTGTGTCAGCTGATCCCTGCGAACGTGGACTGAAGTTTTAGATCAAATAAACTAAGCTGAAACCATTTAAATAACTAACCAGCCTGTGCCAGCGATCTGTGTCAGCGGATCCCTGCGACCGTGCACTGAAGTTTTAGAGAAAATAAACTAAGTTGAAACCATTAAATAACTAACCAGCCTGTGCCAGGAATCTTTGTCAACTGATCCCTGCAACCGTGCACTGAATTTTTAGAGAAAATAAACTAAGCTGAAACCATTAAATAACCAACCAGCCTGTGCCAGAGATCTGTGTCAGCTGATCCCTGCGAACGTGGACTGAAGTTGTAGATCAAATAAACAAAGCTGAAACCATTAAATAACTAACCAGCGTGTGTCAGGGATCTGTGTCAGCTGATCTTTGCGACCATGCACTGAAGTCTTAGATCAAATAAACTAACCTGAAACCATTTAAATAACTAACCAGCCTGTGACAGCGATCTGTGTCAGCTGATCCCTGCAACCGTGCACTGAAGTTTTAGATCAAATAAACTAAGCTGAAACCATTAAATAACTAACCAGCCTGTGCCAGCGATCTGTGTCAGCGGATCCCTGCGACCGTGCACTGAAGTTTTAGATAAAATAAACTAAGTTGAAACCATTAAATAACTAACCAGCCTGTACCAGCGATCTGTGTCAGCTGATCCCTGCAACCGCGCACTGAAGTTTTAGATAAACTTGGCTGAAACCATTAAATAACTAACCAGCCTGTACCAGCGATCTGTTTCAGCTGATCCCTGCAATCGTGCACTGAAGTTTTAGATCAAATAAACTAAGTTAAAACCATTAAATAACTAACCAGCCTGTGCCAGGGATCTGTGTCAGCTGATCCCTGCAACCGTGCACTGAAGTTTTAGATAAACTAAGCTGAAACCATTAAATAACTAACCAGCCTGTGCCAGCGATCTGTGTCAGCTGATCCCTGCAAACGTGCACTGAAGTTATAGATAAACTAAGCTGAAACCATTAAATAACTAACCAGCCTGTGCCAGCGATCTGTGTCAGCTGATCCCTGCAACCGTGCACTGAAGTTTTAGATAAAATAAACCAAACCGAAACCATTAAATAACTAACCAGCCTGTGCCAGCGATCTGTGTCAGCTGATTCCTGCAACCGTGCACTGAAGTTTTAGATAAACTAAGCTGAAACCATTCAATAACTAGCCAGCCTGTGCCAGCGATCTGTGTCAGCTGATCTTTGCGACCATGCACTGAAGTTTTAGATAAAATAAACTAAGCTGAAACCATTAAATAACTAACCAGCCTGTGCGAGCGATCTGTGTCAGCTGATCCCTGCAACCGTGCACTGAAGTTTTAGATCAAATAAACTAAGCTGAAACCATTAAATAACCAACCAGGCTGTCCCAGAGATCTGTGTCAGCTGATCCCTGCGAACGTGGACTGAAGTTGTAGATCAAATAAACAAAGCTGAAACCATTAAATAACTAACCAGCGATCTGTGTCAGCTGATCACTGCGACCGTGCACTGAAGTTTTAGATCAAATAAACTAAGCTGAAACCACTAAATAACTAACCAGCCTGTGCCAGCGATCTGTGTCAGCTGATCCCTGCAACCGTGCACTGAAGTTTTAGATAAAATAAACTAAGCTGAAACCATTAAATAACTAACCAGCGTGTGTCAGGGATCTGTGTCAGCTGATCTTTGCGACCACGCACTGAAGTCTTAGATCAAATAAACTAAGCTGAAACCATTTAAATAACTAACCAGCCTGTGACAGCGATCTGTGTCAGCTGATCCCTGCAACCGTGCACTGAAGTTTTAGATCAAATAAACTAAGCTGAAACCATTAAATAACTAACCAGCCTGTGCCAGCGATCTGTGTCAGCGGATCCCTGCGACCGTGCACTGAAGTTTTAGATAAAATAAACTAAGTTGAAACCATTAAATAACTAACCAGCGTGTGTCAGGGATCTGTGTCAGCTGATCTTTGCGACCATGCACTGAAGTCTTAGATCAAATAAACTAACCTGAAACCATTTAAATAACTAACCAGCCTGTGACAGCGATCTGTGTCAGCTGATCCCTGCAACCGTGCACTGAAGTTTTAGATCAAATAAACTAAGCTGAAACCATTAAATAACTAACCAGCCTGTGCCAGCGATCTGTGTCAGCGGATCCCTGCGACCGTGCACTGAAGTTTTAGATAAAATAAACTAAGTTGAAACCATTAAATAACTAACCAGCCTGTGCCAGCGATCTGTGTCAGCTGATCCCTGCAACCGCGCACTGAAGTTTTAGATAAACTTGGCTGAAACCATTAAATAACTAACCAGCCTGTACCAGCGATCTGTTTCAGCTGATCCCTGCAATCGTGCACTGAAGTTTTAGATCAAATAAACTAAGTTAAAACCATTAAATAACTAACCAGCCTGTGCCAGGGATCTGTGTCAGCTGATCCCTGCAACCGTGCACTGAAGTTTTAGATAAACTAAGCTGAAACCATTAAATAACTAACCAGCCTGTGCCAGCGATCTGTGTCAGCTGATCCCTGCAACCGTGCACTGAAGTTTTACATAAACTAAGTTGAAACCATTAAATAACTAACCAGCCTGTGCCAACGATCTGTGTCAGCTGATCCCTGCAACCGTGCACTGAAGTTTTAGATAAAATAAACCAAACTGAAACCATTAAATAACTAACCAGCCTGTGCCAGCGATCTGTGTCAGCTGATCCCTGCAACCGTGCACTGAAGTTTTAGATAAACTAAGCTGAAACAATTAAATAACTAACCAGCCTGTGCCAGCGATCTGTTTCAGCTGATCTTTGCGAATGTGCACTGAAGTCTTAGATCAAAATAAACTAAGCTGAAACCACAAAATAACTAACCAGCCTGTGCCAGCGATCTGTGTCAGCTGATCCCTGCAACCGTGCACTTACGTCTTAGATCAAATAAACTAAGCTGAAACCATTAAATAACTAACCAGCCTGTGCCAGCGATCTGTGTCAGCTGATCCCTGCAACCGTGCACTGAAGTTGTAGATCAAATAAACAAAGCTGAAACCATTAAATAACTAACCAGCGATCTGTGTCAGCTGATCCCTGCAACCGTGCACTGAAGTTTTAGATAAAATAAACGAAGTTGAAACCATTAAATAACTAACCAGCCTGTGCCAGCGATCTGTGTCAGCTGATCTTTGCGACCATGCACTGAAGTCTTAGATCAAATAAACTAACCTGAAACCATTTAAATAACTAACCAGCCTGTGACAGCGATCTGTGTCAGCTGATCCCTGCAACCGTGCACTGAAGTTTTAGATCAAATAAACTAAGCTGAAACCATTAAATAACTAACCAGCCTGTGGAAGGGATCTGTGTCAGCTGATCCCTGCAACCGTGCACTGAAGTCTTAGATCAAATAAACTAACCTGAAACCATTTAAATAACTAACCAGCCTGTGACAGCGATCTGTGTCAGCTGATCCCTGCAACCGTGCACTGAAGTTTTAGATCAAATAAACTAAGCTGAAACCATTAAATAACTAACCAGCCTGTGCCAGCGATCTGTGTCAGCGGATCTCTGCGACCGTGCACTGAAGTTTTAGATAAAATAAACTAAGTTGAAACCATTAAATAACAAACCAGCCTGTGCCAGCGATCTGTGTCAGCTGATCCCTGCAACCGTGCACTGAAGTTTTAGATCAAATAAACTAAGCTGAAACCATTAAATAACTAACCAGCCTGTGACAGCGATCTGTGTCAGCTGATCCCTGCAACCGTGCACTGAAGTTTTAGATCAAATAAACTAAGCTGAAACCATTAAATAACTAACCAGCCTGTGCCAGCGATCTGTGTCAGCGGATCTCTGCGACCGTGCACTGAAGTTTTAGATAAAATAAACTAAGTTGAAACCATTAAATAACTAACCAGCCTGTGCAAGGGATCTGTGTCAGCTGATCCCTGCAACCGCGCACTGAAGTTTTAGATAAACTTGGCTGAAACCATTAAATAACTAACCAGCCTGTACCAGCGATCTGTTTCAGCTGATCCCTGCAATCGTGCACTGAAGTTTTAGATCAAATAAACTAAGTTAAAACCATTAAATAACTAACCAGCCTGTGCCAGGGATCTGTGTCAGCTGATTCCTGCAACCGTGCACTGAAGTTTTAGATAAACTAAGCTGAAACCATTAAATAACTAACCAGCCTGTGCCAGCGATCTGTGTCAGCGGATCCCTGCGACCGTGCACTGAAGTTTTAGATAAAATAAACTAAGTTGAAACCATTAAATAACTAACCAGCCTGTGAAAGGGATCTGTGTCAGCTGATCCCTGCAACCGCGCACTGAAGTTTTAGATAAACTTGGCTGAAACCATTAAATAACTAACCAGCCTGTACCAGCGATCTGTTTCAGCTGATCCCTGCAATCGTGCACTGAAGTTTTAGATCAAATAAACTAAGTTAAAACCATTAAATAACTAACCAGCCTGTGCCAGGGATCTGTGTCAGCTGATCCCTGCAACCGTGCACTGAAGTTTTAGATAAACTAAGCTGAAACCATTAAATAACTAACCAGCCTGTGCCAGCGATCTGTTTCATCTGATCCCTGCAACCGTGCACTGAAGTTTTAGATAAACTAAGCTGTAACCATTAAATAACTAACCAGCCTGTACCAGCGATCTGTGTCAGCTGATCCCTGCAACCGTGCACTGAAGTTTTAGATAAAATAAACCAAACCTAAACCATTAAATAACTAACCAGCCTGTGCCAGCGATCTGTTTCATCTGATCCCTGCAACCGTGCACTGAAGTTTTAGATAAACTAAGCTGTAACCATTAAATAACTAACCAGCCTGTACCAGCGATCTGTGTCAGCTGATCCCTGCAACCGTGCACTGAAGTTTTAGATAAAATAAACCAAACCTAAACCATTAAATAACTAACCAGCCTGTGCCAGCGATCTGTGTCAGCTGATTCCTGCAACCGTGCACTGAAGTTTTAGATAAACTAAGCTGAAACCATTAAATAACTAGCCAGCCTGTGCCAACGATCTGTGTCAGCTGATCCCTGCAACCGTGCACTGAAGTTTTAGATAAACTAAGCTGAAACAATTAAATAACTAACCAGCCTGTGCCAGCGATCTGTTTCAGCTGATCCCTGCAACCGTGCACTGAAGTTGTAGATCAAATAAACAAAGCTGAAACCATTAAATAACTAACCAGCCTGTGCCAGCGATCTGTGTCAGCTGATCTTTGCGACCATGCACTGAAGTCTTAGATCAAATAAACTAACCTGAAACCATTTAAATAACTTACCAGCCTGTGACAGCGATCTGTGTCAGCTGATCCCTGCAAGCGTGCACTGAAGTTTTAGATCAAATAAACTAAGCTGAAACCATTAAATAACTAACCAGCCTGTGCCAGGGATCTGTGTCAGCTGATCCCTGCAACCGTGCACTGAAGTTTTAGATAAACTAAGCTGAAACCATTAAATAACCAACCAGGCTGTGCCAGAGATCTGTGTCAGCTGATCCCTGCGAACGTGGACTGAAGTTTTAGATCAAATAAACTAAGCTGAAACCACTAAACATCTAACCAGCCTGTGCCAGCGATCTGTGTCAGCTGATCCCTGCAACCGTGCACTGAAGTTTTAGAGAAAAAATTAAACTAAGTTGAAACCATTAAATAACTAACCAGCGTGTGTCAGGGATCTGTGTTAGCTGATCCCTGCAACTGTGCACTGAAGTTTTACAGAAAATAAAGTAAGCTGAAACAATTAAATAACTAACCAGCGTGTGTCAGGGATCTGTGTCAGCTGATCCCTGCAACCGTGCACTGAAGTTTTAGATCAAATAAACTAAGCTGAAACCATTAAATAACCAACCAGGCTGTGCCAGAGATCTGTGTCAGCTGATCCCTGCGAACGTGGACTGAAGTTGTAGATCAAATAAACAAAGCTGAAACCATTAAATAACTAACCAGCGATCTGTGTCAGCTGATCACTGCGACCGTGCACTGAAGTTTTAGATCAAATAAACAAAGCTGAAACCATTAAATAACCAACCAGGCTGTGCCAGAGATCTGTGTCAGCTGATCCCTGCGAACGTGGACTGAAGTTGTAGATCAAATAAACAAAGCTGAAACCACTAAATAACTAACCAGCCTGTGCCAGCGATCTGTGTCAGCTGATCCCTGCAACCGTGCACTGAAGTTTTAGAGAAAATAAACTAAGTTGAAACCATTAAATAACTAACCAGCGTGTGTCAGGGATCTGTGTTAGCTGATCCCTGCAACCGTGCACTGAAGTTTTAGAGAAAATAAACTAAGTTGAAACCATTAAATAACTAACCAGCCTGTGCCAGGGATCTGTGTCAGCTGATCTTTGCGACCATGCACTGAAGTCTTAGATCAAATAAACTAACCTGAAACCATTTAAATAACTAACCAGCCTGTGACAGCGATCTGTGTCAGCTGATCCCTGCAAGCGTGCACTGAAGTTTTAGATCAAATAAACTAAGCTGAAACCATTAAATAACTAACCAGCCTGTGCCAGCGATCTGTGTCAGCGGATCCCTGCGACCGTGCACTGAAGTTTTAGATAAAATAAACTAAGTTGAAACCATTAAATAACTAACCAGCCTGTGCAAGGGATCTGTGTCAGCTGATCTCTGCAACCGTGCACTGAAGTTTTAGATAAACTAAGCTGAAACCATTAAATAACTAGCCAGCCTGTGCCAGCGATCTGTTTCATCTGATCCCTGCAACCGTGCACTGAAGTTTTAGATAAACTAAGCTGAAACCATTAAATAACTAACCAGCCTGTGCCAGAGATCTGTGTCAGCTGATCCCTGCAACCGTGCACTGAAGTTTTAGATAAAATAAACCAAACCGAAACCATTAAATAACTAACCAGCCTGTGCCAACGATCTGTGTCAGCTGATCCCTGCAACCGTGCACTGAAGTTTTAGATAAAATAAACCAAACCGAAACCATTAAATAACTAACCAGCCTGTGCCAGAGATCTGTGTCAGCTGATCCCTGCAACTGTGCACTGAAGTTTTAGATAAACTAAGCTGAAACCATTAAATAACTAACCAGCGTGTGCCAGGGATCTGTTTCAGCTGATCTTTGCGAATGTGCACTGAAGTATTAGATCAAAATAAACTAAGCTGAAACCACGAAATAACTAACCAGCCTGCGCCAGCGATCTGTGTCAGCTGATCCCTGCAACCGTGCACTGAAGTTTTAGATCAAATAAACTAAGCTGAAACCATTAAATAATCAACCAGCCTGTGCCAGAGATCTGTGTCAGCTGATCCCTGCGAACGTGGACTGAAGTTTTAGATCAAATAAACTAAGCTGAAACCATTAAATAACTAACCAGCGATCTGTGTCAGCTGATCCCTGCGACCGTGCACTGAAGTTTAAGATAAAATAAACTAAGCTGAAACCACTAAATAACTAACCAGCCTGTGCCAGCGGTCTGTGTCAGCTGATCCCTGCAACCGTTCACTGAAGTTTTAGAGAAAATAAACTAAGTTGAAACCATTAAATAACTAACCAGCCTGTGCCAGGAATCTTTGTCAACTGATCCTTGCAACCGTGCACTGAATTTTTAGAGAAAATAAACTAAGTTGAAACCATTAAATAACTAACCAGCCTGTGCCAGCGGTCTGTGTTAGCTGATCCCTGCAACCGTTCACTGAAGTCTTAGATCAAATAAACTAACCTGAAACCATTTAAATAACTAACCAGCCTGTGACAGCGATCTGTGTCAGCTGATCCCTGCAACCGTGCACTGAAGTTTTACATAAAATAAACCAAACCGAAACCATTAAATAACTAACCAGCCTGTGCAAGGGATCTGTGCCAGCGATCTGTTTCAGCTGATCTTTGCGAACGTGCACTGAAGTCTTAGATCAAATAAACTAAGCTGAAACCATTAAATAACTAACCAGCCTGTACCAGCGATCTGTTTCAGCTGATCCCTGCAACCGTGCACTGAAGTTTTAGATAAACTTGGCTGAAACCATTAAATAACTAACCAGCCTGTACCAGGGATCTGTGTCAGCTGATCCCTGCAACCGTGCACTGAAGTTTTAGATCAAATAAACTAAGCTGAAACCATTAAATAACTAACCAGCCTGTGCCAGCGATCTGTGTCAGCTGATCTTTGCGACCATGTACTGAAGTTGTAGATCAAATAAACTAAGCTGAAACCATTAAATAACCAACCAGCCTGTGCCAGAGATCTGTGTCAGCTGATCCCTGCGAACGTGGACTGAAGTTGTAGATCAAATAAACTAAGCTCAAACCATTAAATAACTAACCAGCGATCTGTGTCAGCTGATCCCTGCAACCGTGCACTGAAGTTTTAGATCAAATAAACTAAGCTGAAACCATTAAATAACTAACCAGCCTGTGCCAGCGATCTGTGTCAGCTGATCCCTGCGAACGTGGACTGAAGTTTTAGATCAAATAAACTAAGCTGAAACCATTAAATAACTAACCAGCCTGTGCCAGCGATCTGTGTCAGCTGATCCCTGCAACCGTGCACTGAAGTTTTAGATCAAATAAACTAAGCTGAAACCATTAAATAACTAACCAGCCTGTGCCAGCGATCTGTGTCAGCTGATCCCTGCAACCGTGCACTGAAGTTTTAGATCAAATAAACTAAGTTAAAACCATTAAATAACTAACCAGCCTGTGCCAGGAATCTTTGTCAACTGATCCCTGCAACCGTGCACTGAATTTTTAGAGAAAATAAACTAAGTTGAAACCATTAAATAACTAACCAGCGTGTGTCAGGGATCTGTGTTAGCTGATCCCTGCAACTGTGCACTGAAGTTTTACAGAAAATAAAGTAAGCTGAAACCATTAAATAACTAACCAGCCTGTGCCAGCGATCTGTGTCAGCTGATCCCTGCGAACGTGGACTGAAGTTTTAGATCAAATAAACTAACCTGAAACCATTAAATAACTAACCAGCCTGTGCGAGCGATCTGTGTCAGCTGATCCCTGCAACCGTGCACTGAAGTTTTAGATAAACTAAGCTGAAACCATTAAATAACTAACCAGCCTGTGCAAGCGATCTGTGTCAGCGGATCCCTGCAACCGTGCACTGAAGTTTTAGAGAAAATAAAGTAAGCTGAAACCATTAAATAACTAACCAGCCTGTGCCAGCGATCTGTGTCAGCTGATCCCTGCGAACGTGGACTGAAGTTTTAGATCAAATAAACTAACCTGAAACCATTAAATAACTAACCAGCCTGTGCGAGCGATCTGTGTCAGCTGATCCCTGCAACCGTGCACTGAAGTTTTAGATAAACTAAGCTGAAACAATTAAATAACTAACCAGCCTGTGCCAGCAATCTGTTTCAGCTGATCTTTGCGAACGTGCACTGAAGTCTTAGATCAAAATAAACTAAGCTGAAATCACGAAATAACTAACCAGCCTGTGCCAGCGATCTGTGTCAGCTGATCCCTGCAACCGTGCACTGAAGTCTTAGATCAAATAAACTAAGCTGAAACCATTAAATAACTAACCAGCCTGTGCCAGCGATCTGTGTCAGCTGATCCCTGCAACCGTGCACTGAAGTTTTAGATCAAATAAACTAAGGTGAAACCATTAAATAACTAACCAGTCTGTGCCAGCGATCTGTGTCAGCTGATCCCTGCGAACGTGGACTGAAGTTTTAGATCAAATAAACAAAGCTGAAACCATTAAATAACTAACCAGCGATCTGTGTCAGCTGATCACTGCGACCGTGCACTGAAGTTTTAGATAAAATAAACTAAGTTGAAACCATTAAATAACTAACCAGCCTGTGCCAGCGATCTGTGTCAGCTGATCCCTGCAACCGTGCACTGAAGTCTTAGATCAAATAAACTAAGCTGAAACCATTAAATAACTAACCAGCCTGTGCCAGCGATCTGTGTCAGCTGATCCCTGCGAACGTGCACTGAAGTTTTAGATCAAATAAACAAAGCTGAAACCATTAAATAACTAACCAGCGATCTGTGTCAGCTGATCCCTGCGACCGTGCACTGAAGTTTTAGATAAAATAAACTAAGCTGAAACCATTAAATAACTAACCAGCGATCTGTGTCAGCGGATCCCTGCGACCGTGCACTGAAGTTTAAGATAAAATAAACTAAGTTGAAACCATTAAATAACTAACCAGCCTGTGCCAGCGATCTGTTTCAGCTGATCTTTGCGAACGTGCACTGAAGTCTTAGATCAAATAAACTAACCTGAAACCATTAAATAACTAACCAGCCTGTACCAGCGATCTGTTTCAGCTGATCCCTGCAACCGTGCACTGAAGTTTTAGATAAACTAAGCTGAAACCATTAAATAACTAACCAGCCTGTACCAGCGATCTGTTTCAGCTGATCCCTGCAATCGTGCACTGAAGTTTTAGATCAAATAAACTAAGCTGAAACCATTAAAAAACTAACCAGCCTGTGCCAGCGATCTGTGTCAGCTGATCCCTGCAACCGTGCACTGAAGTCTTAGATCAACTAAGCTGAAACCATTAAATAACTAACCAGCGATCTGTGTCAGCTGATCCCTGCGACCGTGCACTGAAGTTTAAGATAAAATAAACTAAGTTGAAACCATTAAATAACTAACCAGCCTGTGCAAGGGATCTGTGCCAGCGATCTGTTTCAGCTGATCTTTGCGAACGTGCACTGAAGTTTTAGATAAACTAACCTGAAACCATTAAATAACTAACCAGCCTGTACCAGCGATCTGTTTCAACTGATCCCTGCAACCGTGCACTGAAGTTTTAGATAAACTAAGCTGAAACCATTAAATAACTAACCAGCCTGTACCAGCGATCTGTTTCAGCTGATCCCTGCAATCGTGCACTGAAGTTTTAGATCAAATAAACTAAGCTGAAACCATTAAATAACTAACCAGCCTGTGCCAGGGATCTGTGTCAGCTGATCCCTGCAACCGTGCACTGAAGTTTTAGATCAAATAAACTAAGCTGAAACCATTAAATAACCAACCAGGCTGTGCCAGAGATCTGTGTCAGCTGATCCCTGCGAACGTGGACTGAAGTTGTAGATCAAATAAACAAAGCTGAAACCATTAAATAACTAACCAGCGATCTGTGTCAGCTGATCACTGCGACCGTGCACTGAAGTTTTAGATAAAATAAACTTAGTTGAAACCATTAAATAACTAACCAGCCTGTGCCAGCGATCTGTGTCAGCGGATCCCTGCGACCGTGCACTGAAGTTTAAGATAAAATAAACTAAGTTGAAACCATTAAATAACTAACCAGCCTGTGCAAGGGATCTGTGCCAGCGATCTGTTTCAGCTGATCTTTGCGAACGTGCACTGAAGTCTTAGATCAAATAAACTAACCTGAAACCATTAAATAACCAACCAGCCTGTGCGAGCGATCTGTGTCAGCTGATCCCTGCAACCGTGCACTGAAGTTTTAGATCAAATAAACTAAGCTGAAACCATTAAATAACCAACCAGGCTGTGCCAGAGATCTGTGTCAGCTGATCCCTGCGAACGTGGACTGAAGTTTTAGATCAAATAAACTAAGCTGAAACCACTAAATAACTAACCAGCCTGTGCCAGCGATCTGTGCCAGCTGATCTTTGCGAACGTGCACTGAAGTCTTAGATCAAATAAACTAACCTGAAACCATTAAATAACTAACCAGCCTGTGCGAGCGATCTGTGTCAGCTGATCCCTGCGACCGTGCACTGAAGTTTTAGAGAAAATAAACTAAGTTGAATCCATTAAATAACTAACCAGCGTGTGTCAGGGATCTGTGTTAGCTGATCCCTGCAACTGTGCACTGAAGTTTTACAGAAAATAAAGTAAGCTGAAACCATTAAATAACTAACCAGCCTGTGCCAGGGATCTGTGTCAGCTGATCTTTGCGACCATGCACTGAAGTCTTAGATCAAATAAACTAACCTGAAACCATTTAAATAACTAACCAGCCTGTGACAGCGATCTGTGTCAGCTGATCCCTGCAACCGTGCACTGAAGTTTTAGATCAAATAAACTAAGCTGAAACCATTAAATAACTAACCAGCCTGTGCCAGCGATCTGTGTCAGCGGATCCCTGCGACCGTGCACTGAAGTTTTAGATAAAATAAACTAAGTTGACACCATTAAATAACTAACCAGCCTGTGCAAGGGATCTGTGTCAGCTGATCCCTGCAACCGTGCACTGAAGTTTTAGATAAACTTGGCTGAAACCATTAAATAACTAACCAGCCTGTACCAGCGATCTGTTTTAGCTGATCCCTGCAATCGTGCACTGAAGTTTTAGATCAAATAAACTAAGCTGAAACCATTAAATAACTAACCAGCCTGTGCCAGCGATCTGTGTCAGCTGATCCCTGCAACCGTGCACTGACGTTTTAGATTAAATAAACTAAGCTGAAACCATTAAATAACTAACCAGCCTGTGCCAGCGATCTGTGTCAGCTGATCCCTGCAACCGTGCACTGAAGTTTTAGATCAAATAAACTAAGCTGAAACCATTAAATAACCAACCAGGCTGTGCCAGAGATCTGTGTCAGCTGATCCCTGCGAACGTGGACTGAAGTTGTAGATCAAATAAACAAAGCTGAAACCATTAAATAACTAATCAGCGATCTGTGTCAGCTGATCCCTGCGACCGTGCACTGAAGTTTTAGAGAAAATAAACTAAGTTGAAACCATTAAATAACTAACCAGCCTGTGCAAGGGATCTGTGTCAGCTGATCTTTGCGACCATGCACTGAAGTTTTAGATCAAATAAACTAAGTTGAAACCATTAAATAACTAACCAGCGATCTGTGTCAGCTGATCACTGCGACCGTGCACTGAAGTTTTAGATAAAATAAACTAAGTTGAAACCATTAAATAACTAACCAGCCTGTGCCAGCGATCTGTGTCAGCTGATCCCTGCAAGCGTGCACTGAAGTCTTAGATCAAATAAACTAAGCTGAAACCATTAAATAACTAACCAGCCTGTGCCAGCGATCTGTGTCAGCGGATCCCTGCAACCGTGCACTGAAGTTTTAGAGAAAATAAAGTAAGCTGAAACCATTAAATAACTAACCAGCCTGTGCCAGCGATCTGTGTCAGCTGATCCCTGCGAACGTGGACTGAAGTTTTAGATCAAATAAACTAACCTGAAACCATTAAATAACTAACCAGCCTGTGCGAGCGATCTGTGTCAGCTGATCCCTGCAACCGTGCACTGAAGTTTTAGATAAACTAAGCTGAAACAATTAAATAACTAACCAGCCTGTGCCAGCAATCTGTTTCAGCTGATCTTTGCGAACGTGCACTGAAGTCTTAGATCAAAATAAACTAAGCTGAAATCACGAAATAACTAACCAGCCTGTGCCAGCGATCTGTGTCAGCTGATCCCTGCAACCGTGCACTGAAGTCTTAGATCAAATAAACTAAGCTGAAACCATTAAATAACTAACCAGCCTGTGCCAGCGATCTGTGTCAGCTGATCCCTGCAACCGTGCACTGAAGTTTTAGATCAAATAAACTAAGGTGAAACCATTAAATAACTAACCAGTCTGTGCCAGCGATCTGTGTCAGCTGATCCCTGCGAACGTGGACTGAAGTTTTAGATCAAATAAACAAAGCTGAAACCATTAAATAACTAACCAGCGATCTGTGTCAGCTGATCACTGCGACCGTGCACTGAAGTTTTAGATAAAATAAACTAAGTTGAAACCATTAAATAACTAACCAGCCTGTGCCAGCGATCTGTGTCAGCTGATCCCTGCAACCGTGCACTGAAGTCTTAGATCAAATAAACTAAGCTGAAACCATTAAATAACTAACCAGCCTGTGCCAGCGATCTGTGTCAGCTGATCCCTGCGAACGTGCACTGAAGTTTTAGATCAAATAAACAAAGCTGAAACCATTAAATAACTAACCAGCGATCTGTGTCAGCTGATCCCTGCGACCGTGCACTGAAGTTTTAGATAAAATAAACTAAGCTGAAACCATTAAATAACTAACCAGCGATCTGTGTCAGCGGATCCCTGCGACCGTGCACTGAAGTTTAAGATAAAATAAACTAAGTTGAAACCATTAAATAACTAACCAGCCTGTGCCAGCGATCTGTTTCAGCTGATCTTTGCGAACGTGCACTGAAGTCTTAGATCAAATAAACTAACCTGAAACCATTAAATAACTAACCAGCCTGTACCAGCGATCTGTTTCAGCTGATCCCTGCAACCGTGCACTGAAGTTTTAGATAAACTAAGCTGAAACCATTAAATAACTAACCAGCCTGTACCAGCGATCTGTTTCAGCTGATCCCTGCAATCGTGCACTGAAGTTTTAGATCAAATAAACTAAGCTGAAACCATTAAAAAACTAACCAGCCTGTGCCAGCGATCTGTGTCAGCTGATCCCTGCAACCGTGCACTGAAGTCTTAGATCAACTAAGCTGAAACCATTAAATAACTAACCAGCGATCTGTGTCAGCTGATCCCTGCGACCGTGCACTGAAGTTTAAGATAAAATAAACTAAGTTGAAACCATTAAATAACTAACCAGCCTGTGCAAGGGATCTGTGCCAGCGATCTGTTTCAGCTGATCTTTGCGAACGTGCACTGAAGTTTTAGATAAACTAACCTGAAACCATTAAATAACTAACCAGCCTGTACCAGCGATCTGTTTCAACTGATCCCTGCAACCGTGCACTGAAGTTTTAGATAAACTAAGCTGAAACCATTAAATAACTAACCAGCCTGTACCAGCGATCTGTTTCAGCTGATCCCTGCAATCGTGCACTGAAGTTTTAGATCAAATAAACTAAGCTGAAACCATTAAATAACTAACCAGCCTGTGCCAGGGATCTGTGTCAGCTGATCCCTGCAACCGTGCACTGAAGTTTTAGATCAAATAAACTAAGCTGAAACCATTAAATAACCAACCAGGCTGTGCCAGAGATCTGTGTCAGCTGATCCCTGCGAACGTGGACTGAAGTTGTAGATCAAATAAACAAAGCTGAAACCATTAAATAACTAACCAGCGATCTGTGTCAGCTGATCACTGCGACCGTGCACTGAAGTTTTAGATAAAATAAACTTAGTTGAAACCATTAAATAACTAACCAGCCTGTGCCAGCGATCTGTGTCAGCGGATCCCTGCGACCGTGCACTGAAGTTTAAGATAAAATAAACTAAGTTGAAACCATTAAATAACTAACCAGCCTGTGCAAGGGATCTGTGCCAGCGATCTGTTTCAGCTGATCTTTGCGAACGTGCACTGAAGTCTTAGATCAAATAAACTAACCTGAAACCATTAAATAACCAACCAGCCTGTGCGAGCGATCTGTGTCAGCTGATCCCTGCAACCGTGCACTGAAGTTTTAGATCAAATAAACTAAGCTGAAACCATTAAATAACCAACCAGGCTGTGCCAGAGATCTGTGTCAGCTGATCCCTGCGAACGTGGACTGAAGTTTTAGATCAAATAAACTAAGCTGAAACCACTAAATAACTAACCAGCCTGTGCCAGCGATCTGTGCCAGCTGATCTTTGCGAACGTGCACTGAAGTCTTAGATCAAATAAACTAACCTGAAACCATTAAATAACTAACCAGCCTGTGCGAGCGATCTGTGTCAGCTGATCCCTGCGACCGTGCACTGAAGTTTTAGAGAAAATAAACTAAGTTGAATCCATTAAATAACTAACCAGCGTGTGTCAGGGATCTGTGTTAGCTGATCCCTGCAACTGTGCACTGAAGTTTTACAGAAAATAAAGTAAGCTGAAACCATTAAATAACTAACCAGCCTGTGCCAGGGATCTGTGTCAGCTGATCTTTGCGACCATGCACTGAAGTCTTAGATCAAATAAACTAACCTGAAACCATTTAAATAACTAACCAGCCTGTGACAGCGATCTGTGTCAGCTGATCCCTGCAACCGTGCACTGAAGTTTTAGATCAAATAAACTAAGCTGAAACCATTAAATAACTAACCAGCCTGTGCCAGCGATCTGTGTCAGCGGATCCCTGCGACCGTGCACTGAAGTTTTAGATAAAATAAACTAAGTTGACACCATTAAATAACTAACCAGCCTGTGCAAGGGATCTGTGTCAGCTGATCCCTGCAACCGTGCACTGAAGTTTTAGATAAACTTGGCTGAAACCATTAAATAACTAACCAGCCTGTACCAGCGATCTGTTTTAGCTGATCCCTGCAATCGTGCACTGAAGTTTTAGATCAAATAAACTAAGCTGAAACCATTAAATAACTAACCAGCCTGTGCCAGCGATCTGTGTCAGCTGATCCCTGCAACCGTGCACTGACGTTTTAGATTAAATAAACTAAGCTGAAACCATTAAATAACTAACCAGCCTGTGCCAGCGATCTGTGTCAGCTGATCCCTGCAACCGTGCACTGAAGTTTTAGATCAAATAAACTAAGCTGAAACCATTAAATAACCAACCAGGCTGTGCCAGAGATCTGTGTCAGCTGATCCCTGCGAACGTGGACTGAAGTTGTAGATCAAATAAACAAAGCTGAAACCATTAAATAACTAATCAGCGATCTGTGTCAGCTGATCCCTGCGACCGTGCACTGAAGTTTTAGAGAAAATAAACTAAGTTGAAACCATTAAATAACTAACCAGCCTGTGCAAGGGATCTGTGTCAGCTGATCTTTGCGACCATGCACTGAAGTTTTAGATCAAATAAACTAAGTTGAAACCATTAAATAACTAACCAGCGATCTGTGTCAGCTGATCACTGCGACCGTGCACTGAAGTTTTAGATAAAATAAACTAAGTTGAAACCATTAAATAACTAACCAGCCTGTGCCAGCGATCTGTGTCAGCTGATCCCTGCAAGCGTGCACTGAAGTCTTAGATCAAATAAACTAAGCTGAAACCATTAAATAACTAACCAGCCTGTGCCAGCGATCTGTGTCAGCTGATCCCTGCAACCGTGCACTGAAGTTTTAGATAAAATAAACTAAGCTGAAACCATTAAATAACTAACCAGCGATCTGTGTCAGCGGATCCCTGCGACCGTGCACTGAAGTTTAAGATAAAATAAACTAAGTTGAAACCATTAAATAACTAACCAGCCTGTGCAAGGGATCTGTGCCAGCGATCTGTTTCAGCTGATCTTTGCGAACGTGCACTGAAGTCTTAGATCAAATAAACTAACCTGAAACCATTAAATAACCAACCAGCCTGTGCGAGCGATCTGTGTCAGCTGATCCCTGCGAACGTGGACTGAAGTTTTAGATCAAATAAACTAAGCTGAAACCATTAAATAACCAACCAGGCTGTGCCAGAGATCTGTGTCAGCTGATCCCTGCGAACGTGGACTGAAGTTTTAGATCAAATAAACTAAGCTGAAACCACTAAATAACTACCCAGCCTGTGCCAGCGATCTGTGTCAGCTGATCCCTGCAACCGTGCACTGAAGTTTTAGAGAAAATAAACTAAGTTGAAACCATTAAATAACTAACCAGCCTGTGCCAGGAATCTTTGTCAACTGATCCCTGCAACCGTGCACTGAATTTTTAGAGAAAATAAACTAAGTTGAAACCATTAAATAACTAACCAGCGTGTGTCAGGGATCTGTGTTAGCTGATCCCTGCAACTGTGCACTGAAGTTTTACAGAAAATAAAGTAAGCTGAAACAATTAAATAACTAACCAGCCTGTGCCAGGGATCTGTGTCAGCTGATCTTTGCGACCATGCACTGAAGTCTTAGATCAAATAAACTAACCTGAAACCATTAAATAACTAACCAGCCTGTGCGAGCGATCTGTGTCAGCTGATCCCTGCAACCGTGCACTGAAGTTTTAGATCAAATAAACTAAGCTGAAACCATTAAATAACTAACCAGCCTGTGCCAGCGATCTGTGTCAGCTGATCCCTGCAACTGTGCACTGAAGTTTTAGATCAAATAAACTAAGCTGAAACCATTAAATAACTAACCAGGCTGTACCAGCGATCTGTGTCAGCTGATCCCTGCAACCGTGCACTGAAGTTTTAGATCAAATAAACTAAGCTGAAACCATTAAATAACTAACCAGCCTGTGCCAGCGATCTGTGTCAGCTGATCCCTGCAACCGTGCACTGAAGTTTTAGATCAAATAAACTAAGCTGAAACCATTAAATAACTAACCAGCCTGTACCAGCGATCTGTGTCAGCTGATCCCTGCAATCGTGCACTGAAGTTTTAGATCAAATAAACTTAGCTGAAACAATTAAATAACTAACCAGCCTGTGCCAGCGATCTGTTTCAGCTGATCCCTGCAACCGTGGACTGAAGTTTTAGATCAAATAAACTTAGCTGAAACCATTAAATAACTAACCAGCCTGTGCCAGCGATCTGTGTCAGCTGATCCCTGCGACCGTGCACTGAAGTTTTAGATCAAATAAACAAAGCTGAAACCATTAAATAACTAACCAGCCTGTGCCAGCGATTCTGTGTCAGCTGATGCCTGCAACCGTGCACTGAAGTCACTATTAGTCACTATGAACTCACTATTTGTTACATTATGCAGAGCTTATCCTTCACTTTGGACCACACATTCGTTTGTGGACCCTTAGGTTTGAGAGCAAGCACTCGTATTTCAAAGCATGTACAAGAACAGTGCACAACTTCGTCAACTTATGCAAGACTCTGACAGAACGGCATCAGTTACTGCAGTCCTACCTCTCAGTGGGCCAATTGTTTCCACCTACAGTTCAAATTATTGGAGAAGCAAGTGATTACAATCATCATCTTTACAACGCTGTCATTCAAGAAGCTGTGGCAAAAGCCGGCTGCACTAATCAGACCACTTTGGATGTGTCAGCAGTTGTCCACAAAGGTACCAAGTATGTGAAAGGCTATGTTTCCATTGTAGATGACAGTGATGATGGCTTGGTTTTTGGGAAGATAGCTGTTATACTTGTTAATGATTCTGGATTGTACTTTGTGCTCGAGTTGCATCAATCCGTACTTCTCATTGACCTTGGACTTCACTGCTTGCGTTGCCCTCCAGAAAGAAGTGTGTGTGTAAATGCTGACAGTCTGATGGATTATTACCCACTACCACTTTATAACATGGCAGGTCTTTTTGTTGTCTCCCTACACCATTCAGTTTCCTCTTAATTCTTTTTCAGGGATGGAAATTGAAGAGGAACTCACAAGGCTCCTGCCGGCACTAGACAGAGAGAAAATAATCTGCATTGTAGAACATCTGACGGACGTTATTGGTGTACAACAAAAAAGTGATCTTTTGTTTGTGGAGGCAGAAGATCTCAAACCCTTTCTCACACCAATTCAAATACGTAAACTACTTCTTGCATTTAAAGGAGGTTTGTGTAGGTTCTGTATAAATCATAGACTTGAGTCTATGATTTGAAGGTCACTCATAGACTCATATGTCACTGATTAGCTTGATTAGCTTTTTTGTTCTCTTCACCATACTACACATGTACTTTGACGGTATAATATTGAACAGCGTTTTGGGGCTCACATTGTCCGGTAGATAATTAACACGGAAAACATAAACAAAAGTAGACACTAAATCTAACACCATTAACCTTTCATTGGTAGTGGTACAACTAAGGGTTTGAAATTGTGACATGCTGTAAAACATATTGACTCAAGGTCTTTTCAATGCAAGACCTTGAGTTTGTAGTTCTTTTGCAGTCCTGGGATTGCTTCTTTTCATCTTCAGACAAGGTCCCCAAAACTGCCTTGCCGTTACTACTCAATCCTAATTGAAGGGTTCATCTTTTAGTGAGGACATATTTGTTGACATAGTAGCTTTTTAAGGTAGCTTTTCCAATGATCTTTATTTATTTATTTTTTTTTAGATGGCAACAGACCAGAGAACCTGAATGACACCATTACTCTGGAGCCTTGCCCTGCTGCATCAGCTGAAACATCAAGCCATCCACCTCACCCCTCCTCCTCCACGTCCACCACTATGTACAACCATTACTCCAGCTCTTGGGTCTCACACTTCCAGATTCCTTGGGAAAGATTTCCACTCCGACTGTCGCATGCAATCACAAGAGGAGACAGAGCTCATCCAGAGGACAGGAGAAGTATGGTCAGAAAGACTGGGTTGTGGACATTATTCACTACTAAGAAGCATCAAATCGTCTTCGTCAAACAAAGAGAACCAGGAATGAGGAAGACTGCAGTCCCAACAGTAGTGCAACCCCACCTAAAAAAGTTAGATGCCTTGTTGATAGCTATGGTTGTATAAATTGGCAGCCAGTTGAACTTCCTGAGGGGGAAACGCCAACTTCTTTAGAGGAAAAGAAACACATCTTGTTAACAATTTTCAATTCACAAGGACCTGGAGCTGTGGAGAGACCTGATGTGGATGACTTCATGTGCCTCACATATATTTCTCAGCGGCAGCTTATCAACAGTTGTCCCTCACCTTCAGTAGCTGAAATTCAGGAGCAGTGGCCATTCTTGTTTACTCGGAAAGGTCTTTCGAACCACTTTTACAAACTCACAGGCATCGATATCAGTGAGCGCTTAGGTCAGGCCCTCGTAACCAAAGGCAGAAGGATTATTAACTATTTCTCCAGCCAGAAGCTCAAATGGAACCTTGGTATAAGGACACTCATCCAGCAGATAGAAAGTGAGGGAGTTTTGACCAACAACAAGGTTGGCACAGCAGCCATACTTCTCATGATGAAGTATGTCAATGGAAAATTTTACTTAGTAGTCAGTATAGTCTTTTAATGATATAAGTTTGCATATGGTAGAATACTGCATGTAATCATTTGTGTGTAGAAGTATATAGTTGGTGGCATATTGAAAGAATGTCTCATCCTAGGAGGTCTGTAACATTCCAGGGTGTTCTGGCGTTCACCCCCACATCCTAGGAGCATGAGAGAGGTCGTACCTCGTCTTATTGTTTTACGGTAGGATTAACGTAGCTATGTCAGTTTTAGTTTAAGTGCTTCTTTATATATAGATGAACTGTTGGATTTTTCCTTCACCATTTATGAGGTTTCAAGAAGAAGATAAACGACAGATATGAATGTTTGAAAAAGGTATAGATGAAAAATACTCAAAGGATAAATTCAATTGTTTATTGTTTTATAAATAAGTTGAAAAAGAAAGAGTTAACAAGTAAATAATGAAACAAGGTAAAATGAAGTAAGAACAAAAAGTTAAGTAAATAATGAAACAAGGTAGAGGAGAGAAATCCCCAACAATCCCCTCTGAGCACGCACTAGGCGACAGTTGGGAGGAAAAACTGCCTTTAAACGGGCAGAAACCTCCGGCAGAACCAGGCTCAGGAGGGGACAGTCAACTGCCGGGACTGGTTGGGGGGGTGAACAGAGGTGGAGCAAGACGAGGCTACACCAGGTGAGGAAGCAGTAGAGTTCCTCCTCCAGGGCCAGCGGAAGCGTTTGTTCTTCTTTTTCATGCAGTTTTCTACAAGAGCTTTTTTTTCCAGGATGAGGGTTCTCAACTCATCGATGGTTTCTACGTTTTGTTTCTCAAGCTTCTTGCATGTTTTCTCCACCTCTTCCAATGTTGCTTGTTTTTCTTCAAGCTTTTCCTTGAGCTCTTTGGATGTTTCCTCCTGCATTATCTTGTCCTTGTGCATGTCTGTGTTTCTCTGTTGTACTTCTTTGTACATGTCTTGTAGCTCCTCATTTCTTCTGTGGATATCTTGGAGCGTACGCTGCAGGTCGCCATGTATGTTGTCTTGTTCTTGCTTTTGCGCCTGCATTTCAGTGTGTTTGCGCTTCAAGTTGTTGTATTCCAACAATATCCCCTTAGTGAGCTCGGAGTTGTTTCTCGCCATTTGATCCATCCTTTTCTGCATGTGTGAGCATTGTTTGTCCAGTTTTTCTTTTTCCCCTTCTAGTTGCTTTTTCTCTTGAAGAAGGTCTTTATTTTGGCGCAGAGTATCATCCACCTTTTCTTTCAGCATTGTGTATTTTTCCTCCGTGACTTTGACTTTGTGCTCCATGTCTCTTTGCTTTTTCTCCTGTTCTTCCTTCTGTTGGAGGATTTCTTTATTTTTTTTCACAGCTTCATCGAAGTTTGTTTGGAGCAGCCGATTCTTTTGGTCCATATATTGGAGATCCCATTCTGTCTTCTCAACCGTAGCTTTGCTGTCTTTAAGCTGGTTGGACATCTCCTTTAGTTCCGCGCTCTTTTGCTTGTCTTCCTTAATTAGGAAGACAATCTGGTCTCGGGCTTGTCCAAACTTGATTCCCCAACCGTCATTAATAATATATATGTCGGGCTGGCGTTGTTGTCTTTCTTCCAGGTTTTTATATTTCACTTCCATCTGTCTACACTTCTCCTCCAGTTGAAGTTTCTCATCTTCAATCTGTTGAATTTTATTCTGGAGATGGTAGTTTTCCTTCTTACTGTCATGTAATGCCCTTTGGATGGCTAAGAGGTCATTTGGCCGGCCACGACAGGAAGGAGAAGCGGCGTAATCTTTTTGCCAAAGGGTTGAAAACAGACCCCACTGAGTAGATATAAATATAAAAAGTACGAAATAAAGATAAACAAAGGGAAAATTACAGTAGAAATTATCTTTAGAGTATTTGAAATTAATAATAGCAAGGATAACAACCTGTAAAGTGATATTATCAATGAAACACAGTTGGCATGATGACCATGCCCACAATGTATAAAATGGATATAAAGCAAATAATTCACACGAAAATATTTTAATAACATAAATAAAGTATATTAAGGCTGTGTCACTGTTCAGCCAAGGACAGTGTGTGAAAAGGTAACTGTCTCCACCTTGGGAAAAGGATGATACTGCAGGTCATCTGAAGCCCTTGATGGATACAAAATAAAATATAAATAATATATTATAATAGAACTGCCTGGTCCGCCATGCAACAGAGAGAACAAATGTGACCGCAGATTGGATGAATTCTAAATTATCTGTTTGCTAAATAAGATGATCCTAACTATCAAATTGGCTCAGTAGTAGTATAGTGGTACACACTAATAAAATATTATAATATGCTATTGCTGTTATATAAGACAAAGAGGATAATATTAACAATGACATAATGTTAATATGAAGAGGCACCTTAGTCGGTTATGATGTGAGGTGGATAATTGTTAAGCAGTAGTCTGCATCAAGCTTAAGGTTTGCTGAAACTCAGTGTAATGACATGTGAGATGAAGACAATACAGAGAATAACTAACTAATGAAGTGCATAGAGGCACTTGACCAGCTTCACAGCTATCATTCTAGCATGACACATTGCTGAGATATAGAGCACACCTATAATAACAACCAATAAGCAAAACCCTGTAGACAACAGCTAAAACTACAGGATTGAGAAGCTGAATTAAATATGTAGACACTGCTAAGCTGATGAGCATGTTACACATTTTCTTTTACTTTTATTTATTTGTTTCTTTTAGAGCAGAAGCTGCATGCTATTAAAAGCCAACATATGCAGACTTCTGCCTTGTTCGGGTGGCAGCATTTTTCTTTTTTCTTTTGTGTCCTGACACGTTTATGTTTTTGTTTGATTATTTTGTTGGTTTTGGAAACGAATTTAAACGAACTTGTGACAATACTTGAGAATCACAGTGACACATGGTGATTAGGCATATGATTGAAAAATGCCTAGGTTTAGAGCTATGAGCTATGAGCAATGCAAAGTTAAATATATATATATATGTATAAATGGGAAACAACCCTAACTTGAAAGTTTGAAATGTGTGAGATCCATGATTTGTTTGAAAACTAGAAATTATTTCAAACTGCCTTAAGTGAAAATGTAGTGTTGCATCTATTCTCCCAAACCAAGACAAAAAAAAGAAGAAGCATTCTGTAACTTAAAAATAAGGCTGACGTGTTGACAATAGACTAAAACACTAATCCGCAGGTGGCTATCAGGAACAGAGAGGCGAGCAAAGTCACAAACACCAAGGCTGCAGACAGTCACGCAGAAACAGCAGATAACATAGAGACAACGCCTGCTAGAACCGTGGAGAGGAAGGTCACTTCACACGAGATTGTAGGAGTAGGCCACAGAGAAATAATGCAAAACAGTTTTGAGGCAGCCACTTAAGAACTTATTTGACCTTACAGCACAGGCCGAAATTGTGTAGGTTACGCAGTAACCACAGATAGTAGGATAATAGAAGCAAAACCACTTTCTTCTTCATATTCTGCACAGAGCGCTGAGCTGATAGCTGTGATTCGCGCATGTGAAATACACAAAGATAAACAAATAAACATTTATACAGACAGCCAGTATGTTTTCTCTGCTGTGCATCATTTTGCAGAATATTTGGCAAAACAGAGGAATGATTACATCAACCACATCCACCGGTTCAGCATGCCAGCCTGCTACAACGCCTACTGACTGTAATACATTTACCACAACAACTCGCATTGTGTAAATGTGCAGCACACAAAACTGATGGCTCTTTCATTACTACAGGCAATAACTTTGCTGACAGAGCAGCAAAACAGGCGGCACAAACGACAAACATCACATTGATGGCAGTAGACACACATCAGATTCCACTGGATGTGTTGAAAAATGAACAAAAAGCAGCAAGCACAGCCGAGCAGGCAAAATGGCTAAAACACGGTGCAGTTCTGACAAACGACTTAATGATGTGTTATGGCAAGCCAGTGTTGCCAAAATCCCTCCACAAAATGGCGGCGTTAGTGACTCATGGCTGTACGCATTTGTCAACGGGGGCAATGACCTGTATTGTCAACTCTCATTTCTACACTGTAAATTTTGGAACTTCAGCAAAACAATTTGTCAGAACATGCATGGCGTGTCAAAAATAGAATGCTCAGGGGAACCTGAGACCAAAAAGAGGCCGTTTTCCCACACCACCTTATCCTTTTCACACAATTCATATGGACTTTATTGAGCTAAATGAATGCCAAGGGTCGAAATACGCCCTAGTGGTCATAGATGTGTTCTCAAAGTTGCCGGAAATCTACCCAGTGAAAAAGGCAGATACAATTTCAGTAGCAAAATGTATGTCTAAGTTGTAGGAAAATAAAGAGATGATTGTAAATAACGAAGAATGTAATGATGTCTATCAAGTGTCTTGCAGATTACAGCGCAGTGTCTGGGTTCTGATCAAGGTGCTCCAAAGGAAAAACTGGAGCACACCCAGGTGGGAGGGACCACATCAGGTTCTCCTCACCACGCCCACCGCTTGCAAAATTGCGGAACGACCATCCTGGATCCATCAGAGTCACTGCAGGCGAGTAAGTGAAGCCATCTAAACTCAGCCGACACAGGCTCGCCCAATCGTTGTGATCTCGCCCGGTGGAGGGGTCAGCCTTCCTGGCCGGGGGGTCTACTCACGACAGGAGGGTGTGTCCTGTTGTCATGAGGTGGTGGCTCCTAATAGCTGCAGCGGCCCTGACCCTGACCGGGCTCCTCATCTTTGCTTCCGTGAGGGACAACAAGTCACGCTATATGAAGAAAAGGCAGACACTGTATGACAAAGGAAAGTACACCAAGTTTCCCCATGGCTACGCCACTAATTTCTGGTGGCAGTTTATGAACACTACAGCTCACCTGAATAATAAAACTGACTGCTTTGCATGTACCCATATGCCCCTATCCTCACAGACGTTTGGCCTGTGGCCGTACAGCATACCTGAAGATCGCAGTTGGTGCCTGTTGGGCCTGGCCAACTACAGCATCCCAGCAAAAGCAACCTGGAGGTCATCATGACCCACAAATGTGAACTGTTCCGGACAGACCTAGCTACTGACCTGGCCCCAAGTCTCAGACCCACTGCCTGATGTAATTCTACTGAACAAACTGCACGCAGCACAACTGCCAGTATGTGTGATGAACAATGGATCGCGGGCAGTGGGGGAGCTGCCTACTCACCTATCTACCGGATGCCACTACAAACAAAGACTCAGTACCAGACAGGATGTGCACGGACGGCACCAAGCAGTAAAGGAACCAGAGTTTCACATCTGAGGAGGAGTGAAATTCTTACAGAGCTTGATCCCCGGCATTGGAGTTGCCGAGGTGCGGGATCACGTGGAAATCAACCGATATGCTCTGCTACGACACATCAACTTAACTAAGACCCTGGGAACGGCCTTAGCAGGAGAACAGAAGGCCATCAGAATGATGGTGCTGCAGAACAGACTGACACTAGACCTGCTAACAGCATCACAAGGAGGAGTTTGTAAGCTGATCGGGGAGACATGTTGCACTTTTATCCCTGATGGATACGAAGCTGGAGGAGACATTTATTAAGTTTTGCAGAATTTGACCGTTCTGCAAAAATATGTCACTGACCACACACCTACAATGACTGCTTATGTTGCCGTGTCTCAAAAAGAACAGCATCCCGTTGCAATTCTGTTAGAGGACAACTTGTAATAGCTGCTAATAAATGACGTGGTGATTAAAAATGACTTGTCAAGTGATCATGCACTGATTAACACATTAGTAGTTTATGCAGGTACAATATAAGGTTTTATCCTTTTATTTTTTGTAGTTTTAGTTTTATTGTTTTCTCTTGATTATTCCTGTTGCTATTTTATTTACTATACTTTTCTTTGTTCTTTTTATTATTTTATTTGTTTCATTCTTTAGACCACATGATTTACATTTATGCTATGCTGACATTTTGACAATTAAAAAATTGCTAAAGATACTTAATAAATAACCTTTACAGACAATTGTTGTATACATTTAAAATAAGTTAAAACAGGAGGGAATATGTTAGTGGAAAATGATTCTATGTTTCTTTACCTTCTTTTAAATGTACAAAGATGCCCTTTGTCTATGGTTAGATTAGTTTAGAATTATCCTTTTAGACTTTCCCAGCGAAGACATATTGTTTTGGGACATATTGTTTTAGATTATTTTATCTTTCTCCCAGCTCTCTGCTGACGAGACTAGCGCCACATATGGAGTTGTTTATTTTATCTGTTTATTATTTTCTTATCCTGTTCTCACAGTCTCTGTGATTTGTGCCTATAAAAATGCCAAGCCTCTGTTCATGGGTGTGAGTTGTTCTTAACAGCTTACCCGTGTGCACGTTAAAGCATAAAAAGTAACTTTGTCTCATTGTGTCTTTATTTCTCCTGGGTTTTTGCAGAGCTTTCCCCCAACAGTTGGTGTCTTGTTGGATACATGTTGAAGGTTGTACACGACAACTCTGCAAAGGTTTCCAAAAGTTTCTGTGGTGAACGTGTGAAGGCTGCAAACACAAATGCTGCGAAGACACGAACTAAAAAACTGCTGTTTCTCACCCCTGTTTAAGGAAAAACTTCAAAAGATCAAAGTGTAGTGACATCATAACTCCGTGAGCCAATGAGATTGTCATGTGACATTTTGGAATGGGGATGTTTTTTTTTAAACCGTTTTCAAATTTAACTTAATATTTGACTGTTTCTTAACTGACTTGTTTAGCTGATTAAGAAATGAATTGAAACGAGCATCACTAACGTTATATAACAGACAACAGAAAAAAAACAGGGTTTTTTTCTAAGTGATAGAGGTATAATACGTTTTTTTTTATTTTTAAATTTAATTATCCTACTTCTTATAAGAGGGAACATTATTTAAAGAATATGTATTTAATTGGAAAACTCTCTATTCAGCTAAAGGCTATAACAAAAAAGGTGAGCTTCCTGCTCAAAAATGAAATGACCAAAATAAATGGAGCATTTCTCTGCAATTACAAACTCTGTGTAAACAATCTTGGTTTCAAAATAAGGCTAATGCTTGTGAGATGTCATCACAGGTGTAAATATTACTGCACATGTTACTATGTCAAAGTCTCACAACTGTCTTATGTTTATTTATGTAGGCAAGACCTACTTTTCACTTTTTTGCTTTGCTATATGCTCTTGAGTTTATTAGTTTGCCAGCAGCACGAACATGTACTAGTGTCAATAATAATAGTACGGTGGATTAGAAAACCTGCTCACAAGTTGAATAAACACCCAGGATTGTTGCATAATTTTCATTCAAAACCAATTTTTGAGTCAAAATGAGAAAGTTGTTTGTGCTGTCTGATAAAGAAGAAGCAAAATAAAGTGCAGTTTTGATGTAGATGATGTTGTATACAAACTAGAAGAGGAAGATAGTAGGATCTCTGTATCATGTTTTGTCACTTTGTACCATGTAATTCTTTCTATTTCCACCAGGGGGTGTTTTCAGAGATGGTAGGTGGTAAAAGAAGAGGTCAGCAGGAAGATGGCGAAGAGCGACCAAAGACCAAGAAAAAGAGGCAGTCAGGCAAAGATGAAGAGTATTATATCCCTTACAGACCTAAAGACTTTGACTCTGACAGAGGGTGCAGCCCTCACCTCCTTCCTCAATATTCTCATAGTGGGAACGTCTCCCTCGTTAAAAGCAAGTTTCCTTTTAAGTATCAGATCCTTAATATCTTTAGAGAGCCACGGTTTGTTATTAGGGAAAGTCTTAAATTCTCTGACTGGAATCACAGAGTCTTTGCTACACACCACATCAGTGAGTTCATCCAAATCAGAAGTGCTCTCTTGAAACAAGGACCAATCAGTGCAATCAAAACACCCCTGAAGGGCAACACAACTGTCTTTTGTCCAGACATTAGTCCGCTTCACACAGGCCTTCTCCCTCCTAATCACAGATCTGTAAGCAGGGAGGAGATGAATAACATTGTGATCCGAAGAACCTAGCGCAGGTCCGTCCACAGACTTATATGCCCCCTGCTCCCCTTCGGGGCAGCCCCAGACCCCGGGGGTCCCAAAGTACCCCACCCTCAGTAGAGACAGGTGAATGAGAATGAAAAAAACAGAACGATCATTTGGGGTCGAAGAGTGCCCCAGAGCGATTCTAATGGGTTCGTCAGGGGATCGGGAAAGAAAACGTAGCACTTGGGGGCCACGCACAGGCGCTGCTGCGGCAGCGTGGGGGTCATTGATACCCCAGTACATAAAAATGAAGCATAATCACAACAATCTGACTTTATTGGAGGATATTTACACCAGCAACACTGTTTAGTTTGATATGACGGATTAACAGCATGCGCTGTGATATCCAGTTCATCTGTAATAGATACTGGATCTAATCAGTCAGCAGATATTTGATCACCTTAAATATAACTATAGTAGAAAAAATACAACTGTGTTGGTGATTCATGCAAACTTGCATATCAGCCTTTTAAGGTTTTGTAGTATTGAGAACAAAGAGGTTGTGTTAGGGCTGAAAAGCCCGACTTGTTCTCCTCTGCAGGTCATCAAATGCACCACAGGCATTTGTATTTGCACAAACCTGTATATGTTTGATGGCTTTATTATTCTCTGTTCAAAGACAATAAATGTGGAAAATGTCTCATGTAGTATCAGCTTCATTTAAAAATTACTGCAAACATTTAGAGAACATGTGCTGCTGTTTGTCCTACATTTCCAACACTGAATGAACCCTGAAAACGTGATGGCAGGTGGCATATTGGAGTTCACATGAAATATCGGCTGTATGAAGACTGGAAAATATAGATGATAAAAATATGCAGCCAAACATTTGCGGACATGGATAAACTATCTGATCCAAAAAGCAGGAAGTGACACAGCCAGAAAATGAAAGTGTGTAACAGCTGAAGTCAAATGTAATGCAGAGTTGAATCTGCACTTGGATCCATCTGTGAAAGGTCCACATGTAGAGATTACATGAGTCATGATGTTTGTCAGTGCAGCTTGATAACTCCATCTACTGTGGGCTACATATACTGGGCTGGTAGCTCCATAGTGTTGGAAAGAAACTATTAAATGTGCATATTTTAAAATCAGAGGCTCTTCTAACACAGGAGCCATGTTGAGTTTGGATTCCAGCCGACCACCGGCAGTCTGAAATGGAATGAACAGTGTTGGGAAGGTTACTTTTAAAATGTATTCCACTAGAGATTACAGAATACATGCCCCAAAATGTATTTTGTAACGTATTCCGTTACGTTACTCAATGAGAGTAACGTATTCTGAATACTTTGGATTACTTAATATATTATCATGCTGTTTACAACTACATGAATGTGATTTATTACTATTACTGAAGCTCCGCAGCTCCGAACCGTAGTAAAGGGACCTCTGGCTAATACGTCGGGGTCCGTGTCGGGCTCGGAGCCGAAAAATTACTTTGTTGACTGGGTCAAGTTTGCTAGCGAGAGACAGAGAGAGGCGTTGAAAGGCTGCTCCAACGGAGCTTATTGTTTCGGAGGAAAACACGAACACAGCGTACAGTCGAGTCTTAATAGCTCATTACAACTGGGCTCGTCAGGCACTCTTCTTGGCTGCAGTGGTTATTATTATATTTACATGCTTCCAGCTCCCGTTTCTGCTCGATGACAACTCGTAGTTTTCCACTCTCCTTTTTCTCCCTCCTCGCGCTCACAGACGGGTATGGCAGTCCATTCTCCCTGCAGCACGGACTACACTGCCCATGAGGCTACATTCGTTAGGGCTATGCCTGTAGCATTCTGCCTGTTAGCTTAGCACAACAACAACAACAACAAAAATATTTGTATTTTAAATATGTAACGGCGGTACATGTACTCCGTTACTCCCCAACACTGGGAATGAAGCCCATTGACAGCGAGCAGGTCTGAACAGGAATGGAACGCATCCATGGATAATACACCACTTTATTTGAAGACATCTGTAGCACTGCCTCAGATCTGGATGTTTCCACAGACTCCTCTGGCCTCTGTGCACCTAAAGAAAAGGTCAAAGGTCAGCAGCACATGTAGTTGGGACAATTCTTAATTTACAAACAACAGTTGCACAAACGATACAATTATTTTCCTCCAATCACGACTTTTCACTTGCAGAAATGGTCCTGTGTGATTTCTAGGCTGTGATATGAAAAACTAGTTCCTAATGGCAGCGATTCACTCAGTAAACATGTGTTTCCTCCTCAGAGGTCAGACTGGGCCACTGGATTCAACAATGAGCCAATGATCATCAAGTAGTGACTAAAGCAGAGCCCTGATGTTCTGACATTCATCACACAGTTAGAACAAATGTCTGCTGATGACTTCATCTCATGAAACGACTGATAGATGTCAACTCATTGATCAGCTGAGCTGCTGCTGCTGATCTTCTTCATCGTGCACAGAAACATTCAGCTCGTTTCAATCAGTAAATAACTTTGAACTGTTCCCACTCAAAATGCTGTCAGAACAATGATCATTGTCACTCCCCTCGAGTCTTAATAAAGCTCAACTTGTTCTTTGTGTTTAAACTGACATTTATTTCGGACAGGAGGATTCTTCCACATGTCTTAACATGTAATGATGTCCAACCACAGCCGATACAATGCCGTCAGAACTAAAAGGAAATACAAACTTAAATGAATATTCTTACTAAAGTCCTTAAGCATTATATACAACGAAACATTCCAACAAAGTACACAATAAAGTACACATTACACTTCACACTGCGGCTATTGCACTTGAATACCATGCAAAACTCGTGCATTTACATACAACGATAATAAACAAAACATTTACCTCATTGGCCTCACTCAAAGGGAATAAACTTTCATTTTTACTCGGTGGGGATGTCCAGAAAAGGCACTCTTTATTTATCTTTCTGCAGACGTGCAAACCTCGTGGCTCGTCTCTTAATTAGCTTGCTGAGTGTGCCAGCCAAAAAATGCCCTCTTAGCCACAACACAACTTTAGAAAAGGTTCCTCTATAATTGCACAATTAGCACAAATAACACATTTAAACATATAAATCTAATCAACAAACATGGATTACTATTTATTTCTTATGTATTATTTCTTAATATTTCAACTACTTATTGTTTCAAACTTAACTATCTAATAAAATGAACTGAAAAAGCAACAGAAGAGTGAAAACATTTCGTGTTTCTAGAAAGATCTTTCAGCTCATAGCTGCTCACAGACTGTATTTACAAGTGACAAACTGCAACTCTACAGTACATCTACAGTATATATCAAATATATTCTGTATTCAAATCTATTGAGTGATGTTTGAAAGTCTTTCCAGGTGAGTTTGATCCAGGAGGGTCTGAAGCCAGAGTCAGACAGAGACTGTGCAGAGACTGTAGAAGGACAGCGCAGCAGCAGAGCAGTCCAGATACACTGATGATCCTCTGTCAGATCCAGAGGGACACACAGGGATGATGCTGGACTCTACATTGTGTCTGACAGTGGAGCTGTTCTCAGAGCAGTTCACTCTGCAGCACTGACAGTCATCTGCACTTCTTCTCATTCCTCTGTCAGTCACTGCTGGATGAAGCTCTCCTCTCCACCTCCCAGTAACATGGCCCAGTCAGAGCGTCTCTACACACAAGCTGCTGCTGTTCAACCTCTCTGGATCATCAGGACACAGCTCCTCCTCTCTCAGCACACACACCGTCCTGTTTACCATCATATCCTCCACCTGCAGAGAGAAGAAGGAAGAGCAGAGGAGATAAACGAGTGTTTCCAGAGACTCTTCATCAGCTGTCAGTCAGTGATGCAGCACATCCAGTATAAAGAGCAGCAGGGACTTCAGTGCTGGGACTGTACTAGGACTCATTGTTGCTTCACTTTTTCTAATCTTTGGATTTTTATTGAAGTTGATGAAAATGTTTTTCCCTCCTAGTTTGAGTTTGGACTTTCATTCATTAGAAGAACCTTGGTGTGTCCACTCTGAGCTCTGTAGGAACCCCAACAACAAGCCCAACAATCCAGATGGACAGTTCCAGCTGTTAACTGGAGGAATTCCATCCAAACATCTGCTCTCACTAAATTCTTCCTCACCTACAGACTGTGTTCTTCACTGCTTTAAACTTGGAAATGAATGCAGTCATTGGTCTGCGTGCTGCTTTGTTCAGAGAGCTGATTGGCTGTTGACAGTGTTTGATCAGAGCGTGTCAGCCATTACTATGGTGACCATAAAGGTCAGAAACAGGAAGTGTTTGTGTCCAATCCTGAAGCCTGTCACCATTCTCCTCTCACAGCTTCACTGAGAAGCGGCAGCTTTACAGGAAACACTGGATCTTTGTTTCATACTGACTGTGTTTAGTACAATACTGCTGACAGCACCACCCACTCACTCCATCACTCTACTGACCTCAGAGTCTCCAGTCTGTAGTCTGGACTCTGAAGATCAGACAGCTGCTTCACATCTGGATCCTTCAGGTTGTTGTCCCACAGGTCCAGCTGTCTCAGATGGGAGGGGTTGGACTTCAGTGCTGCTGCCAGATAATCACAGCTGATCTCTGACAAACCACAGCGACTAAATCTGTATAAAGAATGAAAGATGTAAGTTTATTAGACAAAGTGTGAGCTTGAAATCATTCAGTGTTTCATCATCTGTTCAGAGCTGAAGAAGGTTCAGAATGTAGAAGTTTAGAAAATGGAAACTCCAAACAGCTGAAGCCAACAGGAAGCAGCTTCAAACAGGAAACTGTGCAGAGTTTCAGACTATATGTCCTAATGCAGCCAGTTGGATTTTGGAGATTTGAATCTCTGTTCTGTGACTAAGTCCTTGAATCATTTCTTCCAGTTGGTCCAACAAGACAGACTAAGTGTTGGACATGTGTTGTGGCTCCATTAGGGGAGCTTCTAAATGTGATGTGATGGCCCCTCTGGGTCTGTCAGGTCACAGCACTGAAGAGAGCTCAAACTGGGCACACAGTTGTTCCAGTCTGGACCAAAGACTCTATACTGGGACTGAGGGACTGCTTTGACTGCACCCACTGGGACTTTATAAAGGCTCATGTTCTCACTTAGATCATCGATTTCTACTTACATTTCTTTCTGGGAAAAATGGGGAGTACTTTGAAAACAGGAAGTATTTTCCCCAATAAGCAGCCCTGGATTAGTAAATCACTCCAACATGTTCTCAGGCAGAAGAAGCTGTCTTGTTATGAGGGAGAAAAGAAAAAGATTGAGGCACAGAAACTTGTTGAAAGAGAGATAAAGCAGCTAAAATCAGGTGTAAAAGTAAAGCAGAGGATGAGCTGAATAAAGGACACTCAAGGCTGGCTTGGAAAGGAATGAAGTCCATGGTGGGGATGCAGAACAAGGAGCAAAGATGAATGTGATGCTGAATCAGCAGAAGACTTGGACTCATTTGATTCCAGCTTTGATATCATTGATTTCAATGAAGAGCTTTGTGATTGCAGCAAAGGGCTGGTAGCTCTGAGAGTCCCACTGATGAGGTGTTTGTGTGGAAATCTCTTAGTGGGAGCAAAGAGAGAAAAAGCCCTGGTCCTGATGCTGTGGGAGGGAAATGATTGAAGTGTGCTGTGAGGAACTGACTGGGAGATTTTCACACATTTTCCAGTCCTCCTTGGAACAACAGGAAGTTCCCAGCATATGGAAACAAAGGTTAAGTGTCCTATGGCACTCAGTGATGATGGTGCTGTGGCCCCACCACCTCCACCTCTTTGTAAAGGAACTAACTGTAATCTGAAGCTTCAAATGGAACTAAGACTTCCTCCACTAGGTGGCAGTGTCTGATGAGAAAGTGTTAGTGGAGCTGGCCTGGAGTCAGAAACAGGAAGATGCAGGATTTGGGCTGAAATGGGGAAAAGTGGTTCGCACTAGTGCCTTAAAGCAAGAAGGTTGTAGGTTGAAGCTTGTTGGCCTTTCTGTGGAGGTTGGATGTTCTCCCACAGTCCAATGAAATGCTGCTTAGGTTCATTGGTGCTTCTAAATTGGCTGTAGGTGTGGATGTGAGAGAGTGCTTCTCTGTCTCTCTCTGTTGGCCCTGTGATGGACTGCTCACCTGTGCAGGTGGACCACGCCTCTTGCCCTATGACAACTAGGGCACAGGCTGCAGCTCTTTGAGCCTAAGCTGAATAAACAGTTAGCAAAAATGATCCATAGATGGCCTGAAATCCCCCAATTAGCAGTTTGGTAGATAGCTATGACATGCTAATCCCATCCAGCAGCTGTAGAATAGAATAGAATAGAATAGCCTTTATTGTCATTGTACAGAGTACAACGAAATTGGAGTGCCACTCCCTTGGTGCAAGTTTCAATAATAAATATAAATGTAAGATATAAAAAGTACAAAAAAAACCAATCATAAGTACTCAAACAATAGTATGTACAATATATACAGGATAGCAGCATTAATATAATGACAGTATGAATAGCAGCATAATATAATGACAGTATGAATAGCAGCATAATATAATGACAGTGACGGTATGGAATAGGTTCAATTGTTTTTGTGCTTATTTACTACGGTGATAGCTCTGGGAAAGAAGTCAACCCCGAATCTGTTTGTCCTGGTTTTATGTGACCTGTACCGTCGGCCTGACGGTAATAGTTCAAACAGTTGGTTGCTGGGGTGAGAGTGGTCCTTGATGATATTACCAGCTCTGCTGAGGTACCGAGAGTTTGCAGTGACCTCCAGGCTGGGCAGAGAGCAGCCAGTGATCTTCTGGGCTGTGTTGATGACCCTCTGCAGTACTTTCCTGTCCACAGCTGAGCACCCTGCATACCATGTTGTTACGCCGTACGTTAGGATGCTCTCTATGGTGGCTCTGTAAAATGTCACCAGCAGCCTCTCCTCCAGGTTGTTCCTCCTGAGCACTCTCAGAAAGTGGAGACGCTGCTGGGCCTTTTTAACCACCGCTGTAGTATTTGCAGTCCAGGAGAGGTCATCAGATATCTGCACACCCAGAAACCTCATGGAGTGTACCCTCTCCACACAGCTCCCGTGAATGTAAAGTGGGGCCGGGTCTGCTCTGCCCTTCCTGAAGTCCAAGATAAGTTCTTTAGTTTTCGTGGTGTTCAGTTGGAGGTTGTTAACTGAACACCACTCAGTCAGTCTGTTGACCTCATCTCTGTAGTCCGACTCATCCCCCCTTGAGATGAGTCCAACCACTGTGGTGTCATCCGCGAACTTTATGATGGTGTTTGAGAGATGGGTAGGGGAGCAGTCGGATGTGTAGAGCGTAAACAGGAGGGGACTCAAAACACATCCTTGTGGAGACCCGGTGCTGAGTGTGATGGTGCTGGACCGGTGGGGGGCGGGTCTGACAGACTGTGGTCTATTTGTCAGGAAGTCACTGTCACTGTTCATAGACATAAACTACACCTTTATTGGTGCTATTTCCAAGCACATTGTGCGCTGTCGGTCCTGCTTGCTACACAAGAACATTCAATATTTAGTATTTACTGCTGTTTACACTTAGCTAGATTAACGTGATGGTCAGTGGCGGTCCTAGCCTGTTTGGCGCCCTGGGCAAACACTCTCTATGGTGCCCCCCCCTCCCCCCCTCCCCCACACACAAACACACACACACATAAAACATATTAAGGATTGTATGTTAACATAAAACTGTTGTCGAAATTCACCAGAGAAACACACACACATGAAGAGAGAGAGAGAGTATGCATTGTATGCAGACGGCTACCAAACAGCCATCATAATTCGTCACACAATGAGAACAGGACAAATCACAAATTGACAATGACTAATTAATGTTTTAAACTGTATTTGTTAACAATTTGAAAAATAAAATTTGCTGAATGAATGATCAACAGTTGTTGTTGCTGTGCAGCAGTGGGAATACTGACAACTGTCACTGGATCATTTAATGTTGAAGAAATATATTAAACCAGAGGACGACTTTTTTTTTTCTTTAATTCTCCGCTTTTCCAGTCTCTTCAATTTGTCTTTTAGAACACTCTACTCACCATATCAGGAAATGCTAAGATTTGACTAATGACTGCTTGAGAATCACTGGGCATAAAATAGTATTTTTTCCTGCCAAACTGTGTTACATTTTGAATTTTTGTAGATTAATTTAAAGAATTAAGAACAAATGATCTGTTTTGTGACAGGCTATTAATAACAAGCACCTAAAGATAATTTAAAATTAATTATTTGCAACATTGTCTGTTTTTTGTACACACAACATGGTTGATTCTTTTGAGTTAAGCACTTTTTTGTAACGGTGACAGTGTAGAAGTGAAAAAACACTGCCATCATCAGGTCAAACTTGAAATTTCAAAATTACTCTACAAATTTTATCCTGCAAATTGTCACTGAGGTTCTGTAATGACAGGAAAAAATTTTATGGAATGTTTATTTCCTTGAAAGTGGATCAAAGCCAAAGTAAAATGTATTTCTGTAGCTGTTGACCAAAGTGACCTGCTCTCCCTCTTGAGCTACAGCAACTCCTAATGTAACATTAAGTAAGATAAATACCACCTAGAACCTCTTGTACTATACAGTGTTTGTGTAGATAAAGAACTCTATGAATGTTTCTTAATCACTTTAAATAAATAATCATAAACAACCTCCAAAAATTCTGCTTGATCTGCTTGCAAACTGTCAGGGGTTAGTACTTAAAAAATTTATATATGAATGTACTACACAAAGGGAGTTCATTTGGATTTTTATGAACCCCAATTTTACAGGGAGTGCAGAATTATTAGGCAAATGAGTATTTTGTCCACATCATCCTCTTCATGCATGTTGTCTTACTCCAAGCTGTATAGGCTTGAAAGCCTACTACCAATTAAACATATTAGGTGATGTGCATCTCTGTAATGAGAAGGGGTGTGGTCTAATGACATCAACACCCTATATCAGGTGTGCATAATTATTAGGCAACGTCCTTACCTTTGGCAAAATGGGTCAAAAGAAGGACTTGACAGGCTCAGAAAAGTCAAAAATAGTGGGATATCTTGCAGAGGGATGCAGCAGTCTCAAAATTGCAAAGCTTCTGAAGCGTGATCATCGAACAATCAAGCGTTTCATTCAAAATAGTCAACAGGGTCGCAAGAAGCGTGTGGAAAAACCAAGGCGCAAAATAACTGCCAATGAACTGAGAAAAGTCAAGCATGCAGCTGCCAAGATGCCACTTGCCACCAGTTTGGCCATATTTCAGAGCTGCAACATCACTGGAGTGCCCAAAAGCACAAGGTGTGCTATTGCACACCTTGTGATGTCAGAGACATGGCCAAGGTAAGAAAGGCTGAAAGACGACCACCACTGAACAAGACACACAAGCTGAAACGTCAAGACTGGGCCAAGAAATATCTCAAGACTGATTTTTCTAAGGTTTTATGGACTGATGAAATGAGAGTGAGTCTTGATGGGCCAGATGGATGGGCCCGTGGCTGGATTGGTAAAGGGCAGAGAGCTCCAGTCCGACTCAGACGCCAGCAAGGTGGAGGTGGAGTACTGGTTTGGGCTGGTATCATCAAAGATGAGCTTGTGGGGCCTTTTCGGGTTGAGGATGGAGTCAAGCTCAACTCCCAGTCCTACTGCCAGTTTCTGGAAGACACCTTCTTCAAGCAGTGGTACAGGAAGAAGTCTGCATCCTTCAAGAAAAACATGATTTTCATGCAGGACAATGCTCCATCACACGCGTCCAAGTACTCCACAGCGTGGCTGGCAAGAAAGGGTATAAAAGAAGAAAAACTAATGACATGGCCTCCTTGTTCACCTGATCTGAACCCCATTGAGAACCTGTGGTCCATCATCAAATGTGAGACTTACAAGGAGGGAAAACAGTACAACTCTCTGAACAGTGTCTGGGAGGCTGTGGTTGCTGCTGCACGCAATGTTGATGGTGAACAGATCAAAACACTGACAGAATCCATGGATGGCAGGCTTTTGAGTGTCCTTGCAAAGAAAGGTGGCTATATTGGTCGCTGATTTGTTTTTGTTTTGTTTTTGAATGTCAGAAATGTATATTTGTGAATGTGGAGATGTTATATTGGTTTCACTGGTAAAAATAAATAATTGAAATGGGTATATATTTGTTTTTTGTTAAGTTGCCTAATAATTATGCACAGTAATAGTCACCTGCACACACAGATATCCCCCTAAAATAGCTAAAACTAAAAACAAACTAAAAACTACTTCCACAAACATTCAGCTTTGATATTAATGAGTTTTTTGGGTTCATTGAGAACATGGATGTTGTTCAATAATAAAATTATTCCTCAAAAATACAACTTGCCTAATAATTCTGCACTCCCTGTAGACTGGTCAAGTTCTTCTATACCAAACTCGCTCATACATGTCTTTCTAGACCCTTCTTTGTGCGCTGCTGCACAGTCATGTTGGAACAGGAAGGGGTCATCTCCAAACTGTTTCCACAAAATTGGGAGCATGAAACTGTCAAAAATGTCTTGGTATGTCTGCGTGTATTTCAAAACATGTAGCTCTCCGACTTTATATCCTGTACGAGAGTTTGTCTTGTATTATGTTCAAATGTTTAATAAAAACGTGTATCACTCATTGATAAAGAAGAAAACTTTGAAGAAAACTCTGAAATTATCCCGATTAGTGAAGAGTGTGTCGTTTCCGCAGCACTATTCTTTGTTTCTATTTAATGTATTTAAATCTAGTATTGTGTAGATTCACAATGGTCAGAGGGCCCGGTGGCGCCAGTGTCCGGCAGCCTCGCCTCTGTCAGTGCGCCCCAGGGTGGCTGTGGCTACAATGTAGCTTGCCATCACCAGTGTGTGAATGTGTGTGTGAATGGGTGGATGACTGGATATGTAAAGCGCTTTGGGGTCCTTAGGGACTAGTAAAGCGCTGTATAAATACAGGCCATTTACCACTCAATGAGAATGATCATCACGTGTTCTTACATGATATTGTAAGAACTGTATTTAAATAATGTAATGGAGAGCAGAGGATCATCACACTTTTTTCATATAAATGGTAAATGGCCTGTATTTGTATAGTGCTTTACTAGTCCCTAAAGACCCCAAAGCGCTTTACACATCCAGTCATCTACACACACATTCACACACTGGTGATGGCAGCTACATTGCAGCCACAGCCACTCTGGGGCGCACTGACAGAGGCGAGGCTGCCAGACACTGGTGCCACTGGTTTCACCCAAAACCTCTGGTGATAATGACCCACACTTTTTTTCACACCTTGGCTCATGTTATGAAGCACATGATTAATAGTGGTCAGCAATGCACTCAAATACACTAATAGTATTTTAGTGTGATTTAAAATGGGGTAGCACAGTTACCTGCAAGAAGGTCCTGAGTTCAATTCCACTATCAAGCCGGGATCTTTCTGTGTGGAGTTTGCATGTTCTCCCCATGTTTGTGTGGGTTCTCTCCGGGTACTCCGGCTTCCTCCCACCGTCCAAAGACATGCAGTTAGAGGGGATAGGTCAATTGAAAAATCTAAATTGCCCATAAGTGTGAATCCATGAGTGAATGTGAGTACGGATGGTTGTTTGTCTCTGTGTGGTAGCCCTGCGACAGACTGGCAACCTGTCCAGGGTGTACCCTGCCTCTTGCCCTAAGATAGCTGGGATAGGCTCCAGTGCCCCCCGCAACCCTGAAAAGGATAAGCTGAAGCAAATGGATGAATTTAAAATGGTCTAAAATAATTTTTAGACCATTTCACTCATTGGATTTATTTCATTTTTCTGACAAATAATATTTTGATGAGACAAAATGTTCTGATGAACAGAAAATACTTCTTTCTGTAATATTTATTCTGTATAAACAGATTATACAGGAAACACTTGGGCTGATGGATTGTAGGTTTCCAGGTTTGGCAACTAGATCAAAACGTGGCACAGCTGGCAACCTAACAAACTTTTATCCACACTCCTAAAAGGTTGATTCTGTTCATCTGGCTGAGATTTTCATCAGTAATCTGGGACATTTAAAAGTTGATGTGTACCGTAAACCTACGCATACAGATCAGAATTTAATGTTTGACTCTCTTCATCCACTGAAGCATATACTGGGTGTCACCAGGACGCTGCAACATAGAGTGAACACCATCCCTACAGACACAGTGGCCAGGGAAGCAGAAGAACATCACATCAAGAAGGCCCAGAGTAAATGTGATTCAAGATTCTTTATTTGTCACGTGCATGGCTATACAGGTATAACACACAGTGAAATGTGACCTGATACACTCCTCGACTGTGCAACGAAAAAAAGAGAAAGACAGAACTTTATATACAGTGAATGAGTATATACAAAGAGGACATTATGTGTTGCAAGTGGGTGAGTTATGTACATTATATAAATAGAAATAAAATAAAATAAAACAATATGGAAAATTACATCTTGTGCACATTGTGTGGGAAGGGTGTTAAAATGTCATGTGCTATAGCGAGGCCAGAAGAATCAGGATGATATGAGAATATATGCACTGCACTACACACTGTATATAAATGCCACTTGTTTTGCACATATTCAACTCTGTATATTTTATATATTTTATTATTTTTATTATTTATTTATTTATTTTTACTATTTAATTTGTAAAAATGTGTACACACACACACACACACACACACACACACACACACACACACACACACACACACTCGTAGGAAAATATTTAGTATACACATCCAGAAATGCATACACTATTATATATTGTACATATATTTATTAGTTTCAGGTTGGCCATTCTTGTATTTTGCTCGTTTGTGTTGTTGTGTTTGCACATCTCTGTTGCTTGTGGGGCTCGCACACAAGAATTTCACTCGCATGTGCTGTGCCAGTGTGCCTGCACATGTGATGTGACAATAAAAGTGATTTGATTTGATTTGATTTGAATATGATAATGAGTCCTGTCTCAGTCACTTAAGGATAATAGGGGGGTGGGGGGCACCCGTCCCATCCCAGCAACAGATGGGATGGGTCCTTCAAAATCTCTCACATCTCTCCACAGCACCTGTATAGAAAGTCCTGAGGATCACTGGAGAGACCCTGAACTTCCTCAGTTGTCGTAGGTTGTACAGGCACTGCCTAGCCTTTTTGGTCTGGACCTGAATGTGGGCAGACCATGTCAGGTCTGAGGAGATGTTGACACCGAGATACTTGAAGGACTGCACGCTCTCCACTGGAGCTCCATTAATGATAATGAAGGCTATCCCAGCTGGACATATATATATATATATATATATATATATATATATATATATATATATATATATATCTACAGGCCTTTGGAGCCGAGGATCGCAAGTTTCATTCTCGCCTGGGATGTCTGTATCCAGTAAGGGTCCTGAGGCTAGACCCCCTATGCAATGGCGTGTCCAGCGGGGTGGCCTGGGGGGGCACAGGCCACCCCCCAAACCAGACTGGCCACCCCAGGTGCCACCCCAAAGGCAAAACAATAAAATTCAATCAAATATCAAATGTCCGATTATGTTTTCACGGTGACGCTCAGATATCCGAGTGTAAGTGAATGCAGCATCGCTTCTGCGCTATGCGCATCACGTTAGCAAAGGTAGGAGAGCCAAGCGCGAAAGATGGCACTGCAGGAAACAATTTTTCGGTGAAAGAAAATGAGGACAGAATAAATGTCCCGGTAAGTAATATCAAGTTTGTTGAGTTTAGTAAACTTCGGTGAAATTAGAATACCAAGGAAAAAAATAACACTTAAAGAATTATTGCAGCTGTGGAATATTTCAGACAGTATGCTACTGAGGGCAGCTAACATAAGAGTTATGCGTTATAAGATATAATCTAAGTCGTAACATTGCTGTATGGAGCTGCAGATTTGGTTGCAGGTTAACATAGCTGGACTGGCCATCGGGCATACCGGGCATATCCCCAGTGACTTATTTTTTATTTTTTTTGTAATGGCATGAACAATGAGAGGTGGTGGATTGGCCAGATGCAGGTCGATGTGTAGAAATAACTCCGTTGTTTGGTGGTGACTATGACGGGGCTTCCACAGAGGCAACAGGTGGATGAGGGAAGGGGAGGCAGGAGGAGAGACCCGAAGCAGCCACCAGTCCGAGTGTCAGGTGAACTGAACTTCAGGTAAGAAGTTATGACCTGCAGTCTATCTGGGTCAGATATAAACCAAGTTTAGGTGGAGTTTATTTTCATGTTGCTGACTTTTTACTGTCAGTTGCAATAACTCATACTGCGTTCTAGCCAGTTTGACGGAGTTTTTATACAGCTGGGTGGGTGCTATGATGTTACTGATAGTGAACTTTATTTTATTCATAAGGTTAGTAGAGTTGCCAACGGCTCCTTAAAAAAATGGAATGGTCCCTCATTCAGAGAAAATATTACACGTTTCGTATTGAGCTGAGAAGAGACGCAGTTTGTCCCGGACTTTAGCTAGAATGGAAAAAAGACACAAAGCTGGATTTATTCTGTCTTTATGCTGCACAGCTGCCTCTTCTCTCATTCTCTCCCCCTCCCTCTCCTGTTGCTACTTCAATCATGAAACTGATCAATGATCAGCTGATCGGCTTTTCTCTCTTGTTTATCGCCCACTTTGCGCCAGAAAGAGGAAACCAGCAGATGTTGCGCTAAACAACAGCAGCACGTTTAAGCTTGATCGGCTGTTGTTAGAATGTATTTAATATTAATTTCTAGTATCAGCTGATGTTTGCTGGAGCCACAGCTGTAAAGCTGCTGGTCATGATGTCTGTTTAGATATGTGGTGAGAGGGAAACATGAAGATGAAACCAGGAGATGTCCTTACTGAACCATCAGAGCTGAACAGGTGATGGAGAAACAGGTTTACCTTTTAGGTGACATGAATGAGTTGAAGGGAAGTTATGAACTGTTTCTGAGAGACAAATAACACCAGGATCCTTTTTTATGTAGCAGACAGCTGGTAACTGTGCAGGGGCGGGTCTAGCAAAGTTTTGCCAGGGGGCCAGGTAGGGCATTAACAGGGAAAGGTGGGCACAAAGAAATATTTTTCTTTCTTATTCTCATTTAAAATACCTAGTTTTTATTAAATAATTATCTAAATCTTACAACCAAAGTTTTTATCTGACGTAAAATGTATAGAAATCATACATATACCAACAAGACTGTACATCACTGTCACAACAGGGTTTGTTTTCAGTCAAAGTCTTTATGGCTTTACTACCTGGTGGGTCGGTCTGTAGTAAAAATGCCCAATTTTTTTGTCCCAGTCCAGCCCTGCAGGTTAATACTGGCAGTGTCACCATGCCAGCTGACTGTATTTTATCATCAGCCAGTGTTGTTCTTTATCAATATTACCAAAGTTTACGATAAGGCAGCATAGAAAGTATTTACTTGCTTTCAGGTTTCATTCAAATGTTAGTCTTTTCAGTTGTTTCCCCACTTTTTTCCTGTTTCAAAATCAAACACCAGTTTGTGAGAAGATTATCTTCTTTTTTTAACAGGCAGATAAAGTTTTGCATTGGCATTGGCTAATTTGTCAATTGTTTGTTACAAATGTTCGTATTTTAATTTTCAAAAATGTTTTTGCCCAAAACATATGTGCACTATATGTCAGTAAAAATACTATGCAAATATTGTTGTCCTTGACTGCTGAGTAAACACTGACAAAGCACTGATTGTATCTCTTGTACTTTATCAACGCAGTATCTAAAAACTTTGCACCGTAGTGGTTAAAATCTCATTCTAATAAGAGTTAAAAGTGCATTTGGTTATTAGGTTTATAGGATTATTGAATTATGGTTAAGGGTTGGTAGAATTTTTTTTTAAAACATTATCTGCCAATTAAATCTGCCACCCTTCTCCAAATCTGTGCCCCTACCTGGCCCCCCCAACAAAAATTTTCTAGACACGCCACTGCCCCTATGCTAAGTAAGCCTACTGCAGACATGAGCGAGACAGATTTTTTTTTATAGATATATATAACATATCAGAGGGGCTTTTAATAAGATATATATATAAAAAAACCCTCTTTACATCTGCTAATGAAAGTGAAAATGAATGAAAATAAAATGCTAGAGAAAGGGCTGTGTGGAGAGCTGTTATAAATGCATGATCTGTTGATCTGTTAGAGTTTAAGTTGAGTTTAAACTACATACATCTTATGTAATACTCAATACAAATACACTATGAACACCTTCATCTTGTTGAATTTAATATGCTGTGTGTATTATATTCTGACAAGATGAAATGTAAATGTAACTGATTTTGTTCAATAATGAGTTTGAGTGGGTTTTATTTCTTTTATGTCATTTTTGATTTCGTTGTTAGTTATTATTTTGTTTTGTTTATGACTTTGAATAAATAAAGTTTGGAGGAAAAAACACCAGTGGTTGTTATCCTGCTGGGATTTGTGGTTCATTAAATACTTGGTGTTGATTTTTAAATTCACTTCTGGAACCTTATGAAGTGGAGTCAGCTTTGGATACCATGGGAACCATTGGTGCATCTCTCAGAGTTCAGTGAAGGCAAGCATTAAGCAGGACCAAAACAAATGTCCCTCACATGCCAAGGGTAAGAAAAAAACTGGTGGTCAGTGGTAGTTTTAGTAAATCAAAGGACATTCAGTGTTTTTTTTTCCTTTTAATTGTGTTATTTTCAATTGAATTCATGTTTCAGGTCCAGTTTATCTTTAAAACTAGGCACAAACACGAGACGAAATGTCTGTAAATTTGTAGTATCTAACTTGATTATCTTTCTTATTGCTACTTTAAAGTATTTAATCATATTTTCAAGCTAAATTTTAAAGGTACATATGTTGTTTTTCATTTATGTGCTTGGATGAGAAGTCTTAACATCATTGTTGTTTTTAAGGCAGTATTTGGATAATTTTTCTCTAAACTTATTATCTTTATGTTTGTCAGAGCTGATTCACTGAGTAACACCAGCAGCCAAATGCTCACAGTGGCAGAGGTAAGTCACTTTAACGTGACACATTAGATAAGGAAGAGACATGGCATTCCAAGTGTAACCCACCTAAAATTGCCTCATGAAAATTAACTGCTGATCCCGAGGAATGCCAGGTAGGTGGCACTATGAGATTATGTAGTGCTTGTGAATTTAAATAGCGAAGGAAAACGACGTTAAGGCTGTATCCCAATTCGGGGTCTGCAGCTTTAAAGTACGCAGCCTTAACGGTCCTCAAGGTCCGCGTACTCAAAGACCGTTAAGGCCGGAAGTGCGAGGCTTGGAAACGTTTCATACAGCTTTGTTTGACAGAAATGAAGGAGAACATATTTTGTACATTTGTTTCTACATGAGCTCTGTGTGATTTGATAAGAATCTGAGGCTGAGACCACAGGACTGTACAAACATGATTGTTGGGCTTCATTTCTGTACTGAACAGTCATTTTAAGATTAGCTAGTAAATAACAATTAGATAGTGTTGTTCATGAGACTAAAATCATCTCACTTTGGTAATGTAACTATAATATGGCCAATATTATAGTTATTATATTAATCATTATTAGTTATTACAGCAGTGAGTTTGAACTCTGTGTCAAATACTGAGCTTCAGTAAAGATTCAAGTTGCAGTTATTTATTTATATCACCTTAAATCTTCACTCAAAGACAAGTATCTGTTACAGTGTATATATAGATGTATCATACATAAGAGACAAATGTTGTTCTTTTAATGTGTTGGCATTACTAAATTTGGCTCAGTGCTTACATATATGTGTAAAAAGAAAATGTACGAGCTGTGATAACTGTTTCTGATAGAATGAAGAGTAGACTTTGCTGCTCTTAACTTTTTACTGTCCACTTTCTGCTGTGAACAAACAAATTTCCTATGTGTGGGACTAATAAAGGTTTATCTTATCTTATCTTATGTGAAGGTGAAAGGTAAACTTCACAGTGACATAAAAATGTTCCCAAAGGGGCCAGGGGAACAGTTAATTTAGCATTTTTGGCATTACAGGTACAGCCAGGATATATTTTTACTTACCTTTCACTAAAATTGCAGTTTCCCTGCTGACTCCAATTATGGAATCAGATGGGGAAGCACAGAGTTTCCGTTGTTGAATAGTGGGTTTGTGTATGCATTTGGTGACGTGTGAACAGGATTACTTTGCTTACTTGTAAATAGCCTGTTTAAGTTACATATAAATGGGTAAAAAACATGTATAATTAATATGCAAAATATTGTTGGGGTAATGAGCATGCTGACTGCATCAAAACATCTTCTGACTACAAACACGTTTTTCATCCCTCACCTGGCGGGAGGAGTTTATGAAAGAAGGACACAACAACTCTTCAGTAATTTCCCATTTCCACTTTTTCAGTCTTTGTAAGGAGGAAGTCTATCAGATCAAATGGTTGTAGATTGTTGTTACTCTGTCCATCTCTTCTTTCTCTTTATATACAGACCGGGAAAATGCAAAGAAGACCTCACCATAAGAAGGGGGTAGATTCAACTGAAGAACAGCTGGATCTGCGCACAAAAGTTCACACCAAACGATACCTCTGTGAGCAGTGTGGGAAAATGTTCAAAACACTATTAAGTTTGAAGGTCCATCAGCGTCTGCACACTGGACAAAAACCCTATTCTTGTGATCAGTGTGGCCAGAGCTTTGCCCAGTTAGTTCATCTTCAGGTGCATCAGTTTGGGCACAGTGGAAAAAAACCATTCCTCTGTGAAGAGTGTGGAAAGACCTTCACTCACCGAAGTCCTTTGAAAAGACACCAATACACCCACACAGGAGAAAAACCATTCCCCTGTGATGAGTGTGGAAAAAGGTTCTCTCACTTAGGGAACTTGAAAATGCACCAGCGTATTCACACAGGAGAAAAACCATTCCCCTGTAATAACTGTGGAAAACGCTTCGTCCAAGCAATTCATTTACAGAAACACAAGTGCATGCCACAGGTGTAGGAAGCATCCTGCCCTACATCGGCACTTCCACAAATGTTTATCAACCCATTAAAATAATTTGCAAGCATATTAACATGTTGTCATTCTAATTTCATTTTCAAATGAAAGCCAATGACAGGGAGATATTTTCTTTCTTTTCTAAGTGCATGTCTCATGTGTCTTAGTTATTGCTTCTTTTGATAGAGTTTTCAGATGCACTGATCAAAGCTTCACTCTCTGCAACTTGGCAGAATTGTGAGGATTTTGTTTGACTAGAGGATTTTGTGCTGCAATTCTGGATGAGGTGCTGACAAATTAATTATCAGACAACTAACTGAACCAAATGTTTACATTTTCCCCTTGCACTGTCTCTGCTCTGCTCCAAATGAAGATGCTCTAATTCTTTTTTTTTTTCATTAAACCTGACTCGAGTCAACACTCACAGCCTGATAACTGGCTTTTCAAGCTCTGAAGTTTGGTGTTGCAGATCTCTCGGCACACCTCAGCCTGGGAGAAAAGATTTGCATTCCTCAGGTGAAACCATGCGTGTTTATTGTAGTAACACCTAATTTTCTGCTGAAGGATGGCCTCAAGAAGTGCAAAGGTCTTAAAACTGTACCAGTGGAATTAGTGTGTTACAGGTGCCAGATATCCTTACAGCTGTTTCTGTTCAGACGTTTACTGTAAGCCACGAACGTCCCAAACCACAAACATGGATGCCTAAATATGATTGAAGATTGTGCTCGTACATGAAAGCATACTCTCTGAATATTACAACATCAATCTCATAACTGCCATGGAAACAACACAGGGGCTATTATTCGTATGATTACCGAGCTGGAGCAGATCGGTGGATGCTTAGATGAATGGGCAAGTAGAAGGATGCATGGTGTATTATATGTCTAGTGGGTATGTGTTAACAGATGGGATTGCAAAGCTTAGATGAGTCCCTTGAATTGGTTTGTCATAATATCGATAGCTGAGGATAGGCACAGTGATGCTGTTTATTGATTGGTTTTGGCTAGATCAGGGGTCGGCAACCTTTCTATCTGTTAAGAAATATACTCTAAAACACTTCTTCAGTAAAGACTCAGAGAAGAGAAACACACAGAACTTCTTGCTAGCAAGGGCAGTCTCCAGAACAGACTCGCACTGAGAAACTGCCCCGGTCTTTATTTATATGCTTCAGTGGGCGTTTGTTCCATACATTGAAATGTGGAGCTGTACGTGTGTGTGGTGTGTGTAGTGTGTGTGGTGGGTCAGAGTGTGACCCCATAAATGACTTCCCTACACCTGCTGGTCTCGAAGTCCAGCAGTTCATCAAACCAAAAGGCACTTAGACTAAGACAGATATAGCTACGTTAATTCTACCGTAAAACAATAAGACAAGGTACGACCTCTCCCATACTCCTAGGATGTGGGTGTGAACACCCTGGAATGTTACAGACATTCTTTCAATATGCCACCAACTATATACTTCTAAACACAAATGATTACATGCAGTATTCTACCATATGCAAACTTATATCATTAAAAGATTATACTGACTACTAAGTACAATTTTCCTATTGACACTATCTAAAAGCCATCTAAAATTTTCTCAGAAGTCAATGTGCCATATGATGTATTAGCAATAAATTTAATAATGCTTTATATTAACAGTCACACACTATATAAAACAACTTTATAGAACTATATTTGTTCGTAGATGTTGGTGTTACACCCCTGAAAACAGGGGGGAAAGAATTACGAGAGTGATTATGACTTGCGTCTCTCATGCAGTAGTTTATTGCAGTGAGGAGAACGCGCGAAAGCCCTCTAGTGGAGAATAGAGACACTACTAATCGATCCCAGAAAAGGCTTACTAGCCAATCACTGATGTATAGATTGTAGTTCTCTTAAGTAACATGAAAGCAATTAATATAACATGAAAAATAATAAACTCTTAACCATTTTCTTACCATATTTACATTATTTTCGTCCTCATATCAACTGATATGAATTTGTATTAACTGAACAGCATATGCAGTAGTCCTTCAACCTGTCACACTTGCAGCTATCAGCGAATAGTTATCAGCTATTTTGAAACAAAAAAATACACTTTTTATCCATAACAAGAAATCTATAACAGCAAATGAACTGTACAGCAGAAAATGCAAATGCTATTTATGGTCTCCTCACAATAATGATAAGAAAAATAAACTGGGCCAATATGGCATGTTGGTTAATACAGAGATACACATGTTAATGTGATCTCTGGTCTCCCACTCAGAGACACAGGTCTCCGAGTGTCCAGCATTCAGACGGCTGCCTAAGGACACTCTTCATGTGAGAGAAAATCTGCTCACACAGATATGTAGAGCCAAATACTGTCAATGAGGCCTCTGCAATGTTCTAAAGACAGTTAAGCTTGTCAGGTAGTGATGTCCAGCAGGTGAAAATGCAGCTCCATGAACACACACAGCTGTGGATTCCAGCTGCGTTCGTAGTTCTGCAAACTTCGACCCCCACAGAGTCGAGCTCTTTAGTTCAATCAGCTGCATTTGGATGTCCTCTGTGTCCAGCCAGTTAATGCGGGACAAATCCAGCTGCTCATTAAAGCTTTCTGATGAGAGCATGAGGGTGGGAATGGATGTTTGTGTCTGTGTGTGCCTGTATGTCTGTGTCTATATGTCAGGTTGGGTATCAGACGCCACCTCTCTGGGGACACCTCAGGCCCTCCAAGGTTTGGAGGCCTATCTCCACCCACCACCACTTCCCCTGCCGGTGGCGGACTCCCTCAGGTGTCGGTGTGTTGGTGGTTCTTTGTGTCTGGGGGTGGGCGTCCGGGTACACACCGGCTCACTCCTTGGCGGCCGCTTGTCGGGGCCTGGGGCCTGGGGCTCGCTCGGGCCCCTTTGGAGGTGGGGTGCCCCCGGCCTCTCGGCCTGGGGCTCGGTCACTCAGGCGCAGCTGGGGGCCGGCGGAGCTCACGGGCGCGTCACTGCAACTCCCCCTGACTTCTGATCCATGCGACAGTGCACAAAAGTTTTAGACAAAATAAACTAAGCTGAAACTATTAAATAACTAACCAGTCTGTGCCAGGGATCTGTTTCAGCGGATCCCTGCGACCGTGCACTGAGGTTTTAGATAAAATAAACTAAGTTGAAACCATTAAATAACTAACCAGCCTGTGCAAGGGATCTGTGTCAGCTGATCCCTGCAACCGCGCACTGAAGTTTTAGATAAACTTGGCTGAAACCATTAAATAACTAACCAGCCTGTACCAGCGATCTGTTTCAGCTGATCCCTGCAATCGTGCACTGAAGTTTTAGATCAAATAAACTAAGTTAAAACCATTAAATAACTAACCAGCCTGTGCCAGGGATCTGTGTCAGCTGATCCCTGCAACCGTGCACTGAAGTTTTAGATAAACTTGGCTGAAACCATTAAATAACTAACCAGCCTGTACCAGCGATCTGTTTCAGCTGATCCCTGCAACCGTGCACTGAAGTTTTAGATAAACTAAGCTGAAACCATTAAATAACTAACCAGCCTGTGCCAGCGATCTGTGTCAGCTGATCCCTGCAACCGTGCACTGAAGTTTTAGATAAAATAAACCAAACCGAAACCATTAAATAACTAACCAGCCTGTGCCAGCGATCTGTGTCAGCTGATCCCTGCAACCGTGCACTGAAGTTTTAGATAAACTAAGCTGAAACCATTAAATAACTAGCCAGCCTGTGCCAGCGATCTGTTTCATCTGATCCCTGCAACCGTGCACTGAAGTTTTAGATAAACTAAGCTGAAACCATTAAATAACTAACCAGCCTGTGCCAGCGATCTGTGTCAGCTGATCCCTGCAACCGTGCACTGAAGTTTTAGATCAAATAAACTAAGCTGAAACCATTGAATAACCAACCAGCCTGTGCCAGCGATCTGTGTCAGCTGATCCCTGCGACCGTGCACTGAAGTTTAAGATAAAATAAACTAAGTTGAAACCATTAAATAACTAACCAGCCTGTGCAAGGGATCTGTGCCAGCGATCTGTTTCAGCTGATCTTTGCGAACGTGCACTGAAGTCTTAGATCAAATAAACTAACCTGAAACCATTTAAATAACTAACCAGCCTGTGACAGCGATCTGTGTCAGCTGATCCCTGCAACCGTGCACTGAAGTTTTAGATCAAATAAACTAAGCTGAAACCATTCAATAACTAACCAGCCTGTGCCAGCGATCTGTGTCAGCGGATCCCTGCGACCGTGCACTGAGGTTTTAGATAAAATAAACTAAGCTGAAACCATTAAATAACTAGCCAGCCTGTGCCAGCGATCTGTTTCATCTGATCCCTGCAACCGTGCACTGAAGTTTTAGATAAAATAAACCAAACCGAAACCATTAAATAACTAACCAGCCTGTGCCAGCGATCTGTGTCAGCTGATTCCTGCAACCGTGCACTGAAGTTTTAGATAAACTAAGCTGAAACCATTAAATGACTAGCCAGCCTGTGCCAGGGATCTGTGTCAGCTGATCCCTGCAACCGTGCACTGAAGTTTTAGATAAACTAAGTTGAAACCATTTAAATAACTAACCAGCCTGTGACAGCGATCTGTGCCAGCTGATCCCTGCAACCGTGCACTGAAGTTTTAGATCAAATAAACTAAGCTGAAACCATTAAATAACTAACCAGCCTGTGCCAGCGATCTGTGTCAGCTGATCCCTGCAACCGTGCACTGAAGTTTTAGATCAAATAAACAAAGCTGAAACCATTAAATAACTAACCAGCGATCTGTGTCAGCTGATCACTGCGACCGTGCACTGAAGTTTTAGATAAAATAAACTAAGTTGAAACCATTAAATAACTAACCAGCCTGTGCCAGCGATCTGTGTCAGCTGATCCCTGCAACCGTGCACTGAAGTTTTAGATAAAATAAACCAAACCGAAACCATTAAATAACTAACCAGCCTGTGCCAACGATCTGTGTCAGCTGATCCCTGCAACCGCGCACTGAAGTTTTAGATAAACTTGGCTGAAACCATTAAATAACTAACCAGCCTGTACCAGCGATCTGTTTCAGCTGATCCCTGCAATCGTGCACTGAAGTTTTAGATCAAATAAACTAAGTTAAAACCATTAAATAACTAACCAGCCTGTGCCAGGGATCTGTGTCAGCTGATCCCTGCAACCGTGCACTGAAGTTTTAGATAAACTAAGCTGAAACCATTAAATAACTAGCCAGCCTGTGCCAGCGATCTGTTTCATCTGATCCCTGCAACCGTGCACTGAAGTTTTAGATAAACTAAGCTGAAACCATTAAATAACTAACCAGCCTGTGCCAGCGATCTGTGTCAGCTGATCCCTGCAACCGTGCACTGAAGTTTTAGATAAAATAAACCAAACCGAAACCATTAAATAACTAACCAGCCTGTGCCAGCGATCTGTGTCAGCTGATTCCTGCAACCGTGCACTGAAGTTTTAGATAAACTAAGTTGAAACCATTAAATAACTAACCAGCCTGTGCCAACGATCTGTGTCAGCTGATCCCTGCAACCGTGCACTGAAGTTTTAGATAAACTAAGCTGAAACAATTAAATAACTAACCAGGCTGTGCCAGCGATCTGTTTCAGCTGATCTTTGCGAATGTGCACTGAAGTCTTAGATCAAAATAAACTAAGATGAAACCACGAAATAACTAACCAGCCTGTGCCAGCGATCTGTGTCAGCTGATCCCTGCGACCGTGCACTGAAGTTTAAGATAAAATAAACTAAGTTGAAACCATTGAATAACTAACCAGCCTGTGCCAGGGATCTGTGTCAGCTGATCCCTGCAACCGTGCACTGAAGTTTTAGATAAACTTGGCTGAAACCATTAAATAACTAACCAGCCTGTGCCAGCGATCTGTGTCAGCTGATCCCTGCAACCGTGCACTGAAGTTTTAGATAAACTAAGCTGAAACCATTAAATAACTAACCAGCCTCTGCGAGCGATCTGTGTCAGCTGATCCCTGCAACCGTGCACTGAACTTTTAGATAAACTAAGCTGAAACCATTAAATAACTAACCAGCCTGTGCCAGCGATCTGTGTCAGCGGATCCCTGCGACCGTGCACTGAAGTTTTAGAGAAAATAAACTAAGTTGAAACCATTAAATAACTAACCAGCCTGTGCCAGGGATCTGTGTCAGCTGATCCCTGCAACTGTGCACTGAAGTTTTAGATAAACTAAGCTGAAACCATTAAATAACTAACCAGCCTGTGCCAGCAATCTGTTTCAGCTGATCTTTGCGAACGTGCACTGAAGTCTTAGATCAAAATAAACTAAGCTGAAACCACGAAATAACTAACCAGCCTGTGCCAGCGATCTGTGTCAGCTGATCCCTGCAACCGTGCACTGAAGTCTTAGATCAAATAAACAAAGCTGAAACCATTAAATAACTAACCAGCGATCTGTGTCAGCTGATCACTGCGACCGTGCACTGAAGTTTTAGATAAAATAAACTAAGTTGAAACCATTAAATAACTAACCAGCCTGTGCCAGCGATCTGTGTCAGCTGATCCCTGCGAACGTGGACTGAAGTTTTAGATCAAATAAACAAAGCTGAAACCATTAAATAACTAACCAGCGATCTGTGTCAGCTGATCCCTGCAACCGTGCACTGAAGTTTTAGATAAACTAAGCTGAAACCATTAAATAACTAACCAGCCTGTGCCAGCGATCTGTGTCAGCTGATCTTTGCGACCATGCACTTAAGTTGTAGATCAAATAAACTAAGCTGAAACCATTAAATAACCAACCAGCCTGTGCCAGAGATCTGTGTCAGCTGATCCCTGCGAACGTGGACTGAAGTTGTAGATGAAATAAACAAAGCTGAAACCATTAAATAACTAACCAGCGATCTGTGTCAGCTGATCCCTGCGACCGTGCACTGAAGTTTTAGATAAAATAAACTAAGCTGAAACCATTAAATAACTAACCAGCGATCTGTGTCAGCGGATCCCTGCGACCGTGCACTGAAGTTTAAGATAAAATAAACTAAGTTGAAAACATTAAATAACTAACCAGCCTGTGCAAGGGATCTGTGCCAGCGATTTGTTTCAGCTGATCCCTGCAACCGTGCACTGAAGTTTTAGATAAACTTGGCTGAAACCATTCAATAACTAACCAGCCTGTGCCAGCGATCTGTGTCAGCGGATCCCTGCGACCGTGCACTGAAGTTTTAGATAAACTTGGCTGAAACCATTAAATAACTAACCAGCCTGTACCAGCGATCTGTTTCAGCTGATCCCTGCAATCGTGCACTGAAGTTTTAGATCAAATAAACTAAGCTGAAACCATTAAATAACTAGCCAGCCTGTGCCAGGGATCTGTGTCAGCTGATCCCTGCAACCGTGCACTGAAGTTTTAGATGAACTAAGCTGAAACCATTAAATAACTAGCCAGCCTGTGCCAGGGATCTGTGTCAGCTGATCCCTGCAACCGTGCACTGAAGTTTTAGATAAACTAAGCTGAAACCATTAAATAACTAGCCAGACTGTGCCAGCGATCTGTTTCATCTGATCCCTGCAACCGTGCACTGAAGTTTTAGATAAACTAAGCTGAAACCATTAAATAACTAACCAGCCTGTGCCAGCGATCTGTGTCAGCTGATCCCTGCAACCGTGCACTGAAGTTTTAGATAAACTTGGCTGAAACCATTAAATAACTAACCAGCCTGTACCAGCGATCTGTTTCAGCTGATCCCTGCAATCGTGCACTGAAGTTTTAGATCAAATAAACTAAGTTAAAACATTAAATAACTAACCAGCCTGTGCCAGGGATCTGTGTCAGCTGATCCCTGCAACCGTGCACTGAAGTTTTAGATGAACTAAGCTGAAACCATTAAATAACTAGCCAGCCTGTGCCAGGGATCTGTGTCAGCTGATCCCTGCAACCGTGCACTGAAGTTTTAGATAAACTAAGCTGAAACCATTAAATAACTAACCAGCCTCTGCGAGCGATCTGTGTCAGCTGATCCCTGCAACCGTGCACTGAACTTTTAGATAAACTAAGCTGAAACCATTAAATAACTAACCAGCCTGTGCCAGCGATCTGTGTCAGCGGATCCCTGCGACCGTGCACTGAAGTTTTAGAGAAAATAAACTAAGTTGAAACCATTAAATAACTAACCAGCCTGTGCCAGGGATCTGTGTCAGCTGATCCCTGCAACTGTGCACTGAAGTTTTAGATAAACTAAGCTGAAACCATTAAATAACTAACCAGCCTGTGCCAGCAATCTGTTTCAGCTGATCTTTGCGAACGTGCACTGAAGTCTTAGATCAAAATAAACTAAGCTGAAACCACGAAATAACTAACCAGCCTGTGCCAGCGATCTGTGTCAGCTGATCCCTGCAACCGTGCACTGAAGTCTTAGATCAAATAAACAAAGCTGAAACCATTAAATAACTAACCAGCGATCTGTGTCAGCTGATCACTGCGACCGTGCACTGAAGTTTTAGATAAAATAAACTAAGTTGAAACCATTAAATAACTAACCAGCCTGTGCCAGCGATCTGTGTCAGCTGATCCCTGCGAACGTGGACTGAAGTTTTAGATCAAATAAACAAAGCTGAAACCATTAAATAACTAACCAGCGATCTGTGTCAGCTGATCCCTGCAACCGTGCACTGAAGTTTTAGATAAACTAAGCTGAAACCATTAAATAACTAACCAGCCTGTGCCAGCGATCTGTGTCAGCTGATCTTTGCGACCATGCACTTAAGTTGTAGATCAAATAAACTAAGCTGAAACCATTAAATAACCAACCAGCCTGTGCCAGAGATCTGTGTCAGCTGATCCCTGCGAACGTGGACTGAAGTTGTAGATGAAATAAACAAAGCTGAAACCATTAAATAACTAACCAGCGATCTGTGTCAGCTGATCCCTGCGACCGTGCACTGAAGTTTTAGATAAAATAAACTAAGCTGAAACCATTAAATAACTAACCAGCGATCTGTGTCAGCGGATCCCTGCGACCGTGCACTGAAGTTTAAGATAAAATAAACTAAGTTGAAAACATTAAATAACTAACCAGCCTGTGCAAGGGATCTGTGCCAGCGATTTGTTTCAGCTGATCCCTGCAACCGTGCACTGAAGTTTTAGATAAACTTGGCTGAAACCATTCAATAACTAACCAGCCTGTGCCAGCGATCTGTGTCAGCGGATCCCTGCGACCGTGCACTGAAGTTTTAGATAAACTTGGCTGAAACCATTAAATAACTAACCAGCCTGTACCAGCGATCTGTTTCAGCTGATCCCTGCAATCGTGCACTGAAGTTTTAGATCAAATAAACTAAGCTGAAACCATTAAATAACTAGCCAGCCTGTGCCAGGGATCTGTGTCAGCTGATCCCTGCAACCGTGCACTGAAGTTTTAGATGAACTAAGCTGAAACCATTAAATAACTAGCCAGCCTGTGCCAGGGATCTGTGTCAGCTGATCCCTGCAACCGTGCACTGAAGTTTTAGATAAACTAAGCTGAAACCATTAAATAACTAGCCAGACTGTGCCAGCGATCTGTTTCATCTGATCCCTGCAACCGTGCACTGAAGTTTTAGATAAACTAAGCTGAAACCATTAAATAACTAACCAGCCTGTGCCAGCGATCTGTGTCAGCTGATCCCTGCAACCGTGCACTGAAGTTTTAGATAAACTTGGCTGAAACCATTAAATAACTAACCAGCCTGTACCAGCGATCTGTTTCAGCTGATCCCTGCAATCGTGCACTGAAGTTTTAGATCAAATAAACTAAGTTAAAACATTAAATAACTAACCAGCCTGTGCCAGGGATCTGTGTCAGCTGATCCCTGCAACCGTGCACTGAAGTTTTAGATGAACTAAGCTGAAACCATTAAATAACTAGCCAGCCTGTGCCAGGGATCTGTGTCAGCTGATCCCTGCAACCGTGCACTGAAGTTTTAGATAAACTAAGCTGAAACCATTAAATAACTAGCCAGACTGTGCCAGCGATCTGTTTCATCTGATCCCTGCAACCGTGCACTGAAGTTTTAGATAAACTAAGCTGAAACCATTAAATAACTAACCAGCCTGTGCCAGCGATCTGTGTCAGCTGATCCCTGCAACCGTGCACTGAAGTTTTAGATAAACTTGGCTGAAACCATTAAATAACTAACCAGCCTGTACCAGCGATCTGTTTCAGCTGATCCCTGCAATCGTGCACTGAAGTTTTAGATCAAATAAACTAAGTTAAAACATTAAATAACTAACCAGCCTGTGCCAGGGATCTGTGTCAGCTGATCCCTGCAACCGTGCACTGAAGTTTTAGATGAACTAAGCTGAAACCATTAAATAACTAGCCAGCCTGTGCCAGGGATCTGTGTCAGCTGATCCCTGCAACCGTGCACTGAAGTTTTAGATAAACTAAGCTGAAACCATTAAATAACTAGCCAGACTGTGCCAGCGATCTGTTTCATCTGATCCCTGCAACCGTGCACTGAAGTTTTAGATGAACTAAGCTGAAACCATTAAATAACTAGCCAGCCTGTGCCAGGGATCTGTGTCAGCTGATCCCTGCAACCGTGCACTGAAGTTTTAGATAAACTAAGCTGAAACCATTAAATAACTAGCCAGACTGTGCCAGCGATCTGTTTCATCTGATCCCTGCAACCGTGCACTGAAGTTTTAGATAAACTAAGCTGAAACCATTAAATAACTAACCAGCCTGTGCCAGCGATCTGTGTCAGCTGATTCCTGCAACCGTGCACTGAAGTTTTAGATAAACTAAGTTGAAACCATTTAAATAACTAACCAACCTGTGACAGCGATCTGTGTCAGCTGATCCCTGCAACCGTGCACTGAAGTTTTAGATCAAATAAACTAAGCTGAAACCATTAAATAACTAACCAACCTGTGACAGCGATCTGTGTCAGCTGATCCCTGCAACCGTGCACTTAAGTCTTAGATCAAATAAACTAAGCTGAAACCATTAAATAACTAACCAGCCTGTACCAGCGATCTGTTTCAGCTGATCCCTGCAATCGTGCACTGAAGTTTTAGATCAAATAAACTAAGTTAAAACCATTAAATAACTAACCAGCCTGTGCCAGGGATCTGTGTCAGCTGATCCCTGCAACCGTGCACTGAAGTTTTAGATAAACTAAGCTGAAACCATTAAATAACTAGCCAGCCTGTGCCAGCGATCTGTTTCATCTGATCCCTGCAACCGTGCACTGAAGTTTTAGATAAACTAAGCTGAAACCATTAAATAACTAACCAGCCTGTGCCAGCGATCTGTGTCAGCTGATCCCTGCAACCGTGCACTGAAGTTTTAGATAAAATAAACCAAACCGAAACCATTAAATAACTAACCAGCCTGTGCCAGCGATCTGTGTCAGCTGATTCCTGCAACCGTGCACTGAAGTTTTAGATGAACTAAGCTGAAACCATTAAATAACTAGCCAGCCTGTGCCAGCTATCTTTGTCATCTGATCCCTGCAACCGTGCACTGAAGTTTTAGATAAACTAAGTTGAAACCATTTAAATAACTAGCCAGCCTGTGCCAGGGATCTGTGTCAGCTGATCCCTGCGAACGTGGACTGAAGTTGTAGATCAAATAAACAAAGCTGAAACCATTAAATAACTAACCAGCGTGTGTCAGGGATCTGTGTCAGCTGATCTTTGCGACCATGCACTGAAGTCTTAGATCAAATAAACTAACCTGAAACCATTTAAATAACTAACCAGCCTGTGCCAGCGATCTGTGTCAGCGGATCCCTGCGACTGTGCACTGAGGTTTTAGATAAAATAAACTAAGTTGAAACCATTAAATAACTAACCAGCCTGTGCAAGGGATCTGTGTCAGCTGATCCCTGCAACCGCGCACTGAAGTTTTAGATAAACTTGGCTGAAACCATTAAATAACTAACCAGCCTGTACCAGCGATCTGTTTCAGCTGATCCCTGCAATCGTGCACTGAAGTTTTAGATCAAATAAACTAAGTTAAAACCATTCAATAACTAACCAGCCTGTGCAAGGGATCTGTGTCAGCTGATCCCTGCAACCGTGCACTGAAGTTTTAGATAAACTAAGCTGAAACCATTAAATAACTAGCCAGCCTGTGCCAGCGATCTGTTTCATCTGATCCCTGCAACCGTGCACTGAAGTTTTAGATAAACTTGGCTGAAACCATTAAATAACTAACCAGCCTGTGCCAGGGATCTGTGTCAGCTGATCCCTGCAACCGTGCACTGAAGTTTTAGATAAACTAAGCTGAAACCATTAAATAACTAGCCAGCCTGTGCCAGCGATCTGTGTCAGCCGATCCCTGCGACCGTGCACTGAGGTTCTAGATAAAATAAACTAAGTTGAAACCATTAAATAACTAACCAGCCTGTGCAAGGGATCTGTGTCAGCTGATCCCTGCAACCGCGCACTGAAGTTTTAGATAAACTTGGCTGAAACCATTAAATAACTAACCAGCCTGTACCAGCGATCTGTGTCAGCTGATTCCTGCAACCGTGCACTGAAGTTTTAGATAAACTAAGCTGAAACCATTAAATAACTAACCAGCCTGTGCCAGCGATCTGTGTCAGCTGATCCCTGCAACCGTGCACTGAAGTTTTAGATAAAATAAACCAAACCGAAACCATTAAATAACTAACCAGCCTGTGCCAGCGATCTGTGTCAGCTGATTCCTGCAACCGTGCACTGAAGTTTTAGATAAACTAAGTTGAAACCATTTAAATAACTAACCAGCCTGTGACAGCGATCTGTGTCAGCTGATCCCTGCAACCGTGCACTGAAGTTTTAGATCAAATAAACTAAGCTGAAACCATTAAATAACTAACCAGCCTGTGCCAGCGATCTCTGTCAGCTGATCCCTGCAACCGTGCACTTACGTCTTAGATCAAATAAACTAAGCTGAAACCATTAAATAACTAACCAGCCTGTGCCAGCGATCTGTGTCAGCTGATCCCTGCAACCGTGCACTGAAGTTTTAGATCAAATAAACTAAGCTGAAACCATTAAATAACCAACCAGCCTGTGCCAGAGATCTGTGTCAGCTGATCCCTGCGAACGTGGACTGAAGTTTTAGATCAAATAAACAAAGCTGAAACCATTAAATAACTAACCAGCGATCTGTGTCAGCTGATCACTGCGACCGTGCACTGAAGTTTTAGATAAAATAAACTAAGTTGAAACCATTAAATAACTAACCAGCCTGTACCAGCGATCTGTTTCAGCTGATCCCTGCAATCGTGCACTGAAGTTTTAGATCAAATAAACTAAGTTAAAACCATTAAATAACTAACCAGCCTGTGCCAGGGATCTGTGTCAGCTGATCCCTGCAACCGTGCACTGAAGTTTTAGATAAACTAAGCTGAAACCATTAAATAACTAACCAGCCTGTGCCAGCGATCTGTGTCAGCTGATCCCTGCAACCGTGCACTTACGTCTTAGATCAAATAAACTAAGCTGAAACCATTAAATAACTAACCAGCCTGTGCCAGCGATCTGTGTCAGCTGATCCCTGCAACCGTGCACTGAAGTTTTAGATCAAATAAACTAAGCTGAAACCATTAAATAACCAACCAGCCTGTGCCAGAGATCTGTGTCAGCTGATCCCTGCGAACGTGCCCTGAAGTTTTAGATAAAATAAACTAAGTTGAAACCATTAAATAACTAACCAGCCTGTGTCAGCGATCTGTGTCAGCTGATCCCTGCAACCGTGCACTGAAGTCTTAGATCAAATAAACTAAGCTGAAACCATTAAATAACCAACCAGCCTGTGCCAGCGATCTGGGTCAGCTGATCCCTGCGAACGTGGACTGAAGTTTTAGATCAAATAAACAAAGCTGAAAGCATTAAATAACTAACCAGCGATCTGTGTCAGCTGATCCCTGCGACCGTGCACTGAAGTTTAAGATAAAATAAACTAAGTTGAAACCATTAAATAACTAACCAGCCTGTGCAAGGGATCTGTGCCAGGGATCTGTTTCAGCTGATCTTTGCGAACGTGCACTGAAGTCTTAGATCAAATAAACTAACCTGAAACCATTAAATAACTAACCAGCCTGTGTGAGCGATCTGTGTCAGCTGATCCCTGCAACCGTGCACTGAAGTTTTAGATCAAATAAACTAAGCTGAAACCATTAAATAACTAACCAGCCTGTGCCAGCGATCTGTGTCAGCTGATTCCTGCAACCGTGCACTGAAGTTTTAGATAAACTAAGCTGAAACCATTAAATAACTAACCAGCCTGTGCCAACGATCTGTGTCAGCTGATCCCTGCAACCGTGCACTGAAGTTTTAGATAAACTAAGCTGAAACCATTAAATAACCAACCAGCCTGTGCCAGAGATCTGTGTCAGCTGATCCCTGCGAACGTGGACTGAAGTTGTAGATCAAATAAACAAAGCTGAAACCATTCAATAACTAACCAGCCTGTGCCAGCGATCTGTGTCAGCTGATCTTTGCGACCATGCACTGAAGTCTTAGATCAAATAAACTAACCTGAAACCATTTAAATAACTAACCAGCCTGTGACAGCGATCTGTGTCAGCTGATCCCTGCAACCGTGCACTGAAGTTTTAGATCAAATAAACTAAGCTGAAACCATTCAATAACTAACCAGCCTGTGCCAGCGATCTGTGTCAGCCGATCCCTGCGACCGTGCACTGAAGTTTTAGATAAACTTGGCTGAAACCATTAAATAACTAACCAGCCTGTACCAGCGATCTGTTTCAGCTGATCCCTGCAATCGTGCACTGAAGTTTTAGATCAAATAAACTAAGTTAAAACCATTAAATAACTAACCAGCGTGTGCCAGCGATCTGTGTCAGCTGATCCCTGCAACCGTGCACTGAAGTTTTAGATAAACTAAGCTGAAACCATTAAATGACTAGCCAACCTGTGCCAGGGATCTGTGTCAGCTGATCCCTGCAACCGTGCACTGAAGTTTTAGATAAACTTGGCTGAAACCATTAAATAACTAACCAGCCTGTGCCAGCGATCTGTGTCAGCTGATCCCTGCAACCGTGCACTGAAGTTTTACAGAAAATAAACCAAACCGAAACCATTAAATAACTAACCAGCCTGTGCCAGCGATCTGTGTCACCTGATTCCTGCAACCGTGCACTGAAGTTTTAGATAAACTAAGCTGAAACCATTAAATAACTAGCCAGCCTGTGCCAGGGATCTGTGTCAGCTGATCCCTGCAACCGTGCACTGAAGTTTTAGATAAACTAAGTTGAAACCATTTAAATAACTAACCAGCCTGTGACAGCGATCTGTGTCAGCTGATTCCTGCAACCGTGCACTGAAGTTTTAGATAAACTAAGTTGAAACCATTTAAATAACTAACCAGCCTGTGACAGCGATCTGTGTCAGCTGATCCCTGCAACCGTGCACTGAAGTTTTAGATCAAATAAACTAAGCTGAAACCATTAAATAACTAACCAGCCTGTGCCAGCGATCTGTGTCAGCTGATCCCTGCAACCGTGCACTGAAGTTTTAGATCAAATAAACTAAGCTGAAACCATTAAATAACTAACCAGCGATCTGTGTCAGCTGATCCCTGCGACCGTGCACTGAAGTTTAAGATAAAATAAACTAAGCTGAAACCATTAAATAACTAACCAGCCTGTGCCAGCGATCTGTGTCAGCTGATCCCTGCAACCGTGCACTGAAGTTTTAGGGAAAATAAACTAAGTTGAAACCATTAAATAACTAACCAGCCTGTGCAAGGGATCTGTGTCAGCTGATCCCTGCAACCGCGCACTGAAGTTTTAGATAAACTTGGCTGAAACCATTAAATAACTAACCAGCCTGTACCAGCGATCTGTTTCAGCTGATCCCTGCAATCGTGCACTGAAGTTTTAGATCAAATAAACTAAGTTAAAACCATTAAATAACTAACCAGCCTGTGCCAGGGATCTGTGTCAGCTGATCCCTGCAACCGTGCACTGAAGTTTTAGATAAACTAAGCTGAAACCATTAAATAACTAACCAGCCTGTGCCAGCGATCTGTGTCAGCTGATCCCTGCAACCGTGCACTGAAGTTTTAGATAAAATAAACCAAACCGAAACCATTAAATAACTAACCAGCCTGTGCCAGCGATCTGTGTCAGCTGATTCCTGCAACCGTGCACTGAAGTTTTAGATAAACTAAGTTGAAACCATTAAATAACTAACCAGCCTGTGCCAACGATCTGTGTCAGCTGATCCCTGCAACCGTGCACTGAAGTTTTAGATAAACTAAGCTGAAACAATTAAATAACTAACCAGCCTGTGCCAGCGATCTGTTTCAGCTGATCTTTGCGAATGTGCACTGAAGTCTTAGATCAAAATAAACTAAGCTGAAACCACGAAATAACTAACCAGCCTGTGCCAGCGATCTGTGTCAGCTGATCCCTGCGACCGTGCACTGAAGTTTAAGATAAAATAAACTAAATTGAAACCATTAAATAACTAACCAGCCTGTACCAGCGATCTGTTTCAGCTGATCCCTGCAATCGTGCACTGAAGTTTTAGATCAGATAAACTAAGCTGAAACCATTAAATAACTAACCAGCCTGTGCCAGCGATCTGTGTCAGCTGATCTTTGCGATCATGCCCTGAAGTCTTAGATCAAATAAACTAACCTGAAACCATTAAATAACTAACCAGCCTGTGCCAGCGATCTGTGTCAGCTGATCCCTGCGAACGTGGACTGAAGTTTTAGATCAAATAAACAAAGCTGAAACCATTAAATAACTAACCAGCGATCTGTGTCAGCTGATCACTGCGACCGTGCACTGAAGTTTTAGATAAACTTGGCTGAAACCATTAAATAACTAACCAGCCTGTACCAGCGATCTGTTTCAGCTGATCCCTGCAATCGTGCACTGAAGTTTTAGATCAAATAAACTAAGTTAAAACCATTAAATAACTAACCAGCCTGTGCCAGGGATCTGTGTCAGCTGATCCCTGCAACCGTGCACTGAAGTTTTAGATAAACTAAGCTGAAACCATTAAATAACTAACCAGCCTGTGCCAGCGATCTGTGTCAGCTGATCCCTGCAACCGTGCACTGAAGTTTTAGATAAAAATAAACCAAACCGAAACCATTAAATAACTAACCAGCCTGTGCCAGCGATCTGTGTCAGCTGATTCCTGCAACCGTGCACTGAAGTTTTAGATAAACTAAGTTGAAACCATTAAATAACTAACCAGCCTGTGCCAACGATCTGTGTCAGCTGATCCCTGCAACCGTGCACTGAAGTTTTAGATAAACTAAGCTGAAACAATTAAATAACTAACCAGCCTGTGCCAGCGATCTGTTTCAGCTGATCTTTGCGAATGTGCACTGAAGTCTTAGATCAAAATAAACTAAGCTGAAACCACGAAATAACTAACCAGCCTGTGCCAGCGATCTGTGTCAGCTGATCCCTGCAACCGTGCACTTACGTCTTAGATCAAATAAACTAAAATGAAACCATTAAATAACTAACCAGCCTGTGCCAGCGATCTGTGTCAGCTGATCCCTGCAACCGTGCACTTACGTCTTAGATCAAATAAACAAAGCTGAAACCACTAAATAACTAACCAGCCTGTGCCAGCGGTCTGTGTCAGCTGATCCCTGCAACCGTGCACTGAAGTTTTAGAGAAAATAAACTAAGTTGAAACCATTAAATAACTAACCAGCCTGTGCCAGGAATCTTTGTCAACTGATCCCTGCAACCGTGCACTGAAGTTTTACAGAAAATAAAGTAAGCTGAAACCATTAAATAACTAACCAGCCTGTGCCAGCGATCTGTGTCAGCTGATCCCTGCGAACGTGGACTGAAGTCTTAGATCAAATAAACAAAGCTGAAACCATTAAATAACTAACCAGCCTGTGCCAGGAATCTTTGTCAACTGATCCCTGCAACTGTGCACTGAAGTTTTACAGAAAATAAAGTAAGCTGAAACCATTAAATAACTAACCAGCCTGTGCCAGAGATCTGTGTCAGCTGATCCCTGCGAACGTGGACTGAAGTTGTAGATCAAATAAACTAAGCTAAAACCATTAAATAACTAACAGGCGATCTGTGACAGCTGATCCCTGCAACTGTGCACTGAAGTTTTACAGAAAATAAAGTAAGCTGAAACCATTAAATAACTAACCAGCCTGTGACAGCGATCTGTGTCAGCTGATCCCTGCAACCGTGCACTGAAGTTTTAGATCAAATAAACTAAGTTGAAACCATTAAATAACTAACCAGCCTGTGCAAGGGATCTGTGTCAGCTGATCCCTGCAACCGCGCACTGAAGTTTTAGATAAACTTGGCTGAAACCATTAAATAACTAACCAGCCTGTACCAGCGATCTGTTTCAGCTGATCCCTGCAATCGTGCACTGAAGTTTTAGATCAAATAAACTAAGTTAAAACCATTAAATAACTAACCAGCCTGTGCCAGGGATCTGTGTCAGCTGATCCCTGCAACCGTGCACTGAAGTTTTAGATAAACTAAGCTGAAACCATTAAATAACTAACCAGCCTGTGCCAGCGATCTGTGTCAGCTGATTCCTGCAACCGTGCACTGAAGTTTTAGATAAACTAAGTTGAAACCATTAAATAACTAACCAGCCTGTGCCAACGATCTGTGTCAGCTGATCCCTGCAACCGTGCACTGAAGTTTTAGATAAACTAAGCTGAAACAATTAAATAACTAACCAGCCTGTGCCAGCGATCTGTTTCAGCTGATCTTTGCGAATGTGCACTGAAGTCTTAGATCAAAATAAACTAAGCTGAAACCACGAAATAACTAACCAGCCTGTGCCAGCGATCTGTGTCAGCTGATCCCTGCAACCGTGCACTGAAGTTTTAGATCAAATAAACTAAGCTGAAACCATTAAATAACTAACCAGCGATCTGTGTCAGCTGATCCCTGCGACCGTGCACTGAAGTTTAAGATAAAATAAACTAAGCTGAAACCACTAAATAACTAACCAGCCTGTGCCAGCGGTCTGTGTCAGCTGATCCCTGCAACCGTGCACTGAAGTTTTAGAGAAAATAAACTAAGTTGAAACCATTAAATAACTAACCAGCCTGTGCCAGGAATCTTTGTCAACTGATCCCTGCAACTGTGCACTGAAGTTTTACAGAAAATAAATTAAGCTGAAACCATTAAATAACTAACCAGCCTGTGCCAGAGATCTGTGTCAGCTGATCCCTGCGAACGTGGACTGAAGTTGTAGATCAAATAAACTAAGCTGAAACCATTAAATAACTAACCAGCGATCTGTGACAGCTGATCCCTGCAACTGTGCACTGAAGTTTTACAGAAAATAAAGTAAGCTGAAACCATTAAATAACTAACCAGCCTGTGCCAGCGATCTGTTTCAGCTGATCTTTGCGAACGTGCACTGAAGTCTTAGATCAAATAAATTAACCTGAAACCATTAAATAACTAACCAGCCTGTGCCAGCGATCTGTTTCAGCTGATCCCTGCGAACGTGGACTGAAGTTTTAGATCAAATAAACAAAGCTGAAACCATTAAATAACTAACCAGCGATCTGTGTCAGCTGATCACTGCGACCGTGCACTGAAGTTTTAGATCAAATAAACTAAGCTGAAACCATTAAATAACTAACCAGGCTGTGCCAGAGATCTGTGTCAGCTGATCCCTGCGAACGTGGACTGAAGTTTTAGATCAAATAAACAAAGCTGAAACCATTAAATAACTAACCAGCCTGTGCCAGGAATCTTTGTCAACTGATCCCTGCGACCGTGCACTGAAGTTTAAGATAAAATAAACTAAGTTAAAACCATTAAATAACTAACCAGCCTGTGCCAGCGATCTGTGTCAGCTGATCCCTGCGAACGTGGACTGAAGTCTTAGATCAAATAAACAAAGCTGAAACCATTAAATAACTAACCAGCGATCTGTGTCAGCTGATCCCTGCGACCGTGCACTGAAGTTTTAGATAAAATAAACTAAGCTGAAACCATTAAATAACTAACCAGCGATCTGTGTCAGCGGATCCCTGCGACCGTGCACTGAAGTTTAAGATAAAATAAACTAAATTGAAACCATTAAATAACTAACCAGCCTATGCAAGGGATCTGTGCCAGCGATCTGTTTCAGCTGATCTTTGCGAACGTGCACTGAAGTCTTAGATCAAATAAATTAACCTGAAACCATTAAATAACTAACCAGCCTGTACCAGCGATCTGTTTCAGCTGATCCCTGCAATCGTGCACTGAAGTTTTAGATCAGATAAACTAAGCTGAAACCATTAAATAACTAACCAGCCTGTGCCAGCGATCTGTGTCAGCTGATCTTTGCGATCATGCCCTGAAGTCTTAGATCAAATAAACAAACCTGAAACCATTAAATAACTAACCAGCCTGTGCCAGCGATCTGTGTCAGCTGATCCCTGCGAACGTGGACTGAAGTTTTAGATCAAATAAACAAAGCTGAAACCATTAAATAACTAACCAGCGATCTGTGTCAGCTGATCACTGCGACCGTGCACTGAAGTTTTAGATAAACTTGGCTGAAACCATTAAATAACTAACCAGCCTGTACCAGCGATCTGTTTCAGCTGATCCCTGCAATCGTGCACTGAAGTTTTAGATCAAATAAACTAAGTTAAAACCATTAAATAACTAACCAGCCTGTGCCAGGGATCTGTGTCAGCTGATCCCTGCAACCGTGCACTGAAGTTTTAGATAAACTAAGCTGAAACCATTAAATAACTAACCAGCCTGTGCCAGCGATCTGTGTCAGCTGATCCCTGCAACCGTGCACTGAAGTTTTAGATAAAATAAACCAAACCGAAACCATTAAATAACTAACCAGCCTGTGCCAGCGATCTGTGTCAGCTGATCCCTGCAACCGTGCACTGAAGTTTTAGATAAACTAAGTTGAAACCATTAAATAACTAACCAGCCTGTGCCAACGATCTGTGTCAGCTGATCCCTGCAACCGTGCACTGAAGTTTTAGATAAACTAAGCTGAAACAATTAAATAACTAACCAGCCTGTGCCAGCGATCTGTTTCAGCTGATCTTTGCGAATGTGCACTGAAGTCTTAGATCAAAATAAACTAAGCTGAAACCACGAAATAACTAACCAGCCTGTGCCAGCGATCTGTGTCAGCTGATCCCTGCAACCGTGCACTTACGTCTTAGATCAAATAAACTAAAATGAAACCATTAAATAACTAACCAGCCTGTGCCAGCGATCTGTGTCAGCTGATCCCTGCAACCGTGCACTTACGTCTTAGATCAAATAAACAAAGCTGAAACCATTAAATAACTAACCAGCAATCTGTGTCAGCTGATCCCTGCGACCGTGCACTGAAGTTTTAGATAAAATAAACTAAGCTGAAACCATTAAATAACTAACCAGCGATCTGTGTCAGCGGATCCCTGCGACCGTGCACTGAAGTTTAAGATAAAATAAACCAAGTTGAAACCATTAAATAACTAACCAGCCTGTGCAAGGGATCTGTGCAAGGGATCTGTGCCAGCGATCTGTTTCAGCTGATCTTTGCGAACGTGCACTGAAGTCTTAGATCAAATAAACTAACCTGAAACCATTAAATAACCAACCAGGCTGTGCCAGAGATCTGTGTCAGCTGATCCCTGCGAACGTGGACTGAAGTTTTAGATCAAATAAACTAAGCTGAAACCACTAAATAACTAACCAGCCTGTGCCAGGAATCTTTGTCAACTGATCCCTGCAAACGTGCACTGAAGTTTTAGATCAAATAAACTAAGTTGAAACCATTAAATAACCAACCAGCCTGTGCCAGCGATCTGTATCAGCTGATCCCTGCAACCGTGCACTGAAGTTTTAGAGAAAATAAACTAAGTTGAAACCATTCAATAACTAACCAGCCTGTGCCAGCGATCTGTGTCAGCGGATCCCTGCGACCGTGCACTGAAGTTTTAGATAAAATAAACTAAGTTGAAACCATTCAATAACTAACCAGCCTGTGCCAGCGATCTGTGTCAGCTGATCCCTGCAACCGCGCACTGAAGTTTTAGATAAACTTGGCTGAAACCATTAAATAACTAACCAGCCTGTACCAGCGATCTGTTTCAGCTGATCCCTGCAATCGTGCACTGAAGTTTTAGATCAAATAAACTAAGTTAAAACCATTAAATAACTAACCAGCCTGTGCCAGCGATCTGTTTCATCTGATCCCTGCAACCGTGCACTGAAGTTTTAGATAAACTAAGCTGAAACCATTAAATAACTAACCAGCCTGTGCCAGCGATCTGTGTCAGCTGATCCCTGCAACCGTGCACTGAAGTTTTAGATAAACTTGGCTGAAACCATTAAATAACTAACCAGCCTGTACCAGCGATCTGTTTCAGCTGATCCCTGCAACCGTGCACTGAAGTTTTAGATAAACTAAGCTGAAACCATTAAATAACTAACCAGCCTGTGCCAGCGATCTGTGTCAGCTGATTCCTGCAACCGTGCACTGAAGTTTTAGATAAACTAAGCTGAAACCATTAAATAACTAGCCAGCCTGTGCCAGCGATCTGTTTCATCTGATCCCTGCAACCGTGCACTGAAGTTTTAGATAAACTAAGCTGAAACCATTAAATAACTAACCAGCCTGTGCCAGCGATCTGTGTCAGCTGATCCCTGCAACCGTGCACTGAAGTTTTAGATCAAATAAACTAAGCTGAAACCATTAAATAACTAACCAGCCTGTGCCAGCGATCTGTGTCAGCGGATCCCTGCGACCGTGCACTGAAGTTTTAGATAAAATAAACTAAGTTGAAACCATTCAATAACTAACCAGCCTGTGCCAGCGATCTGTGTCAGCTGATCCCTGCAACCGCGCACTGAAGTTTTAGATAAACTTGGCTGAAACCATTAAATAACTAACCAGCCTGTACCAGCGATCTGTTTCAGCTGATCCCTGCAATCGTGCACTGAAGTTTTAGATCAAATAAACTAAGTTAAAACCATTAAATAACTAACCAGCCTGTGCCAGCGATCTGTTTCATCTGATCCCTGCAACCGTGCACTGAAGTTTTAGATAAACTAAGCTGAAACCATTAAATAACTAACTAGCCTGTGCCAGCGATCTGTGTCAGCTGATCCCTGCAACCGTGCACTGAAGTTTTAGATAAACTTGGCTGAAACCATTAAATAACTAACCAGCCTGTACCAGCGATCTGTTTCAGCTGATCCCTGCAAACGTGCACTGAAGTTTTAGATAAACTAAGCTGAAACCATTAAATAACTAACCAGCCTGTGCCAGCGATCTGTGTCAGCTGATCCCTGCAACCGTGCACTGAAGTTTTAGATCAAATAAACCAAACCGAAACCATTAAATAACTAACCAGCCTGTGCCAGCGATCTGTGTCAGCTGATTCCTGCAACCGTGCACTGAAGTTTTAGATAAACTAAGCTGAAACCATTAAATAACTAGCCAGCCTGTGCCAGCGATCTGTTTCATCTGATCCCTGCAACCGTGCACTGAAGTTTTAGATAAACTAAGCTGAAACCATTAAATAACTAACCAGCCTGTGCCAGCGATCTGTGTCAGCTGATCCCTGCAACCGTGCACTGAAGTTTTAGATCAAATAAACTAAGCTGAAACCATTAAATAACTAACCAGCCTGTGCCAGCGATCTGTGTCAGCGGATCCCTGCGACCGTGCACTGAAGTTTTAGATCAAATAAACTAAGCTGAAACCATTAAATAACTAACCAGCCTGTGCCAGGAATCTTTGTCAACTGATCCCTGCAACCGTGCACTGAATTTTTAGAGAAAATAAAGTAAGCTGAAACCATTAAATAACTAACCAGCCTGTGCCAGCGATCTGTGTCAGCTGATCCCTGCGAACGTGGACTGAAGTTTTAGATCAAATAAACAAAGCTGAAACCATTAAATAACTAACCAGCGATCTGTGTCAGCGAATCCCTGCGACCGTGCACTGAAGTTTAAGATAAAATAAACTAAATTGAAACCATTAAATAACTAAACAGCCTGTGCAAGGGATCTGTGCCAGCGATCTGTTTCAGCTGATCTTTGTGAACGTGCACTGAAGTCTTAGATCAAATAAATTAACCTGAAACCATTAAATAACTAACCAGCCTGTACCAGCGATCTGTTTCAGCTGATCCCTGCAACCGTGCACTGAAGTTTTAGATAAACTAACCTGAAACCATTAAATAACTAACCAGCCTGCGCCAGCGATCTGTGTCAGCTGATCCCTGCAATCGTGTACTGAAGTTTTAGATAAACTAAGCTGAAACCATTAAATAACTAACCAGCCTGTGCCAGCGATCTGTGTCAGCTGATCTTTGCGATCATGCCCTGAAGTCTTAGATCAAATAAACTAACCTGAAACCATTAAATAACTAACCAGCCTGTGCCAGCGATCTGTGTCAGCTGATCCCTGCGAACGTGGACTGAAGTTTTAGATCAAATTAACAAAGCTGAAACCATTAAATAACTAACCAGCCTGTACCAGCGATCTGTTTCAGCTGATCACTGCGACCGTGCACTGAAGTTTTAGATAAACTTGGCTGAAACCATTAAATAACTAACCAGCCTGTACCAGCGATCTGTTTCAGCTGATCCCTGCAATCGTGCACTGAAGTTTTAGATCAAATAAACTAAGTTAAAACCATTAAATAACTAACCAGCCTGTGCCAGGGATCTGTGTCAGCTGATCCCTGCAACCGTGCACTGAAGTTTTAGATAAACTAAGCTGAAACCATTAAATAACTAACCAGCCTGTGCCAGCGATCTGTGTCAGCTGATCCCTGCAACCGTGCACTGAAGTTTTAGATAAAATAAACCAAACCGAAACCATTAAATAACTAACCAGCCTGTGCCAGCGATCTGTGTCAGCTGATTCCTGCAACCGTGCACTGAAGTTTTAGATAAACTAAGTTGAAACCATTAAATAACTAACCAGCCTGTGCCAACGATCTGTGTCAGCTGATCCCTGCAACCGTGCACTGAAGTTTTAGATAAACTAAGCTGAAACAATTAAATAACTAACCAGCCTGTGCCAGCGATCTGTTTCAGCTGATCTTTGCGAATGTGCACTGAAGTCTTAGATCAAAATAAACTAAGCTGAAACCACGAAATAACTAACCAGCCTGTGCCAGCGATCTGTGTCAGCTGATCCCTGCAACCGTGCACTTACGTCTTAGATCAAATAAACAAAGCTGAAACCATTAAATAACTAACCAGCGATCTGTGTCAGCTGATCCCTGCGACCGTGCAGTGAAGTTTTAGATAAAATAAACTAAGCTGAAACCATTAAATAACTAACCAGCGATCTGTGTCAGCTGATCCCTGCGACCGTGCACTGAAGTTTAAGATAAAATAAACTAAATTGAAACCATTAAATAACTAACCAGCCTGTGCAAGGGATCTGTGTCAGCGATCTGTTTCAGCTGATCCCTGCAATCGTGCACTGAAGTTTTAGATCAAATAAACTAAGCTGAAACCATTAAATAACTAACCAGCGATCTGTTTCAGCTGATCCCTGCAACCGTGCACTGAAGTTTTAGATAAACTAAGCTGAAACCATTAAATAACTAACCAGCCTGTGGCAGCGATCTGTGTCAGCTGATCCCTGCAATCGTGCACTGAAGTTTTAGATAAACTAAGCTGAAACCATTAAATAACTAGCCAGCCTGTGCCAGGGATCTGTGTCAGCTGATCCCTGCAACCGTGCACTGAAGTTTTAGATAAACTAAGCTGAAACCATTAAATAACTAGCCAGCCTGTGCCAGCGATCTGTTTCATCTGATCCCTGCAACCGTGCACTGAAGTTTTAGATAAACTAAGCTGAAACCATTAAATAACTAACCAGCCTGTGCCAGCGATCTGTGTCAGCTGATCCCTGCAACCGTTCACTGAAGTTTTAGATAAAATAAACCAAACCGAAACCATTAAATAACTAACCAGCCTGTGCCAGCGATCTGTTTGAGCTGATTCCTGCAACCGTGCACTGAAGTTTTTTATGATAAACTAAGTTGAAACCATTTAAATAACTAACCAGCCTGTGACAGCGATCTGTGTCAGCTGATCCCTGCAACCGTGCACTGAAGTTTTAGATCAAATAAACTAAGCTGAAACCATTAAATAACTAACCAGCCTGTGCCAGCGATCTGTGTCAGCTGATCCCTGCAACCGTGCACTGAAGTTTTAGATCAAATAAACTAAGCTGAAACCATTAAATAACTAACCAGCGATCTGTGTCAGCTGATCACTGCGACCGTGCACTGAAGTTTTAGATAAAATAAACTAAGTTGAAACCATTAAATAACCAACCAGCCTGTGCCAGCGATCTGTATCAGCTGATCCCTGCAACCGTGCACTGAAGTTTTAGAGAAAATAAACTAAGTTGAAACCATTCAATAACTAACCAGCCTGTGCCAGCGATCTGTGCCAGCGATCTGTTTCAGCTGATCTTTGCGAACGTGCACTGAAGTCTTAGATCAAATAAACTAAGCTGAAACCATTAAATAACCAACCAGCCTGTGCCAGCGATCTGTATCAGCTGATCCCTGCAACCATGCACTGAAGTTTTAGAGAAAATAAACTAAGTTGAAACCATTCAATAACTAACCAGCCTGTACCAGCGATCTGTTTCAGCTGATCCCTGCAATCGTGCACTGAAGTTTTAGATCAAATAAACTAAGTTAAAACCATTAAATAACTAACCAGCCTGTGCCAGGGATCTGTGTCAGCTGATCCCTGCAACCGTGCACTGAAGTTTTAGATAAACTAAGCTGAAACCATTAAATAACTAGCCAGCCTGTGCCAGCGATCTGTTTCATCTGATCCCTGCAACCGTGCACTGAAGTTTTAGATAAACTAAGCTGAAACCATTAAATAACTAACCAGCCTGTGCCAGCGATCTGTGTCAGCTGATCCCTGCAACCGTGCACTGAAGTTTTAGATAAAATAAACCAAACCGAAACCATTAAATAACTAACCAGCCTGTGCCAGCGATCTGTGTCAGCTGATTCCTGCAACCGTGCACTGAAGTTTTAGATAAACTAAGCTGAAACCATTAAATAACTAGCCAGCCTGTGCCAGCGATCTGTTTCATCTGATCCCTGCAACCGTGCACTGAAGTTTTAGATAAACTAAGCTGAAACCATTAAATAACTAACCAGCCTGTGCCAGCGATCTGTGTCAGCTGATCCCTGCAACCGTGCACTGAAGTTTTAGATAAAATAAACCAAACCGAAACCATTAAATAACTAACCAGCCTGTGCCAACGATCTGTGTCAGCTGATCCCTGCAACCGTGCACTGAAGTTTTAGATAAACTAAGCTGAAACCATTAAATAACTAACCAGCCTGTGCCAGCGATCTGTTTCAGCTGATTCCTGCAACCGTGCACTGAAGTTTTACAGAAAATAAAGTAAGCTGAAACCATTAAATAACTAACCAGCCTGTGCCAGGGATCTGTGTCAGCTGATCCCTGCAACCGTGCACTGAAGTTTTAGATAAACTTGGCTGAAACCATTAAATAACTAACCAGCCTGTGCCAGGGATCTGTGTCAGCTGATCCCTGCAACCGTGCACTGAAGTTTTAGATAAACTTGGCTGAAACCATTAAATAACTAACCAGCCTGTGCCAGCGATCTGTGTCAGCTGATCCCTGCAACCGTGCACTGAAGTTTTAGATAAACTAAGCTGAAACCATTAAATAACTAACCAGCCTGTGCCAGCGATCTGTGTCAGCGGATCCCTGCAACCGTGCACTGAAGTTTTAGATAAACTAAGCTGAAACCATTAAATAACTAACCAGCCTGTGCCAGCGATCTGTGTCAGCGGATCCCTGCGACCGTGCACTGAAGTTTTAGAGAAAATAAACTAAGTTGAAACCATTAAATAACTAACCAGCCTGTGCCAGGGATCTGTGTCAGCTGATCCCTGCAACTGTGCACTGAAGTTTTATATAAACTAAGCTGAAACCATTAAATAACTAACCAGCCTGTGCCAGCAATCTGTTTCAGCTGATCTTTGCGAACGTGCACTGAAGTCTTAGATCAAAATAAACTAAGCTGAAACCACGAAATAACTAACCAGCCTGTGCCAGCGATCTATGTCAGCTGATCCCTGCAACCGTGCACTGAAGTTTTAGATCAAATAAACTAAGCTGAAACCATTAAATAACTAACCAGCGATCTGTGTCAGCTGATCCCTGCAACCGTGCACTGAAGTTTTAGATAAACTAAGCTGAAACCATTAAATAACTAACCAGCCTGTGCCAGCGATCTGTGTCAGCTGATCTTTGCGACCATGCACTGAAGTTGTAGATCAAATAAACTAAGCTGAAACCATTAAATAACCAACCAGCCTGTGCCAGAGATCTGTGTCAGCTGATCCCTGCGAACGTGGACTGAAGTTGTAGATCAAATAAACTAAGCTGAAACCATTAAATAACTAACCAGCGATCTGTGTCAGCTGATCCCTGCAACTGTGCACTGAAGTTTTACAGAAAATAAAGTAACATGAAACCATTAAATAACTAACCAGCCTGTGCGAGCGATCTGTGTCAGCTGATCCCTGCAACCGTGCACTGAAGTTTTAGATAAACTAAGCTGAAACCATTAAATAACTAACCAGCCTGTGCCAGCGATCTGTGTCAGCGGATCCCTGCGACCGTGCACTGAAGTTTTAGAGAAAATAAACTAAGTTGAAACCATTAAATAACTAACCAGCCTGTGCCAGGGATCTGTGTCAGCTGATCCCTGCAACTGTGCACTGAAGTTTTAGATAAACTAAGCTGAAACAATTAAATAACTAGCCAGCGATCTGTGTCAGCTGATCCCTGCAACTGTGCACTGAAGTTTTACAGAAAATAAAGTAACCTGAAACCATTAAATAACTAACCAGCCTGTGCGAGCGATCTGTGTCAGCTGATCCCTGCAACCGTGCACTGAAGTTTTAGATAAACTAAGCTGAAACCATTAAATAACTAACCAGCCTGTGCCAGCGATCTGTGTCAGCGGATCCCTGCGACCGTGCACTGAAGTTTTAGAGAAAATAAACTAAGTTGAAACCATTAAATAACTAACCAGCCTGTGCCAGCGATCTGTGTCAGCTGATCCCTGCAACCGTGCACTCAAGTCTTAGATCAAATAAACTAAGCTGAAACCATTAAATAACTAACCAGCGATCTGTGTCAGCGGATCCCTGCGACTGTGCACTGAAGTTTAAGATAAAATAAACTAAATTGAAACCATTAAATAACTAACCAGCCTGTGCAAGGGATCTGTGCCAGCGATCTGTTTCAGCTGATCTTTGCGAACGTGCACTGAAGTCTTAGATCAAATAAATTAACCTGAAACCATTAAATAACTAACCAGACTGTACCAGCGATCTGTTTCAGCTGATCCCTGCAACCGTGCACTGAAGTTTTAGATAAACTAAGCTGAAACCATTAAATAACTAACCAGCCTGTACCAGCGATCTGTTTCAGCTGATCCCTGCAATCGTGCACTGAAGTTTTAGATCAAATAAACTAAGCTGAAACCATTAAATAACTAACCAGCCTGTGGCAGCGATCTGTGTCAGCTGATCCCTGCAATCGTGCACTGAAGTTTTACATAAACTAAGCTGAAACCATTAAATAACTAACCAGCCTGTGCCAGCGATCTGTGTCAGCTGATCCCTGCAACCGTGCACTGAAGTTTTAGATCAAATAAACTAAGTTGAAACTATTAAATAACTAACCAGCGATCTGTGCCAGCGATCTGTGTCAGCTGATCCCTGCAACCGTGCACTGAAGTTTTAGATAAAATAAACTAAGCTGAAACCATTAAATAACTAACCAGCGATCTGTGTCAGCGGATCCCTGCGACCGTGCACTGAAGTTTAAGATAAAATAAACTAAGTTGAAACCATTAAATAACTAACCAGCCTGTGCAAGGGATCTGTGCCAGCGATCTGTTTCAGCTGATCTTTGCGAACGTGCACTGAAGTCTTAGATCAAATAAACTAACCTGAAACCATTAAATAACTAACCAGTGTGTGTCAGGGATCTGTGTTAGCTGATCCCTGCAACTGTGCACTGAAGTTTTACAGAAAATAAAGTAAGCTGAAACAATTAAATAACTAACCAGCCTGTGCCAGGGTTCTGTGTCAGCTGATCTTTGCGACCATGCACTGAAGTTTTAGATCAAATAAACTAAGCTGAAACCATTAAATAACTAACCAGCCTGTTCCAGCGATCTGGGTCAGCTGATCCCTGCGAACGTGGACTGAAGTTTTAGATCAAATAAACTAAGCTGAAACCATTAAATAACTAACCAGCGATCTGTGTCAGCTGATCCCTGCGACCGTGCACTGAAGTTTAAGATAAAATAAACTAACCTGAAACCATTAAATAACTAACCAGCGATCTGTGTCAGCTGATCACTGCGACCGTGCACTGAAGTTTAAGATAAAATAAACTAACCTGAAACCATTAAATAACTAACCAGCCTGTGCGAGCGATCTGTGTCAGCTGATCCCTGCAACCGTGCACTGAAGTTTTAGATCAAATAAACTAAGCTGAAACCACTAAATAAACAACCAGGCTGTGCCAGAGATCTGTGTCAGCTGATCCCTGCGAACGTGGACTGAAGTTTTAGATCAAATAAACTAAGCTGAAACCACTAAATAAACAACCAGCCTGTGCCAGCGATCTGTGTCAGCTAATCCCTGCAACCGTGCACTGAAGTTTTAGAGAAAATAAACTAAGTTGAAACCATTAAATAACTAACCAGCGTGTGTCAGGGATCTGTGTTAGCTGATCCCTGCAACCGTGCACTGAAGTTTTAGAGAAAATAAACTAAGCTGAAACAATTAAATAACTAACCAGCCTGTGCCAGCGATCTGTGTCAGCTGATCCCTGCAACCGTGCACTGAAGTTTTAGATCAAATAAACTAAGCTGAAACCATTAAATAACCAACCAGGCTGTGCCAGAGATCTGTGTCAGCTGATCCCTGCGAACGTGGACTGAAGTTGTAGAGAAAATAAACTAAGCTGAAACCACTAAATAACTAACCAGCCTGTTAAGAGATTTTCTACATTATACAGTATAACCAAATCTCTATAATACAATATAATCAAGTAAGCCTTATATTCTAACCAAGTATGCCTTATATTTTGTGTGTTCATATATTTTCACATAACCAAGCTTATTGTTGAAGAATTACCTAATCAAGTTTATTGTTAAAGAGAACATAATGCATTCCTTACTTAAGTGTCTGAAATGTTTGAGATGTTTTGACAGCATGATATAATGATGCATTCTTTCCTATAATGTCTGTGATGTCAGATAAAGCATGATATACTTCTGTATTTTTAATCCCAGTGTGTGAAAGATCAGATAAGCTGATTTAATGTTTAACCTCTTCCCTGACTGTTAAAAAGAGGAAGTACTATGTAACCCATTTTTGCCTTATAAATAAAGCAGCGAGCCTGTGCTCGGTGTGTGTGTGTCTTTTCAGAGAGACATTCACCCGTGCGCACGTTTTCTAATTACACTCTGAGTCGGTCTGCAGTTGTCTCATTTCTCTTACTTGTGTTTTAAACAATGTCTACCCCTGACACAGCCTGTGCCAGCGATCTGTTTCAGCTGATCCCTGCAATCGTGCACTGAAGTTTTAGATCAAATAAACTAAGTTAAAACCATTAAATAACTAACCAGCCTGTGCCAGGGATCTGTGTCAGCTGATCCCTGCAACCGTGCACTGAAGTTTTAGATAAACTAAGCTGAAACCATTAAATAACTAGCCAGCCTGTGCCAGGGATCTGTGTCAGCTGATCCCTGCAACCGTGCACTGAAGTTTTAGATAAACTAAGCTGAAACCATTAAATAACTAACCAGCCTGTGCCAGCGATCTGTGTCAGCTGATCCCTGCAACCGTGCACTGAAGTTTTAGATAAAATAAACCGAAACGAAACCATTAAATAACTAACCAGCCTGTGCCAGCGATCTGTGTCAGCTGATTCCTGCAACCGTGCACTGAAGTTTTAGATAAACTAAGCTGAAACCATTAAATAACTAGCCAGCCTGTGCCAGGGATCTGTGTCAGCTGATCCCTGCAACCGTGCACTGAAGTTTTAGATAAACTTGGCTGAAACCATTAAATAACTAACCAGCCTGTACCAGCGATCTGTTTCAGCTGATCCCTGCAACCGTGCACTGAAGTTTTAGATAAACTAAGCTGAAACCATTAAATAACTAACCAGTCTGTACCAGCGATCTGTGTCAGCTGATCCCTGCAACCGTGCACTGAAGTTTTAGATAAACTAAGCTGAAACCATTAAATAACTAACCAGCCTGTGCCAGCGATCTGTGTCAGCTGATCCCTGCAACCGTGCACTGAAGTTTTAGATAAAATAAACCAAACCGAAACCATTAAATAACTAACCAGCATGTGCCAGCGATCTGTGTCAGCTGATTCCTGCAACCGTGCACTGAAGTTTTACATAAACTAAGCTGAAACCATTAAATAACTAACCAGCCTGTGCCAGCGATCTGTGTCAGCTGATCCCTGCAACCGTGCACTGAAGTTTTAGATCAAATAAACTAAGTTGAAACTATTAAATAACTAACCAGCATGTGCCAGCGATCTGTGTCAGCTGATTCCTGCAACCGTGCACTGAAGTTTTACATAAACTAAGCTGAAACCATTAAATAACTAACCAGCCTGTGCCAGCGATCTGTGTCAGCTGATCCCTGCAACCGTGCACTGAAGTTTTAGATAAAATAAACTAAGCTGAAACCATTAAATAACTAACCAGCGATCTGTGTCAGCGGATCCCTGCGACCGTGCACTGAAGTTTAAGATAAAATAAACTAAGTTGAAACCATTAAATAACTAACCAGCCTGTGCAAGGGATCTGTGCCAGCGATCTGTTTCAGCTGATCTTTGCGAACGTGCACTGAAGTCTTAGATCAAATAAACTAACCTGAAACCATTAAATAACTAACCAGTGTGTGTCAGGGATCTGTGTTAGCTGATCCCTGCAACTGTGCACTGAAGTTTAAGATAAAATAAACTAAGTTGAAACCATTAAATAACTAACCAGCCTGTGCAAGGGATCTGTGCCAGCGATCTGTTTCAGCTGATCTTTGCGAACGTGCACTGAAGTCTTAGATCAAATAAACTAACCTGAAACCATTAAATAACTAACCAGTGTGTGTCAGGGATCTGTGTTAGCTGATCCCTGCAACTGTGCACTGAAGTTTTACAGAAAATAAAGTAAGCTGAAACAATTAAATAACTAACCAGCCTGTGCCAGGGTTCTGTGTCAGCTGATCTTTGCGACCATGCACTGAAGTTTTAGATCAAATAAACAAAGCTGAAACCATTAAATAACTAACCAGCGATCTGTGTCAGCTGATCACTGCGACCGTGCACTGAAGTTTTAGATCAAATAAACTAAGCTGAAACCACTAAATAACTAACCAGCCTGTGCCAGCGATCTGTGTCAGCTGATCCCTGCAACCGTGCACTGAAGTTTTAGAGAAAATAAACTAAGTTGAAACCATTAAATAACTAACCAGCGTGTGTCAGGGATCTGTGTCAGCTGATCTTTGCGACCATGCACTGAAGTCTTAGATAAAATAAACTAAGTTGAAACCATTAAATAACTAACCAGCCTGTGCAAGGGATCTGTGTCAGCTGATCCCTGCAACCGTGCACTGAAGTTTTAGATCAAATAAACTAAGTTAAAACCATTAAATAACTAACCAGCCTGTGCCAGGGATCTGTGTCAGCTGATCCCTGCAACCGTGCACTGAAGTTTTAGATAAACTAAGCTGAAACCATTAAATAACTAACCAGCCTGTGCCAGCGATCTGTTTCAGCTGATCCCTGCAACCGTGCACTGAAGTTTTAGATAAACTAAGCTGAAACCATTAAATAACTAACCAGCCTGTGCCAGCGATCTGTGTCAGCTGATCCCTGCAACCGTGCACTGAAGTTTTAGATAAAATAAACCAAACCGAAACCATGAAATAACTAACCAGCCTGTGCCAGCGATCTGTGTCAGCTGATTCCTGCAACCGTGCACTGAAGTTTTAGATAAACTAAGTTGAAACCATTAAATAACTAACCAGCCTGTGCCAGCGATCTGTGTCAGCTGATCCCTGCAACCGTGGACTGAAGTTTTAGATTAAATAAACCAAACCTAAACCATTAAATAACTAACCAGCCTGTGCCAGCGATCTGTGTCAGCTGATCCCTGCAACCGTGCACTGAAGTTTTAGATAAACTAAGCTGAAACCATTAAATAACTAACCAGTCTGTACCAGCGATTCTGTGTCAGCTGATCCCTGCAACCGTGCACTGAAGTTTTAGATTAAATAAACCAAACCTAAACCATTAAATAACTAACCAGCCTGTGCCAGCGATCTGTGTCAGCTGATCCCTGCAACCGTGCACTGAAGTTTTAGATAAACTAAGCTGAAACCATTAAATAACTAACCAGCCTGTGCCAGCTATCTTTGTCATCTGATCCCTGCAACCGTGCACTGAAGTTTTAGATAAACTTGGCTGAAACCATTAAATAACTAACCAGCCTGTACCAGCGATCTGTGTCAGCTGATCCCTGCAACCGTGCACTGAAGTTTTAGATAAACTAAGCTGAAACCATTAAATAACTAACCAGCCTGTGCCAGCGATCTGTGTCAGCTGATCCCTGCAACCGTACACTGAAGTTTTAGATAAAATAAACCAAACCGAAACCATTAAATAACTAACCAGCCTGTGCGAGCGATCTGTGTCAGCTGATCCCTGCAACCGTGCACTGAAGTTTTAGATAAACTAAGCTGAAACCATTAAATAACTAACCAGCCTGTACCAGCGATCTGTGTCAGCTGATCCCTGCAACCGTGCACTGAAGTTTTAGATAAACTTGGCTGAAACCATTAAATAACTAACCAGCTTGTACCAGCGATCTGTTTCAGCTGATCCCTGCAATCGTGCACTGAAGTTTTAGATCAAATAAACTAAGTTAAAACCATTAAATAACTAACCAGCCTGTGCCAGGGATCTGTGTCAGCTGATCCCTGCAACCGTGCACTGAAGTTTTAGATAAACTAAGCTGAAACCATTAAATAACTAGCCAGCCTGTGCCAGCGATCTGTGTCAGCTGATCCCTGCAACCGTGCACTGAATTTTTAGAGAAAATAAACTAAGTTGAAACCATTAAATAACTAACCAGCGTGTGTCAGGGATCTGTGTTAGCTGATCCCTGCAACTGTGCACTGAAGTTTTACAGAAAATAAACTAAGCTGAAACCATTAAATAACTAACCAGCCTGTGCCAGCGATCTGTGTCAGCGGATCCCTGCAACCGTGCACTGAATTTTTAGAGAAAATAAACTAAGTTGAAACCATTAAATAACTAACCACCGTGTGTCAGGGATCTGTGTTAGCTGATCCCTGCAACTGTGCACTGAAGTTTTACAGAAAATAAACTAAGCTGAAACCATTAAATAACTAACCAGCCTGTGCAAGCGATCTGTGTCAGCGGATCCCTGCAACCGTGCACTGAATTTTTAGAGAAAATAAACTAAGCTGAAACCATTAAATAACTAACCAGCCTGTGCCAGCGATCTGTGTCAGCGGATCCCTGCGACCGTGCACTGAAGTTTAAGATAAAATAAACTGAGCTGAAACCACTAAATAACTAACCAGCCTGTGCCAGCGGTCTGTGTCAGCTGATCCCTGCAACCGTGCACTGAAGTTTTAGAGAAAATAAACTAAGTTGAAACCATTAAATAACTAACCAGCCTGTGCCAGGAATCTTTGTCAACTGATCCCTGCAACTGTGCACTGAAGTTTTACAGAAAATAAAGTAAGCTGAAACCATTAAATAACTAACCAGCCTGTGCCAGCGATCTGTGTCAGCTGATCCCTGCAACCGTGCACTGAAGTTTTAGATAAACTTGGCTGAAACCATTAAATAACTAACCAGCTTGTACCAGCGATCTGTTTCAGCTGATCCCTGCAATCGTGCACTGAAGTTTTAGATCAAATACACTAAGTTAAAACCATTAAATAACTAACCAGCCTGTGCCAGGGATCTGTGTCAGCTGATCCCTGCAACCGTGCACTGAAGTTTTAGATCAAATACACTAAGTTAAAACCATTAAATAACTAACCAGCCTGTGCCAGCGATCTGTGTCAGCTGATCCCTGCAACCGTGCACTGAAGTTTTAGATAAACTTGGCTGAAACCATTAAATAACTAACCAGCTTGTACCAGCGATCTGTTTCAGCTGATCCCTGCAATCGTGCACTGAAGTTTTAGATCAAATACACTAAGTTAAAACCATTAAATAACTAACCAGCCTGTGCCAGCGATCCGTTTCATCTGATCCCTGCAACCGTGCACTGAAGTTTTAGATAAAATAAACTAAGCTGAAACCATTAAATAACTAACCAGCCTGTGCCAGCGATCTGTGTCAGCTGATCCCTGCGAACGTGTACTGAAGTTTTAGATCAAATAAACTAAGCTGAAACCACTAAATAACTAACCAGCCTGTGCCAGCGATCTGTGTCAGCGGATCCCTGCAACCGTGCACTGAATTTTTAGAGAAAATAAACTAAGTTGAAACCATTAAATAACTAACCAGCGTGTGTCAGGGATCTGTGTTAGCTGATCCCTGCAACTGTGCACTGAAGTTTTACAGAAAATAAACTAAGCTGAAACCATTAAATAACTAACCAGCCTGTGCAAGCGATCTGTGTCAGCGGATCCCTGCAACCGTGCACTGAATTTTTAGAGAAAATAAACTAAGCTGAAACCATTAAATAACTAACCAGCCTGTGCCAGCGATCTGTGTCAGCTGATCCCTGCAACCGTGCACTGAAGTTTTAGATAAAATAAACCAAACCGAAACCATTAAATAACTAACCAGCCTGTGCCAGTGATCTGTGTCAGCTGATTCCTGCAACCGTGCACTGAAGTTTTAGATAAACTAAGTTGAAACCATTAAATAACTAACCAGCCTGTGCCAACGATCTGTGTCAGCTGATCCCTGCAACCGTGCACTGAAGTTTTAGATAAACTAAGCTGAAACAATTAAATAACTAACCAGCCTGTGCCAGCGATCTGTTTCAGCTGATCTTTGCGAATGTGCACTGAAGTCTTAGATCAAAATAAACTAAGCTGAAACCACGAAATAACTAACCAGCCTGTGCCAGCGATCTTTGTCAGCTGATCCCTGCAACCGTGCACTGAAGTTTTAGATCAAAATAAACTAAGCTGAAACCACTAAATAACTAACCAGCCTGTGCCAGCGATCTTTGTCAGCTGATCCCTGCAACCGTGCACTGAAGTTTTAGATCAAAATAAACTAAGCTGAAACCACTAAATAACTAACCAGCCTGTGCCAGGAATCTTTGTCAACTGATCCCTGCAACCGTGCACTGAATTTTTAGAGAAAATAAACTAAGTTGAAACCATTAAATAACTAACCAGCGTGTGTCAGGGATCTGTGTTAGCTGATCCCTGCAAATGTGCACTGAAGTTTTACAGAAAATAAAGTAAGCTGAAACAATTAAATAACTAACCAGCCTGTGCCAGGGATCTGTGTCAGCTGATCTTTGCGACCATGCACTGAAGTCTTAGATCAAATAAACTAACCTGAAACCATTAAATAACTAACCAGCCTGTGCGAGCGATCTGTGTCAGCTGATCCCTGCAACCGTGCACTGAAGTTTTAGATCAAATAAACTAAGCTGAAACCATTAAATAACCAACCAGGCTGTGCCAGAGATCTGTGTCAGCTGATCCCTGCAACCGTGCACTGAAGTTTTAGATCAAATAAACTAAGCTGAAACCATTAAATAACCAACCAGCCTGTGCCAGAGATCTGTGTCAGCTGATCCCTGCGAACGTGGACTGAAGTTGTAGATCAAATAAACAAAGCTGAAACCATTAAATAACCAACCAGCCTGTGCCAGAGATCTGTGTCAGCTGATCCCTGCAACCGTGCGCTGAAGTTTTAGATAAAATAAACTAAGTTGAAACAATTCAATAACTAACCAGCCTGTGCCAGCGATCTGTGTCAGCGGATCCCTGCAACCGTGCACTGAAGTTTTAGATAAAATAAACTAAGTTGAAACCATTAAATAACTAACCAGCCTGTGCAAGGGATCTGTGTCAGCTGATCCCTGCAACCGCGCACTGAAGTTTTAGATAAACTTGGCTGAAACCATTAAATAACTAACCAGCCTGTACCAGCGATCTGTTTCAGCTGATCCCTGCAATCGTGCACTGAAGTTTTAGATCAAATAAACTAAGTTAAAACCATTAAATAACTAACCAGCCTGTGCCAGGGATCTGTGTCAGCTGATCCCTGCAACCGTGCACTGAAGTTTTAGATAAAATAAACCAAACCGAAACCATTAAATAACTAACCAGCCTGTGCCAGCGATCTGTGTCAGCTGATTCCTGCAACCGTGCACTGAAGTTTTAGATAAACTAAGTTGAAACCATTAAATAACTAACCAGCCTGTGCCAGCGATCTGTGTCAGCTGATCCCTGCAACCGTGCACTGAAGTTTTAGATCAAATAAACTAAGCTGAAACCATTAAATAACTAACCAGCCTGTGCCAGCGATCTGTGTCAGCTGATCTTTGCGATCATGCCCTGAAGTCTTAGATCAAATAAACTAACCTGAAACCATTAAATAACTAACCAGCCTGTGCCAGCGATCTGTGTCAGCTGATCCCTGTGAACGTGGACTGAAGTTTTAGATCAAATAAACAAAGCTGAAACCATTAAATAACTAACCAGCCTGTGCCAGGGATCTGTGTCAGCTGATCCCTGCACCCGTGCACTGAAGTTTTAGATCAAATAAACTAAGCTGAAACCATTAAATAACTAACCAGCCTGTGCCAGCGATCTGTGTCAGCTGATCTTTGCGACCATGCCCTGAAGTATTAGATCAAATAAACTAACCTGAAACCATTAAATAACTAACCAGCCTGTGCGAGCGATCTGTGTCAGCTGATCCCTGCAACCGTGCACTGAAGTTTAAGATAAAATAAACTAAGTTGAAACCATTAAATAACCAACCAGGCTGTGCCAGAGATCTGTGTCAGCTGATCCCTGCGAACGTGGACTGAAGTTTTAGATCAAATAAACTAAGCTGAAACCACTAAATAACTAACCAGCCTGTGCCAGCGATCTGTGCCAGCGATCTGTTTCAGCTGATCTTTGCGAACGTGCACTGAAGTCTTAGATCAAATAAACTAAGCTGAAACCACTAGATAACTAACCAGCCTGTGCCAGCGATCTGTGTCAGCTGATCCCTGCAACCGTGCACTGAAGTTTTAGAGAAAATAAACTAAGTTGAAACCATTAAATAACTAACCAGCCTGTGCCAGGAATCTTTGTCAGCTGATCCCTGCAACCGTGCACTGAATTTTTAGAGAAAATAAACTAAGTTGAAACAATTAAATAACTAACCAGCCTGTGCCAGCGATCTGTGTCAGCTGATCTTTGCGACCATGCACTGAAGTCTTAGATCAAATAAACTAACCTGAAACCATTAAATAACTAACCAGCCTGTGCGAGCGATCTGTGTCAGCTGATCCCTGCAACCGTGCACTGAAGTTTTAGATCAAATAAACTAAGCTGAAACCATTAAATAACTAACCAGCGATCTGTGTCAGCTGATCCCTGCGACCGTGCACTGAAGTTTTAGAGAAAATAAACTAAGTTGAAACCATTAAATAACTAACCAGCGTGTGTCAGGGATCTGTGTTAGCTGATCCCTGCAACTGTGCACTGAAGTTTTACAGAAAATAAAGTAAGCTGAAACCATTAAATAACTAACCAGCCTGTGCCAGGGATCTGTGTCAGCTGATCTTTGCGACCATGCACTGAAGTCTTAGATCAAATAAACTAACCTGAAACCATTTAAATAACTAACCAGCCTGTGACAGCGATCTGTGTCAGCTGATCCCTGCAACCGTGCACTGAAGTTTTAGATCAAATAAACTAAGCTGAAACCATTAAATAGCTAACCAGCCTGTGACAGCGATCTGTGTCAGCGGATCCCTGCGACCGTGCACTGAAGTTTTAGATAAAATAAACTAAGTTGAAACCATTAAATAACTAACCAGCCTGTGCAAGGGATCTGTGTCAGCTGATCCCTGCGACCGTGCACTGAAGTTTTAGATAAAATAAACTAAGTTGAAACCATTAAATAACTAACCAGCCTGTGCAAGGGATCTGTGTCAGCTGATCCCTGCAACCGTGCACTGAAGTTTTAGATAAACTTGGCTGAAACCATTAAATAACTAACCAGCCTGTACCAGCGATCTGTTTCAGCTGATCCCTGCAACCGTGCACTGAAGTTTTAGATAAACTTGGCTGAAACCATTAAATAACTAACCAGCCTGTACCAGCGATCTGTTTCAGCTGATCCCTGCAATCGTGCACTGAAGTTTTAGATCAAATAAACTAAGCTGAAACCATTAAATAACTAACCAGCCTGTGCCAGGGATCTGTGTCAGCTGATCCCTGCAACCGTGCACTGAAGTTTTAGATCAAATAAACTAAGCTGAAACCATTAAATAACTAACCAGCCTGTGCCAGGGATCTGTGTTAACTGATCCCTGCGAACGTGGACTGAAGTTGTAGATCAAATAAACAAAGCTGAAACCATTAAATAACTAACCAGCGATCTGTGTCAGCTGATCTTTGCGACCATGCACTGAAGTCTTAGATCAAATAAACTAAGCTGAAACCATTTAAATAACTATCCAGCCTGTGACAGCGATCTGTGTCAGCTGATCCCTGCAACCGTGCACTGAAGTTTTAGATCAAATAAACTAAGCTGAAACCATTAAATAACTAACCAGCCTGTGCCAGCGATCTGTGTCAGCTGATCCCTGCAACCGTGCACTGAAGTCTTAGATCAAATAAACTAAGCTGAAACCATTAAATAACTAACCAGCCTGTGCCAGCGATCTGTGTCAGCTGATCCCTGCAACCGTGCACTGAAGGTTTAGATAAAATAAACTAAGCTGAAACCATTAAATAACTAACCAGCGATCTGTGTCAGCGGATCCCTGCGACCGTGCACTGAAGTCTTAGATCAAATAAACTAAGCTGAAACCATTAAATAACTAACCAGCGATCTGTGTCAGCGGATCCCTGCGACCGTGCACTGAAGTTTAAGATAAAATAAACTAAGTTGAAACCATTAAATAACTAACCAGCCTGTGCCAGGAATCTGTGTCAGCTGATCCCTGCAACCGTGCACTGAAGTTTTAGATCAAATAAACTAAGCTGAAACCATTAAATAACTAACCAGCCTGTGCCAGGGATCTGTGTCAGCTGATCTTTGCGACCATGCACTGAAGTCTTAGATCAAATAAACTAACCTGAAACCATTTAAATAACTAACCAGCCTGTGACAGCGATCTGTGTCAGCTGATCCCTGCAACCGTGCACTGAAGTTTTAGATCAAATAAACTAAGCTGAAACCATTAAATAACTAACCAGCCTGTGACAGCGATCTGTGTCAGCGGATCCCTGCGACCGTGCACTGAAGCTTTAGATAAAATAAACTAAGTTGAAACCATTAAATAACTAACCAGCCTGTGCAAGGGATCTGTGTCAGCTGATCCCTGCAACCGTGCACTGAAGTTTTAGATAAACTTGGCTGAAACCATTAAATAACTAACCAGCCTGTACCAGCGATCTGTTTCAGCTGATCCCTGCAATCGTGCACTGAAGTTTTAGATCAAATAAACTAAGTTAAAACCATTAAATAACTAACCAGCCTGTGCCAGGGATCTGTGTCAGCTGATCCCTGCAACCGTGCACTGAAGTTTTAGATCCAATAAACTAAGCTGAAACCATTAAATAACTAACCAGCCTGTGCCAGCGATCTGTGTCAGCTGATCCCTGCAACCGTGCACTGAAGTTTTAGATAAACTAAGCTGAAACCATTAAATAACCAACCAGGCTGTGCCAGAGATCTGTGTCAGCTGATCCCTGCGAACGTGGACTGAAGTTGTAGATCAAATAAACTAAGCTGAAACCATTAAATAACTAACCAGCCTGTGCCAGCGATCTGTGTCAGCTGATCTTTGCGACCATGCACTGAAGTCTTAGATCAAATAAACTAACCTGAAACCATTAAATAACTAACCAGCGATCTGTGTTAGCTGATCCCTGTGACCGTGCACTGAAGTTTTAGATCAAATAAACTAAGCTGAAACCATTAAATAACTAACCAGCCTGTGCCAGCGATCTGTGTCAGCTGATCTTTGCGACCATGCACTGAAGTCTTAGATCAAATAAACTAACCTGAAACCATTAAATAACTAACCAGCGTGTGTCAGGGATCTGTGTTAACTGATCCCTGCAACTGTGCACTGAAGTTTTACGGAAAATAAACTAAGCTGAAACCATTAAATAACTAACCAGCCTGTGCCAGCGATCTGTGTCAGCGGATCCCTGCAACCGTGCACTCAATTTTTAGAGAAAATAAACTAAGCTGAAACCATTAAATAACTAACCAGCCTGTGCGAGCGATCTGTGTCAGCTGATCCCTGCAACCGTGCACTGAAGTTTTAGATCAAATAAACTAAGTTGAAACCATTAAATAACTAACCAGCGTGTGTCAGGAATCTGTGTTAGCTGATCCCTGCAACCGTGCACTGAAGTTTTAGATTAAATAAACCAAACCTAAACCATTAAATAACTAACCAGCCTGTGCCAGCGATCTGTGTCAGCTGATCCCTGCAACCGTGCACTGAAGTTTTAGATAAACGGAGCTGAAACCATTAAATAACTAACCAGCCTGTGCCAGCTATCTTTGTCATCTGATCCCTGCAACCGTGCACTGAAGTTTTAGAGAAAATAAACTTAGCTGAAACCATTAAATAACTAACCAGCCTGTGCAAGGGATCTGTGTCAGCTGATCCCTGCAACCGTGCACTGAAGTTTTAGAGAAAATAAACTTAGCTGAAACCATTAAATAACTAACCAGCCTGTGCCAGCGATCTGTGTCAGCTGATCCCTGCAACCGTGCACTGAAGATTTAGATAAATTAAACTAAGCTGAAACCATTAAATAACTAACCAGCCTGTGCCAGCGATCTGTGTCAGCTGATCCCTGCAACCGTGCACTGAAGTTTTAGATAAATTAAACTAAGCTGAAACCATTAAATAACTAACCAGCGATCTGTGTCAGCGGATCCCTGCGACCGTGCACTGAAGTTTTAGAGAAAATAAACTAAGTTAAAACCATTGAATAACTAACCAGCCTGTGCCAGGGATCTGTGTCAGCTGATCCCTTCAACCGTGCACTAAAGTTTTAGAGAAAATAAACTAAGTTAAAACCATTAAATAACTAACCAGCCTGTGCCAGGGATCTGTGTCAACTGATCCCTGCAACCGTGCACTGAAGTTTTAGAGAAAATAAACTAAGTTAAAACCATTAAATAACTAACCAGCCTGTGCCAGGGATCTGTGTCAGCTGATCCCTGCAACCGTGCACTGAAGTTTTAGAGAAAATAAACAAAGTTAAAACCATTAAATAACTAACCAGCCTGTGCCAGGGATCTGTGTCAACTGATCCCTGCGAACGTGGACTGAAGTTTTAGATCAAATAAACAAAGCTGAAACCATTAAATAACTAACCAGCGATCTGTGTCAGCGGATCCCTGCGACCGTGCACTGAAGTTTTAGATAAAATAAACTAAGTTGAAACCATTAAATAACTAACCAGCCTGTGCCAGCGATCTGTGTCAGCTGATCCCTGCAACCGTGCACTGAAGTTTTAGAGAAAATAAACTAAGTTGAAACCATTAAATAACTAACCAGCCTGTGCCAGCGATCTGTGTCAGCTGATCCCTGCAATCGTGCACTGAAGTTTTAGATAAACTAAGCTGAAACCATTAAATAACTAACCAGCCTGTGCCAGCGATCTGTGTCAGCTGATCCCTGCAACCGTGCACTGAAGTTTTAGAGAAAATAAACTAAGTTGAAACCATTAAATAACTAACCAGCCTGTGCCAGCGATCTGTGTCAGCTGATCCCTGCAATCGTGCACTGAAGTTTTAGATAAACTAAGCTGAAACCATTAAATAACTAACCAGCCTGTGCCAGCGATCTGTTTCATCTGATCCCTGCAACCGTGCACTGAAGTTTTAGATAAACTAAGCTGAAACCATTAAATAACTATCCAGCCTGTGCCAGCGATCTGTGTCAGCTGATCCCTGCAACCGTGCACTGAAGTTTTAGAGAAAATAAACTAAGTTGAAACCATTAAATAACTAACCAGCCTGTGCCAGCGATCTGTGTCAGCTGATCCCTGCAACCGTGCACTGAAGTTTTAGATAAACTAAGTTGAAACCATTAAATAACTAACCAGCCTGTGCCAACGATCTGTGTCAGCTGATCCCTGCAACTGTGCACTGAAGTTTTAGATAAACTAAGCTGACACAATTAAATAACTAACCAGCCTGTGCCAGCGATCTGTTTCAGCTGATCTTTGCGAATGTGCACTGAAGTCTTAGATCAAAATAAACTAAGCTGAAACCATTAAATAACTAACCAGCCTGTGCCAGCGATCTGTTTCATCTGATCCCTGCAACCGTGCACTGAAGTTTTAGATAAACTAAGCTGAAACCATTAAATAACTAACCAGCCTGTGCCAGCGATCTGTGTCAGCTGATCCCTGCAACCGTGCACTGAAGTTTTAGAGAAAATAAACTAAGTTGAAACCATTAAATAACTAACCAGCCTGTGCCAGCGATCTGTGTCAGCTGATTCCTGCAACCGTGCACTGAAGTTTTAGATAAACTAAGTTGAAACCATTAAATAACTAACCAGCCTGTGCCAACGATCTGTGTCAGCTGATCCCTGCAACCGTGCACTGAAGTTTTAGATAAACTAAGCTGAAACAATTAAATAACTAACCAGCCTGTGCCAGCGATCTGTTTCAGCTGATCTTTGCGAATGTGCACTGAAGTCTTAGGTCAAAATAAACTAAGCTGAAACCACGAAATAACTAACCAGCCTGTGCCAGCGATCTGTGTCAGCTGATCCCTGCAACCGTGCACTTACGTCTTAGATCAAATAAACTAAGCTGAAACCATTAAATAACTAACCAGCCTGTGCCAGCGATCTGGGTCAGCTGATCCCTGCGAACGTGGACTGAAGTTTTAGATCAAATAAACAAAGCTGAAACCATTAAATAACTAACCAGCGATCTGTGTCAGCTGATCCCTGCGACCGTGCACTGAAGTTTTAGATAAAATAAACTAAGCTGAAACCATTAAATAACTAACCAGTGATCTGTGTCAGCGGATCCCTGCGACCGTGCACTGAAGTTTAAGATAAAATAAACTAAGTTGAAACCATTAAATAACTAACCAGCCTGTGCAAGGGATCTTTGCCAGCGATCTGTGTCAGCTGATCCCTGCGAACGTGTACTGAAGTTTTAGATCAAATAAACTAAGCTGAAACCACTAAATAACTAACCAGCCTGTGCCAGCGATCTGTGTCAGCTGATCCCTGCAACCGTGCACTGAATTTTTAGAGAAAATAAACTAAGTTGAAACCATTAAATAACTAACCAGTGTGTGTCAGGGATCTGTGTCAGCTGATCCTTGCGACCATGCACTGAAGTCTTAGATCAAATAAACTAACCTGAAACCATTTAAATAACTAACCAGCGATCTGTGTCAGCGGATCCCTGCGACCGTGCACTGAAGTTTTAGATAAACTAAGCTGAAACCATTAAATAACTAGCCAGCCTGTGCCAGCGATCTGTGTCAGCGGATCCCTGCGAACGTGGACTGAAGTTTTAGATCAAATAAACAAAGCTGAAACCATTAAATAACTAACCAGCCTGTGCCAGCGATCTGTGTCAGCTGATCCCTGCGAACGTGGACTGAAGTTTTAGATCAAATAAACAAAGCTGAAACCATTAAATAACTAACCAGCGATCTGTGTCAGCTGATCACTGCGACCGTGCACTGAAGTTTTAGATAAAATAAACTAAGTTGAAACCATTAAATAACTAACCAGCCTGTGCCAGCGATCTGTGTCAGCTGATCCCTGCAACCGTGCACTGAAGTCTTAGATCAAATAAAGTAAGCTGAAACCATTAAATAACTAACCAGCCTGTGCCAGCGATCTGTGTCAGCTGATCCCTGCGAACGTGGACTGAAGTTTTAGATCAAATAAACAAAGCTGAAACCATTAAATAACTAACCAGCGATCTGTGTCAGCTGATCCCTGCGACCGTGCACTGAAGTTTTAGATAAAATAAACTAAGCTGAAACCATTAAATAACTAACCAGCGATCTGTGTCAGTGGATCCCTGCGACCATGCACTGAAGTTTTAGATAAAATAAACTAAGTTGAAACCATTAAATAACTAACCAGCCTGTACCAACCAGGCTGTGCCAGCGATCTGTGTCAGTTGATCCCTGCAACCGTGCACTGAAGTTTTAGAGAAAATAAACTAAGTTGAAACCATTAAATAACTAACCAGCCTGTGCCAGGAATCTTTGTCAACTGATCCCTGCAACCGTGCACTGAAGTTTTAGATAAAATTAACTAAGTTGAAACCATTAAATAACTAACCAGCCTGTGCCAGCGATCTGTTTCAGCTGATCTTTGCGAACGTGCACTGAAGTCTTAGATCAAATAAACTAACCTGAAACCATTAAATAACCAACCAGCCTGTGCGAGCGATCTGTGTCAGCTGATCCCTGCAACCGTGCACTGAAGTTTTAGATAAAATAAACTAAGCTGAAACCATTAAATAACTAACCAGCGATCTGTGTCAGCGGATCCCTGCGACCGTGCACTGAAGTTTAAGATAAAATAAACTAAGCTGAAACCATTAAATAACTAACCAGCCTGTGCCAGCGATCTGTGTCAGCTGATCCCTGCAACCGTGCACTGAAGTTTTAGATAAAATAAACCAAACCGAAAGCATTAAATAACTAACCAGCCTGTGCCAGCGATCTGTGTCAGCTGATTCCTGCAACCGTGCACTGAAGTTTTAGATAAACTAAGTTGAAACCATTAAATAACTAACCAGCCTGTGCCAACGATCTGTGTCAGCTGATCCCTGCAACCGTGCACTGAAGTTTTAGATAAACTAAGCTGAAACAATTAAATAACTAACCAGCCTGTGCCAGCGATCTGTGTCAGCTGATCCCTGCAACCGTGCACTGAAGTTTTAGATAAACTAAGCTGAAACCATTAAATAACTAGCCAGCCTGTACCAGCGATTCTGTGTCAGCTGATCCCTGCAACCGTACACTGAAGTTTTAGATTAAATAAACCAAACCTAAACCATTAAATAACTAACCAGCCTGTGCCAGCGATCTGTGTCAGCTGATCCCTGCAACCGTGCACTGAAGTTTTAGATAAACTAAGCTGAAACCATTAAATAACTAACCAGCCTGTGCCAGCTATCTTTGTCATCTGATCCCTGCAACCGTGCACTGAAGTTTTAGATAAACTTGGCTGAAACCATTAAATAACTAACCAGCCTGTGCCAGCGATCTGTGTCAGCTGATCCCTGCAACCGTGCACTGAAGTTTTAGATAAAATAAACCAAACCGAAACCATTAAATAACTAACCAGCATGTGCCAGCGATCTGTGTCAGCTGATTCCTGCAACCGTGCACTGAAGTTTTAGATAAACTAAGCTGAAACCATTAAATAACTAACCAGCCTGTGACAGCGATCTGTGTCAGCTGATCCCTGCAACCGTGCACTGAAGTTTTAGATCAAATAAACTAAGTTGAAACTATTAAATAACTAACCAGCCTGTGCCAGCGATCTGTGTCAGCTGATCCCTGCAACCGTGCACTGAAGTTTTAGATCAAAAAAACTAAGTTGAAACCATTAAATAACTAACCAGCCTGTGCCAGCGATCTGTTTCAGCTGATCCCTGCGAACGTGGACTGAAGTCTTAGATCAAAATAAACTAAGCTGAAACCACAAAATAACTAACCAGCCTGTGCCAGCGATCTGTGTCAGCTGATCCCTGCAACCGTGCACTGAAGTTTTAGATAAAATAAACGAAGCTGAAACCATTAAATAACTAACCAGCCTGTGCCAGCGCTCTGTGTCAACTGATCCCTGCAACCGTGCACTGAATTTTTAGATAAAATTAACTAAGTTGAAACCATTAAATAACTAACCAGCGTGTGCCAGCGATCTGTGTTAGTTGATCCCTGCGACCGTGCACTGAAGTTTTAGATCAAATAAACTAAGCTGAAACCATTAAATAACTAACCAGCCTGTGCCAGCGCTCTGTGTCAACTGATCCCTGCAACCGTGCACTGAATTTTTAGAGAAAATAAACTAAGCTGAAACCATTAAATAACCAACCAGGCTGTGCCAGGGATCTGTGTCAACTGATCCCTGCAACCGTGCACTGAATTTTTAGAGAAAATAAACTAAGTTGAAACCATTAAATAACTAACCAGCCTGTGCCAGGGATCTGTGTCAACTGATCCCTGCAACCGTGCACTGAATTTTTAGAGAAAATAAACTAAGTTGAAACCATTAAATAACTAACCAGCCTGTGCCAGCGCTCTGTGTCAACTGATCCCTGCAACCGTGCACTGAAGTTTTAGAGAAAATAAACTAAGCTGAAACCATTAAATAACCAACCAGGCTGTGCCAGGGATCTGTGTCAGCTGATCCCTGCGAACGTGGACTGAAGTCTTAGATCAAATAAACTAAGTTGAAACCATTAAATAACTAACCAGCCTGTGCAAGGGATCTGTGTCAGTTGATCCCTGCAACCGTGCACTGAAGTTTTAGATAAACTTGGCTGAAACCATTAAATAACTAACCAGCCTGTACCAGCGATCTGTTTCAGCTGATCCCTGCAATCGTGCACTGAAGTTTTAGATCAAATAAACTAAGTTAAAACCATTAAATAACTAACCAGCCTGTGCCAGGGATCTGTGTCAGCTGATCCCTGCAACCGTGCACTGAAGTTTAATATAAAATAAACTAAGTTGAAACCATTAAATAACTAACCAGCCTGTGCCAGCGATCTGTGTCAGCTGATCCCTGCGACCGTGCACTGAAGTTTTAGATCAAATAAACTAAGCTGAAACCATTAAATAACTAACCAGCCTGTGCCAGCGATCTGTGTCAGCGGATCCCTGCGACCGTGCACTGAAGTTTTAGATAAAATAAACTAAGTTGAAACCATTAAATAACTAACCAGCCTGTGCAAGGGATCTGTGTCAGCTGATCCCTGCAACCGCGCACTGAAGTTTTAGATAAACTTGGCTGAAACCATTAAATAACTAACCAGCCTGTACCAGCGATCTGTTTCAGCTGATCCCTGCAATCGTGCACTGAAGTTTTAGATCAAATAAACTAAGTTAAAACCATTAAATAACTAACCAGCCTGTGCCAGGGATCTGTGTCAGCTGATCCCTGCAACCGTGCACTGAAGTTTTAGATAAACTAAGCTGAAACCATTAAATAACTAACCAGCCTGTGCCAGCGATCTGTGTCAGCTGATCCCTGCAACCGTGCACTGAAGTTTTAGATAAAATAAACCAAACCGAAACCATTAAATAACTAACCAGCCTGTGCCAGCGATCTGTGTCAGCTGATTCCTGCAACCGTGCACTGAAGTTTTAGATAAACTAAGTTGAAACCATTAAATAACTAACCAGCCTGTGCCAGCGATCTGTTTCAGCTGATCTTTGCGAACGTGCACTGAAGTCTTAGATCAAATAAACTAAGCTGAAACCATTTAAATAACCAACCAGCCTGTGCCAGCGATCTGTGTCAGCTGATCCCTGCAACCGTGCACTGAAGTTTTAGATCAAATAAACTAAGCTGAAACCATTAAATAACTAACCAGCCTGTGCCAGCGATCTGTGTCAGCGGATCCCTGCGACCGTGCACTGAAGTTTTAGATAAAATAAACTAAGTTGAAACCATTAAATAACTAACCAGCCTGTGCAAGGGATCTGTGTCAGCTGATCCCTGCAACCGTGCACTGAAGTTTTAGATAAACTTGGCTGAAACCATTAAATAACTAACCAGCCTGTACCAGCGATCTGTTTCAGCTGATCCCTGCAATCGTGCACTGAAGTTTTAGATCAAATAAACTAAGTTAAAACCATTAAATAACTAACCAGCCTGTGCCAGGGATCTGTGTCAGCTGATCCCTGCAACCGTGCACTGAAGTTTTAGATAAAATAAACCAAACCGAAACCATTAAATAACTAACCAGCCTGTGCCAGCGATCTCTGTCAGCTGATTCCTGCAACCGTGCACTGAAGTTTTAGATAAACTAAGTTGAAACCATTAAATAACTAACCAGCCTGTGCCAACGATCTGTGTCAGCTGATTCCTGCAACCGTGCACTGAAATTTTAGATAAACTAAGTTGAAACAATTAAATAACTAACCAGCCTGTGCCAGCGATCTGTTTCAGCTGATCTTTGCGAATGTGCACTGAAGTCTTAGATCAAAATAAACTAAGCTGAAACCACGAAATAACTAACCAGCCTGTGCCAGCGATCTGTGTCAGCTGATCCCTGCAACCGTGCACTTACGTCTTAGATCAAATAAACTAAAATGAAATCATTAAATAACTAACCAGGCTGTGCCAGCGATCTGTGTCAGCTGATCCCTGCAACCGTGCACTGAAGTTTTAGATAAAATAAACTAAGCTGAAACCATTAAATAACTAACCAGCGATCTGTGTCAGCGGATCCCTGCGACCGTGCACTGAAGTTTTAGATAAAATAAACTAAGTTGAAACCATTAAATAACTAACCAGCCTGTGCGAGCGATCTGTGTCAGCTGATCCCTGCAACCGTGCACTGAAGTTTTAGATCAAATAAACTAAGCTGAAACCATTAAATAACTAACCAGCCTGTGCCAGCGATCTGTGTCAGCTGATCCCTGCAACCGTGCACTGAAGTTTTAGAGAAAATAAACTAAGCTGAAACCACTAAAACACTAACCAGCCTGTGCCAGGAATCTTTGCCAACTGATCCCTGCAACCGTGCACTGAATTTTTAGAGAAAATAAACTAAGTTGAAACCATTAAATAACTAACCAGCGTGTGTCAGGGATCTGTGTTAGCTGATCCCTGCAACTGTGCACTGAAGTTTTACAGAAAATAAAGTAAGCTGAAACAATTAAATAACTAACCAGCCTGTGCCAGGGATCTGTGTCAGCTGATCTTTGCGACCATGCACTGAAGTTTTAGATCAAATAAACTAAGCTGAAACCATTAAATAACCAACCAGGCTGTTCCAGAGATCTGTGTCAGCTGATCCCTGCGAACGTGGACTGAAGTTGTAGATCAAATAAACAAAGCTGAAACCATTAAATAACTAACCAGCGATCTGTGTCAGCTGATCACTGCGACCGTGCACTGAAGTTTTAGATAAAATAAACTAAGTTGAAACCATTAAATAACTAACCAGCCTGTGCAAGGGATCTGTGTCAGCTGATCCCTGCAACCGTGCACTGAAGTTTTAGATAAAATAAACTAAGTTGAAACCATTAAATAACTAACCAGCCTGTACCAGCGATCTGTTTCAGCTGATCCCTGCAATCGTGCACTGAAGTTTTAGATCAAATAAACTAAGTTAAAACCATTAAATAACTAACCAGCCTGTGCCAGGGATCTGTGTCAGCTGATCCCTGCAACCGTGCACTGAAGTTTTAGATAAACTAAGCTAAAACCATTAAATAACTAACCAGCCTGTGCCAGCGATCTGTGTCAGCTGATCCCTGCAACCATGCACTGAAGTTTTAGATAAAATAAACCAAACCGAAACCATTAAATAACTAACCAGCCTGTGCCAGCGATCTGTGTCAGCTGATCCCTGCAACCGTGCACTGAAGTTTTAGATAAACTAAGCTGAAACAATTAAATAACTAACCAGCCTGTGCCAGCGATCTGTTTCAGCTGATCTTTGCGAATGTGCACTGAAGTCTTAGATCAAAATAAACTAAGCTGAAACCATTAAATAACTAACCAGCCTGTGCCAGCGATCTGTGTCAGCTGATCCCTGCAACCGTGCACTTACGTCTTAGATCAAATAAACTAAAATGAAATCATTAAATAACTAACCAGCGATCTGTGCCAGCGATCTGTGTCAGCTGATCCCTGCAACCGTACACTTACGTCTTAGATCAAATAAACAAAGCTGAAACCATTAAATAACTAACCAGCGATCTGTGTCAGCGGATCCCTGCGACCGTGCACTGAAGTTTTAGATAAAATAAACTAAGTTGAAACCATTAAATAACTAACCAGCCTGTGCAAGGGATCTGTGCCAGCGATCTGTTTCAGCTGATCTTTGCGAACGTGCACTGAAGTCTTAGATCAAATAAACTAAACTGAAACCATTAAATAACTAACCAGCCTGTGCGAGCGATCTGTGTCAGCTGATCCCTGCAACCGTGCACTGAAGTTTTAGATCAAATAAACTAAGCTGAAACCATTAAATAACTAACCAGCCTGTGCCAGAGATCTGTGTCAGCTGATCCCTGCGAACGTGGACTGAAGTTTTAGATCAAATAAACTAAGCTGAAACCATTAAACAACTAACCAGCCTGTGCCAGCGATCTGTGTCAGCTGATCCCTGCAACCGTGCACTGAAGTTTTAGAGAAAATAAACTAAGTTGAAACCATTAAATAACTAACCAGCCTGTGCCAGCGATCTGTGTCAGCTGATCCCTGCAACCGTGCACTGAAGTTTTAGAGAAAATAAACTAAGCTGAAACCACTAAAACACTAACCAGCCTGTGCCAGGAATCTTTGTCAACTGATCCCTGCAACCGTGCACTGAATTTTTAGAGAAAATAAACTAAGTTGAAACCATTAAATAACTAACCAGCGTGTGTCAGGGATCTGTGTTAGCTGATCCCTGCAACTGTGCACTGAAGTTTTACAGAAAATAAAGTAAGCTGAAACAATTAAATAACTAAACAGCCTGTGCCAGGGATCTGTGTCAGCTGATCTTTGCGACCATGCACTGAAGTCTTAGATCAAATAAACTAAGCTGAAACCATTAAATAACTAACCAGCCTGTGCGAGCGATCTGTGTCAGCTGATCCCTGCAACCGTGCACTGAAGTTTTAGATCAAATAAACTAAGCTGAAACCATTAAATAACCAACCAGGCTGTTCCAGCGATCTGTGTCAGCTGATCCCTGCGAACGTGGACTGAAGTTGTAGATCAAATAAACAAAGCTGAAACCATTAAATAACTAACCAGCGATCTGTGTCAGCTGATCACTGCGACCGTGCACTGAAGTTTTAGAGAAAATAAACTAAGCTGAAACCACTAAATAACTAACCAGCCTGTGCCAGCGATCTGTGTCAGCTGATCCCTGCAACCGTGCACTGAAGTTTTAGAGAAAATAAACTAAGTTGAAACCATTAAATAACTAACCAGCCTGTGCCAGGGATCTGTGTCAGCTGATCTTTGCGACCATGCACTGAAGTCTTAGATCAAATAAACTAACCTGAAACCATTTAAATAACTAACCAGCCTGTGACAGCGATCTGTGTCAGCTGATCCCTGCAACCGTGCACTGAAGTTTTAGATCAAATAAACTAAGCTGAAACCATTAAATAACTAACCAGCCTGTGCCAGGGATCTGTGTCAGCTGATCCCTGCAACCGTGCACTGAAGTTTTAGATCAAATAAACTAAGTTAAAACCATTAAATAACTAACCAGCCTGTGCCAGGGATCTGTGTCAGCTGATCCCTGCAACCGTGCACTGAAGTTTTAGATAAACTAAGCTGAAACCATTAAATAACTAACCAGCGATCTGTGTCAGCTGATCACTGCGACCGTGCACTGAAGTTTTAGAGAAAATAAACTAAGCTGAAACCACTAAATAACTAACCAGCCTGTGCCAGCGATCTGTGTCAGCTGATCCCTGCAACCGTGCACTGAAGTTTTAGAGAAAATAAACTAACCTGAAACCATTAAATAACTAACCAGCCTGTGCCAGCGATCTGTGTCAGCTGATCCCTGCAACCGTGCACTGAAGTTTTAGAGAAAATAAACTAAGTTGAAACCATTAAATAACTAACCAGCCTGTGCCAGGGATCTGTGTCAGCTGATCTTTGCGACCATGCACTGAAGTCTTAGATCAAATAAACTAACCTGAAACCATTTAAATAACTAACCAGCCTGTGACAGCGATCTGTGTCAGCTGATCCCTGCAACCGTGCACTGAAGTTTTAGATCAAATAAACTAAGCTGAAACCATTAAATAACTAACCAGCCTGTGCCAGGGATCTGTGTCAGCTGATCCCTGCAACCGTGCACTGAAGTTTTAGATCAAATAAACTAAGTTAAAACCATTAAATAACTAACCAGCCGGTGCCAGCGATCTGTGTCAGCGGATCCCTGCGATCGTGCACTGAAGTTTTAGATAAAATAAACTAAGTTGAAACCATTAAATAACTAACCAGCCTGTGCAAGGGATCTGTGTCAGCTGATCCCTGCAACCGCGCACTGAAGTTTTAGATAAACTTGGCTGAAACCATTAAATAACTAACCAGCCTGTGCCAGCGATCTGTGTCAGCTGATCCCTGCAACCGCGCACTGAAGTTTTAGATAAACTTGGCTGAAACCATTAAATAACTAACCAGCCTGTGCCAGCGATCTGTTTCAGCTGATCCCTGCAACCGTGCACTGAAGTTTTAGAGAAAATAAACTAAGCTGAAACCACTAAACAACTAACCAGCCTGTGCCAGCGATCTGTGTCAGCTGATCCCTGCAACCGTGCACTGAAGTTTTAGAGAAAATAAACTAAGCTGAAACCACTAAACAACTAACCAGCCTGTGCCAGGAATCTTTGTCAACTGATCCCTGCAACCGTGCACTGAATTTTTAGAGAAAATAAACTAAGTTGAAACCATTAAATAACTAACCAGCCTGTGTGTCAGGGATCTGTGTTAGCTGATCCCTGCAACTGTGCACTGAAGTTTTACAGAAAATAAAGTAAGTTGAAACCATTAAATAACTAACCAGCGTGTGTCAGGGATCTGTGTTAGCTGATCCCTGCAACCGTGCACTGAAGTTTTAGAGAAAATAAACTAAGTTGAAACCATTAAATAACTAACCAGCCTGTGCCAGCGATCTGTGTCAGCGGATCCCTGCGACCGTGCACTGAAGTTTTAGATAAAATAAACTAAGTTGAAACCATTAAATAACTAACCAGCCTGTGCAAGGGATCTGTGTCAGCTGATCCCTGCAACCGCGCACTGAAGTTTTAGATAAACTTGGCTGAAACCATTAAATAACTAACCAGCCTGTACCAGCGATCTGTTTCAGCTGATCCCTGCAATCGTGCACTGAAGTTTTAGATCAAATAAACTAAGTTAAAACCATTAAATAACTAACCAGCCTGTGCCAGGGATCTGTGTCAGCTGATCCCTGCAACCGTGCACTGAAGTTTTAGATAAACTAAGCTGAAACCATTAAATAACTAATCAGCCTGTGCCAGCGATCTGTTTCATCTGATCCCTGCAACCGTGCACTGAAGTTTTAGATAAAATAAACCAAACCGAAACCATTAAATAACTAACCAGCCTGTGCCAGCGATCTGTGTCAGCTGATTCCTGCAACCGTGCACTGAAGTTTTAGATAAACTAAGTTGAAACCATTAAATAACTAACCAGCCTGTGCCAACGATCTGTGTCAGCTGATCCCTGCAACCGTGCACTGAAGTTTTAGATAAACTAAGCTGAAACAATTAAATAACTAACCAGCCTGTGCCAGCGATCTGTGTCAGCTGATCCCTGCGAATGTGGACTGAAGTTTTAGATCAAATAAACCAAACCTAAACCATTAAATAACTAACCAGCCTGTGCCAGCGATCTGTGTCAGCTGATCCCTGCAACCGTGCACTGAAGTTTTAGATAAACTAAGCTGAAACCATTAAATAACTAACCAGTCTGTACCAGCGATTCTGTGTCAGCTGATCCCTGCAACCGTGCACTGAAGTTTTAGATAAACTAAGCTGAAACCATTAAATAACTAACCAGCCTGTGCCAGCTATCTTTGTCATCTGATCCCTGCAACCGTGCACTGAAGTTTTAGATAAACTTGGCTGAAACCATTAAATAACTAACCAGCCTGTGCCAGGGATCTGTGTCAGCTGATCCCTGCAACTGTGCACTGAAGTTTTAGATCAAATAAACTAAGCTGAAACCATTAAATAACTAACCAGCCTGTGCAAGGGATCTGTGTCAGCTGATCCCTGCAACCGTGCACTGAAGTTTTAGATAAACATGGCTGAAACCATTAAATAACTAACCAGCCTGTACCAGCGATCTGTTTCAGCTGATCCCTGCAATCGTGCACTGAAGTTTTAGATCAAATAAACTAAGTTAAAACCATTAAATAACTAACCAGCCTGTGCCAGGGATCTGTGTCAGCTGATCCCTGCGACCGTGCACTGAAGTTTTAGATAAAATAAACTAAGTTGAAACCATTAAATAACTAACCAGCCTGGGCAAGGGATCTGTGCCAGCGATCTGTTTCAGCTGATCTTTGCGAACGTGCACTGAAGTCTTAGATCAAATAAACTAACCTGAAACCATTAAATAACCAACCAGCCTGTGCGAGCGATCTGTGTCAGCTGATCCCTGCAACCGTGCACTGAAGTTTTAGATCAAATAAACTAAGTTGAAACCATTAAATAACTAACCAGCCTGTGCCAGGAATCTTTGTCAACTGATCCCTGCAACCGTGCACTGAAGTTTTAGAGAAAATAAACTAAGCTGAAACCACTAAACAACTAACCAGCCTGTGCCAGCGATCTGTGTCAGCTGATCCCTGCAACCGTGCACTGAAGTTTTAGAGAAAATAAAATAAGCTGAAACCACTAAACAACTAACCAGCCTGTGCCAGCGATCTGTGTCAGCTGATCCCTGCAACCGTGCACTGAAGTTTTAGAGAAAATAAACTAAGCTGAAACCACTAAACAACTAACCAGCCTGTGCCAGGAATCTTTGTCAACTGATCCCTGCAACCGTGCACTGAATTTTTAGAGAAAATAAACTAAGTTGAAACCATTAAATAACTAACCAGCCTGTGCCAGGGATCTGTGTCAGCTGATCTTTGCGACCATGCACTGAAGTCTTAGATCAAATAAACTAACCTGAAACCATTAAATAACTAACCAGCCTGTGCGAGCGATCTGTGTCAGCTGATCCCTGCAACCGTGCACTGAAGTTTTAGATCAAATAAACTAAGCTGAAACCATTAAATAACTAACCAGCGATCTGTGTCAGCTGATCACTGCGACCGTGCACTGAAGTTTTAGATAAACATGGCTGAAACCATTAAATAACTAACCAGCCTGTACCAGCGATCTGTTTCAGCTGATCCCTGCAATCGTGCACTGAAGTTTTAGATCAAATAAACTAAGTTAAAACCATTAAATAACTAACCAGCCTGTGCCAGCGATCTGTGTCAGCTGATCCCTGCGAACGTGCACTGAAGTTTTAGATAAACTAAGCTGAAACCATTAAATAACTAACCAGCGATCTGTGTCAGCTGATCCCTGCGACCGTGCACTGAAGTTTAAGATAAAATAAACTAAGTTGAAACCATTAAATAACTAACCAGCGATCTGTGTCAGCGGATCCCTGCGACCGTGCACTGAAGTTTAAGATAAAATAAACTAAGTTGAAACCATTAAATAACTAACCAGCCTGTGCAAGGGATCTGTGCCAGCGATCTGTTTCAGCTGATCTTTGCGAACGTGCACTGAAGTCTTAGATCAAATAAACTAACCTGAAACCATTAAATAACCAACCAGCCTGTGCGAGCGATCTGTGTCAGCTGATCCCTGCAACCGTGCACTGAAGTTTTAGATCAAATAAACTAAGTTGAAACCATTAAATAACTAACCAGCCTGTGCGAGCGATCTGTGTCAGCTGATCCCTGCAACCGTGCACTGAAGTTTTAGATCAAATAAACTAAGTTGAAACCATTAAATAACTAACCAGCCTGTGCGAGCGATCTGTGTCAGCTGATCCCTGCAACCGTGCACTGAAGTTTTAGATCAAATAAACTAACCTGAAACCATTAAATAACCAACCAGCCTGTGCGAGCGATCTGTGTCAGCTGATCCCTGCAACCGTGCACTGAAGTTTTAGATCAAATAAACTAAGTTGAAACCATTAAATAACTAACCAGCCTGTGCCAGGGATCTGTGTCAGCTGATCCCTGCAACCGTGCACTGAAGTTTTAGATAAACTTGGCTGAAACCATTAAATAACTAACCAGCCTGTGCGAGCGATCTGTGTCAGCTGATCCCTGCAACCGTGCACTGAAGTTTTAGATCAAATAAACTAAGTTGAAACCATTAAATAACTAACCAGCCTGTGCCAGCGATCTGTGTCAGCTGATCCCTGCAACCGTGCACTGAAGTTTTAGAGAAAATAAACTAAGCTGAAACCACTAAACAACTAACCAGCCTGTGCCAGGAATCTTTGTCAACTGATCCCTGCAACCGTGCACTGAATTTTTAGAGAAAATAAACTAAGTTGAAACAATTAAATAACTAACCAGCCTGTGCCAGAGATCTGTGTCAGCTGATCCCTGCGAACGTGGACTGAAGTTTTAGATCAAATAAACTAAGCTGAAACCATTAAATTTTTTAATGATCCTACTTTTTATAAAAGGGAACATTATTTAAAGAATATGTATTTAATTAAAAAACTCTGTATTCATCTAAAGGGTATAACAAGAAGGGTGAGCTTCCTGCTCCAAAATGAAATGACCAAAATAAATGTATTTCTCTGCAATTACAAACTCTGTGTAAACAGTCTTGGTGTCAAAATAAAGCTAACGCTGGTGAGATGTCATCAGAGCTGTAAATATTACTGCAGATGTTACTATGTCAAAGTTACTGTGACTCAAACATAGAAAAATGTCTTTTTCATTTCCCTCACCTAATTTTTCAAAGTATTTTATAGCATACAACACCTCTGAAAATATGCTTTGGTTCCCATTTAACTCCAGAACATCATAAATCAAAATATGGATATTACCTGTCCACAGATTCATGGTGACGTAACTGCTCTTTTAACTGTTTGGTGTCTTTGCTTTGTTTGGTGTTTGTAGAAATGGTTTACATGAGCTTTTAGCTGAGACTCAGAGGTTTCTGTGGACACTACTCATGTCAGCACTTATATTTCTGACCTCGTGTTATAATCGATTAAACGCGATCTCCTCCCTTTTGCCCCCATTTTTGATGGTGTGGGTACAAATGATCAGGCATGACATTCTCATAATAAATCAGATAAGATACTGCAAATAGTTAATCCTGCATTTGTGTGATTGAAAAGTGTGTGCAATGACACTGTTTTAAAGATTTAGCCTAAATCATTTTGGCGTGAATAAGCCTAAACATGATGACCGGACTAGTGACACCATATCACCTGTGACACACACACACGCACGTATGACTTTGCCAGTTTCAGCTGAAACAATTTCAGTGTTTCAAACCATGTTCCAGAGTTTTTAGGTCACCGTTCATGAGGTTTCAAGAAGAAAATGAAAGACAGATCTGAATGTTTGAAAGTGTTTTGGAAAAACTCTGTAAAGATTAGATGAACAATACTCAAAGGATAAATTCAACTGTTTTATTTTGTTAGATGAGTTGAAAAAAAAGTTAAACAAGCAAGTAAATAACGAAACAAGGTTAAATGAGGTAAGAACAAAAAGTTAACAAGCAAATAAAGAAACAAGGTTAAATGAGGTAAGAACAAAAAGTTAACAAGCAAATAAAGAAACAAGGTTAAATGAAGTAAGAGCAAAAAGTTAACAAGTAAATAAAGAAACAAGGCAGAGGAGAGAAACCCCAACAATCCCCTCTGAGCAAGCACTAGGCGACAGTGGGGAGGAAAAACTGCCTTTAAACGGGCAGAAACCTCCGGCAGAACCAGGCTCAGGAGGGGGCAGTCAACTGCCGGGACTGGTTGGGGGGGTGAACAGAGGTGGAGCAAGACGAGGCTACATCAGTTGAAGAAGCAGTATTGTCCCTCTTCTGGAAAAAGCTGAAGAATCTTTTCTTCTTTTTCATGGACTTTTCCACGAGCGCCTTTTTCTCCAGGATGAGGGTTCTCAACTCATGGATGGTTTCGGTGTTTTGCTCCTCAAGTTTCTTGCATGTTTGTTCCACCTGTTCTAATGTTGCTCGTGTTTCTTCAAGCTGTTCTTTGAGCTCTTTGGATGTTGCCTCCTGTGTCAGCTTTGCCTTCTGCAGGTCTGCATTTCTCACTTGATCTTCTTTGTGCAGGCCTTCTAGCTGCTCATTTCTTTTCTGGGTGTCGCGGAGCGTACACTGCAGGTCTTCATGCATTTTGTCTTGCTTTTGCTTTTGCGCCTGCATTTCTGTGTTTTCCCGCTTCAAGTTGTTGAATTCCAACAATATCCCCTTAATGAGCTCTGAGTTGTTTTTGGCCATTTGATCGATCCTTTTCTGCATCTGTGAGCATCGTTTTTCCAGAGTTTCCTTTTCTCCCTGCAGCTCACTTGTTTTGACCTTCAGTTCATTACAGAATCCTTGCAACTTTTGATTTTTACTCTCAAAGTCCTTGATAGTGCACTTTTCTTCTGACAGTCTTTCTTGCTGTTGCTCCTTCTCTTGAAGAAGGTCTTTATTTTTTTCTTCAGCTTCATCAAGCTTTCTTTGGAGCAGGTGATTCTGTTGGTCCATGTATTGGAGATCCCACTCTAGCTTATCAATCGTGGCTTTCCTGCCTTGAAGCTGCTCGGACATTTCTTTCACTTCAGCGCTCTTTTGCTTGTTTTCTTTGATGAGGAATACAATCTGCTCTCTGGCTTGAGCAAACTTGATCCCCCAGCCCTCATTAATAATGTTGATGTCGGGCTGGCGCTGTAGTGTTTCTTCCAGGTGTTTGTTTTGTGCTTCCATTTGTAAGCACTTCTTCTCCAGGTGAACTTTTTCTTTTTCAAGTTGTTGAATTTTGTTCTGGAGATGGTTGTTTTCACTCCTACTCTCCTGTAATGCCCTTTGGGTGGATAAGAGGCCATTTGGAGAAGTTGGCCGGCCACGCAAGGAAGGAGAGGCGGCGTAATCGTTTTGTCTCGGTTGCCGTAATCTTGGATACATGCTGGCGTTTGTATCCGATGACTCTGAGAGGTTTCCGAATGTTTCTGTAGTGAACGTTTGAAAGCTGCGAACACGAAGGCTGCGAAGTAACGAACTAAAAATTGCTGTTTGTCACCCCTATTTAAGGAAAAACTTCCTTGTGACATCATCACTCCTAAGCCAATCAGGTTGTCACATGACATTCTGGAATGTGGAATGGGGATATATATTTTTTTTTAAACAGTTTTCAAATTTAACTTAATATTTAAGTGTTTCTTACTTGACCTGCTTAGTCGATTAAAAAGTTAATTGCCACGAACACCCCTAATGTTATATAACAGACCACAGAAAAAAGACAGCTTTTTTCTGCGTGACAGAGCTATAATAAATGTTTTGTTTTTTTAATGATCCTACTTTTTATAAAAGGGAACATTATTTAAAGAATATGTATTTAATTAAAAAACTCTGTATTCATCTAAAGGGTATAACAAGAAGGGTGAGCTTCCTGCTCCAAAATGAAATGACCAAAATAAATGTATTTCTCTGCAATTACAAACTCTGTGTAAACAGTCTTGGTGTCAAAATAAAGCTAACGCTGGTGAGATGTCATCAGAGCTGTAAATATTACTGCAGATGTTACTATGTCAAAGTTACTGTGACTCAAACATAGAAAAATGTCTTTTTCATTTCCCTCACCTAATTTTTCAAAGTATTTTATAGCATATAACACCTTTGAAAATATGCTTTGGTTCCCATTTAACTCCAGAACATCATAAATCAAAATATGGATATTACCTGTCCACAGATTCATGGTGACGTAACTGCTCTTTTAACTGTTTGGTGTCTTTGCTTTGTTTGGTGTTTGTAGAAATGGTTTACATGAGCTTTTAGCTGAGACTCAGAGGTTTCTGTGGACACTACTCATGTCAGCACTTATATTTCTGACCTCGTGTTATAATCGATTAAACGCGATCTCCTCCCTTTTGCCCCCATTTTTGATGGTGTGGGTACAAATGATCAGGCATGACATTCTCATAATAAATCAGATAAGATACTGCAAATAGTTAATCCTGCATTTGTGTGATTGAAAAGTGTGTGCAATGACACTGTTTTAAAGATTTAGCCTAAATCATTTTGGCGTGAATGAGCCTAAACATGATGACCGGACTAGTGACACCATATCACCTGTGACACACACACACGCACGTATGACTTTGCCAGTTTCAGCTGAAACAATTTCAGTGTTTCAAACCATGTTCCAGAGTTTTTAGGTCACCGTTCATGAGGTTTCAAGAAAAAAATGAAAGACAGATCTGAATGTTTGAAAGTGTTTTGGAAAAACTCTGTAAAGATTAGATGAACAATACTCAAAGGATAAATTCAACTGTTTTATTTTGTTAGATAAGTTGAAAAAAAAGTTAAACAAGCAAGTAAATAACGAAACAAGGTTAAATGAGGTAAGAACAAAAAGTTAACAAGTAAATAACGAAACAAGGTTAAATGAGGTAAGAACAAAAAGTTAACAAGTAAATAAAGAAACAAGGTTAAATGAAGTAAGAGCAAAAAGTTAACAAGTAAATAAAGAAACAAGGTTAAATGAGGTAAGAACAAAAAGTTAACAAGCAAATAAAGAAACAAGGTTAAATGAGGTAAGAACAAAAAGTTAACAAGCAAATAAAGAAACAAGGTTAAATGAGGTAAGAGCAAAAAGTTAACAAGTAAATAAAGAAACAAGGTTAAATGAGGTAAGAACAAAAAGTTAACAAGCAAATAAAGAAACAAGGCAGAGGAGAGAAACCCCAACAATCCCCTCTGAGCAAGCACTAGGCGACAGTGGGGAGGAAAAACTGCCTTTAAACGGGCAGAAACCTCCGGCAGAACCAGGCTCAGGAGGGGGCAGTCAACTGCCGGGACTGGTTGGGGGGGTGAACAGAGGTGGAGCAAGACGAGGCTACATCAGTTGAAGAAGCAGTATTGTCCCTCTTCCGGAAAAAGCTGAAGAATCTTTTCTTCTTTTTCATGGACTTTTCCACGAGCCCCTTTTTCTCCAGGATGAGGGTTCTCAACTCATGGATGGTTTCGGTGTTTTGCTCCTCAAGTTTCTTGCATGTTTGTTCCACCTGTTCTAATGTTGCTCGTGTTTCTTCAAGCTGTTCTTTGAGCTCTTTGGATGTTGCCTCCTGTGTCAGCTTTGCCTTCTGCAGGTCTGCATTTCTCACTTGATCTTCTTTGTGCAGGCCTTCTAGCTGCTCATTTCTTTTCTGGGTGTCGCGGAGCGTACACTGCAGGTCTTCATGCATTTTGTCTTGCTTTTGCTTTTGCGCCTGCATTTCTGTGTTTTCCCGCTTCAAGTTGTTGAATTCCAACAATATCCCCTTAATGAGCTCTGAGTTGTTTTTGGCCATTTGATCGATCCTTTTCTGCATCTGTGAGCATCGTTTTTCCAGAGTTTCCTTTTCTCCCTGCAGCTCACTTGTTTTGACCTTCAGTTCATTACAGAATCCTTGCAACTTTTGATTTTTACTCTCAAAGTCCTTGATAGTGCACTTTTCTTCTGACAGTCTTTCTTGCTGTTGCTCCTTCTCTTGAAGAAGGTCTTTATTTTTTTCTTCAGCTTCATCAAGCTTTCTTTGGAGCAGGTGATTCTGTTGGTCCATGTATTGGAGATCCCACTCTAGCTTATCAATCGTGGCTTTCCTGCCTTGAAGCTGCTCGGACATTTCTTTCACTTCAGCGCTCTTTTGCTTGTTTTCTTTGATGAGGAATACAATCTGCTCTCTGGCTTGAGCAAACTTGATCCCCCAGCCCTCATTAATAATGTTGATGTCGGGCTGGCGCTGTAGTGTTTCTTCCAGGTGTTTGTTTTGTGCTTCCATTTGTAAGCACTTCTTCTCCAGGTGAACTTTTTCTTTTTCAAGTTGTTGAATTTTGTTCTGGAGATGGTTGTTTTCACTCCTACTCTCCTGTAATGCCCTTTGGGTGGATAAGAGGCCATTTGGAGAAGTTGGCCGGCCACGCAAGGAAGGAGAGGCGGCGTAATCGTTTTGTCTCGGTTGCCGTAATCTTGGATACATGCTGGCGTTTGTATCCGATGACTCTGAGAGGTTTCCGAATGTTTCTGTAGTGAACGTTTGAAAGCTGCGAACACGAAGGCTGCGAAGTAACGAACTAAAAATTGCTGTTTGTCACCCCTATTTAAGGAAAAACTTCCTTGTGACATCATCACTCCTAAGCCAATCAGGTTGTCACATGACATTCTGGAATGTGGAATGGGGATATATATATTTTTTTAAACAGTTTTCAAATTTAACTTAATATTTAAGTGTTTCTTACTTGACCTGCTTAGTCGATTAAAAAGTTAATTGCCACGAACACCCCTAATGTTATATAACAGACCACAGAAAAAAGACAGCTTTTTTCTGCGTGACAGAGCTATAATAAATGTTTTGTTTTTTTAATGATCCTACTTTTTATAAAAGGGAACATTATTTAAAGAATATGTATTTAATTAAAAAAACTCTGTATTCATCTAAAGGGTATAACAAGAAGGGTGAGCTTCCTGCTCCAAAATGAAATGACCAAAATAAATGTATTTCTCTGCAATTACAAACTCTGTGTAAACAGTCTTGGTGTCAAAATAAAGCTAACGCTGGTGAGATGTCATCAGAGCTGTAAATATTACTGCAGATGTTACTATGTCAAAGTTACTGTGACTCAAACATAGAAAAATGTCTTTTTCATTTCCCTCACCTAATTTTTCAAAGTATTTTATAGCATATAACACCTTTGAAAATATGCTTTGGTTCCCATTTAACTCCAGAACATCATAAATCAAAATATGGATATTACTTGTCCACAGATTCATGGTGACGTAACTGCTCTTTTAACTGTTTGGTGTCTTTGCTTTGTTTGGTGTTTGTAGAAATGGTTTACATGAGCTTTTAGCTGAGACTCAGAGGTTTCTGTGGACACTACTCATGTCAGCACTTATATTTCTGACCTCGTGTTATAATCGATTAAACGCGATCTCCTCCCTTTTGCCCCCATTTTTGATGGTGTGGGTGCAAATGATCAGGCATGACATTCTCATAATAAATCAGATAAGATACTGCAAATAGTTAATCCTGCATTTGTGTGATTGAAAAGTGTGTGCAATGACACTGTTTTAAAGATTTAGCCTAAATCATTTTGGCGTGAATGAGCCTAAACATGATGACCGGACTAGTGACACCATATCACCTGTGACACACACACACGCACGTATGACTTTGCCAGTTTCAGCTGAAACAATTTCAGTGTTTCAAACCATGTTCCAGAGTTTTTAGGTCACCGTTCATGAGGTTTCAAGAAGAAAATGAAAGACAGATCTGAATGTTTGAAAGTGTTTTGGAAAAACTCTGTAAAGATTAGATGAACAATACTCAAAGGATAAATTCAACTGTTTTATTTTGTTAGATAAGTTGAAAAAAAAGTTAAACAAGCAAGTAAATAACGAAACAAGGTTAAATGAGGTAAGAACAAAAAGTTAACAAGCAAATAAAGAAACAAGGTTAAATGAAGTAAGAGCAAAAAGTTAACAAGCAAATAAAGAAACAAGGTTAAATGAGGTAAGAACAAAAAGTTAACAAGCAAATAAAGAAACAAGGTTAAATGAAGTAAGAGCAAAAAGTTAACAAGTAAATAAAGAAACAAGGCAGAGGAGAGAAACCCCAACAATCCCCTCTGAGCAAGCACTAGGCGACAGTGGGGAGGAAAAACTGCCTTTAAACGGGCAGAAACCTCCGGCAGAACCAGGCTCAGGAGGGGGCAGTCAACTGCCGGGACTGGTTGGGGGGGTGAACAGAGGTGGAGCAAGACGAGGCTACATCAGTTGAAGAAGCAGTATTGTCCCTCTTCCGGAAAAAGCTGAAGAATCTTTTCTTCTTTTTCATGGACTTTTCCACGAGCCCCTTTTTCTCCAGGATGAGGGTTCTCAACTCATGGATGGTTTCGGTGTTTTGCTCCTCAAGTTTCTTGCATGTTTGTTCCACCTGTTCTAATGTTGCTCGTGTTTCTTCAAGCTGTTCTTTGAGCTCTTTGGATGTTGCCTCCTGTGTCAGCTTTGCCTTCTGCAGGTCTGCATTTCTCACTTGATCTTCTTTGTGCAGGCCTTCTAGCTGCTCATTTCTTTTCTGGGTGTCGCGGAGCGTACACTGCAGGTCTTCATGCATTTTGTCTTGCTTTTGCTTTTGCGCCTGCATTTCTGTGTTTTCCCGCTTCAAGTTGTTGAATTCCAACAATATCCCCTTAATGAGCTCTGAGTTGTTTTTGGCCATTTGATCGATCCTTTTTTGCATCTGTGAGCATCGTTTTTCCAGAGTTTCCTTTTCTCCCTGCAGCTCACTTGTTTTGACCTTCAGTTCATTACAGAATCCTTGCAACTTTTGATTTTTACTCTCAAAGTCCTTGATAGTGCACTTTTCTTCTGACAGTCTTTCTTGCTGTTGCGCCTTCTCTTGAAGAAGGTCTTTATTTTTTTCTTCAGCTTCATCAAGCTTTCTTTGGAGCAGGTGATTCTGTTGGTCCATGTATTGGAGATCCCACTCTAGCTTATCAATCGTGGCTTTCCTGCCTTGAAGCTGCTCGGACATTTCTTTCACTTCAGCGCTCTTTTGCTTGTTTTCTTTGATGAGGAATACAATCTGCTCTCTGGCTTGAGCAAACTTGATCCCCCAGCCCTCATTAATAATGTTGATGTCGGGCTGGCGCTGTAGTGTTTCTTCCAGGTGTTTGTTTTGTGCTTCCATTTGTAAGCACTTCTTCTCCAGGTGAACTTTTTCTTTTTCAAGTTGTTGAATTTTGTTCTGGAGATGGTTGTTTTCACTCCTACTCTCCTGTAATGCCCTTTGGGTGGATAAGAGGCCATTTGGAGAAGTTGGCCGGCCACGCAAGGAAGGAGAGGCGGCGTAATCGTTTTGTCTCGGTTGCCGTAATCTTGGATACATGCTGGCGTTTGTATCCGATGACTCTGAGAGGTTTCCGAATGTTTCTGTAGTGAACGTTTGAAAGCTGCGAACACGAAGGCTGCGAAGTAACGAACTAAAAATTGCTGTTTGTCACCCCTATTTAAGGAAAAACTTCCTTGTGACATCATCACTCCTAAGCCAATCAGGTTGTCACATGACATTCTGGAATGTGGAATGGGGATATATATATATATTTTTTAAACAGTTTTCAAATTTAACTTAATATTTAAGTGTTTCTTACTTGACCTGCTTAGTCGATTAAAAAGTTAATTGCCACGAACACCCCTAATGTTATATAACAGACCACAGAAAAAAGACAGCTTTTTTCTGCGTGACAGAGCTATAATAAATGTTTTGTTTTTTTAATGATCCTACTTTTTATAAAAGGGAACATTATTTAAAGAATATGTATTTAATTAAAAAACTCTGTATTCATCTAAAGGGTATAACAAGAAGGGTGAGCTTCCTGCTCCAAAATGAAATGACCAAAATAAATGTATTTCTCTGCAATTACAAACTCTGTGTAAACAGTCTTGGTGTCAAAATAAAGCTAACGCTGGTGAGATGTCATCAGAGCTGTAAATATTACTGCAGATGTTACTATGTCAAAGTTACTGTGACTCAAACATAGAAAAATGTCTTTTTCATTTCCCTCACCTAATTTTTCAAAGTATTTTATAGCATATAACACCTTTGAAAATATGCTTTGGTTCCCATTTAACTCCAGAACATCATAAATCAAAATATGGATATTACCTGTCCACAGATTCATGGTGACGTAACTGCTCTTTTAACTGTTTGGTGTCTTTGCTTTGTTTGGTGTTTGTAGAAATGGTTTACATGAGCTTTTAGCTGAGACTCAGAGGTTTCTGTGGACACTACTCATGTCAGCACTTATATTTCTGACCTCGTGTTATAATCGATTAAACGCGATCTCCTCCCTTTTGCCCCCATTTTTGATGGTGTGGGTACAAATGATCAGGCATGACATTCTCATAATAAATCAGATAAGATACTGCAAATAGTTAATCCTGCATTTGTGTGATTGAAAAGTGTGTGCAATGACACTGTTTTAAAGATTTAGCCTAAATCATTTTGGCGTGAATGAGCCTAAACATGATGACCGGACTAGTGACACCATATCACCTGTGACACACACACACGCACGTATGACTTTGCCAGTTTCAGCTGAAACAATTTCAGTGTTTCAAACCATGTTCCAGAGTTTTTAGGTCACCGTTCATGAGGTTTCAAGAAGAAAATGAAAGACAGATCTGAATGTTTGAAAGTGTTTTGGAAAAACTCTGTAAAGATTAGATGAACAATACTCAAAGGATAAATTCAACTGTTTTATTTTGTTAGATAAGTTGAAAAAAGAGGTAAACGAGCAAGTAAAAGAAACAAGGTTAAATGAGGTAAGAGCAAAAAGTTAACAAGTAAATAAAGAAACAAGGTTAAATGAGGTAAGAACAAAAAGTTAACAAGTAAATAAAGAAACAAGGTTAAATGAGGTAAGAACAAAAAGTTAACAAGTAAATAAAGAAACAAGGCAGAGGAGAGAAACCCCAACAATCCCCTCTGAGCAAGCACTAGGCGACAGTGGGGAGGAAAAACTGCCTTTAAACGGGCAGAAACCTCCGGCAGAACCAGGCTCAGGAGGGGGCAGTCAACTGCCGGGACTGGTTGGGGGGGTGAACAGAGGTGGAGCAAGACGAGGCTACATCAGTTGAAGAAGCAGTATTGTCCCTCTTCCGGAAAAAGCTGAAGAATCTTTTCTTCTTTTTCATGGACTTTTCCACGAGCCCCTTTTTCTCCAGGATGAGGGTTCTCAACTCATGGATGGTTTCGGTGTTTTGCTCCTCAAGTTTCTTGCATGTTTGTTCCACCTGTTCTAATGTTGCTCGTGTTTCTTCAAGCTGTTCTTTGAGCTCTTTGGATGTTGCCTCCTGTGTCAGCTTTGCCTTCTGCAGGTCTGCATTTCTCACTTGATCTTCTTTGTGCAGGCCTTCTAGCTGCTCATTTCTTTTCTGGGTGTCGCGGAGCGTACACTGCAGGTCTTCATGCATTTTGTCTTGCTTTTGCTTTTGCGCCTGCATTTCTGTGTTTTCCCGCTTCAAGTTGTTGAATTCCAACAATATCCCCTTAATGAGCTCTGAGTTGTTTTTGGCCATTTGATCGATCCTTTTCTGCATCTGTGAGCATCGTTTTTCCAGAGTTTCCTTTTCTCCCTGCAGCTCACTTGTTTTGACCTTCAGTTCATTACAGAATCCTTGCAACTTTTGATTTTTACTCTCAAAGTCCTTGATAGTGCACTTTTCTTCTGACAGTCTTTCTTGCTGTTGCTCCTTCTCTTGAAGAAGGTCTTTATTTTTTTCTTCAGCTTCATCAAGCTTTCTTTGGAGCAGGTGATTCTGTTGGTCCATGTATTGGAGATCCCACTCTAGCTTATCAATCGTGGCTTTCCTGCCTTGAAGCTGCTCGGACATTTCTTTCACTTCAGCGCTCTTTTGCTTGTTTTCTTTGATGAGGAATACAATCTGCTCTCTGGCTTGAGCAAACTTGATCCCCCAGCCCTCATTAATAATGTTGATGTCGGGCTGGCGCTGTAGTGTTTCTTCCAGGTGTTTGTTTTGTGCTTCCATTTGTAAGCACTTCTTCTCCAGGTGAACTTTTTCTTTTTCAAGTTGTTGAATTTTGTTCTGGAGATGGTTGTTTTCACTCCTACTCTCCTGTAATGCCCTTTGGGTGGATAAGAGGCCATTTGGAGAAGTTGGCCGGCCACGCAAGGAAGGAGAGGCGGCGTAATCGTTTTGTCTCGGTTGCCGTAATCTTGGATACATGCTGGCGTTTGTATCCGATGACTCTGAGAGGTTTCCGAATGTTTCTGTAGTGAACGTTTGAAAGCTGCGAACACGAAGGCTGCGAAGTAACGAACTAAAAATTGCTGTTTGTCACCCCTATTTAAGGAAAAACTTCCTTGTGACATCATCACTCCTAAGCCAATCAGGTTGTCACATGACATTCTGGAATGTGGAATGGGGATATATATATATATTTTTAAACAGTTTTCAAATTTAACTTAATATTTAAGTGTTTCTTACTTGACCTGCTTAGTCGATTAAAAAGTTAATTGCCACGAACACCCCTAATGTTATATAACAGACCACAGAAAAAAGACAGCTTTTTTCTGCGTGACAGAGCTATAATAAATGTTTTGTTTTTTTAATGATCCTACTTTTTATAAAAGGGAACATTATTTAAAGAATATGTATTTAATTAAAAAACTCTGTATTCATCTAAAGGGTATAACAAGAAGGGTGAGCTTCCTGCTCCAAAATGAAATGACCAAAATAAATGTATTTCTCTGCAATTACAAACTCTGTGTAAACAGTCTTGGTGTCAAAATAAAGCTAACGCTGGTGAGATGTCATCAGAGCTGTAAATATTACTGCAGATGTTACTATGTCAAAGTTACTGTGACTCAAACATAGAAAAATGTCTTTTTCATTTCCCTCACCTAATTTTTCAAAGTATTTTATAGCATACAACACCTTTGAAAATATGCTTTGGTTCCCATTTAACTCCAGAACATCATAAATCAAAATATGGATATTACTTGTCCACAGATTCATGGTGACGTAACTGCTCTTTTAACTGTTTGGTGTCTTTGCTTTGTTTGGTGTTTGTAGAAATGGTTTACATGAGCTTTTAGCTGAGACTCAGAGGTTTCTGTGGACACTACTCATGTCAGCACTTATATTTCTGACCTCGTGTTATAATCGATTAAACGCGATCTCCTCCCTTTTGCCCCCATTTTTGATGGTGTGGGTGCAAATGATCAGGCATGACATTCTCATAATAAATCAGATAAGATACTGCAAATAGTTAATCCTGCATTTGTGTGATTGAAAAGTGTGTGCAATGACACTGTTTTAAAGATTTAGCCTAAATCATTTTGGCGTGAATGAGCCTAAACATGATGACCGGACTAGTGACACCATATCACCTGTGACACACACACACGCACGTATGACTTTGCCAGTTTCAGCTGAAACAATTTCAGTGTTTCAAACCATGTTCCAGAGTTTTTAGGTCACCGTTCATGAGGTTTCAAGAAGAAAATGAAAGACAGATCTGAAGTTTGTAAAGATTAGATGAACAATACTCAAAGGATAAATTCAACTGTTTTATTTTGTTAGATAAGTTGAAAAAAAAGTTAAACAAGCAAGTAAATAACGAAACAAGGTTAAATGAGGTAAGAACAAAAAGTTAACAAGCAAATAAAGAAACAAGGTTAAATGAAGTAAGAGCAAAAAGTTAACAAGCAAATAAAGAAACAAGGTTAAATGAGGTAAGAACAAAAAGTTAACAAGCAAATAAAGAAACAAGGTTAAATGAAGTAAGAGCAAAAAGTTAACAAGCAAATAAAGAAACAAGGTTAAATGAAGTAAGAGCAAAAAGTTAACAAGTAAATAAAGAAACAAGGCAGAGGAGAGAAACCCCAACAATCCCCTCTGAGCAAGCACTAGGCGACAGTGGGGAGGAAAAACTGCCTTTAAACGGGCAGAAACCTCCGGCAGAACCAGGCTCAGGAGGGGGCAGTCAACTGCCGGGACTGGTTGGGGGGGTGAACAGAGGTGGAGCAAGACGAGGCTACATCAGTTGAAGAAGCAGTATTGTCCCTCTTCCGGAAAAAGCTGAAGAATCTTTTCTTCTTTTTCATGGACTTTTCCACGAGCCCCTTTTTCTCCAGGATGAGGGTTCTCAACTCATGGATGGTTTCGGTGTTTTGCTCCTCAAGTTTCTTGCATGTTTGTTCCACCTGTTCTAATGTTGCTCGTGTTTCTTCAAGCTGTTCTTTGAGCTCTTTGGATGTTGCCTCCTGTGTCAGCTTTGCCTTCTGCAGGTCTGCATTTCTCACTTGATCTTCTTTGTGCAGGCCTTCTAGCTGCTCATTTCTTTTCTGGGTGTCGCGGAGCGTACACTGCAGGTCTTCATGCATTTTGTCTTGCTTTTGCTTTTGCGCCTGCATTTCTGTGTTTTCCCGCTTCAAGTTGTTGAATTCCAACAATATCCCCTTAATGAGCTCTGAGTTGTTTTTGGCCATTTGATCGATCCTTTTCTGCATCTGTGAGCATCGTTTTTCCAGAGTTTCCTTTTCTCCCTGCAGCTCACTTGTTTTGACCTTCAGTTCATTACAGAATCCTTGCAACTTTTGATTTTTACTCTCAAAGTCCTTGATAGTGCACTTTTCTTCTGACAGTCTTTCTTGCTGTTGCTCCTTCTCTTGAAGAAGGTCTTTATTTTTTTCTTCAGCTTCATCAAGCTTTCTTTGGAGCAGGTGATTCTGTTGGTCCATGTATTGGAGATCCCACTCTAGCTTATCAATCGTGGCTTTCCTGCCTTGAAGCTGCTCGGACATTTCTTTCACTTCAGCGCTCTTTTGCTTGTTTTCTTTGATGAGGAATACAATCTGCTCTCTGGCTTGAGCAAACTTGATCCCCCAGCCCTCATTAATAATGTTGATGTCGGGCTGGCGCTGTAGTGTTTCTTCCAGGTGTTTGTTTTGTGCTTCCATTTGTAAGCACTTCTTCTCCAGGTGAACTTTTTCTTTTTCAAGTTGTTGAATTTTGTTCTGGAGATGGTTGTTTTCACTCCTACTCTCCTGTAATGCCCTTTGGGTGGATAAGAGGCCATTTGGAGAAGTTGGCCGGCCACGCAAGGAAGGAGAGGCGGCGTAATCGTTTTGTCTCGGTTGCCGTAATCTTGGATACATGCTGGCGTTTGTATCCGATGACTCTGAGAGGTTTCCGAATGTTTCTGTAGTGAACGTTTGAAAGCTGCGAACACGAAGGCTGCGAAGTAACGAACTAAAAATTGCTGTTTGTCACCCCTATTTAAGGAAAAACTTCCTTGTGACATCATCACTCCTAAGCCAATCAGGTTGTCACATGACATTCTGGAATGTGGAATGGGGATATATATATATATTTTTAAACAGTTTTCAAATTTAACTTAATATTTAAGTGTTTCTTACTTGACCTGCTTAGTCGATTAAAAAGTTAATTGCCACGAACACCCCTAATGTTATATAACAGACCACAGAAAAAAGACAGCTTTTTTCTGCGTGACAGAGCTATAATAAATGTTTTGTTTTTTTAATGATCCTACTTTTTATAAAAGGGAACATTATTTAAAGAATATGTATTTAATTAAAAAACTCTGTATTCATCTAAAGGGTATAACAAGAAGGGTGAGCTTCCTGCTCCAAAATGAAATGACCAAAATAAATGTATTTCTCTGCAATTACAAACTCTGTGTAAACAGTCTTGGTGTCAAAATAAAGCTAACGCTGGTGAGATGTCATCAGAGCTGTAAATATTACTGCAGATGTTACTATGTCAAAGTTACTGTGACTCAAACATAGAAAAATGTCTTTTTCATTTCCCTCACCTAATTTTTCAAAGTATTTTATAGCATATAACACCTTTGAAAATATGCTTTGGTTCCCATTTAACTCCAGAACATCATAAATCAAAATAGGGATATTACCTGTCCACAGATTCATGGTGACGTAACTGCTCTTTTAACTGTTTCAGCTGATCCCTGCAACCGTGCACTGAAGTTTTAGATAAACTAAGCTGAAACCATTAAATAACTAACCAGCCTGTGCCATCGATCTGTGTCAGCTGATCCCTGCAACCGTGCACTGAAGTTTTAGATAAACCAAGCTGAAACCATTAAATAACTAGCCAGCCTGTGCCAGGGATCTGTGTCAGCTGATCCCTGCAACCGTGCACTGAAGTTTTTTATGATAAACAAAGTTGAAACCATTTAAATAACTAACCAGCCTGTGACAGCGATCTGTGTCAGCTGATCCCTGCAACCGTGCACTGAAGTTTTAGATCAAATAAACTAAGCTGAAACCATTAAATAACTAACCAGCCTGTGCCAGCGATCTGTGTCAGCTGATCCCTGCAACCGTGCACTGAAGTTTTAGATCAAATAAACTAAGTTGAAACCATTAAATAACTAACCAGCCTGTGCCAGCGATCTGTGTCAGCTGATCCCTGCAACCGTGCACTGAAGTCTTAGATCAAATAAACTAAGCTGAAACCATTAAATAACTAACCAGCCTGTGCCAGCGATCTGTGTCAGCTGATCCCTGCAACCGTGCACTGAAGTCTTAGCTCAAATAAACTAAGCTGAAACCATTAAATAACTAACCAGCCTGTGCCAGCGATCTGGGTCAGCTGATCCCTGCGACCGTGCACTGAAGTTTTAGATCAAATAAACTAAGCTGAAACCATTAAATAACTAACCAGCGATCTGTGTCAGCGGATCCCTGCGACCGTGCACTGAAGTTTAAGATAAAATAAACTAAGTTGAAACCATTAAATAACTAACCAGCCTGTGCAAGGGATCTGTGCCAGCGATCTGTTTCAGCTGATCTTTGCGAACGTGCACTGAAGTCTTAGATCAAATAAACTAACCTGAAACCATTAAATAACCAACCAACCTGTGCGAGCGATCTGTGTCAGCTGATCCCTGCAACCGTGCACTGAAGTTTTAGATCAAATAAACTAAGCTGAAACCATTAAATAACCAACCAGGCTGTGCCAGAGATCTGTGTCAGCTGATCCCTGCGAACGTGCACTGAATTTTTAGAGAAAATAAACTAAGTTGAAACCATTAAATAACTAACCAGCGTGTGCCAGAGATCTGTGTCAGCTGATCCCTGCGAACGTGGACTGAAGTTTTAGAGAAAATAAACTAAGATAAAAACCATTAAATAACTAACCAGCCTGTGCCAGGAATCTTTGTCAACTGATCCCTGCAACCGTGCACTGAAGTTTTACAGAAAATAAAGTAAGCTGAAACCATTAAATAACCAACCAGGCTGTGCCAGAGATCTGTGTCAGCTGATCCCTGCAACCGTGCACTGAAGTTTTACAGAAAATAAAGTAAGCTGAAACCATTAAATAACCAACCAGGCTGTGCCAGAGATCTGTGTCAGCTGATCCCTGCAACCGTGCACTGAAGTCTTAGATCAAATAAACTAAGCTGAAACCATTAAATAACCAACCAGCCTGTGCCAGAGATCTGTGTCAGCTGATCCCTGCGAACGTGGACTGAAGTTGTAGATCAAATAAACAAAGCTGAAACCATTAAATAACTAACCAGCGATCTGTGTCAGCTGATCCCTGCAACCGTGCACTGAAGTTTTAGATAAACTAAGCTGAAACCATTAAATAACTAACCAGCCTGTGCCAGCGATCTGTTTCATCTGATCCCTGCAACCGTGCACTGAAGTTTTAGATAAACTAAGCTGAAACCATTAAATAACTAACCAGCCTGTGCCAGCGATTCTTGTCAGCTGATCCCTGCAACCGTGCACTGAAGTTTTAGATAAAATAAACCAAACCGAAACCATTAAATAACTAACCAGCCTGTGCCAGCGATCTGTGTCAGCTGATCCCTGCAACCGTGCACTGAAGTTTTAGATAAACTAAGTTGAAACCATTAAATAACTAACCAGCCTGTGCCAACGATCTGTGTCACCTGATCCCTGCAACCGTGCACTGAAGTTTTAGATAAACTAAGCTGAAACCATTAAATAACTAACCAGCCTGTGCCAGCGATCTGTTTCAGCTGATTCCTGCAACCGTGCACTGAAGTTTTTTATGATAAACTAAGTTGAAACCATTTAAATAACTAACCAGCCTGTGACAGCGATCTGTGTCAGCTGATCCCTGCAACCGTGCACTGAAGTTTTAGAACAAATAAACTAAGCTGAAACCATTAAATAACTAACCAGCCTGTGCCAGCGATCTGTGTCAGCTGATCCCTGCAACCGTGCAGTTACGTCTTAGATCAAATAAACTAAGCTGAAACCATTAAATAACTAACCAGCCTGTGCCAGCGATCTGTGTCAGCTGATCCCTGCAACCGTGCACTGAAGTCTTAGATCAAATAAACTAAGCTGAAACCATTAAATAACTAACCAGCCTGTGCCAGCGATCTGGGTCAGCTGATCCCTGCGACCGTGCACTGAAGTTTTAGATAAAATAAACTAAGCTGAAACCATTAAATAACTAACCAGCGATCTGTGTCAGCGGATCCCTGCGACCGTGCACTGAAGTTTAAGATAAAATAAACTAAGTTGAAACCATTAAATAACTAACCAGCCTGTGCAAGGGATCTGTGCCAGCGATCTGTTTCAGCTGATCTTTGCGAACGTGCACTGAAGTCTTAGATCAAATAAACTAACCTGAAACCATTAAATAACCAACCAGCCTGTGCGAGCGATCTGTGTCAGCGGATCCCTGCAACCGTGCACTGAAGTTTTAGATCAAATAAAGTAAGCTGAAACCATTAAATAACCAACCAGGCTGTGCCAGAGATCTGTGTCAGCTGATCCCTGCGAACGTGGACTGAAGTTTTAGATCAAATAAACTAAGCTGAAACCACTAAACAACTAACCAGCCTGTGCCAGCGATCTGTTTCATCTGATCCCTGCAACCGTGCACTGAAGTTTTAGATAAACTAAGCTGAAACCATTAAATAACTAACCAGCCTGTGCCAGCGATCTGTGTCAGCTGATCCCTGCAACCGTGCACTGAAGTTTTAGATAAAATAAACCAAACCGAAACCATTAAATAACTAACCGGCCTGTGCCAGCGATCTGTGTCAGCTGATTCCTGCAACCGTGCACTGAAGTTTTAGATAAACTTGGCTGAAACCATTAAATAACTAACCAGCCTGTACCAGCGATCTGTTTCAGCTGATCCCTGCATCCGTGCACTGAAGTTTTAGATAAACTAAGCTGAAACCATTAAATAACTAACCAGCCTGTGCCAGCGATCTGTGTCAGCTGATCCCTGCAACCGTGCACTGAAGTTTTAGATAAAATAAACCAAACCGAAACCATTAAATAACTAACCAGCCTGTGCCAGGGATCTGTGTCAGCTGATCCCTGCAACCGTGGACTGAAGTTTTAGATAAACTAAGCTGAAACCATTAAATAACTAGCCAGCCTGTGCCAGCGATCTGTTTCATCTGATCCCTGCAACCGTGCACTGAAGTTTTAGATAAACTAAGCTGTAACCATTAAATAACTAACCAGCCTGTACCAGCGATCTGTGTCAGCTGATCCCTGCAACCGTGCACTGAAGTTTTAGATAAAATAAACCAAACCGAAACCATTAAATAACTAACCAGCCTGTGCCAGCGATCTGTGTCAGCTGATTCCTGCAACCGTGCACTGAAGTTTTAGATAAACTTGGCTGAAACCATTAAATAACTAACCAGCCTGTACCAGCGATCTGTTTCAGCTGATCCCTGCAACCGTGCACTGAAGTTTTAGATCAAATAAACTAAGTTGAAACCATTAAATAACTAACCAGCGTGTGTCAGGAATCTGTGTTAGCTGATCCCTGCAACCGTGCACTGAAGTTTTAGATTAAATAAACCAAACCTAAACCATTAAATAACTAACCAGCCTGTGCCAGCGATCTGTGTCAGCTGATTCCTGCAACCGTGCACTGAAGTTTTAGATAAACTAAGCTGAAACCATTAAATAACTAGCCAGCCTGTGCCAGGGATCTGTGTCAGCTGATCCCTGCAACCGTGCACTGAAGTTTTAGATAAACTAAGCTGAAACCATTAAATAACTAGCCAGCCTGTGCCAGCGATCTGTTTCATCTGATCCCTGCAACCGTGCACTGAAGTTTTAGATAAACTAAGCTGAAACCATTAAATAACTAACCAGCCTGTGCCAGCGATCTGTGTCAGCTGATCCCTGCAACCGTGCACTGAAGTTTTAGATAAACTAAGTTGAAACCATTAAATAACTAACCAGCCTGTGCCAACGATCTGTGTCAGCTGATCCCTGCAACCGTGCACTGAAGTTTTAGATAAACTAAGCTGAAACCATTAAATAACTAACCAGCCTGTGCCAGCGATCTGTTTCAGCTGATTCCTGCAACCGTGCACTGAAGTTTTTTATGATAAACTAAGTTGAAACCATTTAAATAACTAACCAGCCTGTGACAGCGATCTGTGTCAGCTGATCCCTGCAACCGTGCACTGAAGTTTTAGATCAAATAAACTAAGCTGAAACCATTAAATAACTAACCAGCCTGTGCCAGCGATCTGTGTCAGCTGATCCCTGCAACCGTGCACTTACGTGTTAGATCAAATAAACTAAGCTGAAACCATTAAATAACTAACCAGCCTGTGCCAGCGATCTGTGTCAGCTGATCCCTGCAACCGTGCACTGAAGTTTTAGATCAAATAAACTAAGCTGAAACCATTAAATAACCAATTAGCCTGTGCCAGAGATCTGTGTCAGCTGAACCCTGCGAACGTGGACTGAAGTTTTAGATCAAATAAACAAAGCTGAAACCATTAAATAACTAACCAGCGATCTGTGTCAGCTGATCACTTGCGACCGTGCACTGAAGTTTTAGATAAAATAAACTAAGTTGAAACCATTAAATAACTAACCAGCCTGTGCCAGCGATCTGTGTCAGCTGATCCCTGCGACCGTGCACTGAAGTTTAAGATAAAATAAACTAAGTTGAAACCATTAAATAACTAACCAGCCTGTGCAAGGGATCTGTTTCAGCTGATCTTTGCGAACGTGCACTGAAGTCTTAGATCAAATAAACTAACCTGAAACCATTTAAATAACTAACCAGCCTGTGCCAGTGATCTGTTTCAGCTGATCTTTGCGAACGTGCACTGAAGTCTTAGATCAAATAAACTAACCTGAAACCATTAAATAACCAACCAGCCTGTGCGAACGATCTGTGTCAGCGGATCCCTGCAACCGCGCACTGAAGTTTTAGATAAACTTGGCTGAAACCATTAAATAACTAACCGGCCTGTGCCAGCGATCTGTGTCAGCTGATTCCTGCAACCGTGCACTGAAGTTTTAGATAAACTTGGCTGAAACCATTAAATAACTAACCAGCCTGTGCCAGCGATCTGTGTCAGCTGATCCCTGCAACCGTGCACTGAAGTTTTAGATAAAATAAACCAAACCGAAACCATTAAATAACTAACCGGCCTGTGCCAGCGATCTGTGTTAGCTGATTCCTGCAACCGTGCACTGAAGTTTTAGATAAACTTGGCTGAAACCATTAAATAACTAACCAGCCTGTGCCAGCGATCTGTGTCAGCTGATCCCTGCAACCGTGCACTGAAGTTTTAGATAAAATAAACCAAACCGAAACCATTGAATAACTGACCAGCATGTGCCAGCGATCTGTGTCAGCTGATTCCTGCAACCGTGCACTGAAGTTTTAGATAAACTAAGCTGAAACCATTAAATAACTAGCCAGCCTGTGCCAGCGATCTGTTTCATCTGATCCCTGCAACCGTGCACTGAAGTTTTAGATAAACTAAGCTGAAACCATTAAATAACTAACCAGCCTGTACCAGCGATCTGTGTCAGCTGATCCCTGCAACCGTGCACTGAAGTTTTAGATAAAATAAACCAAACCGAAACCATTAAATAACTAACCAGCCTGTGCCAGCGATCTGTGTCAGCTGATTCCTGCAACCGTGCACTGAAGTTTTAGATAAACTTGGCTGAAACCATTAAATAACTAACCAGCCTGTACCAGCGATCTGTTTCAGCTGATCCCTGCAACCGTGCACTGAAGTTTTAGAAAAAATAAACAAAACCGAAACCATTAAATAACTAACCAGCCTGTGCCAGCGATCTGTGTCAGCTGATTCCTGCAACCGTGCACTGAAGTTTTAGATAAACTAAGCTGAAACCATTAAATAACTAACCAGCCTGTGCCAGCGATCTGTTTCAGCTGATCCCTGCAACCGTGCACTGAAGTTTTAGAAAAAATAAACAAAACCGAAACCATTAAATAACTAACCAGCCTGTGCCAGCGATCTGTGTCAGCTGATTCCTGCAACCGTGCACTGAAGTTTTAGATAAACTAAGCTGAAACCATTAAATAACTAGCCAGCCTGTGCCAGGGATCTGTGTCAGCTGATCCCTGCAACCGTGCACTGAAGTTTTAGATAAACTAAGCTGAAACCATTAAATAACTAACCAGCGATCTGTGTCAGCTGATCCCTGCGACCGTGCACTGAAGTTTAAGATAAAATAAACTAAGTTGAAACCATTAAATAACTAACCAGCCTGTGCAAGGGATCTGTTTCAGCTGATCTTTGCGAACGTGCACTGAAGTCTTAGATCAAATAAACTAACCTGAAACCATTAAATAACCAACCAGCCTGTGCGAACGATCTGTGTCAGCGGATCCCTGCAACCGCGCACTGAAGTTTTAGATAAACTTAGCTGAAACCATTAAATAACTAACCGGCCTGTGCCAGCGATCTGTGTCAGCTGATTCCTGCAACCGTGCACTGAAGTTTTAGATAAACTTGGCTGAAACCATTAAATAACTAACCAGCCTGTGCCAGCGATCTGTGTCAGCTGATCCCTGCAACCGTGCACTGAAGTTTTAGATAAAATAAACCAAACCGAAACCATTAAATAACTAACCGGCCTGTGCCAGCGATCTGTGTTAGCTGATTCCTGCAACCGTGCACTGAAGTTTTAGATAAACTTGGCTGAAACCATTAAATAACTAACCAGCCTGTGCCAGCGATCTGTGTCAGCTGATCCCTGCAACAATGCACTGAAGTTTTAGATAAAATAAACCAAACCGAAACCATTGAATAACTAACCAGCATGTGCCAGCGATCTGTGTCAGCTGATTCCTGCAACCGTGCACTGAAGTTTTAGATAAACTAAGCTGAAACCATTAAATAACTAACCAGCCTGTACCAGCGATCTGTGTCAGCTGATCCCTGCAACCGTGCACTGAAGTTTTAGATAAACTAAGCTGAAACCATTAAATAACTAACCAGCCTGTACCAGCGATCTGTGTCAGCTGATCCCTGCAACCGTGCACTGAAGTTTTAGATAAAATAAACCAAACCGAAACCATTAAATAACTAACCAGCCTGTACCAGCGATCTGTGTCAGCTGATTCCTGCAACCGTGCACTGAAGTTTTAGATAAACTTGGCTGAAACCATTAAATAACTAACCAGCCTGTACCAGCGATCTGTTTCAGCTGATCCCTGCAACCGTGCACTGAAGTTTTAGATAAACTAAGCTGAAACCATTAAATAACTAACCAGCCTGTGCCAGCGATCTGTTTCAGCTGATCCCTGCAACCGTGCACTGAAGTTTTAGAAAAAATAAACAAAACCGAAACCATTAAATAACTAACCAGCCTGTGCCAGCGATCTGTGTCAGCTGATTCCTGCAACCGTGCACTGAAGTTTTAGATAAACTAAGCTGAAACCATTAAATAACTAGCCAGCCTGTGCCAGGGATCTGTGTCAGCTGATCCCTGCAACCGTGCACTGAAGTTTTAGATAAACTAAGCTGAAACCATTAAATAACTAGCCAGCCTGTGCCAGCGATCTGTTTCATCTGATCCCTGCAACCGTGCACTGAAGTTTTAGATAAACTAAGCTGAAACCATTAAATAACTAACCAGCCTGTGCCAGCGATCTGTGTCAGCTGATCCCTGCAACCGTGCACTGAAGTTTTAGATAAAATAAACCAAACCGAAACCATTAAATAACTAACCAGCCTGTGCCAGCGATCTGTGTCAGCTGATCCCTGCAACCGTGCACTGAAGTTTTAGATAAACTAAGTTGAAACCATTAAATAACTAACCAGCCTGTGCCAACGATCTGTGTCAGCTGATCCCTGCAACCGTGCACTGAAGTTTTAGATAAACTAAGCTGAAACCATTAAATAACTAACCAGCCTGTGCCAGCGATCTGTTTCAGCTGATTCCTGCAACCGTGCACTGAAGTTTTTTATGATAAACTAAGTTGAAACCATTTAAATAACTAACCAGCCTGTGACAGCGATCTGTGTCAGCTGATCCCTGCAACCGTGCACTGAAGTTTTAGATCAAATAAACTAAGCTGAAACCATTAAATAACTAACCAGCCTGTGCCAGCGATCTGTGTCAGCTGATCCCTGCAACCGTGCACTTACGTGTTAGATCAAATAAACTAAGCTGAAACCATTAAATAACTAACCAGCCTGTGCCAGCGATCTGTGTCAGCTGATCCCTGCAACCGTGCACTGAAGTTTTAGATCAAATAAACTAAGCTGAAACCATTAAATAACTAACCAGCCTGTGCCAGCGATCTGTGTCAGCTGATCCCTGCAACCGTGCACTTACGTGTTAGATCAAATAAACTAAGCTGAAACCATTAAATAACCAACCAGCCTGTGCCAGAGATCTGTGTCAGCTGAACCCTGCGAACGTGGACTGAAGTTTTAGATCAAATAAACAAAGCTGAAACCATTAAATAACTAACCAGCGATCTGTGTCAGCTGATCACTTGCGACCGTGCACTGACGTTTTAGATAAAATAAACTAAGTTGAAACCATTAAATAACTAACCAGCCTGTGCCAGCGATCTGTGTCAGCTGATCCCTGCAACCGTGCACTGAAGTCTTAGATCAAAGAAACTAATCTGAAACCATTAAATAACTAACCAGCCTGTGCCAGCGATCTGGGTCAGCTGATCCCTGCGAACGTGGACTGAAGTTTTAGATCAAATAAACAAAGCTGAAACCATTAAATAACTAACCAGCGATCTGTGTCAGCTGATCCCTGCGACCGTGCACTGAAGTTTTAGATAAAATAAACTAAGCTGAAACCATTAAATAACTAACCAGCGATCTGTGTCAGCTGATCCCTGCGACCGTGCACTGAAGTTTAAGATAAAATAAACTAAGTTGAAACCATTAAATAACTAACCAGCCTGTGCAAGGGATCTGTGCCAGTGATCTGTTTCAGCTGATCTTTGCGAACGTGCACTGAAGTCTTAGATAAAATAAACTAAGTTGAAACCATTAAATAACTAACCAGCCTGTGCAAGGGATCTGTGTCAGCTGATCCCTTCAACCGCGCACTGAAGTTTTAGATAAACTTGGCTGAAACCATTAAATAACTAACCAGCCTGTACCAGCGATCTGTTTCAGCTGATCCCTGCAATCGTGCACTGAAGTTTTAGATAAAATAAACTAAGTTGAAACCATTAAATAACTAACCAGCCTGTGCCAGGAATCTTTGTCAACTGATCCCTGCAACCGTGCACTGAATTTTTAGAGAAAATAAACTAAGTTGAAACCATTAAATAACTAACCAGCGTGTGTAAGGAATCTGTGTTAGCTGATCCCTGCAACTGTGCACTGAAGTTTTACAGAAAATAAAGTAAGCTGAAACAATTAAATAACTAACCAGCCTGTGCCAGGGATCTGTGTCAGCTGATCTTTGCGACCATGCACTGAAGTCTTAGATCAAATAAACTAACCTGAAACCATTAAATAACTAACCAGCCTGTGCGAGCGATCTGTGTCAGCTGATCCCTGCAACCGTGCACTGAAGTTTTAGATCAAATAAACTAAGCTGAAACCATTAAATAACCAACCAGGCTGTGCCAGAGATCTGTGTCAGCTGATCCCTGCGAACGCGCACTGAAGTTTTAGATCAAATAAACTAAGCTGAAACCATTAAATAACTAACCAGCGATCTGTGTCAGCTGATCACTGCGACCGTGCACTGAAGTTTTAGATCAAATAAACTAAGCTGAAACCACTAAATAACTAACCAGCCTGTGCCAGAGATCTGTGTCAGCTGATCCCTGCAACCGTGCACTGAAGTTTTAGAGAAAATAAACTAAGTTGAAACCATTAAATAACTAACCAGCGTGTGTCAGGGATCTGTGTTAGCTGATCCCTGCAACCATGCACTGAAGTTTTAGAGAAAATAAACTAAGTTGAAACCATTAAATAACTAACCAGCCTGTGCCAGGGATCTTTGTCAGCTGATCTTTGCGACCATGCACTGAAGTCTTAGATCAAATAAACTAACCTGAAACCATTTAAATAACTAACCAGCCTGTGACAGCGATCTGTGTCAGCTGATCCCTGCAAGCGTGCACTGAAGTTTTAGATCAAATAAACTAAGCTGAAACCATTAAATAACTAACCAGCCTGTGCCAGCGATCTGTGCCAGCGGATCCCTGCGACCGTGCACTGAAGTTTTAGATAAAATAAACTAAGTTGAAACCATTAAATAACTAACCAGCCTGTGCAAGGGATCTGTGTCAGCTGATCCCTGCAACCGCGCACTGAAGTTTTAGATAAACTTGGCTGAAACCATTAAATAACTAACCAGCCTGTACCAGCAATCTGTTTCAGCTGATCCCTGCAATCGTGCACTGAAGTTTTAGATCAAATAAACTAAGTTGAAACCATTAAATAACTAACCAGCCTGTGCCAGGAATCTTTGTCAACTGATCCCTGCAACCGTGCACTGAATTTTTAGAGAAAATAAACTAAGTTGAAACCATTAAATAACTAACCAGCGTGTGTAAGGAATCTGTGTTAGCTGATCCCTGCAACTGTGCACTGAAGTTTTACAGAAAATAAAGTAAGCTGAAACAATTAAATAACTAACCAGCCTGTGCCAGGGATCTGTGTCAGCTGATCTTTGCGACCATGCACTGAAGTCTTAGATCAAATAAACTAACCTGAAACCATTAAATAACTAACCAGCCTGTGCCAGCGATCTGTGTCAGCTGATCCCTGCAACCGTGCACTGAAGTTTTAGATCAAATAAACTAAGCTGAAACCATTAAATAACTAACCAGCGATCTGTGTCAGCTGATCACTGCGACCGTGCACTGAAGTTTTAGATCAAATAAACTAAGCTGAAACCACTAAATAACTAACCAGCCTGTACCAGCAATCTGTTTCAGCTGATCCCTGCAATCGTGCACTGAAGTTTTAGATCAAATAAACTAAGTTGAAACCATTAAATAACTAACCAGCCTGTGCCAGGAATCTTTGTCAACTGATCCCTGCAACCGTGCACTGAAGTTTTAGATCAAATAAACTAAGCTGAAACCATTAAATAACTAACCAGCGTGTGTCAGGGATCTGTGTTAGCTGATCCCTGCAATTGTGCACTGAAGTTTTACAGAAAATAAAGTAAGCTGAAACAATTAAATAACTAACCAGCCTGTACCAGCGATCTGTTTCAGCTGATCTTTGCGACCATGCACCTAAGTCTTAGATCAAATAAACTAACCTGAAACCATTTAAATAACTAACCAGCGATCTGTGTCAGCTGATCCCTGCAACCGTGCACTGAAGTTTTAGATCAAATAAACTAAGCTGAAACCATTCAATAACTAACCAGCCTGTGCCAGCGATCTGTGTCAGCGGATCCCTGCGACCGTGCACTGAAGTTTTAGATAAAATAAACTAAGTTGAAACCATTAAATAACTAACCAGCCTGTGCAAGGGATCTGTGCCAGCGATCTGTTTCAGCTGATCTTTGCGAACGTGCACTGAAGTCTTAGATCAAATAAACTAACCTGAAACCATTAAATAACCAACCAGCCTGTGCGAGCGATCTGTGTCAGCTGATCCCTGCAACCGTGCACTGAAGTTTTAGATCAAATAAACTAAGCTGAAACCACTAGATAACTAACCAGCCTGTGCCAGCGATCTGTGTCAGCTGATCCCTGCAACCGTGCACTGAATTTTTAGAGAAAATAAACTAAGTTGAAACCATTAAATAACTAACAAGCGTGTGTCAGGGATCTGTGTTAGCTGATCCCTGCAACTGTGCACTGAAGTTTTACAGAAAATAAAGTAAGCTGAAACAATTAAATAACTAACCAGCCTGTACCAGCGATCTGTTTCAGCTGATCTTTGCGAACGTGCACTGAAGTCTTAGATCAAATAAACTAAGCTGAAACCATTAAATAACTAACCAGCCTGTGCCAGCGCTCTGTGTCAACTGATCCCTGCAACCGTGCACTGAATTTTTAGAGAAAATAAACTAAGTTGAAACCATTAAATAACTAACCAGCCTGTGCCAGGGATCTGTGTCAGCTGATCCCTGCAACCGTGCACTGAAGTTTTAGATCAAATAAACTAAGCTGAAACCATTAAATAACTAACCAGCGATCTGTGTCAGCTGATCACTTGCGACCGTGCACTGAAGTTTTAGATAAAATAAACTAAGTTGAAACCATTAAATAACTAACCAGCCTGTGCCAGCGATCTGTGTCAGCTGATCCCTGCAACCGTGCACTGAAGTCTTAGATCAAAGAAACTAATCTGAAACCATTAAATAACTAACCAGCCTGTGCCAGCGATCTGGGTCAGCTGATCCCTGCGAACGTGGACTGAAGTTTTAGATCAAATAAACAAAGCTGAAACCATTAAATAACTAACCAGCGATCTGTGTCAGCTGATCCCTGCGACCGTGCACTGAAGTTTTAGATCAAATAAACTAAGCTGAAACCATTAAATAACTAACCAGCGATCTGTGTCAGCGGATCCCTGCGACCGTGCACTGAAGTTTAAGATAAAATAAACTAAGTTGAAACCATTAAATAACTAACCAGCCTGTGCAAGGGATCTGTGCCAGCTGATCCCTGCAACCGTGCACTGAAGTTTTAGATCAAATAAACTAAGCTGAAACCATTAAATAACCAACCAGGCTGTGCCAGAGATCTGTGTCAGCTGATCCCTGCGAACGTGTACTGAAGTTTTAGATCAAATAAACTAAGCTGAAACCATTAAATAACTAACCAGCCTGTGCCAGCGATCTGTGTCAGCTGATCCCTGCAACCGTGCACTGAATTTTTAGAGAAAATAAACTAAGTTGAAACCATTAAATAACTAACCAGTGTGTGTCAGGGATCTGTGTTAGCTGATCCCTGCAACTGTGCAATGAAGTTTTACAGAAAATAAAGTAAGCTGAAACAATTAAATAACTAACCAGCCTGTGCCAGGGATCTGTGTCAGCTGATCTTTGCGACCATGCACTGAAGTTTTAGATAAAATAAACTAAGCTGAAACCATTAAATAACCAACCAGGCTGTGCCAGAGATCTGTGTCAGCTGATCCCTGCAACCGTGCACTGAAGTTTTAGATCAAATAAACTAAGCTGAAACCATTAAATAACCAACCAGGCTGTGCCAGAGATCTGTGTCAGCTGATCCCTGCGAACGTGGACTGAAGTTGTAGATCAAATAAACAAAGCTGAAACCATTAAATAACTAACCAGCGATCTGTGTCAGCTGATCACTGCGACCGTGCACTGAAGTTTTAGATCAAATAAACTAAGCTGAAACCACTAAATAACTAACCAGCATGTGCCAGCGATCTGTGTCAGCTGATCTTTGCGACCGTGCACTGAAGTCTTAGATCAAATAAACTAACCTGAAACCATTTAAATAACTAACCAGCCTGTGACAGCGATCTGTGTCAGCTGATCCCTGCAACCGTGCACTGAAGTTTTAGATCAAATAAACTAAGCTGAAACCATTAAATAACTAACCAGCCTGTGCCAGCGATCTGTGTCAGCGGATCCCTGCGACCGTGCACTGAAGTTTTAGATAAAATAAACTAAGTTGAAACCATTAAATAACTAACCAGCCTGTGCAAGGGATATGTGTCAGCTGATCCCTGCAACCGCGCACTGAAGTTTTAGATAAACTTGGCTGAAACCATTAAATAACTAACCAGCCTGTACCAGCGATCTGTTTCAGCTGATCCCTGCAATCGTGCACTGAAGTTTTAGATCAAATAAACTAAGTTAAAACCATTAAATAACTAGCCAGCCTGTGCCAGCGATCTGTGTCAGCTGATCCCTGCAACCGTGCACTGAAGTTTTAGATAAAATAAACCAAACCGAAACCATTGAATAACTAACCAGCATGTGCCAGCGATCTGTTTCAGCTGATCCCTGCAATCGTGCACTGAAGTTTTAGATCAAATAAACTAAGTTAAAACCATTAAATAACTAGCCAGCCTGTGCCAGCGATCTGTGTCAGCTGATCCCTGCAACCGTGCACTGAAGTTTTAGATAAAATAAACCAAACCGAAACCATTGAATAACTAACCAGCCTGTACCAGCGATCTGTTTCAGCTGATCCCTGCAATCGTGCACTGAAGTTTTAGATCAAATAAACTAAGTTAAAACCATTAAATAACTAGCCAGCCTGTGCCAGCGATCTGTGTCAGCTGATTCCTGCAACCGTGCACTGAAGTTTTAGATAAACTAAGCTGAAACCATTAAATAACTAACCAGCGATCTGTGTCAGCTGATCCCTGCAACCGTGCACTGAAGTTTTAGATCAAATAAACTAAGTTGAAACCATTAAATAACTAACCAGCGTGTGTCAGGGATCTGTGTCAGCTGATCTTTGCGACCATGCACCTAAGTCTTAGATCAAATAAACTAACCTGAAACCATTTAAATAACTAACCAGCCTGTGACAGCGATCTGTGTCAGCTGATCCCTGCAACCGTGCACTGAAGTTTTAGATCAAATAAACTAAGCTGAAACCATTCAATAACTAACCAGCCTGTGCCAGCGATCTGTGTCAGCGGATCCCTGCAACCGTGCACTGAAGTTTTAGATAAAATAAACTAAGTTGAAACCATTAAATAACTAACCAGCCTGTGCAAGGGATCTGTGTCAGCTGATCCCTGCAACCGTGCACTGAAGTTTTAGATAAACTAAGCTGAAACCATTAAATAACTAGCCAGCCTGTGCCAGGGATCTGTGTCAGCTGATCCCTGCAACCGTGCACTGAAGTTTTAGATAAACTAAGCTGAAACCATTAAATAACTAGCCAGCCTGTGCCAGCGATCTGTTTCATCTGATCCCTGCAACCGTGCACTGAAGTTTTAGATAAACTAAGCTGAAACCATTAAATAACTAACCAGCCTGTGCCAGCGATCTGTGTCAGCTGATTCCTGCAACCGTGCACTGAAGTTTTAGATAAACTTGGCTGAAACCATTAAATAACTAACCAGCCTGTACCAGCGATCTGTGTCAGCTGATCCCTGCAACCGTGCACTGAAGTTTTAGATCAAATAAACTAAGCTGAAAACACTAAATAACTAACCAGGCTGTGCCAGAGATCTGTGTCAGCTGATCCCTGCGAACGTGTACTGAAGTTTTAGATCAAATAAACTAAGCTGAAACCACTAAATAACTAACCAGCCTGTGCCAGCGATCTGTGTCAGCTGATCTTTGCGACCATGCACTGAAGTCTTAGATCAAATAAACTAACCTGAAACCATTAAATAACCAACCAGGCTGTGCCAGAGATCTGTGTCAGCTGATCCCTGCGAACGTGGACTGAAGTTGTAGATAAAATAAACAAAGCTGAAACCATTAAATAACTAACCAGCGATCTGTGTCAGCTGATCACTGCGACCGTGCACTGAAGTTTTAGATCAAATAAACTAAGCTGAAACAACTAAATAACTAACCAGCCTGTGCCAGAGATCTGTGTCAGCTGATCCCTGCAACCGTGCACTGAAGTTTTAGAGAAAATAAACTAAGTTGAAACCATTAAATAACTAACCAGCCTGTGCCAGCGATCTGTGTCAGCTGATCCCTGCAAGCGTGCACTAAAGTTTTAGATCAAATAAACTAAGCTGAAACCATTAAATAACTAACCAGCCTGTGCCAGCGATCTGTGTCAGCTGATCCCTGCAACCACGCACTGAAGTTTTAGATAAACTTGGCTGAAACCATTAAATAACTAACCAGCCTGTGCCAGGAATCTTTGTCAACTGATCCCTGCAACCGTGCACTGAATTTTTAGAGAAAATAAACTAAGTTGAAACCATTAAATAACCAACCAGCGTGTGTCAGGGATCTGTGTTAGCTGATCCCTGCAACTGTGCACTGAAGTTTTACAGAAAATAAAGTAAGCTGAAACAATTAAATAACTAACCAGCCTGTGCCAGGGATCTGTGTCAGCTGATCTTTGCGACCATGCACTGAAGTCTTAGATCAAATAAACTAACCTGAAACCATTAAATAACTAACCAGCCTGTGCGAGCGATCTGTGTCAGCTGATCCCTGCAACCGTGCACTGAAGTTTTAGATCAAATAAACTAAGCTGAAACCATTAAATAACCAACCAGGCTGTGCCAGAGATCTGTGTCAGCTGATCCCTGCGAACGTGGACTGAAGTTGTAGATCAAATAAACTAAGCTGAAACCATTAAATAACCAACCAGGCTGTGCCAGAGATCTGTGTCAGCTGATCACTGCGACCGTGCACTGAAGTTTTAGATCAAATAAACTAAGCTGAAACCATTAAATAACTAACCAGCCTGTACCAGCGATCTGTTTCAGCTGATCCCTGCAATCGTGCACTGAAGTTTTAGATCAAATAAACTAAGTTAAAACCATTAAATAACTAACCAGCCTGTGCCAGGGATCTGTGTCAGCTGATCCCTGCAACCGTGCACTGAAGTTTTAGATAAACTAAGCTGAAACCATTAAATAACTAGCCAGCCTGTGCCAGCGATCTGTGTCAGCTGATCCCTGCAACCGTGCACTGAAGTTTTAGATAAACTAAGCTGAAACCATTAAATAACTAACCAGCCTGTACCAGCGATCTGTGTCAGCTGATTCCTGCAACCGTGCACTGAAGTTTTAGATAAACTAAGTTGAAACCATTAAATAACTAACCAGCCTGTGCCAGCGATCTGTGTCAGCTGATTCCTGCAACCGTGCACTGAAGTTTTAGATAAACTAAGTTGAAACCATTAAATAACTAACCAGCCTGTGCCAACGATCTGTGTCAGCTGATCCCTGCAACCGTGCACTGAAGTTTTAGATAAACTAACCTGAAACCATTAAATAACTAACCAGCCTGTGCCAGCGATCTGTGTCAGCTGATCCCTGCAACCGTGCACTGAAGTTTTAGATCAAATAAACTAAGCTGAAACCATTAAATAACTAACCAGCCTGTGCCAGCGATCTGTGTCAGCTGATCCCTGCAACCGTGCACTTACGTCTTAGATCAAATAAACTAAGCTGAAACCATTAAATAACTAACCAGCCTGTGCCAGCGATCTGTGTCAGCTGATCCCTGCAACCGTGCACTGAAGTTTTAGATCAAATAAACTAAGCTGAAACCATTAAATAACCAACCAGCCTGTGCCAGAGATCTGTGTCAGCTGATCCCTGCGAACGTGGACTGAAGTTTTAGATCAAATAAACAAAGCTGAAACCATTAAATAACTAACCAGCGATCTGTGTCAGCGATCTGTGTCAGCTGATCCCTGCAACCGTGCACTGAAGTTTTAGATAAAATAAACCAAACCGAAACCATTAAATAACTAACCAGCCTGTGCCAGCGATCTGTGTCAGCTGATTCCTGCAACCGTGCACTGAAGTTTTAGATAAACTAAGCTGAAACCATTAAATAACTAGCCAGCCTGTGCCAGCGATCTGTGTCAGCTGATCCCTGCAACCGTGCACTGAAGTTTTAGATAAACTAAGCTGAAACCATTAAATAACTAACCAGCCTGTGCCAGCGATCTGTTTCAGCTGATCCCTGCAACCGTGCACTGAAGTTTTAGATAAAATAAACCAAACCGAAACCATTAAATAACTAACCAGCCTGTGCCAGCGATCTGTGTCAGCTGATTCCTGCAACCGTGCACTGAAGTTTTAGATAAACTAAGTTGAAACCATTAAATAACTAACCAGCCTGTGCCAACGATCTGTGTCAGCTGATCCCTGCAACCGTGCACTGAAGTTTTAGATAAACTAAGTTGAAACCATTAAATAACTAACCAGCCTGTGCCAGCGATCTGTGTCAGCTGATCCCTGCAACCGTGCACTGAAGTTTTAGATAAAATAAACCAAACCGAAACCATTAAATAACTAACCAGCCTGTGCCAGCGATCTGTGTCAGCTGATTCCTGCAACCGTGCACTGAAGTTTTAGATAAACTAAGCTGAAACCATTAAATGACTAGCCAGCCTGTGCCAGGGATCTGTGTCAGCTGATCCCTGCAACCGTGCACTGAAGTTTTAGATAAATTAAGCTGAAACCATTAAATAACTAGCCAGCCTGTGCCAGCGATCTGTTTCATCTGATCCCTGCAACCGTGCACTGAAGTTTTAGATCAAATAAACTAAGCTGAAACCATTAAATAACCAACCAGCGATCTGTGTCAGCGGATCCCTGCGACCGTGCACTGAAGTTTTAGATCAAATAAACTAAGCTGAAACCATTAAATAACCAACCAGCCTGTGCGAGCGATCTGTGTCAGCTGATCCCTGCAACCGTGCACTGAAGTTTTAGATCAAATAAACTAAGCTGAAACCATTAAATAACCAACCAGGCTGTGCAAGGGATCTGTGTCAGCTGATCCCTGCAACCGTGCACTGAAGTTTTAGATAAACTTGGCTGAAACCATTAAATAACTAACCAGCCTGTACCAGCGATCTGTTTCAGCTGATCCCTGCAATCGTGCACTGAAGTCTTAGATCAAATAAACTAACCTGAAACCATTAAATAACTAACCAGCCTGTGCGAGCGATCTGTGTCAGCTGATCCCTGCAACCGTGCACTGAAGTTTTAGATCAAATAAACTAAGCTGAAACCATTAAATAACTAACCAGCCTTTGCCAGCGATCTGTGTCAGCTGATCCCTGCAACCGTGCACTGAAGTTTTAGATCAAATAAACTAAGTTGAAACCATTAAATAACTAACCAGCGTGTGTCAGGGATCTGTGTTAGCTGATCCCTGCAACTGTGCACTGAAGTTTTACAGAAAATAAAGTAAGCTGAAACCATTAAATAACTAACCAGCCTGTGCCAGGGATCTGTGTCAGCTGATCTTTGCGACCATGCACTGAAGTCTTAGATCAAATAAACTAACCTGAAACCATTTAAATAACTAACCAGCCTGTGACAGCGATCTGTGTCAGCTGATCCCTGCAACCGTGCACTGAAGTTTTAGATCAAATAAACTAAGCTGAAACCATTAAATAACTAACCAGCCTGTGCCAGCGATCTGTGTCAGCGGATCCCTGCGACCGTGCACTGAAGTTTTAGATAAAATAAACTAAGTTGAAACCATTAAATAACTAACCAGCCTGTGCAAGAGATCTGTGTCAGCTGATCCCTGCAACCGTGCACTGAAGTTTTAGATAAACTTGGCTGAAACCATTAAATAACTAACCAGCCTGTACCAGCGATCTGTTTCAGCTGATCCCTGCAATCGTGCACTGAAGTCTTAGATCAAATAAACTAACCTGAAACCATTTAAATAACTAACCAGCCTGTACCAGCGATCTGTTTCAGCTGATCCCTGCAATCGTGCACTGAAGTCTTAGATCAAATAAACTAACCTGAAACCATTAAATAACTAACCAGCCTGTGCGAGAGATCTGTGTCAGCTGATCCCTGCAACCGTGCACTGAAGTTTTAGATCAAATAAACTAAGCTGAAACCATTAAATAACTAACCAGCCTTTGCCAGCGATCTGTGTCAGCTGATCCCTGCAACCGTGCACTGAAGTTTTAGATCAAATAAACTAAGCTGAAACCATTAAATAACTAACCAGCCTGTGCCAGCGATCTGTGTCAGCGGATCCCTGCGACCGTGCACTGAAGTTTTACAGAAAATAAAGTAAGCTGAAACCATTAAATAACTAACCAGCCTGTGCCAGCGATCTGTGTCAGCTGATCCCTGCAACCGTACACTGAAGTTTTAGAGAAAATAAACTTAGCTGAAACCATTAAATAACTAACCAGCCTGTGCCAGCGATCTGTGTCAGCGGATCCCTGCAACCGTGCACTGAATTTTTAGAGAAAATAAACTAAGTTGAAACCATTAAATAACTAACCAGCGTGTGTCAGGGATCTGTGTTAGCTGATCCCTGCAACTGTGCACTGAAGTTTTACAGAAAATAAACTAAGCTGAAACCATTAAATAACTAACCAGCCTGTGCCAGCGATCTGTGTCAGCGGATCCCTGCAACCGTGCACTGAATTTTTAGAGAAAATAAACTAAGCTGAAACCATTAAATAACTAACCAGCCTGTGCGAGTGATCTGTGTCAGCTGATCCCTGCAACCGTGCACTGAAGTTTTAGATTAAATAAACCAAACCTAAACCATTAAATAACTAACCAGCCTGTGCCAGCGATTCTGTGTCAGCTGATCCCTGCAACCGTGCACTGAAGTTTTAGATTAAATAAACCAAACCTAAACCATTAAATAACTAACCAGCCTGTGCCAGCGATCTGTGTCAGCTGATCCCTACAACCATGCACTGAAGTTTTAGATAAACTGAGCTGAAACCATTAAATAACTAACCAGCCTGTGCCAGCTATCTTTGTCATCTGATCCCTGCAACTGTGCACTGAAGTTTTAGATAAACTGAGCTGAAACCATTAAATAACTAACCAGCCTGTGCGAGCGATCTGTGTCAGCGGATCCCTGCAACCGTGCACTGAAGTTTTAGATCAAATAAACTAAGCTGAAACCATTAAATAACTAACCAGCGATCTGTGTCAGCGGATCCCTGCGACCGTGCACTGAAGTTTTAGATCAAATAAACTAAGCTGAAACCATTAAATAACTAACCAGCCTGTGCCAGCGATCTCTGTCAGCTGATCCCTGCAACCGTGCACTGAAGTTTTAGATCAAATAAACTAAGCTGAAACCATTAAATAACTAACCAGCGATCTGTGTCAGCGGATCCCTGCGACCGTGCACTGAAGTTTTACAGAAAATAAAGTAAGCTGAAACCATTAAATAACTAACCAGCCTGTGCCAGCGATCTGTGTCAGCTGATCCCTGCAACCGTGCACTGAAGTTTTAGAGAAAATAAACTTAGCTGAAACCATTAAATAACTAACCAGCCTGTGCCAGCGATCTGTGTTAGCTGATCCCTGCAACTGTGCACTGAAGTTTTACAGAAAATAAACTAAGCTGAAACCATTAAATAACTAACCAGCCTGTGCCAGCGATCTGTGTCAGCGGATCCCTGCAACCGTGCACTGAATTTTTAGAGAAAATAAACTAAGCTGAAACCATTAAATAACTAACCAGCCTGTGCGAGTGATCTGTGTCAGCTGATCCCTGCAACCGTGCACTGAAGTTTTAGATTAAATAAACTAGAGATGGACCGATCCGATATTACGTATCGGTATCGGTCCGATACTGACCTAAATTACTGGATCGGATATCGGAGAAAAATAAAAAATGTAATCCGATCCATTAAATATCACGAAAGCACCTCACAAAACTTGCAACACGCCGTAACTCACCTCAGAACGTCGGAGCAGTATGCATCACGTGATAGAGCAGCTGTGGCATGGGACCTGTGGTGGTCTGGATAGCATTTGGAGCTTCACTAGCAACCTGGCATTTCATCTCCGACAAAGTTATCCCCGAGAGAAGTAAAGCAAGTGTGTAAGTCCATCTCTGAATGTTTGTAAAGCATTCCTGCGTTAAGCTTAACGAGCGACTGCCTCTCGCTCTCCGGCTGCTACTTCAATCATGAAACTGCTAATGATCAGCTGATCGGCTTTTCTGTCGTGAGTCCTGTCTCTTGTTTGTTTTTGGTCCACTTTGCGCCAGAAAGAGCAAACCAGCGGCTGAACAACAGCAGCACGTTTAAGCTTGATCAGCTGTTGTTAGAATTTATTTAATATTACTTTCTACTCGAGGATCTTTTTCTACGTAGCTGACGGCTGGTAACTGTGCAGGGGCGGATCTAGCAAAGTTTAGCCAGGGGGGCCGATGGGGCATTAACTGGGAAAAGGGGGCACAAAGACATACTTTTCTTTCTTATTCTCATTTAAAATGTCGAGCTTTTAATAAATAATTATCTGACACCCAAAGTTTTAATTTGATGTAAAATGAATAGAAGTCAATTACTGTATATAGTGACTATTAAGTCTAATATATACCCTAGTATGCTATAGTACTTTTTCCTTTGGGAAGGTACCATCTGTGCAGTCTGCAATTTTGTTGAAGAAAGATGTTGAATCTATTTAATATTTCTTGAAAAATAATTGATTTCTGTGCATTTTTTTTCACACTGCATCAAATTAAGGTTGATTACGTTGATTAAGCATCATGAGGTGGAGCGTGAGGGGTGGTTCCCTATTTTTTATTTATTTATTTTTGTTGTTGCTGGGAGTTGGAACCCTATTAGTTAGGTTGCTTAATATTTACGCTAAGTACTCTTTAAAATACCAGAATAGGGAGGATGGTGTAGGTCTAAGTTTATTAGATTGATCAGTATTGCTGAACTATGAAATATTTTTTTTGTATACAGGTATAACAGAATAGCTTTAGTGTAGTTGTTGTTTTAAACTTGAGTATGAACTTGCAGACTTGCAAAATGCAGCAAGATATTTTAAAAAACAGTTTTGTTGATTAAAAAACACTATATCGGATTCATATCGGTATCGGCAGATATCCAAATTTATGATATCGGTATCGGTATCGGACATAAAAAAGTGGTATCGTGCCATCTCTAAAATAAACCAAACCTAAACCATTAAATAACTAACCAGCCTGTGCCAGCGATTCTGTGTCAGCTGATCCCTGCAACCGTGCACTGAAGTTTTAGATTAAATAAACCAAACCTAAACCATTAAATAACTAACCAGCCTGTGCCAGCGATCTGTGTCAGCTGATCCCTACAACCATGCACTGAAGTTTTAGATAAACTGAGCTGAAACCATTAAATAACTAACCAGCCTGTGCCAGCTATCTTTGTCATCTGATCCCTGCAACTGTGCACTGAAGTTTTAGATAAACTGAGCTGAAACCATTAAATAACTAACCAGCCTGTGCGAGCGATCTGTGTCAGCGGATCCCTGCAACCGTGCACTGAAGTTTTAGATCAAATAAACTAAGCTGAAACCATTAAATAACTAACCAGCGATCTGTGTCAGCGGATCCCTGCGACCGTGCACTGAAGTTTTAGATCAAATAAACTAAGCTGAAACCATTAAATAACTAACCAGCCTGTGCCAGCGATCTCTGTCAGCTGATCCCTGCAACCGTGCACTGAAGTTTTAGATCAAATAAACTAAGCTGAAACCATTAAATAACTAACCAGCGATCTGTGTCAGCGGATCCCTGCGACCGTGCACTGAAGTTTTACAGAAAATAAAGTAAGCTGAAACCATTAAATAACTAACCAGCCTGTGCCAGCGATCTGTGTCAGCTGATCCCTGCAACCGTGCACTGAAGTTTTAGAGAAAATAAACTTAGCTGAAACCATTAAATAACTAACCAGCCTGTGCGAGCGATCTGTGTCAGCGGATCCCTGCAACCGTGCACTGAATTTTTAGAGAAAATAAACTAAGTTGAAACCATTAAATAACTAACCAGCGTGTGTCAGGGATCTGTGTTAGCTGATCCCTGCAACTGTGCACTGAAGTTTTACAGAAAATAAACTAAGCTGAAACCATTAAATAACTAACCAGCCTGTGCGAGCGATCTGTGTCAGCGGATCCCTGCAACCGTGCACTGAATTTTTAGAGAAAATAAACTAAGCTGAAACCATTAAATAACTAACCAGCCTGTGCGAGTGATTCTGTGTCAGCTGATCCCTGCAACCGTGCACTGAAGTTTTAGATCAAATAAACTAAGTTGAAACCATTAAATAACTAACCAGCGTGTGTCAGGAATCTGTGTTAGCTGATCCCTGCAACCGTGCACTGAAGTTTTAGATTAAATAAACCAAACCTAAACCATTAAATAACTAACCAGCCTGTGCCAGCGATCTGTGTCAGCTGATCCCTGCAACCGTGCACTGAAGTTTTAGATTAAATAAACCAAACCTAAACCATTAAATAACTAACCAGCCTGTGCCAGCGATTCTGTGTCAGCTGATCCCTGCAACCGTGCACTGAAGTTTTAGATTAAATAAACCAAACCTAAACCATTAAATAACTAACCAGCCTGTGCCAGCGATCTGTGTCAGCTGATCCCTGCAACCATGCACTGAAGTTTTAGATAAACTGAGCTGAAACCATTAAATAACTAACCAGCCTGTGCCAGCTATCTTTGTCATCTGATCCCTGCAACTGTGCACTGAAGTTCTAGATAAACTGAGCTGAAACCATTAAATAACTAACCAGCCTGTGCGAGCGATCTGTGTCAGCGGATCCCTGCGACCGTGCACTGAAGTTTTAGATCAAATAAACTAAGCTGAAACCATTAAATAACTAACCAGCCTGTGCCAGCGATCTGTGTCAGCTGATCCCTGCAACCGTGCACTGAAGTTTTAGATCAAATAAACTAAGCTGAAACCATTAAATAACTAACCAGCGATCTGTGTCAGCGGATCCCTGCGACCGTGCACTGAAGTTTTAGAGAAAATAAAGTAAGCTGAAACCATTAAATAACTAACCAGCCTGTGCCAGCGATCTGTGTCAGCTGATCCCTGCAACCGTGCACTGAAGTTTTAGAGAAAATAAACTTAGCTGAAACCATTAAATAACTAACCAGCCTGTGCCAGCGATCTGTGTCAGCGGATCCCTGCAACCGTGCACTGAATTTTTAGAGAAAATAAACTAAGTTGAAACCATTAAATAACTAACCAGCGTGTGTCAGGGATCTGTGTTAGCTGATCCCTGCAACTGTGCACTGAAGTTTTACAGAAAATAAACTAATCTGAAACCATTAAATAACTAACCAGCCTGTGCGAGCGATCTGTGTCAGCGGATCCCTGCAACCGTGCACTGAATTTTTAGAGAAAATAAACTAAGCTGAAACCATTAAATAACTAACCAGCCTGTGCGAGCGATCTGTGTCAGCTTATCCCTGCAACCGTGCACTGAAGTTTTAGATCAAATAAACTAAGTTGAAACCATTAAATAACTAACCAGCGTGTGTTAGGAATCTGTGTTAGCTGATCCCTGCAACCGTGCACTGAAGTTTTAGATTAAATAAACCAAACCTAAACCATTAAATAACTAACCAGCCTGTGCCAGCGATCTGTGTCAGCTGATCCCTGCAACCGTGCACTGAAGTTTTAGATTAAATAAACCAAACCTAAACCATTAAATAACTAACCAGCCTGTGCCAGCGATCTGTGTCAGCTGATCCCTGCAACCATGCACTGAAGTTTTAGATAAACTGAGCTGAAACCATTAAATAACTAACCAGCCTGTGCCAGCGATCTGTGTCAGCTGATCCCTGCGACCGTGCACTGAAGTTTTAGATAAAATAAACTAAGTTGAAACCATTAAATAACTAACCAGCCTGTGCAAGGGATCTGTGTCAGCTGATCCCTGCAACCGTGCACTGAAGTTTTAGATAAAGTTGGCTGAAACCATTAAATAACTAACCAGCCTGTACCAGCGATCTGTTTCAGCTGATCCCTGCAATCGTGCACTGAAGTTTTAGATCAAATAAACTAAGCTGAAACCATTAAATAACTAACCAGCCTGTGTCAGGGATCTGTGTCAGCTGTTCCCTGCAACCGTGCACTGAAGTTTTAGATCAAATAAACTAAGCTGAAACCATTAAATAACTAACCAGCCTGTGCCAGCGATCTGTGTCAGCTGATCCCTGCAACCGTGCACTGAAGTTTTAGATAAACTAAGCTGAAACCATTAAATAACTAACCAGCCTGTGCCAGGGAACTGTGTCAGCTGATCCCTGCAACCGTGCACTGAAGTTTTAGATCAAATAAATTAAGCTGAAACCATTAAATAACTAACCAGCCTGTGCCAGCGATCTGTGTCAGCTGATCCCTGCAACCGTGCACTGAAGTTTTAGATAAACTAAGCTGAAACCATTAAATAACTAACCAGCCTGTGCCAGCGATCTGTGTCAGCTGATCTTTGCGACCATGCACTGAAGTCTTAGATCAAATAAACTAACCTGAAACCATTAAATAACTAACCAGCCTGTGCCAGCGATCTGTGTCAGCTGATCCTTGCAACCGTGCACTGAAGTTTTAGATCAAATAAACTAAGCTGAAACCATTAAATAACTAACCAGCCTGTGCCAGCGATCTGTGTCAGCTGATCCCTGCAACCGTGCACTGAAGTTTTAGATCAAATAAACTAAGCTGAAACCATTAAATAACTAACCAGCCTGTGCCAGCGATCTGTGTCAGCTGATCCCTGCGAACGTGCACTGAAGTTTTAGATAAAATAAACAAAGCTGAAACCATTAAATAACTAACCAGCGATCTGTGTCAGCGGATCCCTGCGACCGTGCACTGAAGTTTTACAGAAAATAAAGTAAGCTGAAACCATTAAATAACTAACCAGCGATCTGTGTCAGCTGATCCCTGCGAACGTGCACTGAAGTTTTAGAGAAAATAAACTTAGCTGAAACCATTAAATAACTAACCAGCCTGTGCCAGCGATCTGTGTCAGCTGATCCCTGCGAACGTGCACTGAAGTTTTAGAGAAAATAAACTTAGCTGAAACCATTAAATAACTAACCAGCCTGTGCCAGCGATCTGTGTCAGCGGATCCCTGCAACCGTGCACTGAAGTTTTAGAGAAAATAAACTTAGCTGAAACCATTAAATAACTAACCAGCCTGTGCCAGCGATCTGTGTCAGCTGATCCCTGCGAACGTGCACTGAAGTTTTAGAGAAAATAAACTTAGCTGAAACCATTAAATAACTAACCAGCCTGTGCCAGCGATCTGTGTCAGCGGATCCCTGCAACCGTGCACTGAAGTTTTAGAGAAAATAAACTTAGCTGAAACCATTAAATAACTAACCAGCGATCTGTGTCAGCGGATCCCTGCAACCGTGCACTGAAGTTTTAGAGAAAATAAACTTAGCTGAAACCATTAAATAACTAACCAGCGTGTGTCAGGGATCTGTGTTAGCTGATCCCTGCAACTGTGCACTGAAGTTTTACAGAAAATAAAGTAAGCTGAAACCATTAAATAACTAACCAGCCTGTGCGAGCGATCTGTGTCAGCTGATCCCTGCAACCGTGCACTGAAGTTTTAGATCAAATAAACTAAGTTGAAACCATTAAATAACTAACCAGCGTGTGTCAGGAATCTGTGTTAGCTGATCCCTGCAACCGTGCACTGAAGTTTTAGATTAAATAAACCAAACCTAAACCATTAAATAACTAACCAGCCTGTGCCAGCGATCTGTGTCAGCTGATCCCTGCAACCGTGCACTGAAGTTTTAGATTAAATAAACCAAACCTAAACCATTAAATAACTAACCAGCCTGTGCCAGCGATTCTGTGTCAGCTGATCCCTGCAACCGTGCACTGAAGTTTTAGATTAAATCAACCAAACCTAAACCATTAAATAACTAACCAGCCTGTGCCAGCGATCTGTGTCAGCTGATCCCTGCAACCATGCACTGAAGTTTTAGATAAACTGAGCTGAAACCATTAAATAACTAACCAGCCTGTGCCAGCGATCTGTGTCAGCGGATCCCTGCGACCGTGCACTGAAGTTTTAGATAAAATAAACTAAGTTGAAACCATTAAATAACTAACCAGCCTGTGCAAGGGATCTGTGTCAGCTGATCCCTGCAACCGTGCACTGAAGTTTTAGATAAACTTGGCTGAAACCATTAAATAACTAAGCAGCCTGTACCAGCGATCTGTTTCAGCTGATTCCTGCAACCGTGCACTGAAGTTTTAGATCAAATAAACTAAGATGAAACCATTAAATAACTAACCAGCCTGTGCCAGCGATCTGTTTCAGCTGATCCCTGCAACCGTGGACTGAAGTTTTAGATCAAATAAACTTAGCTGAAACCATTAAATAACTAACCAGCCTGTGCAAGGGATCTGTGTCAGCTGATCCCTGCAACCGCGCACTGAAGTTTTAGATAAACTTGGCTGAAACCATTAAATAACTAACCAGCCTGTACCAGCGATCTGTTTCAGCTGATACCTGCAATCGTGCACTGAAGTTTTAGATCAAATAAACTAAGTTGAAACCATTAAATAACTAACCAGCCGGTGCCAGGAATCTTTGTCAACTGATCCCTGCAACCGTGCACTGAATTTTTAGAGAAAATAAACTAAGTTGAAACCATTAAATAACTAACCAGCGTGTGTCAGGGATCTGTGTTAGCTGATCCCTGCAACCGTGCACTGAATTTTTAGAGAAAATAAACTAAGCTGAAACAATTAAATAACTAACCAGCCTGTGCCAGGGATCTGTGTCAGCTGATCTTTGAGACCATGCACTGAAGTCTTAGATCAAATAAACTAACCTGAAACCATTAAATAACTAACCAGCCTGTGCGAGCGATCTGTGTCAGCTGATCCCTGCAACCGTGCACTGAAGTTTTAGATCAAATAAACTAAGCTGAAACCATTAAATAACCAACCAGGCTGTGCCAGAGATCTGTGTCAGCTGATCCCTGCGAACGTGGACTGAAGTTGTAGATCAAATAAACAAAGCTGAAACCATTAAATAACTAACCAGCGATCTGTGTCAGCTGATCACTGCGACCGTGCACTGAAGTTTTAGATCAAATAAACTAAGTTGAAACCATTAAATAACTAACCAGCGTGTGTCAGGGATCTGTGTTAGCTGATCCCTGCAACCGTGCACTGAAGTTTTAGAGAAAATAAACTAAGTTGAAACCATTAAATAACTAACCAGCGTGTGTCAGGGATCTGTGTTAGCTGATCCCTGCAACCGTGCACTGAAGTTTTAGATCAAATAAACTAAGCTGAAACCATTAAATAACTAACCAGCCTGTGCCAGAGATCTGTGTCAGCTGATCCCTGCAACCGTGCACTGAAGTTTTAGAGAAAATAAACTAAGTTGAAACCATTAAATAACTAACCAGCGTGTGTCAGGGATCTGTGTTAGCTGATCCCTGCAACCGTGCACTGAAGTTTTAGACAAAATAAACTAAGTTGAAACCATTAAATAACTAACCAGCCTGTGCCAGGGATCTGTGTCAGCTGATCTTTGCGACCATGCACTGAAGTCTTAGATCAAATAAACTAACCTGAAACCATTTAAATAACTAACCAGCCTGTGACAGCGATCTGTGTCAGCTGATCCCTGCAAGCGTGCACTGAAGTTTTAGATCAAATAAACTAAGCTGAAACCATTAAATAACTAACCAGCCTGTACCAGCGATCTGTTTCAGCTGATCCCTGCAACCGTGCACTGAAGTTTTAGATCAAATAAACTAAGTTAAAACCATTAAATAACTAACCAGCCTGTGCCAGGGATCTGTGTCAGCTGATCCCTGCAACCGTGCACTGAAGTTTTAGATAAACTAAGCTGAAACCATTAAATAACTAGCCAGCCTGTGCCAGCGATCTGTGTCAGCTGATCCCTGCAACCGTGCACTGAAGTTTTAGATAAAATAAACCAAACCGAAACCATTAAATAACTAACCAGCCTGTGCCAGCGATCTGTGTCAGCTGATTCCTGCAACCGTGCACTGAAGTTTTAGATAAACTAAGCTGAAACCATTAAATAACTAGCCAGCCTGTGCCAGGGATCTGTGTCAGCTGATCCCTGCATCCGTGCACTGAAGTTTTAGATAAACTAAGCTGAAACCATTAAATAACTAGCCAGCCTGTGCCAGCGATCTGTTTCATCTGATCCCTGCAACCGTGCACTGAAGTTTTAGATAAACTAAGCTGAAACCATTAAATAACTAACCAGCCTGTGCCAGCGATCTGTGTCAGCTGATCCCTGCAACCGTGCACTGAAGTTTTAGATAAAATAAGCCAAACCGAAACCATTAAATAACTAACCAGCCTGTGCCAGCGATCTGTTTCATCTGATCCCTGCAACCGTGCACTGAAGTTTTAGATAAACTAAGCTGAAACCATTAAATAACTAACCAGCCTGTGCCAGCGATCTGTGTCAGCTGATCCCTGCAACCGTGCACTGAAGTTTTAGAGAAAATAAACTAAGTTGAAACCATTAAATAACTAACCAGCGTGTGTCAGGGATCTGTGTTAGCTGATCCCTGCAACCGTGCACTGAAGTTTTAGAGAAAATAAACTAAGTTGAAACCATTAAATAACTAACCAGCCTGTGCCAGGGATCTGTGTCAGCTGATCCCTGCAACCGTGCACTGAAGTTTTAGATAAACTAAGCTGAAACCATTAAATAACTAACCAGCGATCTGTGTCAGCGATCTGTGTCAGCTGATCCCTGCAACCGTGCACTGAAGTTTTAGATAAAATAAACCAAACCGAAACCATTAAATAACTAACCAGCCTGTGCCAGCGATCTGTGTCAGCTGATCCCTGCAACCGTGCACTGAAGTTTTAGATCAAATAAACTAAGCTGAAACCATTAAATAACTAACCAGCCTGTGCCAGCGATCTGTGTCAGCTGATCCCTGCGAACGTGCACTGAAGTTTTAGATCAAATAAACAAAGCTGAAACCATTAAATAACTAACCAGCGATCTGTGTCAGCGGATCCCTGCAACCGTGCACTGAAGTTTTAGAGAAAATAAACTTAGCTGAAACCATTAAATAACTAACCAGCCTGTGCGAGCGATCTGTGTCAGCTGATCCCTGCAACCGTGCACTGAAGTTTTAGATCAAATAAACTAAGTTGAAACCATTAAATAACTAACCAGCGTGTGTCAGGAATCTGTGTTAGCTGATCCCTGCAACCGTGCACTGAAGTTTTAGATTAAATAAACCAAACCTAAACCATTAAATAACTAACCAGCCTGTGCCAGCGATTCTGTGTCAGCTGATCCCTGCAACCGTGCACTGAAGTTTTAGATTAAATAAACCAAACCTAAACCATTAAATAACTAACCAGCCTGTGCCAGCTATCTTTGTCATCTGATCCCTGCAACTGTGCACTGAAGTTCTAGATAAACTGAGCTGAAACCATTAAATAACTAACCAGCCTGTGCGAGCGATCTGTGTCAGCGGATCCCTGCGACCGTGCACTGAAGTTTTAGATCAAATAAACTAAGCTGAAACCATTAAATAACTAACCAGCCTGTGCCAGCGATCTGTGTCAGCTGATCCCTGCAACCGTGCACTGAAGTTTTAGATCAAATAAACTAAGCTGAAACCATTAAATAACTAACCAGCGATCTGTGTCAGCGGATCCCTGCGACCGTGCACTGAAGTTTTACAGAAAATAAAGTAAGCTGAAACCATTAAATAACTAACCAGCCTGTGCCAGCGATCTGTGTCAGCGGATCCCTGCAACCGTGCACTGAATTTTTAGAGAAAATAAACTAAGTTGAAACCATTAAATAACTAACCAGCGTGTGTCAGGGATCTGTGTTAGCTGATCCCTGCAACTGTGCACTGAAGTTTTACAGAAAATAAACTAATCTGAAACCATTAAATAACTAACCAGCCTGTGCGAGCGATCTGTGTCAGCGGATCCCTGCAACCGTGCACTGAATTTTTAGAGAAAATAAACTAAGTTGAAACCATTAAATAACTAACCAGCGTGTGTTAGGAATCTGTGTTAGCTGATCCCTGCAACCGTGCACTGAAGTTTTAGATTAAATAAACCAAACCTAAACCATTAAATAACTAACCAGCCTGTGCCAGCGATCTGTGTCAGCTGATCCCTGCAACCGTGCACTGAAGTTTTAGATTAAATAAACCAAACCTAAACCATTAAATAACTAACCAGCCTGTGCCAGCGATTCTGTGTCAGCTGATCCCTGCAACCGTGCACTGAAGTTTTAGATTAAATAAACCAAACCTAAACCATTAAATAACTAACCAGCCTGTGCCAGCGATCTGTGTCAGCTGATCCCTGCAACCATGCACTGAAGTTTTAGATAAACTGAGCTGAAACCATTAAATAACTAACCAGCCTGTGCCAGCGATCTGTGTCAGCTGATCCCTGCGACCGTGCACTGAAGTTTTAGATAAAATAAACTAAGTTGAAACCATTAAATAACTAACCAGCCTGTGCAAGGGATCTGTGTCAGCTGATCCCTGCAACCGTGCACTGAAGTTTTAGATAAAGTTGGCTGAAACCATTAAATAACTAACCAGCCTGTACCAGCGATCTGTTTCAGCTGATCCCTGCAACCGTGCACTGAAGTTTTAGATAAACTTGGCTGAAACCATTAAATAACTAACCAGCCTGTACCAGCGATCTGTTTCAGCTGATCCCTGCAATCGTGCACTGAAGTTTTAGATCAAATAAACTAAGCTGAAACCATTAAATAACTAACCAGCCTGTGTCAGGGATCTGTGTCAGCTGATCCCTGCAACCGTGCACTGAAGTTTTAGATCAAATAAACTAAGCTGAAACCATTAAATAACTAACCAGCCTGTGCCAGCTATCTGTGTCAGCTGATCCCTGCAACCGTGCACTGAAGTTTTAGATAAACTAAGCTGAAACCATTAAATAACTAACCAGCCTGTGCCAGGGATCTGTGTCAGCTGATCCCTGCAACCGTGCACTGAAGTTTTAGATCAAATAAATTAAGCTGAAACCATTAAATAACTAACCAGCCTGTGCCAGCGATCTGTGTCAGCTGATCCCTGCAACCGTGCACTGAAGTTTTAGATAAACTAAGCTGAAACCATTAAATAACTAACCAGCCTGTGCCAGCGATCTGTGTCAGCTGATCTTTGCGACCATGCACTGAAGTCTTAGATCAAATAAACTAACCTGAAACCATTAAATAACTAACCAGCCTGTGCGAGCGATCTGTGTCAGCTGATCCCTGCAACCGTGCACTGAAGTTTTAGATCAAATAAACTAAGTTGAAACCATTAAATAACTAACCAGCGTGTGTCAGGAATCTGTGTTAGCTGATCCCTGCAACCGTGCACTGAAGTTTTAGATTAAATAAACCAAACCTAAACCATTAAATAACTAACCAGCCTGTGCCAGCGATCTGTGTCAGCTGATCCCTGCAACCGTGCACTGAAGTTTTAGATTAAATAAACCAAACCTAAACCATTAAATAACTAACCAGCCTGTGCCAGCGATTCTGTGTCAGCTGATCCCTGCAACCGTGCACTGAAGTTTTAGATTAAATAAACCAAACCTAAACCATTAAATAACTAACCAGCCTGTGCCAGCGATCTGTGTCAGCTGATCCCTGCAACCATGCACTGAAGTTTTAGATAAACTGAGCTGAAACCATTAAATAACTAACCAGCCTGTGCCAGCGATCTGTGTCAGCGGATCCCTGCGACCGTGCACTGAAGTTTTAGATAAAATAAACTAAGTTGAAACCATTAAATAACTAACCAGCCTGTGCAAGGGATCTGTGTCAGCTGATCCCTGCAACCGTGCACTGAAGTTTTAGATAAACTTGGCTGAAACCATTAAATAACTAACCAGCCTGTACCAGCGATCTGTTTCAGCTGATCCCTGCAACCGTGCACTGAAGTTTTAGATAAACTTGGCTGAAACCATTAAATAACTAACCAGCCTGTACCAGCGATCTGTTTCAGCTGATCCCTGCAATCGTGCACTGAAGTTTTAGATCAAATAAACTAAGCTGAAACCATTAAATAACTAACCAGCCTGTGTCAGGGATCTGTGTCAGCTGATCCCTGCAACCGTGCACTGAAGTTTTAGATCAAATAAACTAAGCTGAAACCATTAAATAACTAACCAGCCTGTGCCAGCGATCTGTGTCAGCTGATCCCTGCAACCGTGCACTGAAGTTTTAGATAAACTAACCTGAAACCATTAAATAACTAACCAGCCTGTGCCAGTGATCTGTGTCAGCTGATCCCTGCAAGCGTGCACTGAAGTTTTAGATCAAATAAATTAAGCTGAAACCATTAAATAACTAACCAGCCTGTGCCAGCGATCTGTGTCAGCTGATCCCTGCAACCGTGCACTGAAGTTTTAGATAAACTAAGCTGAAACCATTAAATAACTAACCAGCCTGTGCCAGCGATCTGTGTCAGCTGATCCCTGCGAACGTGCACTGAAGTTTTAGATCAAATAAACAAAGCTGAAACCATTAAATAACTAACCAGCGATCTGTGTCAGCGGATCCCTGCGACCGTGCACTGAAGTTTTACAGAAAATAAAGTAAGCTGAAACCATTAAATAACTAACCAGCCTGTGCCAGCGATCTGTGTCAGCTGATCCCTGCGAACGTGCACTGAAGTTTTAGAGAAAATAAACTTAGCTGAAACCATTAAATAACTAACCAGCGATCTGTGTCAGCGGATCCCTGCAACCGTGCACTGAAGTTTTAGAGAAAATAAACTTAGCTGAAACCATTAAATAACTAACCAGCCTGTGCGAGCGATCTGTGTCAGCTGATCCCTGCAACCGTGCACTGAAGTTTTAGATCAAATAAACTAAGTTGAAACCATTAAATAACTAACCAGCGTGTGTCAGGAATCTGTGTTAGCTGATCCCTGCAACCGTGCACTGAAGTTTTAGATTAAATAAACCAAACCTAAACCATTAAATAACTAACCAGCCTGTGCCAGCGATCTGTGTCAGCTGATCCCTGCAACCGTGCACTGAAGTTTTAGATTAAATAAACCAAACCTAAACCATTAAATAACTAACCAGCCTGTGCCAGCGATTCTGTGTCAGCTGATCCCTGCAACCGTGCACTGAAGTTTTAGATTAAATCAACCAAACCTAAACCATTAAATAACTAACCAGCCTGTGCCAGCGATCTGTGTCAGCTGATCCCTGCAACCATGCACTGAAGTTTTAGATAAACTGAGCTGAAACCATTAAATAACTAACCAGCCTGTGCCAGCTATCTTTGTCATCTGATCCCTGCAACTGTGCACTGAAGTTTTAGATAAACTGAGCTGAAACCATTAAATAACTAACCAGCCTGTGCCAGCGATCTGTGTCAGCGGATCCCTGCGACCGTGCACTGAAGTTTTAGATAAAATAAACTAAGTTGAAACCATTAAATAACTAACCAGCCTGTGCAAGGGATCTGTGTCAGCTGATCCCTGCAACCGTGCACTGAAGTTTTAGATAAACTTGGCTGAAACAATTAAATAACTAACCAGCCTGTACCAGCGATCTGTTTCAGCTGATTCCTGCAACCGTGCACTGAAGTTTTAGATAAACTTGGCTGAAACCATTAAATAACTAACCAGCCTGTACCAGCGATCTGTTTCAGCTGATCCCTGCAATCGTGCACTGAAGTTTTAGATCAAATAAACTAAGCTGAAACCATTAAATAACTAACCAGCCTGTGCCAGGGATCTGTGTCAGCTGATCCCTGCAACCGTGCACTGAAGTTTTAGATTAAATAAACCAAACCTAAACCATTAAATAACTAACCAGCCTGTGCCAGCGATTCTGTGTCAGCTGATCCCTGCAACCGTGCACTGAAGTTTTAGATTAAATCAACCAAACCTAAACCATTAAATAACTAACCAGCCTGTGCCAGCGATCTGTGTCAGCTGATCCCTGCAACCATGCACTGAAGTTTTAGATAAACTGAGCTGAAACCATTAAATAACTAACCAGCCTGTGCCAGCTATCTTTGTCATCTGATCCCTGCAACTGTGCACTGAAGTTTTAGATAAACTGAGCTGAAACCATTAAATAACTAACCAGCCTGTGCCAGCGATCTGTGTCAGCGGATCCCTGCGACCGTGCACTGAAGTTTTAGATAAAATAAACTAAGTTGAAACCATTAAATAACTAACCAGCCTGTGCAAGGGATCTGTGTCAGCTGATCCCTGCAACCGTGCACTGAAGTTTTAGATAAACTTGGCTGAAACCATTAAATAACTAACCAGCGATCTGTTTCAGCTGATTCCTGCAACCGTGCACTGAAGTTTTAGATAAACTTGGCTGAAACCATTAAATAACTAACAAGCCTGTACCAGCGATCTGTTTCAGCTGATCCCTGCAATCGTGCACTGAAGTTTTAGATCAAATAAACTAAGCTGAAACCATTAAATAACTAACCAGCCTGTGTCAGGGATCTGTGTCAGCTGATCCCTGCAACCGTGCACTGAAGTTTTAGATCAAATAAACTAAGCTGAAACCATTAAATAACTAACCAGCCTGTGCCAGCTATCTGTGTCAGCTGATCCCTGCAACCGTGCACTGAAGTTTTAGATAAACTAAGCTGAAACCATTAAATAACTAACCAGCCTGTGCCAGGGATCTGTGTCAGCTGATCCCTGCAACCGTGCACTGAAGTTTTAGATCAAATAAATTAAGCTGAAACCATTAAATAACTAACCAGCCTGTGCCAGCGATCTGTGTCAGCTGATCCCTGCAACCGTGCACTGAAGTTTTAGATAAACTAAGCTGAAACCATTAAATAACTAACCAGCCTGTGCCAGCGATCTGTGTCAGCTGATCTTTGCGACCATGCACTGAAGTCTTAGATCAAATAAACTAACCTGAAACCATTAAATAACTAACCAGCCTGTGCCAGCGATCTGTGTCAGCTGATCTTTGCGACCATGCACTGAAGTCTTAGATCAAATAAACTAACCTGAAACCATTAAATAACTGACCAGCCTGTGCGAGCGATCTGTGTCAGCTGATCCCTGCAACCGTGCACTGAAGTTTTAGATCAAATAAACTAAGTTGAAACCATTAAATAACTAACCAGCGTGTGTCAGGAATCTGTGTTAGCTGATCCCTGCAACCGTGCACTGAAGTTTTAGATTAAATAAACCAAACCTAAACCATTAAATAACTAACCAGCCTGTGCCAGCGATCTGTGTCAGCTGATCCCTGCAACCGTGCACTGAAGTTTTAGATTAAATAAACCAAACCTAAACCATTAAATAACTAACCAGCCTGTGCCAGCGATTCTGTGTCAGCTGATCCCTGCAACCGTGCACTGAAGTTTTAGATTAAATAAACCAAACCTAAACCATTAAATAACTAACCAGCCTGTGCCAGCGATCTGTGTCAGCTGATCCCTGCAACCATGCACTGAAGTTTTAGATAAACTGAGCTGAAACCATTAAATAACTAACCAGCCTGTGCCAGCGATCTGTGTCAGCGGATCCCTGCGACCGTGCACTGAAGTTTTAGATAAAATAAACTAAGTTGAAACCATTAAATAACTAACCAGCCTGTGCAAGGGATCTGTGTCAGCTGATCCCTGCAACCGTGCACTGAAGTTTTAGATAAACTTGGCTGAAACCATTAAATAACTAACCAGCCTGTACCAGCGATCTGTTTCAGCTGATCCCTGCAACCGTGCACTGAAGTTTTAGATAAACTTGGCTGAAACCATTAAATAACTAACCAGCCTGTACCAGCGATCTGTTTCAGCTGATCCCTGCAATCGTGCACTGAAGTTTTAGATCAAATAAACTAAGCTGAAACCATTAAATAACTAACCAGCCTGTGTCAGGGATCTGTGTCAGCTGATCCCTGCAACCGTGCACTGAAGTTTTAGATCAAATAAACTAAGCTGAAACCATTAAATAACTAACCAGCCTGTGCCAGCGATCTGTGTCAGCTGATCCCTGCAACCGTGCACTGAAGTTTTAGATAAACTAAGCTGAAACCATTAAATAACTAACCAGCCTGTGCCAGTGATCTGTGTCAGCTGATCCCTGCAAGCGTGCACTGAAGTTTTAGATCAAATAAATTAAGCTGAAACCATTAAATAACTAACCAGCCTGTGCCAGCGATCTGTGTCAGCTGATCCCTGCAACCGTGCACTGAAGTTTTAGATAAACTAAGCTGAAACCATTAAATAACTAACCAGCCTGTGCCAGCGATCTGTGTCAGCTGATCCCTGCGAACGTGCACTGAAGTTTTAGATCAAATAAACAAAGCTGAAACCATTAAATAACTAACCAGCGATCTGTGTCAGCGGATCCCTGCGACCGTGCACTGAAGTTTTACAGAAAATAAAGTAAGCTGAAACCATTAAATAACTAACCAGCCTGTGCCAGCGATCTGTGTCAGCTGATCCCTGCGAACGTGCACTGAAGTTTTAGAGAAAATAAACTTAGCTGAAACCATTAAATAACTAACCAGCGATCTGTGTCAGCGGATCCCTGCAACCGTGCACTGAAGTTTTAGAGAAAATAAACTTAGCTGAAACCATTAAATAACTAACCAGCGTGTGTCAGGGATCTGTGTTAGCTGATCCCTGCAACTGTGCACTGAAGTTTTACAGAAAATAAAGTAAGCTGAAACCATTAAATAACTAACCAGCCTGTGCGAGCGATCTGTGTCAGCTGATCCCTGCAACCGTGCACTGAAGTTTTAGATCAAATAAACTAAGTTGAAACCATTAAATAACTAACCAGCGTGTGTCAGGAATCTGTGTTAGCTGATCCCTGCAACCGTGCACTGAAGTTTTAGATTAAATAAACCAAACCTAAACCATTAAATAACTAACCAGCCTGTGCCAGCGATCTGTGTCAGCTGATCCCTGCAACCGTGCACTGAAGTTTTAGATTAAATAAACCAAACCTAAACCATTAAATAACTAACCAGCCTGTGCCAGCGATTCTGTGTCAGCTGATCCCTGCAACCGTGCACTGAAGTTTTAGATTAAATCAACCAAACCTAAACCATTAAATAACTAACCAGCCTGTGCCAGCGATCTGTGTCAGCTGATCCCTGCAACCATGCACTGAAGTTTTAGATAAACTGAGCTGAAACCATTAAATAACTAACCAGCCTGTGCCAGCTATCTTTGTCATCTGATCCCTGCAACTGTGCACTGAAGTTTTAGATAAACTGAGCTGAAACCATTAAATAACTAACCAGCCTGTGCCAGCGATCTGTGTCAGCGGATCCCTGCGACCGTGCACTGAAGTTTTAGATAAAATAAACTAAGTTGAAACCATTAAATAACTAACCAGCCTGTGCAAGGGATCTGTGTCAGCTGATCCCTGCAACCGTGCACTGAAGTTTTAGATAAACTTGGCTGAAACAATTAAATAACTAACCAGCCTGTACCAGCGATCTGTTTCAGCTGATTCCTGCAACCGTGCACTGAAGTTTTAGATAAACTTGGCTGAAACCATTAAATAACTAACCAGCCTGTACCAGCGATCTGTTTCAGCTGATCCCTGCAATCGTGCACTGAAGTTTTAGATCAAATAAACTAAGCTGAAACCATTAAATAACTAACCAGCCTGTGCCAGGGATCTGTGTCAGCTGATCCCTGCAACCGTGCACTGAAGTTTTAGATTAAATAAACCAAACCTAAACCATTAAATAACTAACCAGCCTGTGCCAGCGATTCTGTGTCAGCTGATCCCTGCAACCGTGCACTGAAGTTTTAGATTAAATCAACCAAACCTAAACCATTAAATAACTAACCAGCCTGTGCCAGCGATCTGTGTCAGCTGATCCCTGCAACCGTGCACTGAAGTTTTAGATAAACTTGGCTGAAACCATTAAATAACTAACCAGCGATCTGTTTCAGCTGATTCCTGCAACCGTGCACTGAAGTTTTAGATAAACTTGGCTGAAACCATTAAATAACTAACCAGCCTGTACCAGCGATCTGTTTCAGCTGATCCCTGCAATCGTGCACTGAAGTTTTAGATCAAATAAACTAAGTTGAAACCATTAAATAACTAACCAGCCTGTGCCAGGAATCTTTGTCAACTGATCCCTGCAACCGTGCACTGAATTTTTAGAGAAAATAAACTAAGTTGAAACCATTAAATAACTAACCAGCGTGTGTCAGGGATCTGTGTTAGCTGATCCCTGCAACTGTGCACTGAAGTTTTACAGAAAATAAAGTAAGCTGAAACAATTAAATAACCCTCCAGCCTGTGCCAGGGATCTGTGTCAGCTGATCTTTGAGACCATGCACTGAAGTCTTAGATCAAATAAACTAACCTGAAACCATTAAATAACTAACCAGCCTGTGCGAGCGATCTGTGTCAGCTGATCCCTGCAACCATGCACTGAAGTTTTAGATAAACTGAGCTGAAACCATTAAATAACTAACCAGCCTGTGCCAGCTATCTTTGTCATCTGATCCCTGCAACCATGCACTGAAGTTCTAGATAAACTGAGCTGAAACCATTAAATAACTAACCAGCCTGTGCGAGCGATCTGTGTCAGCGGATCCCTGCGACCGTGCACTGAAGTTTTAGATCAAATAAACTAAGCTGAAACCATTAAATAACTAACCAGCCTGTGCCAGCGATCTGTGTCAGCTGATCCCTGCAACCGTGCACTGAAGTTTTAGATCAAATAAACTAAGCTGAAACCATTAAATAACTAACCAGCGATCTGTGTCAGCGGATCCCTGCGACCGTGCACTGAAGTTTTACAGAAAATAAAGTAAGCTGAAACCATTAAATAACTAACCAGCCTGTGCCAGCGATCTGTGTCAGCTGATCCCTGCAACCGTGCACTGAAGTTTTAGAGAAAATAAACTTAGCTGAAACCATTAAATAACTAACCAGCCTGTGCCAGCGATCTGTGTCAGCGGATCCCTGCAACCGTGCACTGAATTTTTAGAGAAAATAAACTAAGTTGAAACCATTAAATAACTAACCAGCGTGTGTCAGGGATCTGTGTTAGCTGATCCCTGCAACTGTGCACTGAAGTTTTACAGAAAATAAACTAATCTGAAACCATTAAATAACTAACCAGCCTGTGCGAGCGATCTGTGTCAGCTTATCCCTGCAACCGTGCACTGAAGTTTTAGATTAAATAAACCAAACCTAAACCATTAAATAACTAACCAGCCTGTGCCAGCGATCTGTGTCAGCTGATCCCTGCAACCGTGCACTGAAGTTTTAGATTAAATAAACCAAACCTAAACCATTAAATAACTAACCAGCCTGTGCCAGCGATTCTGTGTCAGCTGATCCCTGCAACCGTGCACTGAAGTTTTAGATTAAATAAACCAAACCTAAACCATTAAATAACTAACCAGCCTGTGCCAGCGATCTGTGTCAGCTGATCCCTGCAACCATGCACTGAAGTTTTAGATAAACTGAGCTGAAACCATTAAATAACTAACCAGCCTGTGCCAGCGATCTGTGTCAGCTGATCCCTGCGACCGTGCACTGAAGTTTTAGATAAAATAAACTAAGTTGAAACCATTAAATAACTAACCAGCCTGTGCAAGGGATCTGTGTCAGCTGATCCCTGCAACCGTGCACTGAAGTTTTAGATAAAGTTGGCTGAAACCATTAAATAACTAACCAGCCTGTACCAGCGATCTGTTTCAGCTGATCCCTGCAACCGTGCACTGAAGTTTTAGATAAACTTGGCTGAAACCATTAAATAACTAACCAGCCTGTACCAGCGATCTGTTTCAGCTGATCCCTGCAATCGTGCACTGAAGTTTTAGATCAAATAAACTAAGCTGAAACCATTAAATAACTAACCAGACTGTGCCAGCGATCTGTGTCAGCTGATCCCTGCAACCGTGCACTGAAGTTTTAGATAAACTAAGCTGAAACCATTAAATAACTAACCAGCCTGTGCCAGGGATCTGTGTCAGCTGATCCCTGCAACCGTGCACTGAAGTTTTAGATCAAATAAATTAAGCTGAAACCATTAAATAACTAACCAGCCTGTGCCAGCGATCTGTGTCAGCTGATCCCTGCAACTGTGCACTGAAGTTTTAGATAAACTAAGCTGAAACCATTAAATAACTAACCAGCCTGTGCCAGCGATCTGTGTCAGCTGATCTTTGCGACCATGCACTGAAGTCTTAGATCAAATAAACTAACCTGAAACCATTAAATAACTAACCAGCCTGTGCGAGCGATCTGTGTCAGCTGATCCCTGCAACCGTGCACTGAAGTTTTAGATCAAATAAACTAAGTTGAAACCATTAAATAACTAACCAGCGTGTGTCAGGAATCTGTGTTAGCTGATCCCTGCAACCGTGCACTGAAGTTTTAGATTAAATAAACCAAACCTAAACCATTAAATAACTAACCAGCCTGTGCCAGCGATCTGTGTCAGCTGATCCCTGCAACCGTGCACTGAAGTTTTAGATTAAATAAACCAAACCTAAACCATTAAATAACTAACCAGCCTGTGCCAGCGATTCTGTGTCAGCTGATCCCTGCAACCGTGCACTGAAGTTTTAGATTAAATAAACCAAACCTAAACCATTAAATAACTAACCAGCCTGTGCCAGCGATCTGTGTCAGCTGATCCCTGCAACCATGCACTGAAGTTTTAGATAAACTGAGCTGAAACCATTAAATAACTAACCAGCCTGTGCCAGCGATCTGTGTCAGCGGATCCCTGCGACCGTGCACTGAAGTTTTAGATCAAATAAACTAAGTTGAAACCATTAAATAACTAACCAGCCTGTGCCAGCGATCTGTGTCAGCTGATCCCTGCAACCGTGCACTGAAGTTTTAGATCAAATAAACTAAGCTGAAACCATTAAATAACTAACCAGCCTGTGCCAGCGATCTGTGTCAGCTGATCCCTGCGAACGTGCACTGAAGTTTTAGATCAAATAAACAAAGCTGAAACCATTAAATAACTAACCAGCGATCTGTGTCAGCGGATCCCTGCGACCGTGCACTGAAGTTTTACAGAAAATAAAGTAAGCTGAAACCATTAAATAACTAACCAGCCTGTGCCAGCGATCTGTGTCAGCTGATCCCTGCGAACGTGCACTGAAGTTTTAGAGAAAATAAACTTAGCTGAAACCATTAAATAACTAACCAGCCTGTGCCAGCGATCTGTGTCAGCGGATCCCTGCAACCGTGCACTGAAGTTTTAGAGAAAATAAACCAAACCTAAACCATTAAATAACTAACCAGCCTGTGCCAGCGATCTGTGTCAGCTGATCCCTGCAACCGTGCACTGAAGTTTTAGATTAAATAAACCAAACCTAAACCATTAAATAACTAACCAGCCTGTGCCAGCGATTCTGTGTCAGCTGATCCCTGCAACCGTGCACTGAAGTTTTAGATAAACTTGGCTGAAACCATTAAATAACTAACCAGCCTGTACCAGCGATCTGTTTCAGCTGATCCCTGCAATCGTGCACTGAAGTTTTAGATCAAATAAACTAAGCTGAAACCATTAAATAACTAACCAGACTGTGCCAGCGATCTGTGTCAGCTGATCCCTGCAACCGTGCACTGAAGTTTTAGATAAACTAAGCTGAAACCATTAAATAACTAACCAGCCTGTGCCAGGGATCTGTGTCAGCTGATCCCTGCAACCGTGCACTGAAGTTTTAGATCAAATAAATTAAGCTGAAACCATTAAATAACTAACCAGCCTGTGCCAGCGATCTGTGTCAGCTGATCCCTGCAACTGTGCACTGAAGTTTTAGATAAACTAAGCTGAAACCATTAAATAACTAACCAGCCTGTGCCAGCGATCTGTGTCAGCTGATCTTTGCGACCATGCACTGAAGTCTTAGATCAAATAAACTAACCTGAAACCATTAAATAACTAACCAGCCTGTGCGAGCGATCTGTGTCAGCTGATCCCTGCAACCGTGCACTGAAGTTTTAGATCAAATAAACTAAGTTGAAACCATTAAATAACTAACCAGCGTGTGTCAGGAATCTGTGTTAGCTGATCCCTGCAACCGTGCACTGAAGTTTTAGATTAAATAAACCAAACCTAAACCATTAAATAACTAACCAGCCTGTGCCAGCGATCTGTGTCAGCTGATCCCTGCAACCGTGCACTGAAGTTTTAGATTAAATAAACCAAACCTAAACCATTAAATAACTAACCAGCCTGTGCCAGCGATCTGTGTCAGCTGATCCCTGCAACCATGCACTGAAGTTTTAGATAAACTGAGCTGAAACCATTAAATAACTAACCAGCCTGTGCCAGCGATCTGTGTCAGCGGATCCCTGCGACCGTGCACTGAAGTTTTAGATCAAATAAACTAAGTTGAAACCATTAAATAACTAACCAGCCTGTGCCAGCGATCTGTGTCAGCTGATCCCTGCAACCGTGCACTGAAGTTTTAGATCAAATAAACTAAGCTGAAACCATTAAATAACTAACCAGCCTGTGCCAGCGATCTGTGTCAGCTGATCCCTGCGAACGTGCACTGAAGTTTTAGATCAAATAAACAAAGCTGAAACCATTAAATAACTAACCAGCGATCTGTGTCAGCGGATCCCTGCGACCGTGCACTGAAGTTTTACAGAAAATAAAGTAAGCTGAAACCATTAAATAACTAACCAGCCTGTGCCAGCGATCTGTGTCAGCTGATCCCTGCGAACGTGCACTGAAGTTTTAGAGAAAATAAACTTAGCTGAAACCATTAAATAACTAACCAGCCTGTGCCAGCGATCTGTGTCAGCGGATCCCTGCAACCGTGCACTGAAGTTTTAGAGAAAATAAACCAAACCTAAACCATTAAATAACTAACCAGCCTGTGCCAGCGATCTGTGTCAGCTGATCCCTGCAACCGTGCACTGAAGTTTTAGATTAAATAAACCAAACCTAAACCATTAAATAACTAACCAGCCTGTGCCAGCGATTCTGTGTCAGCTGATCCCTGCAACCGTGCACTGAAGTTTTAGATTAAATCAACCAAACCTAAACCATTAAATAACTAACCAGCCTGTGCCAGCGATCTGTGTCAGCTGATCCCTGCAACCATGCACTGAAGTTTTAGATAAACTGAGCTGAAACCATTAAATAACTAACCAGCCTGTGCCAGCTATCTTTGTCATCTGATCCCTGCAACCGTGCACTGAAGTTTTAGATAAACTTGGCTGAAACCATTAAATAACTAACCAGCCTGTACCAGCGATCTGTTTCAGCTGATTCCTGCAACCGTGCACTGAAGTTTTAGATAAACTTGGCTGAAACCATTAAATAACTAACCAGCCTGTACCAGCGATCTGTTTCAGCTGATCCCTGCAATCGTGCACTGAAGTTTTAGATCAAATAAACTAAGCTGAAACCATTAAATAACTAACCAGCGTGTGTCAGGGATCTGTGTTAGCTGATCCCTGCAACTGTGCACTGAAGTTTTACAGAAAATAAAGTAAGCTGAAACAATTAAATAACTAACCAGCCTGTGCCAGGGATCTGTGTCAGCTGATCTTTGAGACCATGCACTGAAGTCTTAGATCAAATAAACTAACCTGAAACCATTAAATAACTAACCAGCCTGTGCGAGCGATCTGTGTCAGCTGATCCCTGCAACCGTGCACTGAAGTTTTAGATCAAATAAACTAAGCTGAAACCATTAAATAACCAACCAGGCTGTGCCAGAGATCTGTGTCAGCTGATCCCTGCGAACGTGGACTGAAGTTGTAGATCAAATAAACAAAGCTGAAACCATTAAATAACTAACCAGCGATCTGTGTCAGCTGATCACTGCGACCGTGCACTGAAGTTTTAGATCAAATAAACTAAGCTGAAACCATTAAATAACTAACCAGCCTGTGCCAGAGATCTGTGTCAGCTGATCCCTGCAACCGTGCACTGAAGTTTTAGACAAAATAAACTAAGTTGAAACCATTAAATAACTAACCAGCCTGTGCCAGGGATCTGTGTCAGCTGATCTTTGCGACCATGCACTGAAGTCTTAGATCAAATAAATTAACCTGAAACCATTTAAATAACTAACCAGCCTGTACCAGCGATCTGTGTCAGCTGATCCCTGCAAGCGTGCACTGAAGTTTTAGATCAAATAAACTAAGCTGAAACCATTAAATAACTAACCAGCCTGTACCAGCGATCTGTTTCAGCTGATCCCTGCAATCGTGCACTGAAGTTTTAGATCAAATAAACTAAGTTAAAACCATTAAATAACTAACCAGCCTGTGCCAGGGATCTGTGTCAGCTGATCCCTGCAACCGTGCACTGAAGTTTTAGATAAACTAAGCTGAAACCATTAAATAACTAGCCAGCCTGTGCCAGCGATCTGTGTCAGCTGATCCCTGCAACCGTGCACTGAAGTTTTAGATAAAATAAACCAAACCGAAACCATTAAATAACTAACCAGCCTGTGCCAGCGATCTGTGTCAGCTGATTCCTGCAACCGTGCACTGAAGTTTTAGATAAACTAAGCTGAAACCATTAAATAACTAGCCAGCCTGTGCCAGCGATCTGTTTCATCTGATCCCTGCAACCGTGCACTGAAGTTTTAGATAAACTAAGCTGAAACCATTAAATAACTAACCAGCCTGTGCCAGCGATCTGTGTCAGCTGATCCCTGCAACCGTGCACTGAAGTTTTAGATAAAATAAACCAAACCGAAACCATTAAATAACTAACCAGCCTGTGTCAGCGATCTGTGTCAGCTGATTCCTGCAACCGTGCACTGAATTTTTAGAGAAAATAAACTAAGCTGAAACAATTAAATAACTAACCAGCCTGTGCCAGGGATCTGTGTCAGCTGATCTTTGAGACCATGCACTGAAGTCTTAGATCAAATAAACTAACCTGAAACCATTAAATAACTAACCAGCCTGTGCGAGCGATCTGTGTCAGCTGATCCCTGCAACCGTGCACTGAAGTTTTAGATCAAATAAACTAAGCTGAAACCATTAAATAACCAACCAGGCTGTGCCAGAGATCTGTGTCAGCTGATCCCTGCGAACGTGGACTGAAGTTGTAGATCAAATAAACAAAGCTGAAACCATTAAATAACTAACCAGCGATCTGTGTCAGCTGATCACTGCGACCGTGCACTGAAGTTTTAGATCAAATAAACTAAGCTGAAACCATTAAATAACTAACCAGCCTGTGCCAGAGATCTGTGTCAGCTGATCTTTGCGACCATGCACTGAAGTCTTAGATCAAATAAACTAACCTGAAACCATTTAAATAACTAACCAGCCTGTACCAGCGATCTGTGTCAGCTGATCCCTGCAACCGTGCACTGAAGTTTTAGATAAAATAAACCAAACCGAAACCATTAAATAACTAACCAGCCTGTACCAGCGATCTGTTTCAGCTGATCCCTGCAATCGTGCACTGAAGTTTTAGATCAAATAAACTAAGTTAAAACCATTAAATAACTAACCAGCCTGTGCCAGGGATCTGTGTCAGCTGATCCCTGCAACCGTGCACTGAAGTTTTAGATAAACTAAGCTGAAACCATTAAATAACTAGCCAGCCTGTGCCAGCGATCTGTGTCAGCTGATCCCTGCAACCGTGCACTGAAGTTTTAGATAAAATAAACCAAACCGAAACCATTAAATAACTAACCAGCCTGTGCCAGCGATCTGTGTCAGCTGATTCCTGCAACCGTGCACTGAAGTTTTAGATCAAATAAACTAAGTTAAAACCATTAAATAACTAACCAGCCTGTGCCAGGGATCTGTGTCAGCTGATTCCTGCAACCGTGCACTGAAGTTTTAGATAAACTAAGCTGAAACCATTAAATAACTAGCCAGCCTGTGCCAGCGATCTGTTTCATCTGATCCCTGCAACCGTGCACTGAAGTTTTAGATAAACTAAGCTGAAACCATTAAATAACTAACCAGCCTGTGCCAACGATCTGTGTCAGCTGATCCCTGCAACCGTGCACTGAAGTTTTAGATCAAATAAACTAAGCTGAAACCATTAAATAACCAACCAGGCTGTGCCAGAGATCTGTGTCAGCTGATCCCTGCGAACGTGGACTGAAGTTGTAGATCAAATAAACAAAACTGAAACCATTAAATAACTAACCACCGATCTGTGTCAGCTGATCACTGCAACCGTGCACTGAAGTTTTAGATAAACTAAGCTGAAACCATTAAATAACCAACCAGGCTGTGCCAGAGATCTGTGTCAGCTGATCCCTGCGAACGTGGACTGAAGTTGTAGATCAAATAAACAAAACTGAAACCATTAAATAACTAACCACCGATCTGTGTCAGCTGATCCCTGCGAACGTGCACTGAAGTTTTAGAGAAAATAAACTAAGCTGAAACCATTAAATAACTAACCAGCCTGTGCGAGCGATCTGTGTCAGCTGATCCCTGCAACCGTGCACTGAAGTTTTAGATCAAATAAACTAAGTTGAAACCATTAAATAACTAACCAGCGTGTGTCAGGAATCTGTGTTAGCTGATCCCTGCAACCATGCACTGAAGTTTTAGATTAAATAAACCAAACCTAAACCATTAAATAACTAACCAGCCTGTGCCAGCGATTCTGTGTCAGCTGATCCCTGCAACCGTGCACTGAAGTTTTAGATTAAATCAACCAAACCTAAACCATTAAATAACTAACCAGCCTGTGCCAGCGATCTGTGTCAGCTGATCCCTGCAACCATGCACTGAAGTTTTAGATAAACTGAGCTGAAACCATTAAATAACTAACCAGCCTGTGCCAGCGATCTGTGTCAGCGGATCCCTGCGACCGTGCACTGAAGTTTTAGATAAAATAAACTAAGTTGAAACCATTAAATAACTAACCAGCCTGTGCAAGGGATCTGTGTCAGCTGATCCCTGCAACCGTGCACTGAAGTTTTAGATAAACTTGGCTGAAACCATTAAATAACTAAGCAGCCTGTACCAGCGATCTGTTTCAGCTGATTCCTGCAACCGTGCACTGAAGTTTTAGATAAACTTGGCTGAAACCATTAAATAACTAACCAGCCTGTACCAGCGATCTGTTTCAGCTGATCCCTGCAATCGTGCACTGAAGTTTTAGATCAAATAAACTAAGCTGAAACCATTAAATAACTAACCAGCCTGTGCCAGGGATCTGTGTCAGCTGATCCCTGCAACCGTGCACTGAAGTTTTAGATCAAATAAACTAAGATGAAACCATTAAATAACTAACCAGCCTGTGCCAGCGATCTGTTTCAGCTGATTCCTGCAATCGTGCACCGAAGTTTTAGATCAAATAAACTAAGTTGAAACCATTAAATAACTAACCAGCCTGTGCAAGGGATCTGTGTCAGCTGATCCCTGCAACCGCGCACTGAAGTTTTAGATAAACTTGGCTGAAACCATTAAATAACTAACCAGCCTGTACCAGCGATCTGTTTCAGCTGATCCCTGCAATCGTGCACCGAAGTTTTAGATCAAATAAACTAAGTTGAAACCATTAAATAACTAACCAGCCTGTGCCAGGAATCTTTGTCAACTGATCCCTGCAACCGTGCACTGAATTTTTAGATAAAATAAACTAAGTTGAAACCATTAAATAACTAACCAGCGTGTGTCAGGGATCTGTGTTAGCTGATCCCTGCAACTGTGCACTGAAGTTTTACAGAAAATAAAGTAAGCTGAAACAATTAAATAACTAACCAGCCTGTGCCAGGGATCTGTGTCAGCTGATCTTTGAGACCATGCACTGAAGTCTTAGATCAAATAAACTAACCTGAAACCATTAAATAACTAACCAGCCTGTGCGAGCGATCTGTGTCAGCTGATCCCTGCAACCGTGCACTGAAGTTTTAGAGAAAATAAACTAAGTTGAAACCATTAAATAACTAACCAGCGATATGTGTCAGCTGATCACTGCGACCGTGCACTGAAGTTTTAGATCAAATAAACTATGCTGAAACCATTAAATAACTAACCAGCCTGTACCAGCGATCTGTTTCAGCTGATCCCTGCAATCGTGCACTGAAGTTTTAGATCAAATAAACTAAGTTAAAACCATTAAATAACTAACCAGCCTGTGCCAGGGATCTGTGTCAGCTGATCCCTGCAACCGTGCACTGAAGTTTTAGATAAACTAAGCTGAAACCATTAAATAACTAGCCAGCCTGTGCCAGCGATCTGTCAGCTGATCCCTGCAACCGTGCACTGAAGTTTTAGATAAACTAAGCTGAAACCATTAAATAACTAGCCAGCCTGTGCCAGGGATCTGTGTCAGCTGATCCCTACAACCGTGCACTGAAGTTTTAGATAAACTAAGCTGAAACCATTAAATAACTAGCCAGCCTGTGCCAGCGATCTGTGTCATCTGATCCCTGCAACCGTGCACTGAAGTTTTAGATAAACTAAGCTGAAACCATTAAATAACTAACCAGCCTGTGCCAGCGATCTGTGTCAGCTGATCCCTGCAACCGTGCACTGAAGTTTTAGATAAAATAAGCCAAACCGAAACCATTAAATAACTAACCAGCCTGTGTCAGCGATCTGTGTCAGCTGATTCCTGCAACCGTGCACTGAAGTTTTAGATAAACTAAGTTGAAACCATTAAATAACTAACCAGCCTGTGCCAACGATCTGTGTCAGCTGATCCCTGCAACCGTGCACTGAAGTTTTAGATCAAATAAACTAAGCTGAAACCATTAAATAACTAACCAGCGATCTGTGTCAGCTGATCACTGCAACCGTGCACTGAAGTTTTAGATAAACTAAGCTGAAACCATTAAATAACTAACCAGCCTGTGCCAGCGATCTGTGTCAGCTGATCCCTGCAACCGTGCACTGAAGTTTTAGATAAAATAAGCCAAACCGAAACCATTAAATAACTAACCAGCCTGTGTCAGCGATCTGTGTCAGCTGATTCCTGCAACCGTGCACTGAAGTTTTAGATAAACTAAGCTGAAACCATTAAATAACTAGCCAGCCTGTGCCAGCGATCTGTTTCATCTGATCCCTGCAACCGTGCACTGAAGTTTTAGATAAACTAAGCTGAAACCATTAAATAACTAACCAGCCTGTGCCAACGATCTGTGTCAGCTGATCCCTGCAACCGTGCACTGAAGTTTTAGATCAAATAAACTAAGCTGAAACCATTAAATAACCAACCAGGCTGTGCCAGAGATCTGTGTCAGCTGATCCCTGCGAACGTGGACCGAAGTTGTAGATCAAATAAACAAAACTGAAACCATTAAATAACTAACCAGCGATCTGTGTCAGCTGATCACTGCAACCGTGCACTGAAGTTTTAGATAAACTAAGCTGAAACCATTAAATAACTAACCAGCCTGTGCCAACGATCTGTGTCAGCTGATCCCTGCAACCGTGCACTGAAGTTTTAGATCAAATAAACTAAGCTGAAACCACTAAATAACTAACCAGCCTGTGCCAGAGATCTGTGTCAGCTGATCCCTGCAACCGTGCACTGAAGTTTTAGAGAAAATAAACTAAGTTGAAACCATTAAATAACTAACCAGCGTGTGTCAGGGATCTGTGTTAGCTGATCCCTGCAACCGTGCACTGAAGTTTTAGAGAAAATAAACTTAGTTGAAACCATTAAATAACTAACCAGCCTGTGCCAGGGATCTGTGTCAGCTGATCCCTGCAACCGTGCACTGAAGTTTTAGATAAACTAAGCTGAAACCATTAAATAACTAGCCAGCCTGTGCCAGCGATCTGTTTCATCTGATCCCTGCAACCGTGCACTGAAGTTTTAGATAAACTAAGCTGAAACCATTAAATAACTAACCAGCGATCTGTGTCAGCGATCTGTGTCAGCTGATCCCTGCAACCGTGCACTGAAGTTTTAGATAAAATAAACCAAACCGAAACCATTAAATAACTAACCAGCCTGTGCCAGCGATCTGTGTCAGCTGATTCCTGCAACCGTGCACTGAAGTTTTAGATAAACTAAGTTGAAACCATTAAATAACTAACCAGCCTGTGCCAGGGATCTGTGTCAGCTGATCCCTGCAACCGTGCACTGAAGTTTTAGATAAACTAAGCTGAAACCATTAAATAACTAGCCAGCCTGTGCCAGCGATCTGTGTCAGCTGATCCCTGCAACCGTGCACTGAAGTTTTAGATAAACTAAGCTGAAACCATTAAATAACTAGCCAGCCTGTGCCAGCGATCTGTGTCAGCTGATCCCTGCAACCGCGCACTGAAGTTTTAGATAAACTAAGCTGAAACCATTAAATAACTAGCCAGCCTGTGCCAGCGATCTGTGTCAGCTGATCCCTGCAACCGTGCACTGAAGTTTTAGATAAAATAAACCAAACCGAAACCATTAAATAACTAACCAGCCTGTGCCAGCGATCTGTGTCAGCTGATTCCTGCAACCGTGCACTGAAGTTTTAGATAAACTAAGTTGAAACCATTAAATAACTAACCAGCCTGTGCCAACGATCTGTGTCAGCTGATCCCTGCAACCGTGCACTGAAGTTTTAGATAAACTAAGCTGAAACCATTAAATAACTAACCAGCCTGTGCCAGCGATCTGTTTCAGCTGATTCCTGCAACCATGCACTGAAGTTTTTTATGATAAACTAAGTTGAAACCATTTAAATAACTAACCAGCCTGTGACAGCGATCTGTGTCAGCTGATCCCTGCAACCGTGCACTGAAGTTTTAGATCAAATAAACTAAGCTGAAACCATTAAATAACTAACCAGCCTGTGCCAGCGATCTGTGTCAGCTGATCCCTGCAACCGTGCACTTACGTCTTAGATCAAATAAACTAAGCTGAAACCATTAAATAACTAACCAGCCTGTGCCAGGGATCTGTGTCAGCTGATCCCTGCAACCGTGCACTGAAGTTTTAGATCAAATAAACTAAGCTGAAACCATTAAATAACCAACCAGCCTGTGCCAGAGATCTGTGTCAGCTGATCCCTGCGAACGTGGACTGAAGTTTTAGATCAAATAAACAAAGCTGAAACCATTAAATAACTAACCAGCGATCTGTGTCAGCTGATCACTGCGACCGTGCACTGAAGTTTTAGATAAAATAAACTAAGTTGAAACCATTAAATAACTAACCAGCCTGTGCCAGCGATCTGTGTCAGCTGATCCCTGCAACCGTGCACTGAAGTCTTAGATCAAGTAAACTAAGCTGAAACCATTAAATAACTAACCAGCCTGTGCCAGCGATCTGGGTCAGCTGATCCCTGCGAACGTGGACTGAAGTTTTAGATCAAATAAACAAAGCTGAAACCATTAAATAACTAACCAGCGATCTGTGTCAGCGGATCCCTGCGACCGTGCACTGAAGTTTAAGATAAAATAAACTAAGTTGAAACCATTAAATAACTAACCAGCCTGTGCAAGGGATCTGTGCCAGCGATCTGTTTCAGCTGATCTTTGCGAACGTGCACTGAAGTCTTAGATCAAATAAACTAACCTGAAACCATTAAATAACCAACCAGCCTGTGCGAGCGATCTGTGTCAGCTGATCCCTGCAACCGTGCACTTACGTCTTAGATCAAATAAACTAAGCTGAAACCATTAAATAACTAACCAGCCTGTGCCAGGGATCTGTGTCAGCTGATCCCTGCAACCGTGCACTGAAGTTTTAGATAAACTAAGCTGAAACCATTAAATAACTAGCCAGCCTGTGCCAGCGATCTGTGTCAGCTGATCCCTGCAACCGTGCACTGAAGTTTTAGATAAAATAAACCAAACCGAAACCATTAAATAACTAACCAGCCTGTGCCAGCGATCTGTGTCAGCTGATTCCTGCAACCGTGCACTGAAGTTTTAGATAAACTAAGTTGAAACCATTAAATAACTAACCAGCCCGTGCCAGCGATCTGTTTCAGCTGATCTTTGCGAATGTGCACTGAAGTCTTAGATCAAAATAAACTAAGCTGAAACCACGAAATAACTAACCAGCCTGTGCCAGCGATCTGTGTCAGCTGATCTTTGCGAACGTGGACTGAAGTTTTAGATCAAATAAACAAAGCTGAAACCATTAAATAACTAACCAGCGATCTGTGTCAGCTGATCCCTGCGACCGTGCACTGAAGTTTAAGATAAAATAAACTAAGCTGAAACCATTAAATAACCAACCAGCCTGTGCCAGAGATCTGTGTCAGCTGATCCCTGCGAACGTGGACTGAAGTTTTAGATCAAATAAACAAAGCTGAAACCATTAAATAACTAACCAGCGATCTGTGTCAGCTGATCCCTGCGACCGTGCACTGAATTTTTAGAGAAAATAAACTAAGTTGAAACCATTAAATAACTAACCAGCGTGTGTCAGGGATCTGTGTTAGCTGATCCCTGCAACTGTGCACTGAAGTTTTACAGAAAATAAAGTAAGCTGAAACCATTAAATAACTAACCAGCCTGTGCCAGGGATCTGTGTCAGCTGATCCCTGCAACCGTGCACTGAAGTTTTAGATAAACTTGGCTGAAACCATTAAATAACTAACCAGCCTGTGCCAGGGATCTGTGTCAGCATATCCCTGCAACCGTGCACTGAAGTTTTAGATAAACTTGGCTGAAACCATTAAATAACTAACCAGCCTGTGCCAGCGATCTGTGTCAGCTGATCCCTGCAACCGTGCACTGAAGTTTTAGATAAACTAAGCTGAAACCATTAAATAACTAACCAGCCTGTGCGAGCGATCTGTGTCAGCTGATCCCTGCAACCGTGCACTGAAGTTTTAGATAAACTAAGCTGAAACCATTAAATAACTAACCAGCCTGTGCCAGCGATCTGTGTCAGCGGATCCCTGCGACCGTGCACTGAATTTTTAGAGAAAATAAACTAAGTTGAAACCATTAAATAACTAACCAGCCTGTGCCAGGGATCTGTGTCAGCTGATCCCTGCAACTGTGCACTGAAGTTTTAGATAAACTAAGCTGAAACCATTAAATAACTAACCAGCCTGTGCCAGCAACCTGTTTCAGCTGATCTTTGCGAACGTGCACTGAAGTCTTAGATCAAAATAAACTAAGCTGAAACCACGAAATAACTAACCAGCCTGTGCCAGCGATCTGTGTCAGCTGATCCCTGCAACCGTGCACTGAAGTCTTAGATCAAATAAACTAAGCTGAAACCATTAAATAACTAACCAGCCTGTGCCAGCGATCTATGTCAGCTGATCCCTGCAACCGTGCACTGAAGTTTTAGATCAAATAAACTAAGCTGAAACCATTAAATAACTAACCAGCCTGTGCCAGCGATCTATGTCAGCTGATCCCTGCAACCGTGCACTGAAGTTTTAGATCAAATAAACTAAGCTGAAACCACGAAATAACTAACCAGCCTGTGCCAGCGATCTGTGTCAGCTGATCCCTGCAACCGTGCACTGAAGTCTTAGATCAAATAAACTAAGCTGAAACCATTAAATAACTAACCAGCCTGTGCCAGCGATCTGTGTCAGCTGATCCCTGCGAACGTGGACTGAAGTTTTAGATCAAATAAACAAAGCTGAAACCATTAAATAACTAACCAGCGATCTGTGTCAGCTGATCACTGCGACCGTGCACTGAAGTTTTAGATAAAATTAACTAAGTTGAAACCATTAAATAACTACCAGCCTGTGCCAGCGATCTGTGTCAGCTGATCCCTGCAACCATGCACTGAAGTCTTAGATCAAATAAACTAAGCTGAAACCATTAAATAACTAACCAGCCTGTGCCAGCGATCTGTGTCAGCTGATCCCTGCGAACGTGGACTGAAGTTTTAGATCAAATAAACAAAGCTGAAACCATTAAATAACTAACCAGCGATCTGTGTCAGCTGATCCCTGAGACCGTGCACTGAAGTTTTAGATAAAATAAACTAAGCTGAAACCATTAAATAACTAACCAGCGATCTGTGTCAGCGGATCCCTGCGACCGTGCGCTGAAGTTTAAGATAAAATAAACTAAGTTAAAACCATTAAATAACTAACCAGCCTGTGCCAGCGATCTGTGTCAGCTGATCCCTGCAACCATGCACTGAAGTTTTAGATAAACTTGGCTGAAACCATTAAATAACTAACCAGCCTGTACCAGCGATCTGTGTCAGCTGATCCCTGCGAACGTGCACTGAAGTTTAAGATAAAATAAACTAAGTTAAAACCATTAAATAACTAACCAGCCTGTGCCAGCGATCTGTGTCAGCTGATCCCTGCGACCGTGCACTGAAGTTTTAGAGAAAATAAACTAAGTTGAAACCATTAAATAACTAACCAGCGTGTGCCAGGGATCTGTGTTAGCTGATCCCTGCAACTGTGCACTGAAGTTTTACAGAAAATAAAGTAAGCTGAAACCATTAAATAACTAACCAGCCTGTGCCAGGGATCTGTGTCAGCTGATCTTTGCGACCATGCACTGAAGTCTTAGATCAAATAAACTAACCTGAAACCATTTAAATAACTAACCAGCCTGTGACAGCAATCTGTGTCAGCTGATCCCTGCAACCGTGCACTGAAGTTTTAGATCAAATAAACTAAGCTGAAACCATTAAATAACTAACCAGCCTGTGCCGGCGATCTGTGTCAGCTAATCCCTGCGACCGTGCACTGAAGTTTTAGATCAAATAAACTAAGCTGAAACTATTAAATAACTAACCAGCCTGTGCCAGCGATCTGTGTCAGCTGATCCCTGCAACCGTGCACTGAAGTTTTAGATCAAATAAACTAAGCTGAAACTATTAAATAACTAACCAGCCTGTGCCAGCGATCTGTGTCAGCGGATCCCTGCGACCGTGCACTGAAGTTTTAGATCAAATAAACTAAGCTGAAACCATTAAATAACTAACCAGCCTGTGCCAGGAGTCTTTGTCAACTGATCCCTGCAACCGTGCACTGAATTTTTAGAGAAAATAAACTAAGTTGAAACCATTAAATAACTAACCAGCGTGTGCCAGCGATCTGTGTCAGCTGATCCCTGCAACTGTGCACTGAAGTCTTAGATCAAATAAACTAAGCTGAAACCATTAAATAACTAACCAGCCTGTGCCAGCGATCTGTGTCAGCTGATCCCTGCGAACGTGGACTGAAGTTTTAGATCAAATAAACAAAGCTGAAACCATTAAATAACTAACCAGCGATCTGTGTCAGCTGATCCCTGCGACCGTGCACTGAAGTTTTAGATAAAATAAACTAAGCTGAAACCATTAAATAACTAACCAGCGATCTGTGTCAGCGGATTCCTGCGACCGTGCACTGAAGTTTTAGATAAACTAAGCTGAAACCATTAAATAACTAACCAGCCTGTGCCAGCGATCTGTGTCAGCTGATCTTTGCGATCATGCCCTGAAGTCTTAGATCAAATAAACTAAGCTGAAACCATTAAATAACTAACCAGCCTGTGCCAGCGATCTGTGTCAGCTGATCCCTGCGAACGTGGACTGAAGTTTTAGATCAAATAAACAAAGCTGAAACCATTAAATAACTAACCAGCGATCTGTGTCAGCTGATCACTGCGACCGTGCACTGAAGTTTTAGATAAAATAAACTAAGTTGAAACCATTAAATAACTAACCAGCCTGTGCCAGCGATCTGTGTCAGCTGATCCCTGCAACCGTGCACTGAAGTCTTATATCAAATAAACTAAGCTGAAACCATTAAATAACTAACCAGCCTGTGCCAGCGATCTGTGTCAGCTGATCCCTGCGACCGTGCACTGAAGTTTAAGATAAAATAAACTAATCTGAAACCATTAAATAACTAACCAGCGATCTGTGTCAGCGGATCCCTGCGACCGTGCACTGAAGTTTAAGATAAAATAAACTAATCTGAAACCATTAAATAACTAACCAGCGATCTGTGTCAGCGGATCCCTGCAACCGTGCACTGAAGTTTTAGATAAACTAAGCTGAAACCATTAAATAACTAACCAGCCTGTACCAGCGATCTGTTTCAGCTGATCCCTGCAACCGTGCACTGAAGTTTTAGATAAACTAAGCTGAAACCATTAAATAACTAACCAGCCTGTACCAGCGATCTGTTTCAGCTGATCCCTGCAATCGTGCACTGAAGTTTTAGATCAAATAAACTAAGCTGAAACCATTAAATAACTAACCAGCCTGTGCCAGGGATCTGTGTCAGCTGATCCCTGCAACCGTGCACTGAAGTTTTAGATCAAATAAACTAAGCTGAAACCATTAAATAACTAACCAGCCTGTGCCAGCGATCTGTGTCAGCTGATCTTTGCGACCGTGCACTGAAGTTTTAGATCAAATAAACTAAGCTGAAACCATTAAATAACTAACCAGCCTGTGCCAGCGATCTGTGTCAGCGGATCCCTGCGACCGTGCACTGAAGTTTTAGATAAAATAAACTAAGTTGAAACCATTAAATAACTAACCAGCCTGTGCAAGGGATCTGTTTCAGCTGATCCCTGCAACCGTGCACTGAAGTTTTAGATAAACTTGGCTGAAACCATTAAATAACTAACCAGCCTGTACCAGCGATCTGTTTCAGCTGATCCCTGCAACCGTGCACTGAAGTTTTAGATAAACTTGGCTGAAACCATTAAATAACTAACCAGCCTGTACCAGCGATCTGTTTCAGCTGATCTTTGCGACCATGCACTGAAGTCTTAGATCAAATAAACTAACCTGAAACCATTTAAATAACTAACCAGCCTGTGACAGCGATCTGTGTCAGCTGATCCCTGCAACCGTGCACTGAAGTTTTAGATCAAATAAACTAAGCTGAAACCATTAAATAACTAACCAGCCTGTGCCAGCGATGTGTGTCAGCGGATCCCTGCGAACGTGGACTGAAGTTTTAGATCAAATAAACAAAGCTGAAACCATTAAATAACTAACCAGCGATCTGTGTCAGCTGATCACTGCGACCGTGCACTGAAGTTTTAGATCAAATAAACTAAGTTGAAACCATTAAATAACTAACCAGCCTGTGCCAGCGATCTGTGTCAGCTGATCCCTGCAACCGTGCACTGAAGTTTTAGATAAAATAAACTAAGCTGAAACCATTAAATAACTAACCAGCGATCTGTGTCAGCGGATCCCTGCGACCGTGCACTGAAGTTTTAGATAAAATAAACTAAGCTGAAACCATTAAATAACTAACCAGCGATCTGTGTCAGCGGATCCCTGCGACCGTGCACTGAAGTTTAAGATAAAATAAACTAAGTTGAAACCATTAAATAACTAACCAGCCTGTGCAAGGGATCTGTGCCAGCGATCTGTTTCAGCTGATCTTTGCGAACGTGCACTGAAGTCTTAGATCAAATAAACTAACCTGAAACCATTAAATAACCAACCAGCCTGTGCGAGCGATCTGTGTCAGCTGATCCCTGCAACCATGCACTGAAGTTTTAGATCAAATAAACTAAGCTGAAACCATTAAATAACCAACCAGGCTGTGCCAGCGATCTGTGCCAGCGATCTGTGTCAGCTGATCCCTGCGAACGTGGACTGAAGTTTTAGATCAAATAAACTAAGCTGAAACCACTAAATAACTAACCAGCCTGTGCCAGCGATCTGTGCCAGCGATCTGTTTCAGCTGATCTTTGCGAACGTGCACTGAAGTCTTAGATCAAATAAACTAAGCTGAAACCACTAAATAACTAACCAGCCTGTGCCAGCGATCTGTGTCAGCTGATCCCTGCAACCGTGCACTGAAGTTTTAGAGAAAATAAACTAAGTTGAAACAATTAAATAACTAACCAGCCTGTGCCAGGAATCTTTGTCAACTGATCCCTGCAACCGTGCACTGAATTTTTAGAGAAAATAAACTAAGTTGAAACCATTAAATAACTAACCAGCGTGTGTCAGGGATCTGTGTTAGCTGATCCCTGCAACTGTGCACTGAAGTTTTAGAGAAAATAAAGTAAGCTGAAACAATTAAATAACTAACCAGCCTGTGCCAGGGATCTGTGTCAGCTGATCTTTGCGACCATGCACTGAAGTCTTAGATCAAATAAACTAACCTGAAACCATTAAATAACTAACCAGCCTGTGCGAGCGATCTGTGTCAGCTGATCCCTGCAACCGTGCACTGAAGTTTTAGATCAAATAAACTAAGCTGAAACCATTAAATAACTAACCAGCGATCTGTGTCAGCTGATCCCTGCAACCGTGCACTGAAGTTTTAGATCAAATAAACTAAGCTGAAACCATTAAATAACTAACCAGCCTGTGCAAGGGATCTGTGTCAGCTGATCCCTGCAACCGTGCACTGAAGTTTTAGATAAACTTGGCTGAAACCATTAAATAACTAACCAGCCTGTACCAGCGATCTGTTTCAGCTGATCCCTGCAATCGTGCACTGAAGTTTTAGATCAAATAAACTAAGCTGAAACCATTAAATAACTAACCAGCCTGTGCCAGGGATCTGTGTCAGCTGATCCCTGCAACCGTGCACTGAAGTTTTAGATCAAATAAACTAAGCTGAAACCATTAAATAACTAACCAGCCTGTGCCAGCGATCTGTGTCAGCTGATCCCTGCAACCGTGCACTGAAGTTTTAGATAAACTAAGCTGAAACCATTAAATAACCAACCAGGCTGTGCCAGAGATCTGTGTCAGCTGATCCCTGCGAACGTGGACTGAAGTTGTAGATCAAATAAACAAAGCTGAAACCATTAAATAACTAACCAGCGATCTGTGTCAGCTGATCCCTGTGACCGTGCACTGAAGTTTTAGAGAAAATAAACTAAGCTGAAACCATTAAATAACTAACCAGCCTGTGCCAGCGATCTGTGTCAGTGGATCCCTGCGACCGTGCACTGAAGTTTTAGATAAAATAAACTAAGTTGAAACCATTAAATAACTAACCAGCCTGTGCAAGGGATCTGTGTCAGCGGATCCCTGCGACCGTGCACTGAAGTTTAAGATAAAATAAACTAAGCTGAAACCATTAAATAACCAACCAGGCTGTGCCAGCGATCTGTGCCAGCGATCTGTGTCAGCTGATCCCTGCGAACGTGGACTGAAGTTTTAGATCAAATAAACTAAGCTGAAACCACTAAATAACTAACCAGCCTGTGCCAGCGATCTGTGCCAGAGATCTGTTTCAGCTGATCTTTGCGAACGTGCACTGAAGTCTTAGATCAAATAAACTAACCTGAAACCATTAAATAACCAACCAGCCTGTGCGAGCGATCTGTGTCAGCTGATCCCTGCAACCGTGCACTGAAGTTTTAGATCAAATAAACTAAGCTGAAACCATTAAATAACCAACCAGGCTGTGCCAGCGATCTGTGCCAGCGATCTGTTTCAGCTGATCTTTGCGAACGTGCACTGAAGTCTTATATCAAATAAACTAAGCTGAAACCACTAAATAACTAACCAGCCTGTGCCAGCGATCTGTGTCAGCTGATCCCTGCAACCGTGCACTGAAGTTTTAGATCAAATAAACTAAGTTGAAACCATTAAATAACTAACCAGCGTGTGTCAGGGATCTGTGTTAGCTGATCCCTGCAACTGTGCACTGAAGTTTTACAGAAAATAAAGTAAGCTGAAACAATTAAATAACTAACCAGCCTGTGCCAGGGATCTGTGTCAGCTGATCTTTGCGACCATGCACTGAAGTCTTAGATCAAATAAACTAACCTGAAACCATTAAATAACTAACCAGCCTGTGCGAGCGATCTGTGTCAGCTGATCCCTGCAACCGTGCACTGAAGTTTTAGATCAAATAAACTAAGCTGAAACCATTAAATAACTAACCAGCGATCTGTGTCAGCTGATCCCTGCGACCGTGCACTGAAGTTTTAGATCAAATAAACTAAGCTGAAACCATTAAATAACTAACCAGCGATCTGTGTCAGCTGATCCCTGCGACCGTGCACTGAAGTTTTAGAGAAAATAAACTAAGCTGAAACCATTAAATAACTAACCAGCCTGTGACAGCGATCTGTGTCAGCTGATCCCTGCAACCGTGCACTGAAGTTTTAGATAAATGTAACACCTGCTTAGTATAGTAGGGTTAAACTTATAGACTAGATTCGAGAGGAGTAAAATAAATTTGAGAGAATTGAGTGTTGAACAGCCGGCAGATTTATTACAATGTTACAGTGGTGCAATAATCCAATGTAAACAGCATAGAAAATTAACAGAAGATCAACAGAGAAGAGCGCTCTTTGAAAATAACAACAAAATAAAATAAAATAAGTAGTCTCTTTAGACCTGACTCCTGATGAGCAGGATATTGGGAGTTCAATAGTTTCCCAGAGAAACAATCCGTATGAAGTAAGCAGTTTTTGCTCTTGCTTATCTGAAATCCTGCGATTCGAAGTAATTCAGACTGTAGCTCTACTCCTGCATCCAGAACAGCTGGCCACACTGCTTTTGGATTCGCCAAGAGTTTTCACAGGGTCTGGCTCGCCATCCATATCCAGAACCACTTCAGATCCAGGATCACAAAAAACCAGTCGGAATTCCCAAGAAACAAATACACGCTCTGCCTGGTTTTGGTCGAGAGTAAAACACATAAAGGCCTTGTGTAGCTTGTTATTTGCTCTCGGTGTCTTGCTCCGTTTTGCCTAGCTTAATGCAGCAACGTGCTTTTGTTGCATTCACTGAACTACGGAAAATCAAAGTGTATTCAAGGGGTGTCAGAAATAATATTACCAGGTAAAAACAAGAAAATACTAGTAACCATGTCTATAGGGGTTACATAAACTTGGCTGAAACCATTAAATAACTAACCAGCCTGTACCAGCGATCTGTTTCAGCTGATCCCTGCAACCGTGCACTGAAGTTTTAGATAAACTTGGCTGAAACCATTAAATAACTAACCAGCCTGTACCAGCGATCTGTTTCAGCTGATCCCTGCAATCGTGCACTGAAGTTTTAGATCAAATAAACTAAGCTGAAACCATTAAATAACTAACCAGCCTGTGCCAGGGATCTGTGTCAGCTGATCCCTGCAACCGTGCACTGAAGTTTTAGATAAACTAAGCTGAAACCATTAAATAACCAACCATGCTGTGCCAGAGATCTGTGTCATCTGATCCCTGCGAACGTGGACTGAAGTTGTAGATCAAATAAACAAAGCTGAAACCATTAAATAACTAACCAGCGATCTGTGTCAGCTGATCCCTGTGACCGTGCACTGAAGTTTTAGAGAAAATAAACTAAGTTGAAACCATTAAATAACTAACCAGCGTGTGTCAGGGATCTGTGTTAGCTGATCCCTGCAACTGTGCACTGAAGTTTTACAGAAAATAAAGTAAGCTGAAACCATTAAATAACTAACCAGCCTGTGCCAGGGATCTGTGTCAGCTGATCTTTGCGACCATGCACTGAAGTCTTAGATCAAATAAACTAACCTGAAACCATTTAAATAACTAACCAGCCTGTGACAGCGATCTGTGTCAGCTGATCCCTGCAACCGTGCACTGAAGTTTTAGATCAAATAAACTAAGCTGAAACCATTAAATAACTAACCAGCCTATGCCAGCGATCTGTGTCAGCGGATCCCTGCGACCGTGCACTGAAGTTTTAGATAAAATAAACTAAGTTGAAACCATTAAATAACTAACCAGCCTGTGCAAGGGATCTGTGTCAGCTGATCCCTGCAACCGTGCACTGAAGTTTTAGATCAAATAAACTAAGCTGAAACCATTAAATAACTAACCAGCCTATGCCAGCGATCTGTGTCAGCTGATCCCTGCAACCGTGCACTGAAGTTTTAGATAAACTTGGCTGAAACCATTAAATAACTAACCAGCCTGTACCAGCGATCTGTTTCAGCTGATCCCTGCAATCGTGCACTGAAGTCTTAGATCAAATAAACTAACCTGAAACCATTAAATAACTAACCAGCCTGTGCGAGCGATCTGTGTCAGCTGATCCCTGCAACCGTGCACTGAAGTTTTAGATCAAATAAACTAAACTGAAACCATTAAATAACTAACCAGCCTGTGCCAGCGATCTGTGTCAGCTGATCCCTGCAACCGTGCACTGAAGTTTTAGATCAAATAAACTAAGCTGAAACCATTAAATAACTAACCAGCCTGTGCCAGCGATCTGTGTCAGCTGATCCCTGCGAACGTGCACTGAAGTTTTAGATCAAATAAACAAAGCTGAAACCATTAAATAACTAACCAGCGATCTGTGTCAGCGGATCCCTGCGACCGTGCACTGAAGTTTTACAGAAAATAAAGTAAGCTGAAACCATTAAATAACTAACCAGCCTGTGCCAGCGATCTGTGTCAGCTGATCCCTGCAACCGTGCACTGAAGTTTTAGAGAAAATAAACTTAGCTGAAACCATTAAATAACTAACCAGCCTGTGCCAGCGATCTGTGTCAGCGGATCCCTGCAACCGTGCACTGAATTTTTAGAGAAAATAAACTAAGTTGAAACCATTAAATAACTAACCAGCGTGTGTCAGGGATCTGTGTTAGCTGATCCCTGCAACTGTGCACTGAAGTTTTACAGAAAATAAACTAAGCTGAAACCATTAAATAACTAACCAGCCTGTGCCAGCGATCTGTGTCAGCGGATCCCTGCAACCGTGCACTGAATTTTTAGAGAAAATAAACTAAGCTGAAACCATTAAATAACTAAGCAGCCTGTGCGAGTGATCTGTGTCAGCTGATCCCTGCAACCGTGCACTGAAGTTTTAGATCAAATAAACTAAGTTGAAACCATTAAATAACTAACCAGCGTGTGTCAGGAATCTGTGTTAGCTGATCCCTGCAACCGTGCACTGAAGTTTTAGATTAAATAAACCAAACCTAAACCATTAAATAACTAACCAGCCTGTGCCAGCGATCTGTGTCAGCTGATCCCTGCAACCGTGCACTGAAGTTTTAGATTAAATAAACCAAACCTAAACCATTAAATAACTAACCAGCCTGTGCCAGCGATTCTGTGTCAGCTGATCCCTGCAACCGTGCACTGAAGTTTTAGATTAAATAAACCAAACCTAAACAATTAAATAACTAACCAGCCTGTGCCAGCGATCTGTGTCAGCTGATCCCTGCAACCATGCACTGAAGTTTTAGATAAACTGAGCTGAAACCATTAAATAACTAACCAGCCTGTGCCAGCTATCTTTGTCATCTGATCCCTGCAACTGTGCACTGAAGTTTTAGATAAACTGAGCTGAAACCATTAAATAACTAACCAGCCTGTGCGAGCGATCTGTGTCAGCGGATCCCTGCGACCGTGCACTGAAGTTTTAGATCAAATAAACTAAGCTGAAACCATTAAATAACTAACCAGCCTGTGCCAGCGATCTGTGTCAGCTGATCCCTGCAACCGTGCACTGAAGTTTTAGATCAAATAAACTAAGCTGAAACCATTAAATAACTAACCAGCGATCTGTGTCAGCGGATCCCTGCGACCGTGCACTGAAGTTTTAGATTAAATAAACCAAACCTAAACCATTAAATAACTAACCAGCCTGTGCCAGCAATCTGTGTCAGTGGATCCCTGCGACCGTGCACTGAAGTTTTAGATAAAATAAACTAAGTTGAAACCATTAAATAACTAACCAGCCTGTACAAGGGATCTGTGCCAGAGATCTGTTTCAGCTGATCTTTGCGAACGTGCACTGAAGTCTTAGATCAAATAAACTAACCTGAAACCATTAAATAACCAACCAGCCTGTGCGAGCGATCTGTGTCAGCTGATCCCTGCAACCGTGCACTGAAGTTTTAGATCAAATAAACTAAGCTGAAACCATTAAATAACCAACCAGGCTGTGCCAGAGATCTGTGTCAGCTGATCCCTGCGAACGTGGACTGAAGTTTTAGATCAAATAAACTAAGCTGAAACCACTAAATAACTAACCAGCCTGTGCAAGCGATCTGTGCCAGCGATCTGTTTCAGCTGATCTTTGCGAACGTGCACTGAAGTCTTATATCAAATAAACTAAGCTGAAACCACTAAATAACTAACCAGCCTGTGCCAGCGATCTGTGTCAGCTGATCCCTGCAACCGTGCACTGAAGTTTTAGATCAAATAAACTAAGTTGAAACCATTAAATAACTAACCAGCCTGTGCCAGGAATCTTTGTCAACTGATCCCTGCAACCGTGCACTGAATTTTTAGAGAAAATAAACTAAGTTGAAACCATTAAATAACTAACCAGCGTGTGTCAGGGATCTGTGTTAGCTGATCCCTGCAACCGTGCACTGAAGTTTTAGATAAACTAAGCTGAAACCATTAAATAACCAACCATGCTGTGCCAGAGATCTGTGTCATCTGATCCCTGCGAACGTGGACTGAAGTTGTAGATCAAATAAACAAAGCTGAAACCATTAAATAACTAACCAGCGATCTGTGTCAGCTGATCCCTGTGACCGTGCACTGAAGTTTTAGAGAAAATAAACTAAGTTGAAACCATTAAATAACTAACCAGCGTGTGTCAGGGATCTGTGTTAGCTGATCCCTGCAACTGTGCACTGAAGTTTTACAGAAAATAAAGTAAGCTGAAACCATTAAATAACTAACCAGCCTGTGACAGCGATCTGTTTCAGCTGATCCCTGCAACCGTGCACTGAAGTTTTAGATCAAATAAACTAAGCTGAAACCATTAAATAACTAACCAGCCTGTGCCAGCGATCTGTGTCAGCGGATCCCTGCGACCGTGCACTGAAGTTTTAGATAAAATAAACTAAGTTGAAACCATTAAATAACTAACCAGCCTGTGCAAGGGATCTGTGTCAGCTGATCCCTGCAACCGTGCACTGAAGTTTTAGATAAACTTGGCTGAAACCATTAAATAACTAACCAGCCTGTACCAGCGATCTGTTTCAGCTGATCCCTGCAATCGTGCACTGAAGTCTTAGATCAAATAAACTAACCTGAAACCATTAAATAACTAACCAGCCTGTACCAGCGATCTGTGTCAGCTGATCCCTGCAACTGTGCACTGAAGTTTTAGATCAAATAAACTAAGCTGAAACCATTAAATAACTAACCAGCCTGTGCCAGCGATCTGTGTCAGCTGATCCCTGCAACCGTGCACTGAAGTTTTAGATCAAATAAACTAAGCTGAAACCATTAAATAACTAACCAGCCTGTGCCAGCGATCTGTGTCAGCTGATCCCTGCAACTGTGCACTGAAGTTTTAGATCAAATAAACTAAGCTGAAACCATTAAATAACTAACCAGCCTGTGCCAGCGATCTGTGTCAGCTGATCCCTGCAACCGTGCACTGAAGTTTTAGATCAAATAAACTAAGCTGAAACCATTAAATAACTAACCAGCCTGTGCCAGCGATCTGTGTCAGCTGATCCCTGCGAACGTGCACTGAAGTTTTAGATCAAATAAACTTAGCTGAAACCATTAAATAACTAACCAGCGATCTGTGTCAGCGGATCCCTGCGACCGTGCACTGAAGTTTTACAGAAAATAAAGTAAGCTGAAACCATTAAATAACTAACCAGCCTGTGCCAGCGATCTGTGTCAGCTGATCCCTGCAACCGTGCACTGAAGTTTTAGAGAAAATAAACTTAGCTGAAACCATTAAATAACTAACCAGCCTGTGCCAGCGATCTGTGTCAGCGGATCCCTGCAACCGTGCACTGAATTTTTAGAGAAAATAAACTAAGTTGAAACCATTAAATAACTAACCAGCGTGTGTCAGGGATCTGTGTTAGCTGATCCCTGCAACTGTGCACTGAAGTTTTACAGAAAATAAACTAAGCTGAAACCATTAAATAACTAACCAGCCTGTGCCAGCGATCTGTGTCAGCGGATCCCTGCAACCGTGCACTGAATTTTTAGAGAAAATAAACTAAGCTGAAACCATTAAATAACTAACCAGCCTGTGCGAGTGATCTGTGTCAGCTGATCCCTGCAACCGTGCACTGAAGTTTTAGATCAAATAAACTAAGTTGAAACCATTAAATAACTAACCAGCGTGTGTCAGGAATCTGTGTTAGCTGATCCCTGCAACCGTGCACTGAAGTTTTAGATTAAATAAACCAAACCTAAACCATTAAATAACTAACCAGCCTGTGCCAGCGATCTGTGTCAGCTGATCCCTGCAACCGTGCACTGAAGTTTTAGATTAAATAAACCAAACCTAAACCATTAAATAACTAACCAGCCTGTGCCAGCGATTCTGTGTCAGCTGATCCCTGCAACCGTGCACTGAAGTTTTAGATTAAATAAACCAAACCTAAACAATTAAATAACTAACCAGCCTGTGCCAGCGATCTGTGTCAGCTGATCCCTGCAACCATGCACTGAAGTTTTAGATAAACTGAGCTGAAACCATTAAATAACTAACCAGCCTGTGCCAGCTATCTTTGTCATCTGATCCCTGCAACTGTGCACTGAAGTTTTAGATAAACTGAGCTGAAACCATTAAATAACTAACCAGCCTGTGCGAGCGATCTGTGTCAGCTGATCCCTGCAACCGTGCACTGAAGTTTTAGATCAAATAAACTAAGCTGAAACCATTAAATAACTAACCAGCGATCTGTGTCAGCGGATCCCTGCGACCGTGCACTGAAGTTTTAGATTAAATAAACCAAACCTAAACCATTAAATAACTAACCAGCCTGTGCCAGCGATCTGTGTCAGCTGATCCCTGCAACCGTGCACTGAAGTTTTAGATCAAATAAACTAAGCTGAAACCATTAAATAACTAACCAGCCTGTGCCAGCGATCTGTTTCAGCTGATCCCTGCAACCGTGGACTGAAGTTTTAGATCAAATAAACTTAGCTGAAACCATTAAATAACTAACCATTCTGTGCCAGCGATCTGTGTCAGCTGATCCCTGCGACCGTGCACTGAAGTTTTAGATCAAATAAACAAAGCTGAAACCATTAAATAACTAACCAGCCTGTGCCAGCGATTTTGTGTCAGCTGATGCCTGCAACCGTGCACTGAAGTCACTATTAGTCACTATGAACTCACTATTTGTTACATTATGCAGAGCTTATCCTTCACTTTGGGCCACACATTCGTTTGTGGACCCTTAGGTTTGAGAGCAAGCACTCGTATTTCAAAGCATGTACAAGAACAGTGCACAACTTCGTCAACTTATGCAAGACTCTTTTTTTTTTTTTTTTTTTTTTAAATGACATCAGAAACAGCAGTATGCGACATTACGTGATGGCAGAGCTTCAGTTCATCCTTTGTCATTTTTTTTTTTTTTTTTTTTTTTTAATAAATAGGACAGGGGGAATGAATGAGAGAGAGAGGGGGAGAGAAAGAAAGAAAACCAAAGGGGAGAAGAGACGGTGAGAAGGGGGGGGAAGAGAGAGAAAAAAAAAAAAAAAACTCCTGGGTCACCTGTATGGAGAAAAAAAAACAAACAAACAAACAAACAAAAACAAACAGAGGAGACAGCAAACAACAAAGAGCAACATAATATTAGAGAAAACAAAGCACCATCACAATAAACTAGCTAGTCATAGATATCAGTATTTACTAAGTAATAAACGATATTGTGCAGCACGCAAGATAGACAGCGCACAGTGTGCTTTGAGGCAGCAGCCAAGAAAGCTTTAGTCCGCGTCTGTGAATACCCATGTGTGCATACCTGTGTGGATCAGCATGCTTGCATTCCAAAGGTTTCTCCATGTAATGATCTGCTAGGGAGTGTGGGGGGGCCACAGCCCCGTCCTCCAGGGTGTGAAGCGAGTATGGAGGAGATCAAAACTCCAGACATCCAGAGGCCCCCAGAACACAAGAGACCATGGAAGACCAACAGAGGGGCAGCCGCGCCACTGTCCCAGTAAGAGCTGAGGAGAGTCCCAGATGAGGGCTCGCCCAGCAGCCGCGGAGCAGAAGTCAGGGGGAGTTGCAGTGACGCGCCTGTGAGCTCCGCCGGCCCCCAGCTGCGCCTGAGTGACCGAGCCCTAGGCCGAGAGGCCGGGGGCACCCCACCTCCAAAGGGGCCCGAGCGAGCCCCAGGCCCCAGGCCCCGACAAGCGGCCGCCAAGGAGTGAGCCGGTGTGTACCCGGACGCCCACCCCCAGACACAAAGAACCACCAACACACCGACACCTGAGGGAGTCCGCCACCGGCAGGGGAAGTGGTGGTGGGTGGAGATAGGCCTCCAAACCTTGGAGGGCCTGAGGTGTCCCCAGAGAGGTGGCGTCTGATACCCAACCTGACATATAGACACAGACATACAGGCACACACAGACACAAACATCCATTCCCACCCTCATGCTCTCATATGCACTCACTCCACACTCAACCAACGTGGAGACAGACATAAAGAGACGCTGTACACACAATCACACTCCCCAAGCGTACTCTACAAACCTGGTCTAGGTACCCTTGCCCCTGGAGGGGGGAATTGCACCCAGACCCAGGTGGTGTTACCCTTTTCCCTGCGGTGGGGAGAGGCAGACCACCCCGACTCCGCAGCAGCAGGGAGGCCCCACACCCCAGACCGCAGTCGGACGGCCAACTCCTCCTACTAGCCCTCCCGCTCCAGCAGGCCGCAGAGAATGGGGGTGGGAGAAGACTCCAAACCTCCCTACACCCGCTCATTGTAGTGTTGATGCATATGTGTTCTAAGGTGCAATTAAAACCCAGGAGGGCATGGAGCTACCTGCCAAGGAGCAGCAGGTAAGCGCATAGTCCCTCCTGCTAACCCTCAATGACTAAGTGTATTTAAAATTGAGAGGTGGGCAACGACGTCAGGGGTGAGGTATACACCCTGATGGTGATTTGGACTCCGTGATTGTGCCCACCCCCAAGATCCTATATGTATGTGTAATGAGAGTGTGAATAATGTGAATGTCTAAGTTGTGGGATAAAATTGAGGCAGAGGCAGCCAGAAGGGGACAGGGGGGGGGGGGGGGGGGTAGCCTCCTCTGCACCCTGGTGACATACCCCCACTCCAAGGCCCTGCATGTGTGGGTGGTTGTGGAGGAGCGGGTAGAGGGAGGCAGCTGGAGATGGGGAGGGAAGGAAGGGAGGGGCAGGTAACCCCTCCCTGGGGCCAGCTCCCCCGCTGACCCCAGTAGGCACTCCCACCCTCCGCGACCCGCCAGGGAAGGGGGGCCCAGGCCCATCAGACCGGGGCCCAGTGCAGTAGCGCCCCCCGGCTCCACAGAGCCCTGGACAGTCCACCCAACCCCACCACAGAGAAAACTGCACCCACCCCACCAACCACACATCTTCCAGACTACATAAGACGGTAAACGCCCAGGCTGAGATCTTCCTCCACCTCTCCTGTATCTCCCCCTCCTGCAGAGAGTTCCTGAGAGAAGAAAGCTCCTGCAAGATGTGACCATCCCCCCCACCAGTTGAAGAGCCCCCCAGGCGGCTCGATGCACCGGCGGCACCCTGCTCCAGGGCCGGGCCCCCATGCACCCACCCGCCCACAACCCCGGCAACACACCAACCAGGACCCGAGCCCCCGAGGCCCGGCCCGGGCCCCAGCCCAGAGACGGAGCGCCCCCAGAACCTCACGCCCATCCCGGACCCACCCAGGGGCAGCCAGGTTGCCAGGTCAGTAACCCGCGTCCGTCAGCACAGACCCTCCCCTAGCCCCGCTGCACGCAGCCGCGAGGAAACAGTCACCTGAGAGCCAACAGAGCCCTCAACCGGACGTGACCGCTACCCCGGGTTGAGCCCCCCAAGGAAGATGCCTCCGGGGAACCCCCCGACGCCCTAAGCCTGTCCCTACCCCCTCACCAATCACAACAGTGAAGGCGGGACCAAACTATGACCCCCCACCCCCACTAGGTGATGGAGCTGATAAAAGGGGCCCAGAGCAATTGATCTAATGTGGTGGCAGAGGCTGTGTCAAGACTAATGTAATCTAATAGATAATTTCTATATTGGTTAGAATTAAGATTATTTTTATTTTTCCAGTTCATGAGGACTGTTTTCTTGGCTATGCATAGGGCAGTGAAGATCATATGGGCTATATTCTTTTCTGAAGTGACATTATCTAAGCTGCCCAACAAACACACTAAGGGGGAGGTTGGAATGTTACATTTCAGACATTTTGATAAGTCTTCACATATCTCGCGCCAAAACTTTTGCACTGGTGGACAGAACCAAAGAGCGTGGATGTAATTGTCTGGTGTATTGCCTTGACAGTGTGAGCAGTTGTTGGAAGATGTAAAGCCCATCTTGAACATCCGATGACCTGTATAGTGCACTCTATGAAGTATTTTGTATTGTATTAATTGCAGACTGGGATTTTTAATTAATTTAAAAGTTTTTAAGCAAATCTGAGACCAGAAGTTTTGGTCTAGGTTGACTGATAAATCTGCTTCCCACTTTGCAGTAGGAAGGGATATTGATTCATCTAATTTAGAAAGTGTTCTGTATATTTTAGATAATAATTTGGGGGATTTAAGAGTAAGAAAATGTGCCGCACTTAGTGGTGTTTGTAATTCAACTTGACTGAGGTTAAATTTCTTTTTTACTATGGATTTAATTTGTTGATATTCTAAAAACCTTGTCTTGTTGATCCCATATTGTTCAACTAGTCTGTCAAATGGAATAAATTCTGTTCCCTCTAATATATGTTCTAAGTATTTAATTCCTTTACAACTCCATTCTGGGAAATTAATCATATTATTGTTTTGTAATATGTCAGGGTTATTCCAGATAGGTGTACGTTTGCATGGGATTAATGAAGACTCCGTTATTTTTAGAAACTCCCACCATGCTGTTAGAGAAAAGCTGATGTTGATACTTTTAAAGCATTCATGTCTTTTGATGTTTGAGCTAATAAATGGTAGGTCTGAAATCTCTAGATCCTTGCATAGTGCCTGTTCAACATCTAGCCAGGGCTCAACTAAGAAGGTATGTTTTAACCATTCTGAGATGAACTGAAGCCTGTTGGCTAAGAAGTATTGGTGAAAATTGGGCAGATCTAATCCTCCTCTATCCTTGGTTCTTTGTAGCGTTTTTAAGCTAATACGCGGGGGTTTATCTTTCCAAAGGAATTTGGAAATATATGAATCCAGAGATCTGAACCAATCTTGTGATGGTTTGTTAGGGATCATCAAAAATAAGTAATTTATTTTTGGCAAGATCATCATTTTTATAGTGGCGACCCTTCCCATGAGTGATATGGGTAAAGATTTCCATCTAGTCAGATCGCCTTCTACTTTCTTTAGAAGTGGGATGTGGTTTAGTTTAGTTAAGTCTGAAAGCTTAGGAGAGATATTAATACCTAAATATTTAATATTTCCGGATTGCAGTGGGGCAGAGGAAGAATTATGGAAGGAGCACTTAATGGGGAGAACTGTAGATTTTGGCCAGTTAATTGAATAATCTGAAACTCTTGAAAACCAGTTTATTAAAGTAATTACCTCAGAGAGGTTGGTTTGTGTGTTTTGCAGAAAAAGCAACACATCATCCGCATAGAGACTGATTTTATGTTCTATGTTCTTACATTTTATGCCCTTAATTGTTGTAGCCTGTCTAAATGCTGCTGCTAGAGGTTCGATAAAAATTGCAAAAAGTGAGGGGGAGAGTGGGCATCCCTGTCTGGTGCCCCTCAGGAGACAGAAGCTGGAGGATGTCTGGTCATTTGTTCTGATACGAGCCGTTGGGGAATTGTATAATATTCTTATCCAGTTTATGAAAGAGTTTCCAAAACCAAATTTGTGTAAAGTTGCGAATAAAAATTTCCAATTAACTCTGTCAAATGCTTTTTCTGCATCTAGAGATAATATTATGGCTTCGATGTTTTTATCGTATGAGTAGTCTATTAAATTAAGTAATCTACGAGTGTTTGTTGAGGAGTGCCGACCTTTTATGAAACCAGTTTGGTCAGGATGAATTAAGAGGGGGGTCATTTTCTCTAATCTCTTTGAGAGAGCTTTGCAGATTATTTTAAGGTCTACATTTAAAAGAGAAATTGGACGATAGCTTGAGGGAAATAAAGGGTCTTTGCCTGGTTTTAGCAGGAGACTAATGTTGGCAGAATTCATATTTGGTGGTAGTCTGCCCTTTTCCTCGATTTCCTGCAACATGCTGTGGAATACTGGTGCCAAAATTGTCCAGAATTCTTTGTAGAATTCTGCAGGGAAGCCGTCTGGACCTGGAGCCTTATTATTGGGCATACTTATCAGGGCTTCCTGGAGTTCACTTGGCGTCAGTGGCGAATCCAATTCCATTGCTTGACTGTCTAGTAATTTTGGAAGAGTTACGTTGTCAAGAAACAGATCAATTTCATTTTTAGATGGGTTTATTTGTGGTGAGTATAAAGTTTCATAGAAATCCCTAAAAATGTTGTTTATTCTTCCAGGATCATATATTGTGTTCCCCGATAAATCTTTAGCAGCACATATAGTTGTTTTTTCTTTATTTATTTTTAGCTGGTTAGCTAGAAATCGACCTGATTTATTACTGTGTTCAAAATTCTGCAAGCGAAGTCTTTGTATAAGGAATTGTGTTTTTTTATTAATAGTTTCATTTAATTCTAGTTTTGTTTTGCATATTTTGTTCAATGTTTCCTGATCTTGGTGGGACGCGTAGGCTTCTTCTAGTGATTTGATGTTTTTTTCTAATTCCTGAATATTTTTGTTTTCTTCTTTCTTTTTGTGTGATGAGAAAGAAATTATTTTACCTCTCATCACAGCTTTCCCTGCTTCCCATAGAACAGAAGCAGATATTCCGGGAGTGTCATTAAAGTCTAAATATGAAGTCCATTCCTTTTTAAAGTATTTAATAAAGTCTTCATCTTTAAGTAGTGATATATTAAATCTCCAGTTTTTACTTGGCGTAGTATTATTCTTGTGCATTAGTGTTAAAGATACAGGAGCATGATCGCTGACAGCTATAGGATGAATCTCAGTGTCTGAAATGTCACACAGCAGTGAGCTGCTGACCAAAAAATAATCCAGACGAGAGTAAGAGTGATGAACATGCGAGAAAAAAGTATATTCCTTACTGGTGGGGTGAAGAGAGCGCCATGCATCGCAAAGACCAAAGTCGTTCATATACTGTTTGATTATATTTGTGGACTGCCAATTACGCTGAGTTCCTGTTGTGTTGAGCCTATCCATTTCTTCATTTAGTCCAAGGTTGAGGTCACCGCCAAGAATGAGTGTGCAATCAAGGTGTTCAGAGAGTGCACTAAAAAAACCGTGGAAGAATGAGGGTTCATCAACATTTGGACCATATATACTAACAATACATAGTTTTTTGTTCAATATTGATAGTTTAATAATTAGAAATCTACCCTCTGGATCTATAACTGTATCGAGTACTGTAAAATTAACATTTTTATGTATTAAAATTGCTACTCCCCGTTGTCTAGAATTATAACCGGCTGCAAACACGTTAGGAAACTCAGGTGTTTTAAGTTCATTTAAACCTGTGACAGGTTTGTGAGTTTCTTGTAATAAAACAACATCTGCCTGTAGTTTTTTAAGCTGGTTAAATATTTTTAACCTCTTTCCTCTGGTGCCAGCTCCATTTACATTCCATGTGACAAACCTCAGTATGCCCTTAATTGTGCGTGTATGTTTAATGATGTATGCTGGGTGTTTCGTTTAGATAGGTGGAGAGAATATGGAAACATCCCTTGTTTGTAAATAGAAAGAGAAAAAGAAGTGTGGTGAGAGACTCCATAAGTCTGACTATGTGTGTGAATATTCACTAATATGAACAAGCGTGGCTTGCTTATGTGTCCTGCAAGTCTGTGCGTGCTGTGAGGCTGTTGTGAATGTGCTGCCGTTGAGCTGATGTGTTTGCGTGATCGTGTTGTGAAAATATGGAGAAATAGAGGGTGTTGTTTGTAGGTGAGTGGGGAAGTAGGTGACCACAGCAGTGAAAGACAAGAGAAAGAAAGAAACCACATGAACTGTGAGCGACAACAAAAAAAAGGAAACGAAACGGAAACATTCCAATTAAAGCAATGACGGAGGGTGACGGTGTTATATCTGCTATGACATCCTACTGATATTACTAGGTTAAACACATTTTAAAGGAGAAAGTGTGAATGAATAAGAAAAGAGTGTAGCGGGTTCTTATCTGGAGTGCAGTCAGTATAACCACGGTGTGGTGCCGGGGTCGCGGTACAGCTGTCCGTCCACGTAGAGCCGGTCCACAGCGATGACAGCACGGGAGCCTTTCTGGATAAAGCTACGTCGAACTGGGAACAGGACCTTGCGTCGTTCCAGGATCTCTTTGGGGAACTGGTCGTTCACGCTGAAGTCCGTTCCTTTCAGCTCTCTGCCGCGACTCTTCACCTGTTCCTTCTGTTTGAATTGACTGAATTTGGCCACAATAGGCCGTGGTCTCCCGGTCCGCGACCGCGCGCCCCCCAAGCGATGTACTCTATCGAAGTCGATGTTCTTTACGGTGTCCTCCGGCAGCTTCAGGTGGATTTTAATGAAGTTTTTCACCGTTGCCTCTGCGTCCTCTCCGGCAGTTTCTGGAATACCAGAAAACACAAGATTATCTCTCATGCTACGGGCTTGTAGATCGATAACGGACTCTTTTATTTTTTTATTTTCAATGTTTAGCTGGGTCACGTTATCGGTCACTTATGCAAGACTCTGACAGAACGGCATCAGTTACTGCAGTCCTACCTCTCAGTGGGCCAATTGTTTCCACCTACAGTTCAAATCATTGGAGAAGCAAGTGATTACAATCATCATCTTTACAACGCTGTCATTCAAGAAGCTGTGGCAAAAGCCGGCTGCACTAATCAGACCACTTTGGATGTGTCAGCAGTTGTCCACAAAGGTACCAAGTATGTGAAAGGCTATGTTTCCATTGTAGATGACAGTGATGATGGCTTGGTTTTTGGGAAGATAGCTGTTATACTTGTTAATGATTCTGGATTGTACTTTGTGCTCGAGTTGCATCAATCCGTACTTCTCATTGACCTTGGACTTCACTGCTTGCGTTGCCCTCCAGAAAGAAGTGTGTGTGTAAATGCTGACAGTCTGATGGATTATTACCCACTACCACTTTATAACATGGCAGGTCTTTTTGTTGTCTCCCTACACCATTCAGTTTCCTCTTAATTCTTTTTCAGGGATGGAAATTGAAGAGGAACTCACAAGGCTCCTGCCGGCACTAGACAGAGAGAAAATAATCTGCATTGTAGAACATCTGACGGACGTTATTGGTGTACAACAAAAAAGTGATCTTTTGTTTGTGGAGGCAGAAGATCTCAAACCCTTTCTCACACCAATTCAAATACGTAAACTACTTCTTGCATTTAAAGGAGGTTTGTGTAGGTTCTGTATAAATCATAGACTTGAGTCTATGATTTGAAGGTCACTCATAGACTCATATGTCACTGATTAGCTTGATTAGCTTTTTTGTTCTCTTCACCATACTACACATGTACTTTGACAGTATAATATTGAAGAGCGTTTTGGGGCTCACATTGTCCGGTAGATAATTAACACGGAAAACATAAACAAAAGTAGACACTAAATCTAACACCATTAACCTTTCATTGGTAGTGGTACAACTAAGGGTTTGAAATTGTGACATGCTGTAAAACATATTGACTCAAGGTCTTTTCAATGCAAGACCTTGAGTTTGTAGTTCTTTTGCAGTCCTGGGATTGCTTCTTTTCATCTTCAGACAAGGTCCCCAAAACTGCCTTGCCGTTACTACTCAATCCTAATTGAAGGGTTCATCTTTTAGTGAGGACATATTTGTTGACATAGTAGCTTTTTAAGGTAGCTTTTCCAATGATCTTTATTTATTTATTTTTTTTTAGATGGCAACAGACCAGAGAACCTGAATGACACCATTACTCTGGAGCCTTGCCCTGCTGCATCAGCTGAAACATCAAGCCATCCACCTCACCCCTCCTCCTCCACGTCCACCACTATGTACAACCATTACTCCAGCTCTTGGGTCTCACACTTCCAGATTCCTTGGGAAAGATTTCCACTCCGACTGTCGCATGCAATCACAAGAGGAGACAGAGCTCATCCAGAGGACAGGAGAAGTATGGTCAGAAAGACTGGGTTGTGGACATTATTCACTACTAAGAAGCATCAAATCGTCTTCGTCAAACAAAGAGAACCAGGAATGAGGAAGACTGCAGTCCCAACAGTAGTGCAACCCCACCTAAAAAAGTTAGATGCCTTGTTGATAGCTATGGTTGTATAAATTGGCAGCCAGTTGAACTTCCTGAGGGGGAAACGCCAACTTCTTTAGAGGAAAAGAAACACATCTTGTTAACAATTTTCAATTCACAAGGACCTGGAGCTGTGGAGAGACCTGATGTGGATGACTTCATGTGCCTCACATATATTTCTCAGCGGCAGCTTATCAACAGTTGTCCCTCACCTTCAGTAGCTGAAATTCAGGAGCAGTGGCCATTCTTGTTTACTCGGAAAGGTCTTTCGAACCACTTTTACAAACTCACAGGCATCGATATCAGTGAGCGCTTAGGTCAGGCCCTCGTAACCAAAGGCAGAAGGATTATTAACTATTTCTCCAGCCAGAAGCTCAAATGGAACCTTGGTATAAGGACACTCATCCAGCAGATAGAAAGTGAGGGAGTTTTGACCAACAACAAGGTTGGCACAGCAGCCATACTTCTCATGATGAAGTATGTCAATGGAAAATTTTACTTAGTAGTCAGTATAGTCTTTTAATGATATAAGTTTGCATATGGTAGAATACTGCATGTAATCATTTGTGTGTAGAAGTATATAGTTGGTGGCATATTGAAAGAATGTCTCATCCTAGGAGGTCTGTAACATTCCAGGGTGTTCTGGCGTTCACCCCCACATCCTAGGAGCATGAGAGAGGTCGTACCTCGTCTTATTGTTTTACGGTAGGATTAACGTAGCTATGTCAGTTTTAGTTTAAGTGCTTCTTTATATATAGATGAACTGTTGGATTTTTCCTTCACCATTTATGAGGTTTCAAGAAGAAGATAAACGACAGATATGAATGTTTGAAAAAGGTATAGATGAAAAATACTCAAAGGATAAATTCAATTGTTTATTGTTTTATAAATAAGTTGAAAAAGAAAGAGTTAACAAGTAAATAATGAAACAAGGTAAAATGAAGTAAGAACAAAAAGTTAAGTAAATAATGAAACAAGGTAGAGGAGAGAAATCCCCAACAATCCCCTCTGAGCACGCACTAGGCGACAGTTGGGAGGAAAAACTGCCTTTAAACAGGCAGAAACCTCCGGCAGAACCAGGCTCAGGAGGGGACAGTCAACTGCCGGGACTGGTTGGGGGGGTGAACAGAGGTGGAGCAAGACGAGGCTACACCAGGTGAGGAAGCAGTAGAGTTCCTCCTCCAGGGCCAGCGGAAGCGTTTGTTCTTCTTTTTCATGCAGTTTTCTACAAGAGCTTTTTTTTCCAGGATGAGGGTTCTCAACTCATCGATGGTTTCTACGTTTTGTTTCTCAAGCTTCTTGCATGTTTTCTCCACCTCTTCCAATGTTGCTTGTTTTTCTTCAAGCTTTTCCTTGAGCTCTTTGGATGTTTCCTCCTGCATTATCTTGTCCTTGTGCATGTCTGTGTTTCTCTGTTGTACTTCTTTGTACATGTCTTGTAGCTCCTCATTTCTTCTGTGGATATCTTGGAGCGTACGCTGCAGGTCGCCATGTATGTTGTCTTGTTCTTGCTTTTGCGCCTGCATTTCAGTGTGTTTGCGCTTCAAGTTGTTGTATTCCAACAATATCCCCTTAGTGAGCTCGGAGTTGTTTCTCGCCATTTGATCCATCCTTTTCTGCATGTGTGAGCATTGTTTGTCCAGTTTTTCTTTTTCCCCTTCTAGTTGCTTTTTCTCTTGAAGAAGGTCTTTATTTTGGCGCAGAGTATCATCCACCTTTTCTTTCAGCATTGTGTATTTTTCCTCCGTGACTTTGACTTTGTGCTCCATGTCTCTTTGCTTTTTCTCCTGTTCTTCCTTCTGTTGGAGGATTTCTTTATTTTTTTTCACAGCTTCATCGAAGTTTGTTTGGAGCAGCCGATTCTTTTGGTCCATATATTGGAGATCCCATTCTGTCTTCTCAACCGTAGCTTTGCTGTCTTTAAGCTGGTTGGACATCTCCTTTAGTTCCGCGCTCTTTTGCTTGTCTTCCTTAATTAGGAAGACAATCTGGTCTCGGGCTTGTCCAAACTTGATTCCCCAACCGTCATTAATAATATTTATGTCGGGCTGGCGTTGTTGTCTTTCTTCCAGGTTTTTATATTTCACTTCCATCTGTCTACACTTCTCCTCCAGTTGAAGTTTCTCATCTTCAATCTGTTGAATTTTATTCTGGAGATGGTAGTTTTCCTTCTTACTGTCATGTAATGCCCTTTGGATGGCTAAGAGGTCATTTGGCCGGCCACGACAGGAAGGAGAAGCGGCGTAATCTTTTTGCCAAAGGGTTGAAAACAGACCCCACTGAGTAGATATAAATATAAAAAGTACGAAATAAAGATAAACAAAGGGAAAATTACAGTAGAAATTATCTTTAGAGTATTTGAAATTAATAATAGCAAGGATAACAACCTGTAAAGTGATATTATCAATGAAACACAGTTGGCATGATGACCATGCCCACAATGTATAAAATGGATATAAAGCAAATAATTCACACGAAAATATTTTAATAACATAAATAAAGTATATTAAGGCTGTGTCACTGTTCAGCCAAGGACAGTGTGTGAAAAGGTAACTGTCTCCACCCTGGGAAAAGGATGATACTGCAGGTCATCTGAAGCCCTTGATGGATACAAAATAAAATATAAATAATATATTATAATAGAACTGCCTGGTCCGCCATGCAACAGAGAGAACAAATGTGACCGCAGATTGGATGAATTCTAAATTATCTGTTTGCTAAATAAGATGATCCTAACTATCAAATTGGCTCAGTAGTAGTATAGTGGTACACACTAATAAAATATTATAATATGCTATTGCTGTTATATAAGACAAAGAGGATAATATTAACAATGACATAATGTTAATATGAAGAGGCACCTTAGTCGGTTATGATGTGAGGTGGATAATTGTTAAGCAGTAGTCTGCATCAAGCTTAAGGTTTGCTGAAACTCAGTGTAATGACATGTGAGATGAAGACAATACAGAGAATAACTAACTAATGAAGTGCATAGAGGCACTTGACCAGCTTCACAGCTATCATTCTAGCATGACACATTGCTGAGATATAGAGCACACCTATAATAACAACCAATAAGCAAAACCCTGTAGACAACAGCTAAAACTACAGGATTGAGAAGCTGAATTAAATATGTAGACACTGCTAAGCTGATGAGCATGTTACACATTTTCTTTTATTTTTATTTATTTGTTTCTTTTAGAGCAGAAGCTGCATGCTATTAAAAGCCAACATATGCAGACTTCTGCCTTGTTCGGGTGGCAGCATTTTTCTTTTTTCTTTTGTGTCCTGACACGTTTATGTTTTTGTTTGATTATTTTGTTGGTTTTGGAAACGAATTTAAACGAACTTGTGACAATACTTGAGAATCACAGTGACACATGGTGATTAGGCATATGATTGAAAAATGCCTAGGTTTAGAGCTATGAGCTATGAGCAATGCAAAGTTAAATATATATATATATATATATATGTATAAATGGGAAACAACTTGAAAGTTTGAAATGTGTGAGATCCATGATTTGTTTGAAAACTAGAAATTATTTCAAACTGCCTTAAGTGAAAATGTAGTGTTGCATCTATTCTCCCAAACCAAGACAAAAAAAAGAAGAAGCATTCTGTAACTTAAAAATAAGGCTGACGTGTTGACAATAGACTAAAACACTAATCCGCAGGTGGCTATCAGGAACAGAGAGGCGAGCAAAGTCACAAACACCAAGGCTGCAGACAGTCACGCAGAAACAGCAGATAACATAGAGACAACGCCTGCTAGAACCGTGGAGAGGAAGGTCACTTCACACGAGATTGTAGGAGTAGGCCACAGAGAAATAATGCAAAACAGTTTTGAGGCAGCCACTTAAGAACTTATTTGACCTTACAGCACAGGCCAAAATTGTGTAGGTTACGCAGTAACCACAGATAGTAGGATAATAGAAGCAAAACCACTTTCTTCTTCATATTCTGCACAGAGCGCTGAGCTGATAGCTGTGATTCGCGCATGTGAAATACACAAAGATAAACAAATAAACATTTATACAGACAGCCAGTATGTTTTCTCTGCTGTGCATCATTTTGCAGAATATTTGGCAAAACAGAGGAATGATTACATCAACCACATCCACCGGTTCAGCATGCCAGCCTGCTACAACGCCTACTGACTGTAATACATTTACCACAACAACTCGCATTGTGTAAATGTGCAGCACACAAAACTGATGGCTCTTTCATTACTACAGGCAATAACTTTGCTGACAGAGCAGCAAAACAGGCGGCACAAACGACAAACATCACATTGATGGCAGTAGACACACATCAGATTCCACTGGATGTGTTGAAAAATGAACAAAAAGCAGCAAGCACAGCCGAGCAGGCAAAATGGCTAAAACACGGTGCAGTTCTGACAAACGACTTAATGATGTGTTATGGCAAGCCAGTGTTGCCAAAATCCCTCCACAAAATGGCGGCGTTAGTGACTCATGGCTGTACGCATTTGTCAACGGGGGCAATGACCTGTATTGTCAACTCTCATTTCTACACTGTAAATTTTGGAACTTCAGCAAAACAATTTGTCAGAACATGCATGGCGTGTCAAAAATAGAATGCTCAGGGGAACCTGAGACCAAAAAGAGGCAGTTTTCCCACACCACCTTATCCTTTTCACACAATTCATATGGACTTTATTGAGCTAAATGAATGCCAAGGGTCGAAATACGCCCTAGTGGTCATAGACGTGTTCTCAAAGTGGCCGGAAATCTACCCAGTGAAAAAGGCAGATACAATTTCAGTAGCAAAATGTATGTCTAAGTTGTAGGAAAATAAAGAGATGATTGTAAATAACGAAGAATGTAATGATGTCTATCAAGTGTCTTGCAGATTACAGCCCAGTGTCTGGGTTCTGATCAAGGTGCTCCAAAGGAAAAACTGGAGCACACCCAGGTGGGAGGGACCACATCAGGTTCTCCTCACCACGCCCACCGCTTGCAAAATTGCGGAACGACCATCCTGGATCCATCAGAGTCACTGCAGGCGAGTAAGTGAAGCCATCTAAACTCAGCCGACACAGGCTCGCCCAATCGTTGTGATCGTTCTCCTGTTTTGGCTTCCCTTCATTGGCTTCCTGTTAAATCCAGAATTGAATTCAAAATCCTGCTCCTCACATACAAGGTCTTAAATAATCAGGCCCCATCGTATCTTAATGACCTTGTAGTACCATATCACCCTATTAGAGCGCTCCGCTCTCGCTCTGCAGGCCTACTTGTTGTTCCTAGAGTATTTAAAAGTAGAATGGGAGGGAGAGCCTTCAGTTTTCAGGCCCCTCTTCTGTGGAACCAGCTTCCAGTTTGGATTCGGGAGACAGACACTATCTCTACTTTTAAGATTAGGCTTAAAACTTTCCTTTTTTCTAAAGCATATAGTTAGGGCTGGACCAGGTGACCCTGAATCCTCCCTTTGTTATGCTGCAATAGATGTAGGCTGCCGGGGGATTCCCATGATGCATTGAGTTTTTCCTTTCCAGTCACCTTTCTCACTCACTATGTATTAATAGACCTCTCTGCATTGAATCATATCTGTTATTAACCTCTGTCTCTCTTCCACAGCATGTCTTTATCCTGTCTTCCTTCTCTCACCCCAACCGGTCGCAGCAGATGGCCGCCCCTCCCTGAGCCTGGTTCTGCCGGAGGTTTCTTCCTGTTAAAAGGGAGTTTTTCCTTCCCACTGTTGCCAAAGTGCTTGCTCATAGGGGGTCATATGATTGTTGGGTTTTTCTCTGTATCTATGAAGCGCCTTGAGGCGACTTTTGTTGTGATTTGGCGCTATATAAATAAAATTGAATTGAATTGAATTGATCTCGCCCGGTGGAGGGGTCAGCCTTCCTGGCCGGGGGGTCTACTCACGACAGGAGGGTGTGTCCTGTTGTCATGAGGTGGTGGCTCCTAATAGCTGCAGCGGCCCTGACCCTGACCGGGCTCCTCATCTTTGCTTCCGTGAGGGACAACAAGTCACGCTATATGAAGAAAAGGCAGACACTGTATGACAAAGGAAAGTACACCAAGTTTCCCCATGGCTACGCCACTAATTTCTGGTGGCAGTTTATGAACACTACAGCTCACCTGAATAATAAAACTGACTGCTTTGCATGTACCCATATGCCCCTATCCTCACAGACGTTTGGCCTGTGGCCGTACAGCATACCTGAAGATCGCAGTTGGTGCCTGTTGGGCCTGGCAACACATCCAGGCTACGGTACTCTTTGGTCCAAGGCCAACTACAGCATCCCAGCAAAAGCAACCTGGAGGTCATCATGACCCACAAATGTGAACTGTTCCGGACAGACCTAGCTACTGACCTGGCCCCAAGTCTCAGACCCACTGCCTGATGTAATTCTACTGAACAAACTGCACGCAGCACAACTGCCAGTATGTGTGATGAACAATGGATCGCGGGCAGTGGGGGAGCTGCCTACTCACCTATCTACCGGATGCCACTACAAACAAAGACTCAGTACCAGACAGGATGTGCACGGACGGCACCAAGCAGTAAAGGAACCAGATGTTTCACATCTGAGGAGGAGTGAAATTCTTACAGAGCTTGATCCCCGGCATTGGAGTTGCCGAGGTGCGGGATCACGTGGAAATCAACCGATATGCTCTGCTACGACACATCAACTTAACTAAGACCCTGGGAACGGCCTTAGCAGGAGAACAGAAGGCCATCAGAATGATGGTGCTGCAGAACAGACTGACACTAGACCTGCTAACAGCATCACAAGGAGGAGTTTGTAAGCTGATCGGGGAGACATGTTGCACTTTTATCCCTGATGGATACGAAGCTGGAGGAGACATTTATTAAGTTTTGCAGAATTTGACTGTTCTGCAAAAATATGTCACTGACCACACACCTACAATGACTGCTTATGTTGCCGTGTCTCAAAAAGAACAGCATCCCGTTGCAATTCTGTTAGAGGACAACTTGTAATAGCTGCTAATAAATGACGTGGTGATTAAAAATGACTTGTCAAGTGATCATGCACTGATTAACACATTAGTAGTTTATGCAGGTACAATATAAGGTTTTATCCTTTTATTTTTTGTAGTTTTAGTTTTATTGTTTTCTCTTGATTATTCCTGTTGCTATTTTATTTACTATACTTTTCTTTGTTCTTTTTATTATTTTATTTGTTTCATTCTTTAGACCACATGATTTACATTTATGCTATGCTGACATTTTGACAATTAAAAAATTGCTAAAGATACTTAATAAATAACCTTTACAGACAATTGTTGTATACATTTAAAATAAGTTAAAACAGGAGGGAATATGTTAGTGGAAAATGATTCTATGTTTCTTTACCTTCTTTTAAATGTACAAAGATGCCCTTTGTCTATGGTTAGATTAGTTTAGAATTATCCTTTTAGACTTTCCCAGCGAAGACATATTGTTTTGGGACATATTGTTTTAGATTATTTTATCTTTCTCCCAGCTCTCTGCTGACGAGACTAGCGCCACATATGGAGTTGTTTATTTTATCTGTTTATTATTTTCTTATCCTGTTCTCACCGTCTCTGTGATTTGTGCCTATAAAAATGCCAAGCCTCTGTTCATGGGTGTGAGTTGTTCTTAACAGCTTACCCGTGTGCACGTTAAAGCATAAAAAGTAACTTTGTCTCATTGTGTCTTTATTTCTCCTGGGTTTTTGCAGAGCTTTCCCCCAACAGTTGGTGTCTTGTTGGATACATGTTGAAGGTTGTACACGACAACTCTGCAAAGGTTTCCAAAAGTTTCTGTGGTGAACGTGTGAAGGCTGCAAACACAAATGCTGCGAAGACACGAACTAAAAAACTGCTGTTTCTCACCCCTGTTTAAGGAAAAACTTCAAAAGATCAAAGTGTAGTGACATCATAACTCCGTGAGCCAATGAGATTGTCATGTGACATTTTGGAATGGGGATGTTTTTTTTTAAACCGTTTTCAAATTTAACTTAATATTTGACTGTTTCTTAACTGACTTGTTTAGCTGATTAAGAAATGAATTGAAACGAGCATCACTAACGTTATATAACAGACAACAGAAAAAAAACAGGGTTTTTTTCTAAGTGATAGAGGTATAATACGTTTTTTTTTTTTTTAATTTAATTATCCTACTTCTTATAAGAGGGAACATTATTTAAAGAATATGTATTTAATTGGAAACCTCTCTATTCAGCTAAAGGCTATAACAAAAAAGGTGAGCTTCCTGCTCAAAAATGAAATGACCAAAATAAATGGAGCATTTCTCTGCAATTACAAACTCTGTGTAAACAATCTTGGTTTCAAAATAAGGCTAATGCTTGTGAGATGTCATCACAGGTGTAAATATTACTGCACATGTTACTATGTCAAAGTCTCACAACTGTCTTATGTTTATTTATGTAGGCAAGACCTACTTTTCACTTTTTTGCTTTGCTATATGCTCTTGAGTTTATTAGTTTGCCAGCAGCACGAACATGTACTAGTGTCAATAATAATAGTACGGTGGATTAGAAAACCTGCTCACAAGTTGAATAAACACCCAGGATTGCATAATTTTCATTCAAAACCAATATTTGAGTCAAAATGAGAAAGTTGTTTGTGCTGTCTGATAAAGAAGAAGCAAAATAAAGTGCAGTTTTGATGTAGATGATGTTGTATACAAACTAGAAGAGGAAGATAGTAGGATCTCTGTATCATGTTTTGTCACTTTGTACCATGTAATTCTTTCTATTTCCACCAGGGGGTGTTTTCAGAGATGGTAGGTGGTAAAAGAAGAGGTCAGCAGGAAGATGGCGAAGAGCGACCAAAGACCAAGAAAAAGAGGCAGTCAGGCAAAGATGAAGAGTATTATATCCCTTACAGACCTAAAGACTTTGACTCTGACAGAGGGTGCAGCCCTCACCTCCTTCCTCAATATTCTCATAGTGGGAACGTCTCCCTCGTTAAAAGCAAGTTTCCTTTTAAGTATCAGATCCTTAATATCTTTAGAGAGCCACGGTTTGTTATTAGGGAAAGTCTTAAATTCTCTGACTGGAATCACAGAGTCTTTGCTACACACCACATCAGTGAGTTCATCCAAATCAGAAGTGCTCTCTTGAAACAAGGACCAATCAGTGCAATCAAAACACCCCTGAAGGGCAACACAACTGTCTTTTGTCCAGACATTAGTCCGCTTCACACAGGCCTTCTCCCTCCTAATCACAGATCTGTAAGCAGGGAGGAGATGAATAACATTGTGATCCGAAGAACCTAGCGCAGGTCCGTCCACAGACTTATATGCCCCCTGCTCCCCTTCGGGGCAGCCCCAGACCCCGGGGGTCCCAAAGTACCCCACCCTCAGTAGAGACAGGTGAATGAGAATGAAAAAAACAGAACGATCATTTGGGGTCGAAGAGTGCCCCAGAGCGATTCTAATGGGTTCGTCAGGGGATCGGGAAAGAAAACGTAGCACTTGGGGGCCACGCACAGGCGCTGCTGCGGCAGCGTGGGGGTCATTGATACCCCAGTACATAAAAATGAAGCATAATCACAACAATCTGACTTTATTGGAGGATATTTACACCAGCAACACTGTTTAGTTTGATATGACGGATTAACAGCATGCGCTGTGATATCCAGTTCATCTGTAATAGATACTGGATCTAATCAGTCAGCAGATATTTGATCACCTTAAATATAACTATAGTAGAAAAAATACAACTGTGTTGGTGATTCATGCAAACTTGCATATCAGCCTTTTAAGGTTTTGTAGTATTGAGAACAAAGAGGTTGTGTTAGGGCTGAAAAGCCCGACTTGTTCTCCTCTGCAGGTCATCAAATGCACCACAGGCATTTGTATTTGCACAAACCTGTATATGTTTGATGGCTTTATTATTCTCTGTTCAAAGACAATAAATGTGGAAAATGTCTCATGTAGTATCAGCTTCATTTAAAAATTACTGCAAACATTTAGAGAACATGTGCTGCTGTTTGTCCTACATTTCCAACACTGAATGAACCCTGAAAACGTGATGGCAGGTGGCATATTGGAGTTCACATGAAATATCGGCTGTATGAAGACTGGAAAATATAGATGATAAAAATATGCAGCCAAACATTTGCGGACATGGATAAACTATCTGATCCAAAAAGCAGGAAGTGACACAGCCAGAAAATGAAAGTGTGTAACAGCTGAAGTCAAATGTAATGCAGAGTTGAATCTGCACTTGGATCCATCTGTGAAAGGTCCACATGTAGAGATTACATGAGTCATGATGTTTGTCAGTGCAGCTTGATAACTCCATCTACTGTGGGCTACATATACTGGGCTGGTAGCTCCATAGTGTTGGAAAGAAACTATTAAATGTGCATATTTTAAAATCAGAGGCTCTTCTAACACAGGAGCCATGTTGAGTTTGGATTCCAGCCGACCACCGGCAGTCTGAAATGGAATGAACAGTGTTGGGAAGGTTACTTTTAAAATGTATTCCACTAGAGATTACAGAATACATGCCCCAAAATGTATTTTGTAACGTATTCCGTTACGTTACTCAATGAGAGTAACGTATTCTGAATACTTTGGATTACTTAATATATTATCATGCTGTTTACAACTACATGAATGTGATTTATTACTATTACTGAAGCTCCGCAGCTCCGAACCGTAGTAAAGGGACCTCTGGCTAATACGTCGGGGTCCGTGTCGGGCTCGGAGCCGAAAAATTACTTTGTTGACTGGGTCAAGTTTGCTAGCGAGAGACAGAGAGAGGCGTTGAAAGGCTGCTCCAACGGAGCTTATTGTTTCGGAGGAAAACACGAACACAGCGTACAGTCGAGTCTTAATAGCTCATTACAACTGGGCTCGTCAGGCACTCTTCTTGGCTGCAGTGGTTATTATTATATTTACATGCTTCCAGCTCCCGTTTCTGCTCGATGACAACTCGTAGTTTTCCACTCTCCTTTTTCTCCCTCCTCGCGCTCACAGACGGGTATGGCAGTCCATTCTCCCTGCAGCACGGACTACACTGCCCATGAGGCTACATTCGTTAGGGCTATGCCTGTAGCATTCTGCCTGTTAGCTTAGCACAACAACAACAACAACAAAAATATTTGTATTTTAAATATGTAACGGCGGTACATGTACTCCGTTACTCCCCAACACTGGGAATGAAGCCCATTGACAGCGAGCAGGTCTGAACAGGAATGGAACGCATCCATGGATAATACACCACTTTATTTGAAGACATCTGTAGCACTGCCTCAGTTCTGGATGTTTCCACAGACTCCTCTGGCCTCTGTGCACCTAAAGAAAAGGTCAAAGGTCAGCAGCACATGTAGTTGGGACAATTCTTAATTTACAAACAACAGTTGCACAAACGATACAATTATTTTCCTCCAATCACGACTTTTCACTTGCAGAAATGGTCCTGTGTGATTTCTAGGCTGTGATATGAAAAACTAGTTCCTAATGGCAGCGATTCACTCAGTAAACATGTGTTTCCTCCTCAGAGGTCAGACTGGGCCACTGGATTCAACAATGAGCCAATGATCATCAAGTAGTGACTAAAGCAGAGCCCTGACGTTCTGACATTCATCACACAGTTAGAACAAATGTCTGCTGATGACTTCATCTCATGAAACGACTGATAGATGTCAACTCATTGATCAGCTGAGCTGCTGCTGCTGATCTTCTTCATCGTGCACAGAAACATTCAGCTCGTTTCAATCAGTAAATAACTTTGAACTGTTCCCACTCAAAATGCTGTCAGAACAATGATCATTGTTACTCCCCTCGAGTCTTAATAAAGCTCAACTTGTTCTTTGTGTTTAAACTGACATTTATTTCGGACAGGAGGATTCTTCCACATGTCTTAACATGTAATGATGTCCAACCACAGCCGATACAATGCCGTCAGAACTAAAAGGAAATACAAACTTAAATGAATATTCTTACTAAAGTCCTTAAGCATTATATACAACGAAACATTCCAACAAAGTACACAATAAAGTACACATTACACTTCACACTGCGGCTATTGCACTTGAATACCATGCAAAACTCGTGCATTTACATACAACGATAATAAACAAAACATTTACCTCATTGGCCTCACTCAAAGGGAATAAACTTTCATTTTTACTCGGTGGGGATGTCCAGAAAAGGCACTCTTTATTTATCTTTCTGCAGACGTGCAAACCTCGTGGCTCGTCTCTTAATTAGCTTGCTGAGTGTGACAGCCAAAAAATGCCCTCTTAGCCACAACACAACTTTAGAAAAGGTTCCTCTATAATTGCACAATTAGCACAAATAACACATTTAAACATATAAATCTAATCAACAAACATGGATTACTATTTATTTCTTATGTATTATTTCTTAATATTTCAACTACTTATTGTTTCAAACTTAACTATCTAATAAAATGAACTGAAAAAGCAACAGAAGAGTGAAAACATTTCGTGTTTCTAGAAAGATCTTTCAGCTCATAGCTGCTCACAGACTGTATTTACAAGTGACAAACTGCAACTCTACAGTACATCTACAGTATATATCAAATATATTCTGTATTCAAATCTATTGAGTGATGTTTGAAAGTCTTTCCAGGTGAGTTTGATCCAGGAGGGTCTGAAGCCAGAGTCAGACAGAGACTGTGCAGAGACTGTAGAAGGACAGCGCAGCAGCAGAGCAGTCCAGATACACTGATGATCCTCTGTCAGATCCAGAGGGACACACAGGGATGATGCTGGACTCTACATTGTGTCTGACAGTGGAGCTGTTCTCAGAGCAGTTCACTCTGCAGCACTGACAGTCATCTGCACTTCTTCTCATTCCTCTGTCAGTCACTGCTGGATGAAGCTCTCCTCTCCACCTCCCAGTAACATGGCCCAGTCAGAGCGTCTCTACACACAAGCTGCTGCTGCTTCAACCTCTCTGGATCATCAGGACACAGCTCCTCCTCTCTCAGCACACACACCGTCCTGTTTACCACCACCAGCTCCACCTGCAGAGAGAAGAAGGAAGAGCAGAGGAGATAAACGAGTGTTTCCAGAGACTCTTCATCAGCTGTCAGTCAGTGATGCAGCACATCCAGTATAAAGAGCAGCAGGGACTTCAGTGCTGGGACTGTACTAGGACTCATTGTTGCTTCACTTTTTCTAATCTTTGGATTTTTATTGAAGTTGATGAAAATGTTTTTCCCTCCTAGTTTGAGTTTGGACTTTCATTCATTAGAAGAACCTTGGTGTGTCCACTCTGAGCTCTGTAGGAACCCCAACAACAAGCCCAACAATCCAGATGGACGGTTCCAGCTGTTAACTGGAGGAATTCCATCCAAACATCTGCTCTCACTAAATTCTTCCTCACCTACAGACTGTGTTCTTCACTGCTTTAAACTTGGAAATGAATGCAGTCATTGGTCTGCGTGCTGCTTTGTTCAGAGAGCTGATTGGCTGTTGACAGTGTTTGATCAGAGCGTGTCAGCCATTACTATGGTGACCATAAAGGTCAGAAACAGGAAGTGTTTGTGTCCAATCCTGAAGCCTGTCACCATTCTCCTCTCACAGCTTCACTGAGAAGCGGCAGCTTTACAGGAAACACTGGATCTTTGTTTCATACTGACTGTGTTTAGTACAATACTGCTGACAGCACCACCCACTCACTCCATCACTCTACTGACCTCAGAGTCTCCAGTCTGTAGTCTGGACTCTGAAGATCAGACAGCTGCTTCACATCTGGATCCTTCAGGTTGTTGTCCCACAGGTCCAGCTGTCTCAGATGGGAGGGGTTGGACTTCAGTGCTGCTGCCAGATAATCACAGCTGATCTCTGACAAACCACAGCGACTAAATCTGTATAAAGAATGAAAGATGTAAGTTTATTAGACAAAGTGTGAGCTTGAAATCATTCAGTGTTTCATCATCTGTTCAGAGCTGAAGAAGGTTCAGAATGTAGAAGTTTAGAAAATGGAAACTCCAAACAGCTGAAGCCAACAGGAAGCAGCTTCAAACAGGAAACTGTGCAGAGTTTCAGACTATATGTCCTGATGCAGCCAGTTGGATTTTGGAGATTTGAATCTCTGTTCTGTGACTAAGTCCTTGAATCATTTCTTCCAGTTGGTCCAACAAGACAGACTAAGTGTTGGACATGTGTTGTGGCTCCATTAGGGGAGCTTCTAAATGTGATGTGATGGCCCCTCTGGGTCTGTCAGGTCACAGCACTGAAGAGAGCTCAAACTGGGCACACAGTTGTTCCAGTCTGGACCAAAGACTCTATACTGGGACTGAGGGACTGCTTTGACTGCACCCACTGGGACTTTATAAAGGCTCATGTTCTCACTTAGATCATCGATTTCTACTTACATTTCTTTCTGGGAAAAATGGGGAGTACTTTGAAAACAGGAAGTATTTTCCCCAATAAGCAGCCCTGGATTAGTAAATCACTCCAACATGTTCTCAGGCAGAAGAAGCTGTCTTGTTATGAGGGAGAAAAGAAAAAGATTGAGGCACAGAAACTTGTTGAAAGAGAGATAAAGCAGCTAAAATCAGGTGTAAAAGTAAAGCAGAGGATGAGCTGAATAAAGGACACTCAAGGCTGGCTTGGAAAGGAATGAAGTCCATGGTGGGGATGCAGAACAAGGAGCAAAGATGAATGTGATGCTGAATCAGCAGAAGACTTGGACTCATTTGATTCCAGCTTTGATATCATTGATTTCAATGAAGAGCTTTGTGATTGCAGCAAAGGGCTGGTAGCTCTGAGAGTCCCACTGATGAGGTGTTTGTGTGGAAATCTCTTAGTGGGACCAAAGAGAGAAAAAGCCCTGGTCCTGATGCTGTGGGAGGGAAATGATTGAAGTGTGCTGTGAGGAACTGACTGGGAGATTTTCACACATTTTCCAGTCCTCCTTGGAACAACAGGAAGTTCCCAGCATATGGAAACAAAGGTTAAGTGTCCTATGGCACTCAGTGATGATGGTGTTGTGGCCCCACCACCTCCACCTCTTTGTAAAGGAACTAACTGTAATCTGAAGCTTCAAATGGAACTAAGACTTCCTCCACTAGGTGGCAGTGTCTGATGAGAAAGTGTTAGTGGAGCTGGCCTGGAGTCAGAAACAGGAAGATGCAGGATTTGGGCTGAAATGGGGAAAAGTGGTTCGCACTAGTGCCTTAAAGCAAGAAGGTTGTAGGTTGAAGCTTGTTGGCCTTTCTGTGGAGGTTGGATGTTCTCCCACAGTCCAATGAAATGCTGCTTAGGTTCATTGGTGCTTCTAAATTGGCTGTAGGTGTGGATGTGAGAGAGTGCTTCTCTGTCTCTCTCTGTTGGCCCTGTGATGGACTGCTCACCTGTGCAGGTGGACCACGCCTCTTGCCCTATGACAGCTAGGGCACAGGCTGCAGCTCTTTGAGCCTAAGCTGAATAAACAGTTAGCAAAAATGATCCATAGATGGCCTGAAATCCCCCAATTAGCAGTTTGGTAGATAGCTATGACATGCTAATCCCATCCAGCAGCTGTAGAATAGAATAGAATAGAATAGAATAGAATAGCCTTTATTGTCATTGTACAGAGTACAACGAAATTGGAGTGCCACTCCCTTGGTGCAAGTTTCAATAATAAATATAAATGTAAGATATAAAAAGTACAAAAAAAACCAATCATAAGTACTCAAACAATAGTATGTACAATATATACAGGATAGCAGCATTAATATAATGACAGTATGAATAGCAGCATAATATAATGACAGTGACGGTATGGAATAGGTTCAATTGTTTTTCTGCTTATTTACTACGGTGATAGCTCTGGGAAAGAAGTCAACCCCGAATCTGTTTGTCCTGGTTTTATGTGACCTGTACCGTCGGCCTGACGGTAATAGTTCAAACAGTTGGTTGCTGGGGTGAGAGTGGTCCTTGATGATATTACCAGCTCTGCTGAGGTACCGAGAGTTTGCAGTGACCTCCAGGCTGGGCAGAGAGCAGCCAGTGATCTTCTGGGCTGTGTTGATGACCCTCTGCAGTACTTTCCTGTCCACAGCTGAGCACCCTGCATACCATGTTGTTACGCCGTACGTTAGGATGCTCTCTATGGTGGCTCTGTAAAATGTCACCAGCAGCCTCTCCTCCAGGTTGTTCCTCCTGAGCACTCTCAGAAAGTGGAGACGCTGCTGGGCCTTTTTAACCACCGCTGTAGTATTTGCAGTCCAGGAGAGGTCATCAGATATCTGCACACCCAGAAACCTCATGGAGTGTACCCTCTCCACACAGCTCCCGTGAATGTAAAGTGGGGCCGGGTCTGCTCTGCCCTTCCTGAAGTCCAAGATAAGTTCTTTAGTTTTCGTGGTGTTCAGTTGGAGGTTGTTAACTGAACACCACTCAGTCAGTCTGTTGACCTCATCTCTGTAGTCCGACTCATCCCCCCTTGAGATGAGTCCAACCACTGTGGTGTCATCCGCGAACTTTATGATGGTGTTTGAGAGATGGGTAGGGGAGCAGTCGGATGTGTAGAGCGTAAACAGGAGGGGACTCAAAACACATCCTTGTGGAGACCCGATGCTGAGTGTGATGGTGCTGGACCGGTGGGGGGCGGGTCTGACAGACTGTGGTCTATTTGTCAGGAAGTCACTGTCACTGTTCATAGACATAAACTACACCTTTATTGGTGCTATTTCCAAGCACATTGTGCGCTGTCGGTCCTGCTTGCTACACAAGAACATTCAATATTTAGTATTTACTGCTGTTTACACTTAGCTAGATTAACGTGATGGTCAGTGGCGGTCCTAGCCTGTTTGGCGCCCTGGGCAAACACTCTCTATGGTGCCCCCCCCTCCCCCCCTCCCCCACACACAAACACACACACACATAAAACATATTAAGGATTGTATGTTAACATAAAACTGTTGTCGAAATTCACCAGAGAAACACACACACATGAAGAGAGAGAGAGAGTATGCATTGTATGCAGACGGCTACCAAACAGCCATCATAATTCGTCACACAATGAGAACAGGACAAATCACAAATTGACAATGACTAATTAATGTTTTAAACTGTATTTGTTAACAATTTGAAAAATAAAATTTGCTGAATGAATGATCAACAGTTGTTGTTGCTGTGCAGCAGTGGGAATACTGACAACTGTCACTGGATCATTTAATGTTGAAGAAATATATTAAACCAGAGGACGACTTTTTTTTTTCTTTAATTCTCCGCTTTTCCAGTCTCTTCAATTTGTCTTTTAGAACACTCTACTCACCATATCAGGAAATGCTAAGATTTGACTAATGACTGCTTGAGAATCACTGGGCATAAAATAGTATTTTTTCCTGCCAAACTGTGTTACATTTTGAATTTTTGTAGATTAATTTAAAGAATTAAGAACAAATGATCTGTTTTGTGACAGGCTATTAATAACAAGCACCTAAAGATAATTTAAAATTAATTATTTGCAACATTGTCTGTTTTTTGTACACACAACATGGTTGATTCTTTTGAGTTAAGCACTTTTTTGTAACAGTGACAGTGTAGAAGTGAAAAAACACTGCCATCATCAGGTCAAACTTGAAATTTCAAAATTACTCTACAAATTTTATCCTGCAAATTGTCACTGAGGTTCTGTAATGACAGGAAAAAAATTTATGGAATGTTTATTTCCTTGAAAGTGGATCAAAGCCAAAGTAAAATGTATTTCTGTAGCTGTTGACCAAAGTGACCTGCTCTCCCTCTTGAGCTACAGCAACTCCTAATGTAACATTAAGTAAGATAAATACCACCTAGAACCTCTTGTACTATACAGTGTTTGTGTAGATAAAGAACTCTATGAATGTTTCTTAATCACTTTAAATAAATAATCATAAACAACTTCCAAAAATTCTGCTTGATCTGCTTGCAAACTGTCAGGGGTTAGTACTTAAAAAATTTATATATGAATGTACTACACAAAGGGAGTTCATTTGGATTTTTATGAACCCCAATTTTACAGGGAGTGCAGAATTATTAGGCAAATGAGTATTTTGTCCACATCATCCTCTTCATGCATGTTGTCTTACTCCAAGCTGTATAGGCTTGAAAGCCTACTACCAATTAAACATATTAGGTGATGTGCATCTCTGTAATGAGAAGGGGTGTGGTCTAATGACATCAACACCCTATATCAGGTGTGCATAATTATTAGGCAACGTCCTTTCCTTTGGCAAAATGGGTCAAAAGAAGGACTTGACAGGCTCAGAAAAGTCAAAAATAGTGGGATATCTTGCAGAGGGATGCAGCAGTCTCAAAATTGCAAAGCTTCTGAAGCGTGATCATCGAACAATCAAGCGTTTCATTCAAAATAGTCAACAGGGTCGCAAGAAGCGTGTGGAAAAACCAAGGCGCAAAATAACTGCCAATGAACTGAGAAAAGTCAAGCATGCAGCTGCCAAGATGCCACTTGCCACCAGTTTGGCCATATTTCAGAGCTGCAACATCACTGGAGTGCCCAAAAGCACAAGGTGTGCTATTGCACACCTTGTGATGTCAGAGACATGGCCAAGGTAAGAAAGGCTGAAAGACGACCACCACTGAACAAGACACACAAGCTGAAACGTCAAGACTGGGCCAAGAAATATCTCAAGACTGATTTTTCTAAGGTTTTATGGACTGATGAAATGAGAGTGAGTCTTGATGGGCCAGATGGATGGGCCCGTGGCTGGATTGGTAAAGGGCAGAGAGCTCCAGTCCGACTCAGACGCCAGCAAGGTGGAGGTGGAGTACTGGTTTGGGCTGGTATCATCAAAGATGAGCTTGTGGGGCCTTTTCGGGTTGAGGATGGAGTCAAGCTCAACTCCCAGTCCTACTGCCAGTTTCTGGAAGACACCTTCTTCAAGCAGTGGTACAGGAAGAAGTCTGCATCCTTCAAGAAAAACATGATTTTCATGCAGGACAATGCTCCATCACACGCGTCCAAGTACTCCACAGCGTGGCTGGCAAGAAAGGGTATAAAAGAAGAAAAACTAATGACATGGCCTCCTTGTTCACCTGATCTGAACCCCATTGAGAACCTGTGGTCCATCATCAAATGTGAGATTTACAAGGAGGGAAAGCAGTACACCTCTCTGAACAGTGTCTGGGAGGCTGTGGTTGCTGCTGCACGCAATGTTGATGGTGAACAGATCAAAACACTGACAGAATCCATGGATGGCAGGCTTTTGAGTGTCCTTGCAAAGAAAGGTGGCTATATTGGTCGCTGATTTGTTTTTGTTTTGTTTTTGAATGTCAGAAATGTATATTTGTGAATGTGGAGATGTTATATTGGTTTCACTGGTAAAAATAAATAATTGAAATGGGTATATATTTGTTTTTTGTTAAGTTGCCTAATAATTATGCACAGTAATAGTCACCTGCACACACAGATATCCCCCTAAAATAGCTAAAACTAAAAACAAACTAAAAACTACTTCCACAAACATTCAGCTTTGATATTAATGAGTTTTTTGGGTTCATTGAGAACATGGATGTTGTTCAATAATAAAATTATTCCTCAAAAATACAACTTGCCTAATAATTCTGCACTCCCTGTAGACTGGTCAAGTTCTTCTATACCAAACTCGCTCATACATGTCTTTCTAGACCCTTCCTGGTGCGCTGCTGCACAGTCATGTTGGAACAGGAAGGGGTCATCTCCAAACTGTTTCCACAAAATTGGGAGCATGAAACTGTCAAAAATGTCTTGGTATGTCTGCGTGTATTTCAAAACATGTAGCTCTCCGACTTTATATCCTGTACGAGAGTTTGTCTTGTATTATGTTCAAATGTTTAATAAAAACGTGTATCACTCATTGATAAAGAAGAAAACTTTGAAGAAAACTCTGAAATTATCCCGATTAGTGAAGAGTGTGTCGTTTCCGCAGCACTATTCTTTGTTTCTATTTAATGTATTTAAATCTAGTATTGTGTAGATTCACAATGGTCAGAGGGCACGGTGGCGCCAGTGTCCGGCAGCCTCGCCTCTGTCAGTGCGCCCCAGGGTGGCTGTGGCTACAATGTAGCTTGCCATCACCAGTGTGTGAATGTGTGTGTGAATGGGTGGATGACTGGATATGTAAAGCGCTTTGGGGTCCTTAGGGACTAGTAAAGCGCTGTATAAATACAGGCCATTTACCACTCAATGAGAATGATCATCACGTGTTCTTACATGATATTGTAAGAACTGTATTTAAATAATGTAATGGAGAGCAGAGGATCATCACACTTTTTTCATATAAATGGTAAATGGCCTGTATTTGTATAGTGCTTTACTAGTCCCTAAAGACCCCAAAGCGCTTTACACATCCAGTCATCTACACACACATTCACACACTGGTGATGGCAGCTACATTGCAGCCACAGCCACTCTGGGGCGCACTGACAGAGGCGAGGCTGCCAGACACTGGTGCCACTGGTTTCACCCAAAACCTCTGGTGATAATGACCCACACTTTTTTTCACACCTTGGCTCATGTTATGAAGCACATGATTAATAGTGGTCAGCAATGCACTCAAATACACTAATAGTATTTTAGTGTGATTTAAAATGGGGTAGCACAGTTACCTGCAAGAAGGTCCTGAGTTCAATTCCACTATCAAGCCGGGATCTTTCTGTGTGGAGTTTGCATGTTCTCCCCATGTTTGTGTGGGTTCTCTCCGGGTACTCCGGCTTCCTCCCACCGTCCAAAGACATGCAGTTAGAGGGGATAGGTCAATTGAAAAATCTAAATTGCCCATAAGTGTGAATCCATGAGTGAATGTGAGTACGGATGGTTGTTTGTCTCTGTGTGGTAGCCCTGCGACAGACTGGCAACCTGTCCAGGGTGTACCCTGCCTCTTGCCCTAAGATAGCTGGGATAGGCTCCAGTGCCCCCCGCAACCCTGAAAAGCAAATGGATGAATTTAAAATGGTCTAAAATAATTTTTAGACCATTTCACTCATTGGATTTATTTCATTTTTCTGACAAATAATATTTTGATGAGACAAAATGTTCTGATGAACAGAAAATACTTCTTTCTGTAATATTTATTCTGTATAAACAGATTATACAGGAAACACTTGGGCTGATGGATTGTAGGTTTCCAGGTTTGGTAACTAGATCAAAACGTGGCACAGCTGGCAACCTAACAAACTTTTATCCACACTCCTAAAAGGTTGATTCTGTTCATCTGGCTGAGATTTTCATCAGTAATCTGGGACATTTAAAAGTTGATGTGTACCGTAAACCTACGCATACAGATCAGAATTTAATGTTTGACTCTCTTCATCCACTGAAGCATATACTGGGTGTCACCAGGACGCTGCAACATAGAGTGAACACCATCCCTACAGACACAGTGGCCAGGGAAGCAGAAGAACATCACATCAAGAAGGCCCAGAGTAAATGTGATTCAAGATTCTTTATTTGTCACGTGCATGGCTATACAGGTATAACACACAGTGAAATGTGACCTGATACACTCCTCGACTGTGCAACGAAAAAAAGAGAAAGACAGAACTTTATATACAGTGAATGAGTATATACAAAGAGGACATTATGTGTTGCAAGTGGGTGAGTTATGTACATTATATAAATAGAAATAAAATAAAATAAAACAATATGGAAAATTACATCTTGTGCACATTGTGTGGGAAGGGTGTTAAAATGTCATGTGCTATAGCGAGGCCAGAAGAATCAGGATGATATGAGAATATATGCACTGCACTACACACTGTATATAAATGCCACTTGTTTTGCACATATTCAACTCTGTATATTTTATATATTTTATTATTTTTATTATTTATTTATTTATTTTTACTATTTAATTTGTAAAAATGTGTATACACACACACACACACACACACACACACACACACACACACACACACACACTCGTAGGAAAATATTTAGTATACACATCCAGAAATGCATACACTATTATATATTGTACATATATTTATTAGTTTCAGGTTGGCCATTTTTGTATTTTGCTCGTTTGTGTTGTTGTGTTTGCACATCTCTGTTGCTTGTGGGGCTCGCACACAAGAATTTCACTCGCATGTGCTGTGCCAGTGTGCCTGCACATGTGATGTGACAATAAAAGTGATTTGATTTGATTTGATTTGAATATGATAATGAGTCCTGTCTCAGTCACTTAAGGATAATAGGGGGGTGGGGGGCACCCGTCCCATCCCAGCAACAGATGGGATGGGTCCTTCAAAATCTCTCACATCTCTCCACAGCACCTGTATAGAAAGTCCTGAGGATCACTGGAGAGACCCTGAACTTCCTCAGTTGTCGTAGGTTGTACAGGCACTGCCTAGCCTTTTTGGTCTGGACCTGAATGTGGGCAGACCATGTCAGGTCTGAGGAGATGTTGACACCGAGATACTTGAAGGACTGCACGCTCTCCACTGGAGCTCCATTAATGATAATGGAGGCTATCCCAGCTGGACATGTGTCAAAGCTGGAAAGGCACCTAAAGAAAACTCCAGCCCATGCAAGAAAGAAGGACAACTGCTGCCTAAGTGAAAACACTCAGTGATGCTTATGTGTCAGGAGTATTGGAACAGCTAAGGCACATTTTCTCTAAACACCGTGTCTCTGTACCTTTCACAAGGATGAGGTCCCCCGGCACAAACAGTCACAGTACTATATTACTCTGTACCTGTAATATAGTGTACGCTGTTAAGTGCCAGGAGGATAGCCATGATATATTCATCACTACACTACAGCATGTGTATGATGTGTATACATTTTTTCAAAACTAAAAGACATTGGTTGTTATAAGCTGCCATTCACACAACAACTGATGTCTCTATGCAGTTGTCTATAGGGTGTGTTATTTAAGCTGCTTTAGCCTGCCCACAGTTGCCGTGCACCTGCATGACACCTAGCAATCCACTTCCACTCCAGGTCCTCGGTTTATACTGTGTCTGATTTAATCATTGTCTTATCTGTGAAGCCTACTCTTTTCTGCACTGGGTCTTGGTGCAGTTTTCCATGTTTCAGATTCTCAATGTATGCAGAAAGGGTGGAGATATGTGCTGATGGTTTTTACATGTATATGGAATTAAATAAATGTGGTCGTCACTGAAATGTATTTTGTGTTAGGTTACAGTTTTAAGGTTTGCCCTATAGAGATGTGCATTCACTAGGATGATTCTGTCTTAAAAAAAGACTGAACCAAAGAAGATTCTGTGCCTGAAGTTAAAAAAAACAGTCACCTCAGTGTCCTATCAGCATCATGTAACTCTCTTGCTGTGACGCTAGCTCTTTTACATTAAGTGTAAACTTGCAGTGTTAGAGACTGATTTATAAATACCTTGGGAACCATGAAGAGGCCGCTGGAAAGGCTGCAACCACCAAGTACCTGCAGAGGGTCAGGCAAGTCCTGAGGAGTCAGCTGAATGGTAAGAACAAGATCCGGGCCATCAACACGTACGCCCTGCCCGTGATCAGGTACCCTGCTGGGGTAATAGGCTGGCCAAAGGAGGAGATAGAAGCCACTGACATAAAGACAAGAAAGCTCCTTACCATGCATGGAGGGTTTCACCCCAAGTCCAGCACCCTGAGGCTGTACGCTAAGCGGAAGGAAGGGGGCCGGGGACTGGTGAGTGTCAGCACCACAGTTCAGGATGAGACAACAAACATCCAAGAATACATTGGGAAGATGGCCCCAACTGACCGAGTGCTCAGTGAATACCTCAGGCAGCAGAAACCCAAGAAAGAGGAGGGAGACGAGGAACCATCATGGAAGGACAGGCCCCTGCACGGTATGTACCACCGGCAGATAGAGGAGGTGGCTGATATCCAGAAATCCTACCAGTGGCTGGACAAAGCTGGACTGAAAGACAGCACAGAGGCACTAATCATGGCAGCACAAGAACAAGCTCTGAGTACAAGATCCATAGAGGCTGGGGTCTATCACACCAAGCAAGACCCCAGGTGCAGGCTGTGTAAAGATGCCCCAGAGACAATCCAGCACATAACAGCAGGGTGCAAGATGCTAGCAGGCAAGGCATACATGGAACGCCATAACCAAGTGACCGGCATAGTGTACAGGAACATCTGTGCCGAGTATAACCTGGAAGTCCCAAGGTCAAAATGGGAGATGCCCCCAAGGGTGGTGGAGAATGACCAAGCAAAGATCCTGTGAGACTTCCAGATACAGACAGACAAAACGATGGTGGCTAACCAACCGGACATAATGGTGGTAGACAAACAGAAGAAGACGGCTGTAGTGATCGATGTAGCGGTTCCGAATGACAGCAATATCAGGAAGAAGGAACACGAGAAGCTGGAGAAATACCAAGGGCTCAGAGAAGAGCTCGAGAGGATGTGGAGGGTGAAGGTAACAGTGGTCCCCATGGTAATCGGAGCACTAGGTGCGGTGACTCCCAAGCTAGGCGAGTGGCAGATCCCGGGAACAACATCAGAGATCTCTGTCCAGAAGAGCGCAGTCCTAGGAACAGCTAAGATACTGCGCAGGACCCTCAAGCTCCCAGGCCTCTGTTAGAGGACCCGAGCTTGAAGGATAAACCACCCACAGGGGCGTGCTGGGTGTTATATATACACACACACACACACACATACATATACATATATATATATATATATATATATATATATATATATATATATATATATATATATTGTCATGATTCGAGTTTTTGAGGAGGAGACAAAACGACTGCATGGTCTCTCAGTAGATGTCAAAATAGTGATTTTTATTATACATATGTACATATGGGGAAGATGAGCATCACAAGCCTTTTGGAGCCGATCTCCCCCGAACAGTCTCTTCACTAGGTTTTTATTGCAATGATGACGTCAAGTCACATGATAAGTATCAGTCAGTTCTCACTTCTATGTCCTTCTATGGCTAAGAACAACAACATGTTCCAGATGTTTCCACTCCGGGTTTCTGGGAACTTAACCAATAGTGTGTAGAATGTGTAGTTGTGTGAGAGTGTCCATTTCCGGCCAACAAAAGTTCACCGTGTCCTCATATGACTTTACTGGGGCCTGACTGGACCCACAGCTTCTGCTGGTGTTTTCGCCACATCATAGAGTATTACTTCTAGAATAGGTTTTATCCTGCGTGCTCTGAAATAAATGATAAATGATACATGATAAACTGATGATAAGTGATGCAGACTAATGAAGTAATGATGAAATAATGACGGTGCTTTATGCATGATATATAGTGACAGTAAAATAAGATGTTTTTCTCGACAATATTTATATATATATATATATAACAACATCGGAGATCTCTGTCCAGAAGAGCGCAGTCCTAGGAACAGCTAAGATACTGTGCAGGACCCTCAAGCTCCCAGGCCTCTGGTAGAGGACTCGAGCTTGAAAGATTGACCGCCCACAGGGGCGAGCGGGGAAAGAAAAAAAATAAATAAATAAAATAATATATATATATATATATATATATATATATATATATACACATATATATATATATATATATATATATATATATATATATATCTATATATCTACAGGCCTTTGGAGCCGAGGATCGCAAGTTTCATTCCCGCCTGGGATGTCTGTATCCAGTAAGGGTCCTGAGGCTAGACCCCCTATGCTAAGTGAGCCTACTGCAGACATGAGCGAGACAGATTTTTTTTTATAGATATATATAACATATCAGAGGGGCTTTTAATAAGATATATATATAAAAAAACCCTCTTTACATCTGCTAATGAAAGTGAAAATGAATGAAAATAAAATGCTAGAGAAAGGGCTGTGTGGAGAGCTGTTATAAATGCATGATCTGTTGATCTGTTAGAGTTTAAGTTGAGTTTAAACTACATACATCTTATGTAATACTCAATACAAATACACTATGAACACCTTCATCTTGTTGAATTTAATATGCTGTGTGTATTATATTCTGACAAGATGAAATGTAAATGTAACTGATTTTGTTCAATAATGAGTTTGAGTGGGTTTTATTTCTTTTATGTCATTTTTGATTTCGTTGTTAGTTATTATTTTGTTTTGTTTATGACTTTGAATAAATAAAGTTTGGAGGAAAAAACACCAGTGGTTGTTATCCTGCTGGGATTTGTGGTTCATTAAATACTTGGTGTTGATTTTTAAATTCACTTCTGGAACCTTATGAAGTGGAGTCAGCTTTGGATACCATGGGAACCATTGGTGCATCTCTCAGAGTTCAGTGAAGGCAAGCATTAAGCAGGACCAAAACAAATGTCCCTCACATGCCAAGGGTAAGAAAAAAACTGGTGGTCAGTGGTAGTTTTAGTAAATCAAAGGACATTCAGTGTTTTTTTTTCCTTTTAATTGTGTTATTTTCAATTGAATTCATGTTTCAGGTCCAGTTTATCTTTAAAACTAGGCACAAACACGAGACGAAATGTCTGTAAATTTGTAGTATCTAACTTGATTATCTTTCTTATTGCTACTTTAAAGTATTTAATCATATTTTCAAGCTAAATTTTAAAGGTACATATGTTGTTTTTCATTTATGTGCTTGGATGAGAAGTCTTAACATCATTGTTGTTTTTAAGGCAGTATTTGGATAATTTTTCTCTAAACTTATTATCTTTATGTTTGTCAGAGCTGATTCACTGAGTAACACCAGCAGCCAAATGCTCACAGTGGCAGAGGTAAGTCACTTTAACGTGACACATTAGATAAGGAAGAGACATGGCATTCCAAGTGTAACCCACCTAAAATTGCCTCATGAAAATTAACTGCTGATCCCGAGGAATGCCAGGTAGGTGGCACTATGAGATTATGTAGTGCTTGTGAATTTAAATAGCGAAGGAAAACGACGTTAAGGCTGTATCCCAATTCGGGGTCTGCAGCTTTAAAGTACGCAGCCTTAACGGTCCTCAAGGTCCGCGTACTCAAAGACTGTTAAGGCCGGAAGTGCGAGGCTTGGAAACGTTTCATACAGCTTTGTTTGACAGAAATGAAGGAGAACATATTTTGTACATTTGTTTCTACATGAGCTCTGTGTGATTTGATAAGAATCTGAGGCTGAGACCACAGGACTGTACAAACATGATTGTTGGGCTTCATTTCTGTACTGAACAGTCATTTTAAGATTAGCTAGTAAATAACAATTAGATAGTGTTGTTCATGAGACTAAAATCATCTCACTTTGGTAATGTAACTATAATATGGCCAATATTATAGTTATTATATTAATCATTATTAGTTATTACAGCAGTGAGTTTGAACTCTGTGTCAAATACTGAGCTTCAGTAAAGATTCAAGTTGCAGTTATTTATTTATATCACCTTAAATCTTCACTCAAAGACAAGTATCTGTTACAGTGTATATATAGATGTATCATACATAAGAGACAAATGTTGTTCTTTTAATGTGTTGGCATTACTAAATTTGGCTCAGTGCTTACATATATGTGTAAAAAGAAAATGTACGAGCTGTGATAACTGTTTCTGATAGAATGAAGAGTAGACTTTGCTGCTCTTAACTTTTTACTGTCCACTTTCTGCTGTGAACAAACAAATTTCCTATGTGTGGGACTAATAAAGGTTTATCTTATCTTATCTTATGTGAAGGTGAAAGGTAAACTTCACAGTGACATAAAAATGTTCCCAAAGGGGCCAGGGGAACAGTTAATTTAGCATTTTTGGCATTACAGGTACAGCCAGGATATATTTTTACTTACCTTTCACTAAAATTGCAGTTTCCCTGCTGACTCCAATTATGGAATCAGATGGGGAAGCACAGAGTTTCCGTTGTTGAATAGTGGGTTTGTGTATGCATTTGGTGACGTGTGAACAGGATTACTTTGCTTACTTGTAAATAGCCTGTTTAAGTTACATATAAATGGGTAAAAAACATGTATAATTAATATGCAAAATATTGTTGGGGTAATGAGCATGCTGACTGCATCAAAACATCTTCTGACTACAAACACGTTTTTCATCCCTCACCTGGCGGGAGGAGTTTATGAAAGAAGGACACAACAACTCTTCAGTAATTTCCCATTTCCACTTTTTCACAACACCTCAGTCTTTGTAAGGAGGAAGTCTATCAGATCAAATGGTTGTAGATTGTTGTTACTCTGTCCATCTCTTCTTTCTCTTTATATACAGACCGGGAAAATGCAAAGAAGACCTCACCATAAGAAGGGGGTAGATTCAACTGAAGAACAGCTGGATCTGCGCACAAAAGTTCACACCAAACGATACCTCTGTGAGCAGTGTGGGAAAATGTTCAAAACACTATTAAGTTTGAAGGTCCATCAGCGTCTGCACACTGGACAAAAACCCTATTCTTGTGATCAGTGTGGCCAGAGCTTTGCCCAGTTAGTTCATCTTCAGGTGCATCAGTTTGGGCACAGTGGAAAAAAACCATTCCTCTGTGAAGAGTGTGGAAAGACCTTCACTCACCGAAGTCCTTTGAAAAGACACCAATACACCCACACAGGAGAAAAACCATTCCCCTGTGATGAGTGTGGAAAAAGGTTCTCTCACTTAGGGAACTTGAAAATGCACCAGCGTATTCACACAGGAGAAAAACCATTCCCCTGTAATAACTGTGGAAAACGCTTCGTCCAAGCAATTCATTTACAGAAACACAAGTGCATGCCACAGGTGTAGGAAGCATCCTGCCCTACATCGGCACTTCCACAAATGTTTATCAACCCATTAAAATAATTTGCAAGCATATTAACATGTTGTCATTCTAATTTCATTTTCAAATGAAAGCCAATGACAGGGAGATATTTTCTTTCTTTTCTAAGTGCATGTCTCATGTGTCTTAGTTATTGCTTCTTTTGATAGAGTTTTCAGATGCACTGATCAAAGCTTCACTCTCTGCAACTTGGCAGAATTGTGAGGATTTTGTTTGACTAGAGGATTTTGTGCTGCAATTCTGGATGAGGTGCTGACAAATTAATTATCAGACAACTAACTGAACCAAATGTTTACATTTTCCCCTTGCACTGTCTCTGCTCTGCTCCAAATGAAGATGCTCTAATTCTTTTTTTTTTTCATTAAACCTGACTCGAGTCAACACTCACAGCCTGATAACTGGCTTTTCAAGCTCTGAAGTTTGGTGTTGCAGATCTCTCGGCACACCTCAGCCTGGGAGAAAAGATTTGCATTCCTCAGGTGAAACCATGCGTGTTTATTGTAGTAACACCTAATTTTCTGCTGAAGGATGGCCTCAAGAAGTGCAAAGGTCTTAAAACTGTACCAGTGGAATTAGTGTGTTACAGGTGCCAGATATCCTTACAGCTGTTTCTGTTCAGACGTTTACTGTAAGCCACGAACGTCCCAAACCACAAACATGGATGCCTAAATATGATTGAAGATTGTGCTCGTACATGAAAGCATACTCTCTGAATATTACAACATCAATCTCATAACTGCCATGGAAACAACACAGGGGCTATTATTCGTATGATTACCGAGCTGGAGCAGATCGGTGGATGCTTAGATGAATGGGCAAGTAGAAGGATGCATGGTGTATTATATGTCTAGTGGGTATGTGTTAACAGATGGGATTGCAAAGCTTAGATGAGTCCCTTGAATTGGTTTGTCATAATATCGATAGCTGAGGATAGGCACAGTGATGCTGTTTATTGATTGGTTTTGGCTAGATCAGGGGTCGGCAACCTTTCTATCTGTTAAGAAATATACTCTAAAACACTTCTTCAGTAAAGACTCAGAGAAGAGAAACACACAGAACTTCTTGCTAGCAAGGGCAGTCTCCAGAACAGACTCGCACTGAGAAACTGCCCCGGTCTTTATTTATATGCTTCAGTGGGCGTTTGTTCCATACATTGAAATGTGGAGCTGTACGTGTGTGTGGTGTGTGTAGTGTGTGTGGTGGGTCAGAGTGTGACCCCATAAATGACTTCCCTACACCTGCTGGTCTCGAAGTCCAGCAGTTCATCAAACCAAAAGGCACTTAGACTAAGACAGATATAGCTACGTTAATTCTACCGTAAAACAATAAGACAAGGTACGACCTCTCCCATACTCCTAGGATGTGGGTGTGAACACCCTGGAATGTTACAGACATTCTTTCAATATGCCACCAACTATATACTTCTAAACACAAATGATTACATGCAGTATTCTACCATATGCAAACTTATATCATTAAAAGATTATACTGACTACTAAGTACAATTTTCCTATTGACACTATCTAAAAGCCATCTAAAATTTTCTCAGAAGTCAATGTGCCATATGATGTATTAGCAATAAATTTAATAATGCTTTATATTAACAGTCACACACTATATAAAACAACTTTATAGAACTATATTTGTTCGTAGATGTTGGTGTTACACCCCTGAAAACAGGGGGGAAAGAATTACGAGAGTGATTATGACTTGCGTCTCTCATGCAGTAGTTTATTGCAGTGAGGAGAACGCGCGAAAGCCCTCTAGTGGAGAATAGAGACACTACTAATCGATCCCAGAAAAGGCTTACTAGCCAATCACTGATGTATAGATTGTAGTTCTCTTAAGTAACATGAAAGCAATTAATATAACATGAAAAATAATAAACTCTTAACCATTTTCTTACCATATTTACATTATTTTCGTCCTCATATCAACTGATATGAATTTGTATTAACTGAACAGCATATGCAGTAGTCCTTCAACCTGTCACACTTGCAGCTATCAGCGAATAGTTATCTACGGTGGCCCCTAGAGACAAAGCATGTATAAACTCCAAAACACTTACAAATTCCAAATAGCACGCACAAACTCCTCAACACATACAAAATCCAAAACACATGCAAACTCCAAAACACATGCAAAATCCAAAACACGTACAAAATCCAAGACACGTACAAGCTCCAAAACACATACAAAATCCAAAACACGTACAAAATCCAAAACACGTGCAAACTCCAAAACACGTGCAAACTCCAAAACACGTGCAAACTCCAAAACACGTACAAAATTCAAAACACGTACAAAATCCAAAACACATGCAAAATCCAAAACACGTACAAAATCCAAAACACGTGCAAACTCCAAAACACATACAAAATCCAAAACACGTACAAAATTCAAAACACATGCAAACTCCAAAACACATACAAAATCCAAAACACGTGCAAAATCCAAAACACGTACAAAATTCAAAACACGTGCAAACTCCAAAACACATACAAAATCCAAAACACGTACAAAATTCAAAACACGTACAAAATTCAAAACACATACAAAATCCAAAACACGTACAAAATTCAAAACACATGCAAACTCCAAAACACATGCAAACTCCAAAACACATACAAAATCCAAAACACGTGCAAAATCCAAAACACGTACAAAATTCAAAACACGTGCAAACTCCAAAACACATACAAAATCCAAAACACGTACAAAATTCAAAACACGTGCAAACTCCAAAACACATACAAAATCCAAAACACGTACAAAATTCAAAACACATGCAAACTCCAAAACACATACAAAATCCAAAACACATGCAAAATCCAAAACACGTGCAAAATCCAAAACACGTACAAAATTCAAAACACATGCAAAATACAAAACACGTACAAAATCCAAAACACGTACAAAATCCAAAACACGTGCAAAATCCAAAACACGTACAAAATTCAAAACACATGCAAACTCCAAATCACAACGGAAGTGCTCCAGGACGCTAGGGGCAGTGTTGAGCTCGATTTGTAAAATAAACGGCAAGTTTGTTGCAAACACATGGGCTCTAGTCTCCGTTGCGCTTCCCAGGTTGCCTAGCAACTATGATACTAACAGCTGGAAACGTGTCATACAACTTTTTTTGACAGAAATGAAGGAGAACATATTTTTTTTTCATTTGTTTGTTTGTTTCTACAAGAGCTTTGTGTGATTTGATAAGTATCTGAGGCTGAGACCACAGGACAGTAAAACATGATTTTTGGGCTTCATTTCTGTACTGAACAGTCATTTAAGATTAGCTAGTAAATAACAATTAGCAAATGTTGTTCATGAGACTAAAGTCATATCACTTTGGTAATGTAAATATAATATGGCCAATATTATGGTTATTATATTAGTCATTATTAGGTATTACAGCAGTGAACATGAACTCTTTGTCAAATACTGAGCTTCAGTACAGATTCAAGTTGCAGTTATTTACATGTCTTACCACCTTAAATCTTCACTCAAAGACAAGTATATAGGAATGACTGCCAAATTTATTTGCCACTGAAGCCGAAGGATGGCATCTGAATAAAACCTCTCTTGACATGCCTAGATGACATTAAAGCTTGGTTGGCTCTAAACTTTTTAAATTTGAATGAAAAGAAAACAGATTTGTTGGTGTTTGGACCCAGTGGCCCCTGTGAGTCCTCTTCTTTTCATTTGGAACCCCTGGAGGTTTATTTTAAACCTGTTGTTACTGCCCTTGGTTTTAAGTTGGACCAGTCCATTTTTATCATTTAAGGCGACTGGCAAGAGTGAAATCGTTTCTTTCTAGGCAGCACTTTGAAACCGTGATCCATGCTTTTATTTCTTCCCCTGTGGACTACTGTAACGCACTTTATGTGGGGGTCAGTCAGTTGTTACTCTGACATCTGCAGCTGGTTCAAAATGTATATTGACAGTGCATAGGTGTATCATATATAAGAGACAAATGTTGTTCCTTCAGTATGTTGGCATTACTAAATTTGGCTCAAATGCTTACATACATGTGTAAAAAGAAAATGTACAAGCTGTGAGCTGTTTCAAATCAAATCACTTTTATTGTCACATCACATGTGCAGGTACATTGGTACAGCACATGTGAGTGAAATTCTTGTGTGCGAGCTTCACAAGCAACAGAGTTGTGCAAAATACAATAATGTAAACAAGCAAAATACAAGAATGGCTACTAATAAATATATGTACAATATATAGTAGTATATATATGTTTCTGATAAAATGAAGAGTAGACTGATGTATTAAATATTCCTTTATTGGGTGAGAAAATCAGACCATGTCATAACTGCTTTAAGTCATACAGAATAGATATCAGAGCTTTAAACAGGCTGACGTCTGCTAAATTGGTCAAACTGGGCAGAAAGTATACAAACACATAACATCCTTATAGAATATGATGTAACACTATAGATCAACTTAGCTCAGAATATATAAAGCATATAAACAATTACAGCAATATGATGCAACAAACACAGCAGTGCTACTGATCCAAAATCCTCAAAGCTTCATAGAACTGAAACAAACATTTATTTTTAGCTCCATTCTGCTGCTGATACATACTTTAGGTTTCTGAACATTGAACTTGTTGCTGCCTTTCATAGTGTGTAACTTGAAGGCCCTGAGTACTTTCTCTCACACTGAAAACACTGGGATGATAACATTATTTGAACATTACCTAATAAGACTGATTCAGGACAGACAATTAGTTATTTTAAACTTTTCTAGCAGTCCTTCACAAACAGGGAACAGTCTGTCTATTCTCTCCATCTGTCAGCTGCTGCTGGCTCTTCCTCCTCCTCTTCCTCACATACTGCTGAGATTGTCCTGGTGGATCATCAGGGGTGCAAAGCCTCACAGATGATGTAATGCAGTGGGTCCCTCAGTCTGTCCTCACTCTGGACACTTGCAGGTGTCACACATAGAAATCAAATGTGTGATAAGCTGCAGGATTCAAACACAAGTGTGACTTATAAATACATGTTCATACTTTTATTCCACAATCAGAGAGAAAGAAACAGAGAGAGAGTGCAGGACAGACAGGTGACAGTCTCAGGTGTACACACTGCTACAAAACAGCACCAGAGAAGGAGGATTTAGTGTTTGTGTCATTACGAGTGCTAAACAAGAAGAGTTCCCAGATGGTACAGTGGACACATGTGTGACTCCTGTGATTAAAGCATCTTTCTTTCAGCTTAAGGAGTGAACCGTCAGCTGACTGACATGACTGACTTTAATTACGCATAAAATCATCACATTCTCTGTAAGATTAAAGTCAGCTATTGAACGGCGAATATTTTGAAGTGAAGGCTTTAAAACCAAGTTAGTACAAACGTCGCTAATGTCACATAACTTTCCCGACATGTTGCCAACAGTAATGTTTTAATGTTCTTCATTATAAAAACATTTGCGCATAAATAAGTGACATAATATTCAGTACTTACTTCTGGAAGTTTACTCTTCGTCCGCTCCGCTTCCGCCGTTTTTTTTCGGCAAAATTATCCAAACCACCGCCGCGCTATGAAGTCTGGGATATGTTGGGCCATGAAGGCTACACAGACCCATCCTTAAAATTCAGGGAAATTAAGGACACATTTGAGGGCCGCATTTCGAGCAGCCTTTGAATTGGGACAGTCTTTGTCGTGTCGCTGTGACATAATCAGCCTTAAAATGCGGCCTTTAAGGCTGCAGACCCCAAATCCGGTCATTGGTACTTCCTGGCTTGTGTAGTTACTAGGTAACAAAAGCTCAACACTGCCCCTAGCGTCCTGGAGCACTTCCGTTGTGTTTTGGAGTTTGCGCGTGTTTTGGGGTTTGCGCGTGTTTTGGGGTTTGCGCGTGTTTTGTATTTTGCACGTGTTTTGTATTTTGCACGTGTTTTGGATTTTGTACGTGTTTTGTATTTTGCATGTGTTTTGTATTTTGCACGTGTTTTGTATTTTGCATGTGTTTTGGAGTTTGCACGTGTTTTGGATTTTGTACGTGTTTTGGATTTTGCACGCGTTTTGTATTTTGTACGTGTTTTGTATTTTGTACGTGTTTTGTATTTTGCATGTGTTTTGGATTTTGTAAGTGTTTTGGAGTTTGCACGTGTTTTGTATTTTGCACGTGTTTTGTATATTGTACGTGTTTTGTATTTTGTACGTGTTTTGTATTTTGCATGTGTTTTGTATTTTGTACGTGTTTTGGAGTTTGCATGTGTTTTGGATTTTGTACGTGTTTTGGAGTTTGCATGTGTTTTGTATTTTGTACGTGTTTTGTCTTTTGCATGTGTTTTTTATTTTGTAAGTGTTTTGGAGTTTGCACGTGTTTTGTATTTTGTACGTGTTTTGGATTTTGCATGTTTTTTATATTTTGTACGTGTTTTGTCTTTTGCATGTGTTTTTTATTTTGTAAGTGTTTTGGAGCTTGCATGTGTTTTGGATTTTGCACGTGTTTTGGATTTTGTAAGTGTTTTGGAGTTTGTATGTGCTTTGTCTCTAGGGGCCACCGTAGTTATCAGCTATTTTGAAACAAAAAAATACACTTTTTATCCATAACAAGAAATCTATAACAGCAAATGAACTGTACAGCAGAAAATGCAAATGCTATTTATGGTCTCCTCACAATAATGATAAGAAAAATAAACTGGGCCAATATGGCATGTTGGTTAATACAGAGATACACATGTTAATGTGATCTCTGGTCTCCCACTCAGAGACACAGGTCTCCGAGTGTCCAGCATTCAGACGGCTGCCTAAGGACACTCTTCATGTGAGAGAAAATCTGCTCACACAGATATGTAGAGCCAAATACTGTCAATGAGGCCTCTGCAATGTTCTAAAGACAGTTAAGCTTGTCAGGTAGTGATGTCCAGCAGGTGAAAATGCAGCTCCATGAACACACACAGCTGTGGATTCCAGCTGCGTTCGTAGTTCTGCAAACTTCGACCCCCACAGAGTCGAGCTCTTTAGTTCAATCAGCTGCATTTGGATGTCCTCTGTGTCCAGCCAGTTAATGCGGGACAAATCCAGCTGCTCATTAAAGCTTTCTGATGAGAGCATGAGGGTGGGAATGGATGTTTGTGTCTGTGTGTGCCTGTATGTCTGTGTCTATATGTCAGGTTGGGTATCAGACGCCACCTCTCTGGGGACACCTCAGGCCCTCCAAGGTTTGGAGGCCTATCTCCACCCACCACCACTTCCCCTGCCGGTGGCGGACTCCCTCAGGTGTCGGTGTGTTGGTGGTTCTTTGTGTCTGGGGGTGGGCGTCCGGGTACACACCGGCTCACTCCTTGGCGGCCGCTTGTCGGGGCCTGGGGCCTGGGGCTCGCTCGGGCCCCTTTGGAGGTGGGGTGCCCCCGGCCTCTCGGCCTGGGGCTCGGTCACTCAGGCGCAGCTGGGGGCCGGCGGAGCTCACGGGCGCGTCACTGCAACTCCCCCTGACTTCTGCTCCGCGGCTGCTGGGCGAGCCCTCATCTGGGACTCTCCTCAGCTCTTACTGGAACAGTGGCGCGGCTGCCCCTCTGTTGGTCTTCCATGGTCTCTTGTGTTCTGGGGGCCTCTGGATGTCTGGAGTTTTGATCTCCTCCATACCCGCTTCACACCCTGGAGGACGGGGCTGTGGCCCCCCCACACTCCCTAGCAGATCATTACATGGAGAAACCTTTGGAATGCAAGCATGCTGATCCACACAGGTATGCACACATGGGTATTCACAGACGCGGACTAAAGCTTTCTTGGCTGCTACCTCAAAGCACACTGTGCGCTGTCTATCTTGCGTGCTGCACAATATCGTTTATTATTTAGTAAATATTGATATCTATGGCTAGCTAGTTTATTGTGATGGTGCTTTGTTTTCTCTATTATTATGTTGCTCTTTGTTGTTTGCTGTCTCCTCTGTTTGTTTTTTTTGTTTGTTTTTTTTTTTCTCCATACAGGTGACCCAGGAGTTCTTTTTTTTTTTTTTTTTTTTTTCTCTCTCTTCCCCCCCTTCTCACCGTCTCTTCTCCCCTTTGGTTTTCTTTCTTTCTCTCCCCCTCTTTCTCTCATTCATTCCCCCTGTCCTATTTATTAAAAAAACAAAAAAAAAAAAAAAAACAAAAAAAAAAAAATGACAAAGGATGAACTGAAGCTCTGCCATCACGTAATGTCGCATACTGCTGTTTCTGATGTCATTTAAAAGAAAAAAAAAAAAAAAAAAAAAGCTTTCTGATGTGATTTGAGAAGAAAACATTGGTCCATACACCTGAAAGTCCCGAAAACACATTTTGAATTCTGTCTCGAGTCTACAGATGTATCCGTGTATTTCCGTGGTGCTGATGCTGCACTGAGCTGAAAGCTCCTGAAGCATTTGAAGTGTCGGAATGTGGAAATTTCAACATTGCTTGAAAAAACTGCCAGCTAGCAACGTCCCTCTTATTTTTAGCCAATTACAAGTTGAATCTGGTAGTTGGGCTTGTTAGCTAAGATACTGTCATTAAGAAGCGGCACAACTAATGTGTCTATGCGAGCTAATTTGCGATGTGCACCGCTGGCCCGGCCATTTATTTTTTAATGCACCTTCTCAGATTACTTCACTGCGTGTCGTGCCCAGGGCTGGACTGGGACAAAAAAAATCGGCCCTGGCATTTTGACTAGAGACCGGCCCACCAGGTATTAAAGCTATAAAGCCTTTGAATGAAAACAAACGCTGTTGTGACAGTGATGTACAGTCTTGTTGGTATATGTATGATATCTATACATTTTACATTAGATAAAAACTGCGATTTGATTATCTTAAGATAATTATTTATTAAAAGCTAGACATTTTAAATGAGAATAAGAAAAAAAAGTATTTCTTTATGCCCCCCTTTCCCTGTTAATGCCCTACCTGGCCCCCTGGCAACACTTTGCTAGACCCGCCCCTGTACACATAGCCGTCAGCTACGTACAAAATGTATTACCCTGCTAAAAGAGTTCCCTCATCATCTTTTAAGACAGAGCTTCCCAAAGTGTGGGGACCGCCCCCTAGGGGGGGGGGGGCGCAGAGCCATGGCAGGGGGGGGCGCGGTATGAAAAGGAAAAAACAAAAAAAAAGAAACAATGCTTGTACACTGCTAGCACGGGGCGCCCACACAAACGCAAATCAGGAGATGAAGCATCGCTGAATATGTTTCCAAACCAACTTCATTCTAAGCCAAAGACTAGAAAGCATATCTTCCCTTTGGCTTCACCTGCACAAGTGCCAAGGTAGGTCTCCCCTGCTTAATTGGTTTTACCTTCGTCGTGAGCACGCGCTGGGCTCTCCAAATTATGGACAAACAGTATCCCACATTCTTGATTTTTAGTTCACAAACACTTCTTGTAATGACTAACTACTCCTGACATTTTGGAGATGTTAGCTCTTTATACAGTAAAGTTACAGTGGGATAGTCAGATTAACAGTAACAGTATTTTGTCATTCTGTCTGCCATTCTATCTGCCATTCTGCAATTCATCTCATGTAAACAATAACGTACCGCACAGCGTGACGTGAAAAAAGGCACATACCTTTGACGTTGAGTGACGAACTCTGTATTCCTCGTCCACACGTAAACGCAAAAAAGGAGTTTAAAAAAAAATCTCCGTTTTAGGTGATTCCAAATGCCATTTAGGTGTGGACGAAACAGCTGCATTTTCAAAAATACCTGTATAGGTGTTGTTTGTCGTTCAATAATGACTCAGGGTTCGTGAATATCATCGAGCATCATTTACTTCGAAACAAAGCAACCATTACACGTTAGTCATTCCATTCCCGGGGGCGGGTTCCCTCCTCTTGCTTCCCGTCTCACTGCGTGCATGCGCAGCATACTAATACGGAACAGGTATATTAAAGCAGCATTAATGAACAACATTGGTCAGATGTTCTACAGGTGTGGACCTAGCGTAAAAGTGTTGGTAGTTTATTTTCTTACTACCTGTAATTTATTGCAGATTACTTGTATTTGCTTAATTGTTTACTAAATGTTTGCGGTGTGAAATAAACCGCAATGGAGCAAAATATGGGTGTGTGTGGTTGGAGGATGTGTTCGTGCGTGCGTGAGCGCGCAAGGGGGGGCGCGAACATTTTTCTTGTAAAACAAATGGGGGCCCAGCAAAAAAAGTTTTGGAACCACTGGTTTATTTGATGTAAAACTTCAGTGCATGGTCGCAGGGATCAGCTGACACAAATTCCTGTTAAGGCTGGTTAGTTATTTAATGGTTTCGGCTTAGTTTATTTTATCCAAAACTTAAGTGCACAGTCGCAGGGATCAGCTGACACAGATCTCCGGCACAGGCTGGTTAGTTATTTAATGATTTCGGCTTAGTTTATTTTATCTAAATCTTCAGTGCACTGAAGTTGCAGTTGCAGTTGAAGTTTTAGATCAAATAAACTAAGCTGAAACCATTAAATAACTAACCAGCCTGTGCCTGCGATCTGTGTCAGCTGATACCTGCGACCGTGCACTGAAGTTTTAGATAAACTAAGCTGAAACCATTAAATAACTAACCAGCCTGTGCCTGCGATCTGTGTCAGCTGATACCTGCGACCGTGCACTGAAGTTTTAGATAAACTAAGCTGAAACCATTAAATAACTAACCAGCCTGTGCCTGCGATCTGTGTCAGCTGATACCTGCGACCGTGCACTGAAGTTTTAGATAAACTAAGCTGAAACCATTAAATAACTAACCTACCTGTGCCAGCGATCTGTGTCAGCTGATCCCTGCGACCGTGCACTGAAGTTTTAGATGAACTAAGCTGAAACCATTAAATAACTAACCAGCCTGTGCCAGCGATCTGTGTCAGCTGATCCATGCGACAGTGCACAAAAGTTTTAGACAAAATAAACTAAGCTGAAACTATTAAATAACTAACCAGTCTGTGCCAGGGATCTGTGTCAGCCGATCCCTGCGACCGTGAACTGAAGTTTTAGATGAAATAAACTTAGCTGAAACCATTAAATAACTAACCAGCCTGTGCCAGCGATCTGTGTCAGCTGATCCCTGTGACCGTGCACAGAAGTTTTAGATAAACTAAGCTGAAACCATTAAATAACTTACCAGCCTGTGCCAGGGATCTGTGTCAGCTGATCCCTGCAACCGTGCACTGAAGTTTTAGATCAAATAAACTAAGCTGAAACCATTAAATAACTAACCAGTAGTGATGGGATTTCCGGCTCTTTTTACAGATCCGGCTCTTTCGGTTCGGCTCACTAAAAAGAGCCGGCTCTTTCGGCTCCGAACCGGCTCTTCAGGTTGTTTTGTTGCTTTAATTAATTTATTATTAACAATAATATAAAATTATGCACAAAAGGAATTACTAACGTAAAAAAAGTGGTTTTATTTATATATGTTTATATATAAATATATGCGGTGGCCCCTAGAGACAAAACACGTACAAACTCCAAAACACATTTCTAGCATGAACTGAACTTCCAAAGCAGAGCTACTAGATCACTTAAATTACACAATTGAAAGCATGTGTGTATTGTTTGTGTATTTATACACAGGCACTCATATATATTCAAATAATTTAAAAAAAAGTTCATTTACCTGTTACTACCACACACCAAATCCGGTCGTTGGTACTTGCTGGCTTGTGTAGCCACAAGATAACAAAGGCTCAACACTGCGCCCAGCATCCTGGAGCACTTCTGTTGTCTTTTGTACGTGTTTTGAGTTTTTATGTGCTTCTGAGTTTTTATATGCTTCTGAGTTTTTACGTGCTTCGGAGTTTGTACGTGTTTTTACGTGTTTTGGAGTTTTTACATGTTTTGGAGTTTTTACGTGTTTTGGAGTTTGTACATGCTTCAGAGTTCGTACGTGATTTGAAGTTTGTATGTGCTTTGTCTCTAGGGGCCACCGTAAATATACTTTTATTTATTCACTCCACATAAAATGTAATAAATAAATCACATAATACAAAAATCAACTATTCACATTTCAAGTTTTAACTATTTAAATTTTCAGCTTTTTTCTTTTACAAATTTAAAGTGAAAACAACACAAAACACTGCAAACCACAACACAATTAAATATAAATTATAATATGAAAACAAAAAGAACATGCATATTCTCTGTCATATGGGCCTGCATGAATAAACTTTCTGAATCCTTTATCATCTGCAACCGAAAATAGTTGTGGATGATTACTATACCTTTCTAATGTTGTTGTCCCTGCCTCTCTTTCTCTCTCTCTGGCTCTGTTCCTGTGCTACTGAGTGTAACTACCGCCCCTCCCCCCTCTGCCCAGCGTAAAGCACAAGGCTCGCGTGCAGAGTGCAGCGGAAAAAAAGTGCGAGAGAGAGGCTAAGAGAAAGAAAAAAAAACCAAACACAAAAAAAACACGTGACGGCTCGCGATAAGGAGCCGGCTCGCGTCGTTCACGTCAAAGAACCGGCTCTAAGAGCCATTTCGTTCGCGAACGACCCATCACTACTAACCAGCCTGTGCCAGAGATCTGTGTCAGCCGATCCCTGTGACCGTGAACTGAAGTTTTAGATCAAATAAACTAAGCTGAAACCAGTAAATAACTAACCAGTCTGTGCCAGGGATCTGTGTCAGCTGATCCCTGCAACCGTGCACTGAAGTCTTAGATCAAATAAACTAAGCCGAAACCATTAAATAACTAACCAGCCTGTGCCAGCGATCTGTGTCAGCTGATCCCTGCGACCGTGCACAAAATTTTTAGACAAAATAAACTAAGCTGAAACCATTAAATAACTAAATAGCCTGTACCAGCAATCTGTGTCAGCCGATCCCTGTGACCGTGAACTGAAGTTTTACAGAAAATAAACTAAGTTGAAACCATTAAATAACTAACCAGCCTGTGCCAGGGATCTGTGTCAGCTGATCCCTGCAACTGTGCACTGAAGTTTTAGAGAAAATAAACTTAGCTGAAACCATTAAATAACTAACCAGCCTGTGCCAGGGATCTGTGTCAGCTGATCCCTGCAACTGTGCACTGAAGTTTTAGTTAAACTAAGCTGAAACAACTAAATAACTAACCAGCCTGTGCCAGCGATCTGTTTCAGCTGATCCCTGCAACCGTGCACTGAAGATTTAGATAAATTAAACTACGCTGAAACCAGTAAATAACTAACCAGTCTGTGCCATGGATCTGTGTCAGCTGATCCCTGCAACCGTGCACTGAAGTTTTAGATCAAATAAACTAAGTTAAAACCATTAAATAACTAACCAGCCTGTGCCAGGGATCTGTGCCAGCTGATCCCTGCAACCGTGCACTGAAGTTTTAGATAAACTAAGCTGAAACCATTAAATAACTAACCAGCGATCTGTGTCAGCTGATCCCTGCGACCGTGCACTGAAGTTTTAGATAAAATAAACTAAGTTGAAACCATTAAATAACTAACCAGCGATCTGTGTCAGCGGATCCCTGCGACCGTGCACTGAAGTTTAAGATAAAATAAACTAAGTTGAAACCATTAAATAACTAACCAGCCTGTGCAAGGGATCTGTGCCAGCGATCTGTTTCAGCTGATCTTTGCGAACGTGCACTGAAGTCTTAGATCAAATAAACTAACCTGAAACCATTAAATAACCAACCAGCCTGTGCCAGTAATCTTTGTCAACTGATCCCTGCACCCGTGCACTGAATTTTTAGAGAAAATAAACTAAGTTGAAACCATTAAATAACTAACCAGCGTGTGTCAGGGATCTGTGTTAGCTGATCCCTGCAAATGTGCACTGAAGTTTTACAGAAAATAAAGTAAGCTGAAACAATTAAATAACTAACCAGCCTGTGCCAGGGATCTGTGTCAGCTGATCTTTGCGACCATGCACTGAAGTCTTAGATCAAATAAACTAACCTGAAACCATTAAATAACTAACCAGCCTGTGCGAGCGATCTGTGTCAGCTGATCCCTGCAACCGTGCACTGAAGTTTTAGATCAAATAAACTAAGCTGAAACCATTAAATAACCAACCAGGCTATGCCAGAGATCTGTGTCAGCTGATCTGTGTCAGCTGATCTTTGCGACCATGCACTGAAGTCTTAGATCAAATAAACTAACCTGAAACCATTTAAATAACTAACCAGCCTGTGCAAGGGATCTGTGTCAGCTGATCCCTGCAACCGCGCACTGTAGTTTTAGATAAACTAAGCAGAAACCATTAAATAACTAACCAGCCTGTACCAGCGATCTGTTTCAGCTGATCCCTGCAATCGTGCACTGAAGTTTTAGATCAAATAAACTAAGTTAAAACCATTAAATAACTAACCAGCCTGTGCCAGGGATCTGTGTCAGCTGATCCCTGCAACCGTGCACTGAAGTTTTAGATAAACTAAGCTGAAACCATTAAATAACTAGCCAGCCTGTGCCAGCGATCTGTTTCATCTGATCCCTGCAACCGTGCACTGAAGTTTTAGATAAACTAAGCTGAAACCATTAAATAACTAACCAGCCTGTGCCAGCGATCTGTGTCAGCTGATCCCTGCAACCGTGCACTGAAGTTTTAGATAAAATAAACCAAACCGAAACCATTAAATAACTAACCAGCCTGTGCCAGCGATCTGTGTCAGCTGATTCCTGCAACCGTGCACTGAAGTTTTAGATAAACTAAGTTGAAACCATTAAATAACTAACCAGCCTGTGCCAACGATCTGTGTCAGCTGATCCCTGCAACCGTGCACTGAAGTTTTAGATAAACTAAGCTGAAACCATTAAATAACTAACCAGCCTGTGCCAGCGATCTGTGTCAGCTGATCCCTGCAACCGTGCACTGAAGTTTTAGATAAAATAAACCAAACCGAAACCATTAAATAACTAACCAGCCTGTGCCAGGGATCTGTGTCATCTGATCCCTGCAACCGTGCACTGAAGTTTTAGATAAACTAAGCTGAAACCATTAAATAACTAACCAGCCTGTGCCAGCGATCTGTGTCAGCTGATCCCTGCAACCGTGCACTGAAGTTTTAGATAAAATAAACCAAACCGAAACCATTAAATAACTAACCAGCCTGTGCCAGCGATCTGTGTCAGCTGATTCCTGCAACCGTGCACTGAAGTTTTAGATAAACTAAGTTGAAACCATTAAATAACTAACCAGCCTGTGCCAACGATCTGTGTCAGCTGATCCCTGCAACCGTGCACTGAAGTTTTAGATAAACTAAGCTGAAACAATTAAATAACTAACCAGCCTGTGCCAGCGATCTGTGTCAGCTGATCCCTGCGAACGTGGACTGAAGTTTTAGATCAAATAAACCAAACCTAAACCATTAAATAACTAACCAGCCTGTGCCAGCGATCTGTGTCAGCTGATCCCTGCAACCGTGCACTGAAGTTTTAGATTAAATAAACCAAACCTAAACCATTAAATAACTAACCAGCCTGTGCCAGCGATCTGTGTCAGCTGATCCCTGCAACCGTGCACTGAAGTTTTAGATAAACTAAGCTGAAACCATTAAATAACTAACCAGTCTGTACCAGCGATTCTGTGTCAGCTGATCCCTGCAACCGTGCACTGAAGTTTTAGATTAAATAAACCAAACCTAAACCATTAAATAACTAACCAGCCTGTGCCAGCGATCTGTGTCAGCTGATCCCTGCAACCGTGCACTGAAGTTTTAGATAAACTAAGCTGAAACCATTAAATAACTAACCAGCCTGTGCCAGCTATCTTTGTCATCTGATCCCTGCAACCGTGCACTGAAGTTTTAGATAAACTTGGCTGAAACCATTAAATAACTAACCAGCCTGTACCAGCGATCTGTGTCAGCTGATCCCTGCAACCGTGCACTGAAGTTTTAGATAAACTAAGCTGAAACCATTAAATAACTAACCAGCCTGTGCCAGCGATCTGTGTCAGCTGATCCCTGCAACCGTGCACTGAAGTTTTAGATCAAATAAACTAAGTTGAAACCATTAAATAACTAACCAGCCTGTGCCAGCGATCTGTGTCAGCTGATCCCTGCAACCGTGCACTGAAGTTTTAGATAAACTAAGCTGAAACCATTAAATAACTGACCAGCCTGTGCCAGCGATCTGTTTCAGCTGATCCCTGCGAACGTGGACTGAAGTCTTAGATCAAATTAAACTAAGCTGAAACCACAAAATAACTAACCAGCCTGTGCCAGCGATCTGTGTCAGCTGATCCCTGCAACCGTGCACTGAAGTTTTAGATAAAATAAACTAAGCTGAAACCATTAAATAACTAACCAGCCTGTGCCAGCGATCTGTGTCAGCTGATCCCTGCGAACGTGGACTGAAGTTTTAGATAAAATAAACTAAGCTGAAACCATTAAATAACTAACCAGCCTGTGCCAGCGATCTGTGTCAGCTGATCCCTGCAACCGTGCACTGAAGTTTTAGATAAAATAAACTAAGCTGAAACCATTAAATAACTAACCAGCCTGTGCCAGCGATCTGTGTCAGCTGATCCTTGCAAACGTGCACTGAAGTTTTAGATAAAATTAACTAAGTTGAAACCATTAAATAACTAACCAGCGTGTGTCAGGGATCTGTGTTAGTTGATCCCTGCGACTGTGCACTGAAGTTTTAGATAAAATAAACTAAGTTGAAACCATTAAATAACTAACCAGCCTGTGCCAGCGATCTGTTTCAGCTGATCTTTGCGAACGTGCACTGAAGTCTTAGATCAAATAAACTAAGCTGAAACCATTAAATAACTAACCAGCCTGTGCCAGGGATCTGTGTCAACTGATCCCTGCAACCGTGCACTGAATTTTTAGAGAAAATAAACTAAGTTGAAACCATTAAATAACTAACCAGCCTGTGCCAGGGATCTGTGTCAGCTGATCCCTGCAACCGTGCACTGAAGTTTTAGATCAAATAAACTAAGCTGAAACCATTAAATAACCAACCAGGCTGTGCCAGGGATCTGTGTCAGCTGATCCCTGCGAACGTGGACTGAAGTCTTAGATCAAATAAACTAAGCTGAAACCATTAAATAACTAACCAGCCTGTGCCAGCGATCTGTGTCAGCGGATCCCTGCAACCGTGCACTGAAGTTTTAGATAAAATAAACTAAGTTGAAACCATTAAATAACTAACCAGCCTGTGCAAGGGATCTGTGTCAGCTGATCCCTGCAACCGTGCACTGAAGTTTTAGATAAACTTGGCTGAAACCATTAAATAACTAACCAGCCTGTGCCAGGGATCTGTGTCAGCTGATCCCTGCAACCGTGCACTGAAGTTTTAGATAAACTAAGCTGAAACCATTAAATAACTAACCAGCGATCTGTGTCAGCTGATCCCTGCGACCGTGCACTGAAGTTTTAGATAAAATAAACTAAGCTGAAACCATTAAATAACTAACCAGCGATCTGTGTCAGCTGATCCCTGCAACCGTGCACTGAAGTTTTAGATCAAATAAACTAAGTTGAAACTATTAAATAACTAACCAGCCTGTGCCAGCGATCTGTGTCAGCTGATCCCTGCAACCGTGCACTGAAGTTTTAGATCAAATAAACTAAGTTGAAACCATTAAATAACTAACCAGCCTGTGCCAGCGATCTGTGTCAGCTGATCCCTGCAACCGTGCACTGAAGTTTTAGATAAACTAAGCCGAAACCATTAAATAACTGACCAGCCTGTGCCAGCGATCTGTTTCAGCTGATCCCTGCGAACGTGGACTGAAGTCTTAGATCAAAATAAACTAAGCTGAAACCACAAAATAACTAACCAGCCTGTGCCAGCGATCTGTGTCAGCTGATCCCTGCAACCATGCACTGAAGTTTTAGATAAAATAAACTAAGCTGAAACCATTAAATAACTAACCAGCCTGTGCCAGCGATCTGTGTCAGCTGATCCCTGCGAAAGTGGACTGAAGTTTTAGATAAAATAAACTAAGCTGAAACCATTAAATAACTAACCAGCCTGTGCCAGCGATCTGTGTCAGCTGATCCCTGCGAACGTGGACTGAAGTTTTAGATAAAATAAACTAACCTGAAACCATTAAATAACTAACAAGCCTGTACAAGGGATCTGTGCCAGCGATCTGTTTCAGCTGATCTTTGCGAACATGCACTGAAGTCTTAGATCAAATAAACTAACCTGAAACCATTAAATAACTAACCAGCCTGTGCCAGCGATCTGTGTCAGCTGATCCCTGCAACCGTGCACTGAAGTTTTAGATCGAATAAACTAAGCTGAAACCATTAAATAACTAACCAGCCTGTGCCAGCGATCTGTGTCAGCGGATCCCTGCGACCGTGCACTGAAGTTTTAGATAAAATAAACTAAGTTGAAACCATTAAATTACTAACCAGCCTGTGCAAGGGATCTGTGTCAGCTGATCCCTGGAACCGTGCACTGAAGTTTTAGATAAACTTGGCTGAAACCATTAAATAACTAACCAGCCTGTACCAGCGATCTGTTTCAGCTGATCCCTGCAATCGTGCACTGAAGTTTTAGATCAAATAAACTAAGTTAAAACCATTAAATAACTAACCAGCCTGTGCCAGGGATCTGTGTCAGCTGATCCCTGCAACCGTGCACTGAAGTTTTAGATAAACTAAGCTGAAACCATTAAATAACTAACCAGCGATCTGTGTCAGCGGATCCCTGCGACCGTGCACTGAAGTTTTAGATAAAATAAACTAAGCTGAAACCATTAAATAACTAACCAGCCTGTGCCAGCGATCTGTGTCAGCTGATCCCTGCAACCGTGCACTGAAGTTTTAGATAAAATAAACTAAGCTGAAACCATTAAATAACTAACCAGCCTGTGCCAGCGATCTGTGTCAGCTGATCCTTGCAACCGTGCACTGAAGTTTTAGATAAAATTAACTAAGTTGAAACCATTAAATAACTAACCAGCGTGTGTCAGGGATCTGTGTTAGTTGATCCCTGCAACCGTGCACTGAAGTTTTAGATCAAATAAACTAAGCTGAAACCATTAAATAACTAACCAGCGATCTGTTTCAGCTGATCTTTGCGAACGTGCACTGAAGTCTTAGATCAAATAAACTAAGCTGAAACCATTAAATAACTAACCAGCCTGTGCCAGCGCTCTGTGTCAACTGATCCCTGCAACCGTGCACTGAATTTTTAGAGAAAATAAACTAAGTTGAAACCATTAAATAACTAACCAGCCTGTGCCAGGGATCTGTGTCAGCTGATCCCTGCAACCGTGCACTGAAGTTTTAGATCAAATAAACTAAGCTGAAACCATTAAATAACCAACCAGCCTGTGCCAGCGATCTGTGTCAGCGGATCCCTGCGACCGTGCACTGAAGTTTTAGATAAAATAAACTAAGTTGAAACCATTAAATAACTAACCAGCCTGTGCCAGGGATCTGTGTCAGCTGATCCCTGCAACCGTGCACTGAAGTTTTAGATAAACTAAGCTGAAACCATTAAATAACTAACCAGCCTGTGCCAGCGATCTGTGTCAGCTGATCCCTGCGACCGTGCACTGAAGTTTTAGATAAAATAAACTAAGCTGAAACCATTAAATAACTAACCAGCGATCTGTGTCAGCTGATCCCTGCAACCGTGCACTGAAGTTTTAGATCAAATAAACTAAGTTGAAACTATTAAATAACTAACCAGCCTGTGCCAGCGATCTGTGTCAGCTGATCCCTGCAACCGTGCACTGAAGTTTTAGATCAAATAAACTAAGTTGAAACCATTAAATAACTAACCAGCCTGTGCCAGCGATCTGTGTCAGCTGATCCCTGCAACCGTGCACTGAAGTTTTAGATAAACTAAGCTGAAACCATTAAATAACTGACCAGCCTGTGCCAGCGATCTGTTTCAGCTGATCCCTGCGAACGTGGACTGAAGTCTTAGATCAAAATAAACTAAGCTGAAACCACAAAATAACTAACCAGCCTGTGCCAGCGATCTGTGTCAGCTGATCCCTGCAACCGTGCACTGAAGTTTTAGATAAAATAAACTAAGCTGAAACCATTAAATAACTAACCAGCCTGTGCCAGCGATCTGTGTCAGCTGATCCCTGCGAACGTGGACTGAAGTTTTAGATAAAATAAACTAAGCTGAAACCATTAAATAACTAACCAGCCTGTGCCAGCGATCTGTGTCAGCTGATCCCTGCGAACGTGGACTGAAGTTTTAGATAAAATAAACTAAGTTGAAACCATTAAATAACTAACCAGCCTGTGCAAGGGATCTGTGCCAGCGATCTGTTTCAGCTGATCTTTGCGAACGTGCACTGAAGTCTTAGATCAAATAAACTAACCTGAAACCATTAAATAACCAACCAGCCTGTGCCAGAGATCTGTGTCAGCTGATCCCTGCGAACGTGTACTGAAGTTTTAGATCAAAATAAACTAAGCTGAAACCACTAAATAACTAACCAGCCTGTGCCAGCGATCTGTGTCAGCTGATCCCTGCAACCGTGCACTGAAGTTTTAGATCAAATAAACTAAGCTGAAACCATTAAATAACTAACCAGCCTGTGCCAGCGATCTGTGTCAGCGGATCCCTGCGACCGTGCACTGAAGTTTTAGATAAAATAAACTAAGTTGAAACCATTAAATAACTAACCAGCCTGTGCAAGGGATCTGTGTCAGCTGATCCCTGCAACCGTGCACTGAAGTTTTAGATAAACTTGGCTGAAACCATTAAATAACTAACCAGCCTGTACCAGCGATCTGTTTCAGCTGATCCCTGCAATCGTGCACTGAAGTTTTAGATCAAATAAACTAAGTTAAAACCATTAAATAACTAACCAGCCTATGCCAGGGATCTGTGTCAGCTGATCCCTGCAACCGTGCACTGAAGTTTTAGATAAACTAAGCTGAAACCATTAAATAACTAACCAGCGATCTGTGTCAGCGGATCCCTGCGACCGTGCACTGAGGTTTAAGATAAAATAAACTAAGTTGAAACCATTAAATAACTAACCAGCCTGTGCCAGCGATCTGTGTCAGCTGATCCCTGCAACCGTGCACTGAAGTTTTAGATAAAATAAACCAAACCGAAACCATTAAATAACTAACCAGCCTGTGCCAGCGATCTGTGTCAGCTGATTCCTGCAACCGTGCACTGAAGTTTTAGATAAACTAAGTTGAAACCATTAAATAACTAACCAGCCTGTGCCAACGATCTGTGTCAGCTGATCCCTGCAACCGTGCACTGAAGTTTTAGATAAACTAAGCTGAAACAATTAAATAACTAACCAGCCTGTGCCAGCGATCTGTGTCAGCTGATCCCTGCGAACGTGGACTGAAGTTTTAGATCAAATAAACCAAACCTAAACCATTAAATAACTAACCAGCCTGTGCCAGCGATCTGTGTCAGCTGATCCCTGCAACCGTGCACTGAAGTTTTAGATAAACTAAGCTGAAACCATTAAATAACTAACCAGTCTGTACCAGCGATTCTGTGTCAGCTGATCCCTGCAACCGTGCACTGAAGTTTTAGATTAAATAAACCAAACCTAAACCATTAAATAACTAACCAGCCTGTGCCAGCGATCTGTGTCAGCTGATCCCTGCAACCGTGCACTGAAGTTTTAGATTAAATAAACCAAACCTAAACCATTAAATAACTAACCAGCCTGTACCAGCGATCTGTGTCAGCTGATCCCTGCAACCGTGCACTGAAGTTTTAGATAAACTAAGCTGAAACCATTAAATAACTAACCAGCCTGTGCCAGCGATCTGTGTCAGCTGATCCCTGCAACCGTGCACTGAAGTTTTAGATCAAATAAACTAAGTTGAAACTATTAAATAACTAACCAGCCTGTGCCAGCGATCTGTGTCAGCTGATCCCTGCAACCGTGCACTGAAGTTTTAGATCAAATAAACTAAGTTGAAACCATTAAATAACTAACCAGCCTGTGCCAGCGATCTGTGTCAGCTGATCCCTGCAACCGTGCACTGAAGTTTTAGATAAACTAAGCTGAAACCATTAAATAACTGACCAGCCTGTGCCAGCGATCTGTGTCAGCTGATCCCTGCAACCGTGCACTGAAGTTTTAGATCAAATAAACTAAGTTGAAACTATTAAATAACTAACCAGCCTGTGCCAGCGATCTGTGTCAGCTGATCCCTGCAACCGTGCACTGAAGTTTTAGATCAAATAAACTAAGCTGAAACCATTAAATAACTAACCAGCCTGTGCCAGCGATCTGTGTCAGCTGATCCCTGCGAACGTGGACTGAAGTTTTAGATAAAATAAACTAAGCTGAAACCATTAAATAACTAACCAGCCTGTGCCAGCGATCTGTGTCAGCTGATCCCTGCAACCGTGCACTGAAGTTTTAGATAAAATAAACTAAGCTGAAACCATTAAATAACTAACCAGCCTGTGCCAGCGATCTTTGTCAGCTGATCCTTGCAAACGTGCACTGAAGTTTTAGATAAAATTAACTAAGTTGAAACCATTAAATAACTAACCAGCGTGTGTCAGGGATCTGTGTTAGTTGATCCCTGCGACTGTGCACTGAAGTTTTAGATAAAATAAACTAAGTTGAAACCATTAAATAACTAACCAGCCTGTGCCAGCGCTCTGTGTCAACTGATCCCTGCAACCGTGCACTGAATTTTTAGAGAAAATAAACTAAGTTGAAACCATTAAATAACTAACCAGCCTGTGCCAGGGATCTGTGTCAGCTGATCCCTGCAACCGTGCACTGAAGTTTTAGATCAAATAAACTAAGCTGAAACCATTAAATAACCAACCAGGCTGTGCCAGGGATCTGTGTCAGCTGATCCCTGCGAACGTGGACTGAAGTCTTAGATCAAATAAACTAAGCTGAAACCATTAAATAACTAACCAGCCTGTGCCAGGGATCTGTGTCAGCTGATCCCTGCAACCGTGCACTGAAGTTTTAGATCAAATAAACTAAGCTGAAACCATTAAATAACCAACCAGGCTGTGCCAGGGATCTGTGTCAGCTGATCCCTGCGAACGTGGACTGAAGTTTTAGATCAAATAAACTAAGCTGAAACCATTAAATAACCAACCAGGCTGTGCCAGCGATCTGTGTCAGCGGATCCCTGCGACCGTGCACTGAAGTTTTAGATAAAATAAACTAAGTTGAAACCATTAAATAACTAACCAGCCTGTGCAAGGGATCTGTGTCAGCTGATCCCTGCAACCGTGCACTGAAGTTTTAGATAAACTAAGCTGAAACCATTAAATAACTAACCAGCGATCTGTGTCAGCTGATCCCTGCGACCGTGCACTGAAGTTTTAGATAAAATAAACTAAGCTGAAACCATTAAATAACTAACCAGCCTGTGCCAGCGATCTGTGTCAGCTGATCCCTGCAACCGTGCACTGAAGTTTTAGATAAACTTGGCTGAAACCATTAAATAACTAACCAGCCTGTACCAGCGATCTGTTTCAGCTGATCCCTGCAACCGTGCACTGAAGTTTTAGATCAAATAAACTAAGTTAAAACCATTAAATAACTAACCAGCCTGTGCCAGGGATCTGTGTCAGCTGATCCCTGCAACCGTGCACTGAAGTTTTAGATAAACTAAGCTGAAACCATTAAATAACTAACCAGCGATCTGTGTCAGCGGATCCCTGCGACCGTGCACTGAAGTTTAAGATAAAATAAACTAAGTTGAAACCATTAAATAACTAACCAGCCTGTGCAAGGGATCTGTGCCAGCGATCTGTTTCAGCTGATCTTTGCGAACGTGCACTGAAGTTTTAGATCAAATAAACTAAGCTGAAACCATTAAATAACCAACCAGCCTGTGCCAGCGATCTGTGTCAGCTGATCCCTGCAACCGTGCACTGAAGTTTTAGATCAAATAAACTAAGCTGAAACCATTAAATAACCAACCAGCCTGTGCCAGCGATCTGTGTCAGCGGATCCCTGCGACCGTGCACTGAAGTTTTAGATAAAATAAACTAAGTTGAAACCATTAAATAACTAACCAGCCTGTGCAAGGGATCTGTGTCAGCTGATCCCTGCAACCGTGCACTGAAGTTTTAGATAAACTTGGCTGAAACCATTAAATAACTAACCAGCCTGTGCAAGGGATCTGTGTCAGCTGATCCCTGCAACCGTGCACTGAAGTTTTAGATAAACTAAGCTGAAACCATTAAATAACTAACCAGCGATCTGTGTCAGCTGATCCCTGCGACCGTGCACTGAAGTTTTAGATAAAATAAACTAAGCTGAAACCATTAAATAACTAACCAGCGATCTGTGTCAGCGGATCCCTGCGACCGTGCACTGAAGTTTAAGATAAAATAAACTAAGTTGAAACCATTAAATAACTAACCAGCCTGTGCAAGGGATCTGTGCCAGCTGATCTTTGCGAACGTGCACTGAAGTCTTAGATCAAATAAACTAACCTGAAACCATTAAATAACCAACCAGCCTGTGCGAGCGATCTGTGTCAGCTGATCCCTGCAACCGTGCATTGAAGTTTTAGATCAAATAAACTAAGCTGAAACCATTAAATAACCAACCAGGCTGTGCCAGAGAACTGTGTCAGCTGATCCCTGCGAACGTGGACTGAAGTTTTAGATCAAATAAACTAAGCTGAAACCACTAAATAACTAACCAGCCTGTGCCAGCGATCTGTGTCAGCTGATCCCTGCAACCGTGCACTGAAGTTTTAGATCAAATAAACTAAGCTGAAACCACTAAATAACTAACCAGCCTGTGCCAGCGATCTGTGTCAGCTGATTCCTGCAACCGTGCACTGAATTTTTAGAGAAAATGAACTAAGTTGAAACCATTAAATAACTAACCAGTGTGTGTCAGGGATCTGTGTTAGCTGATCCCTGCAACCGTGCACTGAATTTTTAGAGAAAATAAACTAAGCTGAAACAATTAAATAACTAACCAGCCTGTGCGAGCGATCTGTGTCAGCTGATCTTTGCGACCATGCACTGAAGTTTTAGATAAAATAAACTTGGCTGAAACCATTAAATAACTAACCAGCCTGTGCAAGGGATCTGTGTCAGCTGATCCCTGCAACCGTGCACTGAAGTTTTAGATAAACTAAGCTGAAACCATTAAATAACTAACCAGCGATCTGTGTCAGCTGATCCCTGCGACCGTGCACTGAAGTTTTAGATAAAATAAACTAAGCTGAAACCATTAAATAACTAACCAGCGATCTGTGTCAGCGGATCCCTGCGACCGTGCACTGAAGTTTAAGATAAAATAAACTAAGTTGAAACCATTAAATAACTAACCAGCCTGTGCAAGGGATCTGTGCCAGCTGATCTTTGCGAACGTGCACTGAAGTCTTAGATCAAATAAACTAACCTGAAACCATTAAATAACCAACCAGCCTGTGCGAGCGATCTGTGTCAGCTGATCCCTGCAACCGTGCACTGAAGTTTTAGATCAAATAAACTAAGCTGAAACCATTAAATAACCAACCAGGCTGTGCCAGAGAACTGTGTCAGCTGATCCCTGCGAACGTGGACTGAAGTTTTAGATCAAATAAACTAAGCTGAAACCACTAAATAACTAACCAGCCTGTGCCAGCGATCTGTGTCAGCTGATCCCTGCAACCGTGCACTGAAGTTTTAGATCAAATAAACTAAGCTGAAACCACTAAATAACTAACCAGCCTGTGCCAGCGATCTGTGTCAGCTGATTCCTGCAACCGTGCACTGAATTTTTAGAGAAAATGAACTAAGTTGAAACCATTAAATAACTAACCAGTGTGTGTCAGGGATCTGTGTTAGCTGATCCCTGCAACCGTGCACTGAATTTTTAGAGAAAATAAACTAAGCTGAAACAATTAAATAACTAACCAGCCTGTGCGAGCGATCTGTGTCAGCTGATCTTTGCGACCATGCACTGAAGTTTTAGATAAAATAAACTAAGCTGAAACCATTAAATAACTAACCAGCCTGTGCGAGCGATCTGTGTCAGCTGATCTTTGCGACCATGCACTGAAGTTTTAGATAAAATAAACTAAGCTGAAACCATTAAATAACTAACCAGCCTGTGCGAGCGATCTGTGTCAGCTGATCCCTGCAACCGTGCACTGAAGTTTTAGATCAAATAAACTAAGCTGAAACCATTAAATAACCAACCAGGCTGTGCCAGAGATCTGTGTCAGCTGATCCCTGCAACCGTGCACTGAAGTTTTAGATCAAATAAACTAAGCTGAAACCATTAAATAACTAACCAGCCTGTGCCAGAGATCTGTGTCAGCTGATCCCTGCGAACGTGGACTGAAGTTGTAGATCAAATAAACTAAGTTGAAACCATTAAATAACTAACCAGCCTGTGCAAGGGATCTGTGTCAGCTGATCCCTGCAACCGTGCACTGAAGTTTTAGATAAACTTGGCTGAAACCATTAAATAACTAACCAGCCTGTACCAGCGATCTGTTTCAGCTGATCCCTGTAATCGTGCACTGAAGTTTTAGATAAAATAAACTAAGTTAAAACCATTAAATAACTAACCAGCCTGTGCCAGGGATCTGTGTCAGCTGATCCCTGCAACCGTGCACTGAAGTTTTAGATAAACTAAGCTGAAACCATTAAATAACTAACCAGCGATCTGTGTCAGCTGATCCCTGCGACCGTGCACTGAAGTTTTAGATCAAATAAACTAAGCTGAAACCATTAAATAACCAACCAGCCTGTGCGAGCGATCTGTGTCAGCTGATCCCTGCGACCGTGCACTGAAGTTTTAGATAAAATAAACTAAGCTGAAACCATTAAATAACTAACCAGCGATCTGTGTCAGCGGATCCCTGCGACCGTGCACTGAAGTTTAAGATAAAATAAACTAAGTTGAAACCATTAAATAACTAACCAGCCTGTGCAAGGGATCTGTGCCAGCGATCTGTTTCAGCTGATCTTTGCGAACGTGCACTGAAGTCTTAGATCAAATAAACTAACCTGAAACCATTAAATAACCAACCAGCCTGTGCGAGCGAACTGTATCAGCTGATCCCTGCAACCGTGCACTGAATTTTTAGAGAAAATAAACTAAGTTGAAACCATTAAATAACTAACCTGCCTGTACCAGCGATCTGTTTAAGCTGATCCCTGCAACCGTGCACTGAAGTTTTAGAGAAAATAAACTAAGTTGAAACCATTAAATAACTAACCAGCGTGTGTCAGGGATCTGTGTCAGCTGATCTAACTAACCAGCCTGTGCAAGGTGTCTTTGCTTTGTTTGGTGTTTGTAGAAATGGTTTACATGAGCTTTTAGCTGAGACTCAGAGGTTTCTGTGGACACTACTCATGTCAGCACTTATATTTCTGACCTCGTGTTATAATCGATTAAACGCGATCTCCTCCCTTTTGCCCCCATTTTTGATGGTGTGGGTACAAATGATCAGGCATGACATTCTCATAATAAATCAGATAAGATACTGCAAATAGTTAATCCTGCATTTGTGTGATTGAAAAGTGTGTGCAATGACACTGTTTTAAAGATTTAGCCTAAATCATTTTGGCGTGAATGAGCCTAAACATGATGACCGGACTAGTGACACCATTTCACCTGTGACACACACACACGCACGTATGACTTTGCCAGTTTCAGCTGAAACAATTTCAGTGTTTCAAACCATGTTCCAGAGTTTTTAGGTCACCGTTCATGAGGTTTCAAGAAGAAAATGAAAGACAGATCTGAATGTTTGAAAGTGTTTTGGAAAAACTCTGTAAAGATTAGATGAACAATACTCAAAGGATAAATTCAACTGTTTTATTTTGTTAGATAAGTTGAAAAAAAAGTTAAACAAGCAAGTAAATAATGAAACAAGGTTAAATGAGGTAAGAACAAAAAGTTAACAAGCAAATAAAGAAACAAGGTTAAATGAAGTAAGAGCAAAAAGTTAACAAGTAAATAAAGAAACAAGGTTAAATGAGGTAAGAACAAAAAGTTAACAAGTAAATAAAGAAACAAGGTTAAATGAGGTAAGAACAAAAAGTTAACAAGTAAATAAAGAAACAAGGTTAAATGAGGTAAGAGCAAAAAGTTAACAAGTAAATAAAGAAACAAGGTTAAATGAGGTAAGAGCAAAAAGTTAACAAGCAAATAACGAAACAAGGTTAAATGAAGTAAGAGCAAAAAGTTAACAAGTAAATAAAGAAACAAGGTTAAATGAAGTAAGAGCAAAAAGTTAACAAGCAAATAACGAAACAAGGTTAAATGAGGTAAGAGCAAAAAGTTAACAAGCAAATAAAGAAACAAGGTTAAATGAAGTAAGAGCAAAAAGTTAACAAGTAAATAAAGAAACAAGGTTAAATGAAGTAAGAGCAAAAAGTTAACAAGTAAATAAAGAAACAAGGTTAAATGAAGTAAGAGCAAAAAGTTAACAAGTAAATAAAGAAACAAGGTTAAATGAAGTAAGAGCAAAAAGTTAACAAGTAAATAAAGAAACAAGGTTAAATGAGGTAAGAGCAAAAAGTTAACAAGCAAATAACGAAACAAGGTTAAATGAAGTAAGAGCAAAAAGTTAACAAGTAAATAAAGAAACAAGGTTAAATGAAGTAAGAGCAAAAAGTTAACAAGCAAATAACGAAACAAGGTTAAATGAAGTAAGAGCAAAAAGTTAACAAGTAAATAAAGAAACAAGGTTAAATGAGGTAAGAGCAAAAAGTTAACAAGCAAATAAAGAAACAAGGTTAAATGAAGTAAGTGTCATGTTTCGGCCGTGTGGCAGGCAGGATGAGGACCCAAATTGCAAACTCACACACACGGGGGATAAACTCAAAATGCAGCTTTATTGCTGATAAGTGATAAACAATAACGATGATACAAAAAGCAATACAAAACTACACTAAACTGGGAAAAGCTAAAGTAACATATACTGGAAGACACGGGGAGAACCACACACGGCATGAGGGAGAACGCGACGCCGAACAGAGGAAGACGCAGACAGAAATACACAGAGGGTTAACGAGGAAAGTGGGAACACACGGGGAACACAGGTGACACAGATAACCATAACGAGACAGGGCGGGGTGAACATAACACTGACGGGTACAGGCACAGAGGTTCAGACAGGAGGAGAGAGAGCACGGGGAAAACACAGACATAACAGGCTGGGGAAACATGAAACAACCACAAAGGGAGACGAGGGCTCATAAATACATAGAGGGCATACAGGGGGGAGAGAGAGCACGGGGAGAACTTAGACATAAAGGGCAGGGGAAACATGGAATAAAACATAAGCAGAGACGAGGGCTCACAGATACATAGAGGGGCACACAGGGGGTAAAAGCCATGAAGGGAAAACACTTAGGGAACAACACAACAGGGCAACTCAGAAAACATGGTCTAAATAAGGAACGAAATACAAAAATACAAGGAACTAAGAATACTGGGCCCACATGGCCCAGGACCATGACAGTAAGAGCAAAAAGTTAACAAGTAAATAAAGAAACAAGGTTAAATGAGGTAAGAACAAAAAGTTAACAGGCAAATAAAGAAACAAGGTTAAATGAAGTAAGAGCAAAAAGTTAACAAGTAAATAAAGAAACAAGGCAGAGGAGAGAAACCCCAACAATCCCCTCTGAGCAAGCACTAGGCGACAGTGGGGAGGAAAAACTGCCTTTAAACGGGCAGAAACCTCCGGCAGAACCAGGCTCAGGAGGGGGCAGTCAACTGCCGGGACTGGTTGGGGGGGTGAACAGAGGTGGAGCAAGACGAGGCTACATCAGTTGAAGAAGCAGTATTGTCCCTCTTCCGGAAAAAGCTGAAGAATCTTTTCTTCTTTTTCATGGACTTTTCCACGAGCGCCTTTTTCTCCAGGATGAGGGTTCTCAACTCATGGATGGTTTCGGTGTTTTGCTCCTCAAGTTTCTTGCATGTTTGTTCCACCTGTTCTAATGTTGCTCGTGTTTCTTCAAGCTGTTCTTTGAGCTCTTTGGATGTTGCCTCCTGTGTCAGCTTTGCCTTCTGCAGGTCTGCATTTCTCACTTGATCTTCTTTGTGCAGGCCTTCTAGCTGTTCATTTCTTTTCTGGGTGTCGCGGAGCGTACACTGCAGGTCTTCATGCATTTTGTCTTGCTTTTGCTTTTGCGCCTGCATTTCTGTGTTTTCCCGCTTCAAGTTGTTGAATTCCAACAATATCCCCTTAATGAGCTCTGAGTTGTTTTTGGCCATTTGATCGATCCTTTTCTGCATCTGTGAGCATCGTTTTTCCAGAGTTTCCTTTTCTCCCTGCAGCTCACTTGTTTTGACCTTCAGTTCATTACAGAATCCTTGCAACTTTTGATTTTTACTCTCAAAGTCCTTGATAGTGCACTTTTCTTCTGACAGTCTTTCTTGCTGTTGCTCCTTCTCTTGAAGAAGGTCTTTATTTTTTTCTTCAGCTTCATCAAGCTTTCTTTGGAGCAGGTGATTCTGTTGGTCCATGTATTGGAGATCCCACTCTAGCTTATCAATCGTGGCTTTCCTGCCTTGAAGCTGCTCGGACATTTCTTTCACTTCAGCGCTCTTTTGCTTGTTTTCTTTGATGAGGAATACAATCTGCTCTCTGGCTTGAGCAAACTTGATCCCCCAGCCCTCATTAATAATGTTGATGTCGGGCTGGCGCTGTAGTGTTTCTTCCAGGTGTTTGTTTTGTGCTTCCATTTGTAAGCACTTCTTCTCCAGGTGAACTTTTTCTTTTTCAAGTTGTTGAATTTTGTTCTGGAGATGGTTGTTTTCACTCCTACTCTCCTGTAATGCCCTTTGGGTGGATAAGAGGCCATTTGGAGAAGTTGGCCGGCCACGCAAGGAAGGAGAGGCGGCGTAATCGTTTTGTCTCGGTTGCCGTAATCTTGGATACATGCTGGCGTTTGTATCCGATGACTCTGAGAGGTTTCCGAATGTTTCTGTAGTGAACGTTTGAAAGCTGCGAACACGAAGGCTGCGAAGTAACGAACTAAAAATTGCTGTTTGTCACCCCTATTTAAGGAAAAACTTCCTTGTGACATCATCACTCCTAAGCCAATCAGGTTGTCACATGACATTCTGGAATGTGGAATGGGGATATATATATTTTTTAAACAGTTTTCAAATTTAACTTAATATTTAAGTGTTTCTTACTTGACCTGCTTAGTCGATTAAAAAGTTAATTGCCACGAACACCCCTAATGTTATATAACAGACCACAGAAAAAAGACAGCTTTTTTCTGCGTGACAGAGCTATAATAAATGTTTTGTTTTTTTAGTGATCCTACTTTTTATAAAAGGGAACATTATTTAAAGAATATGTATTTAATTAAAAAACTCTGTATTCATCTAAAGGGTATAACAAGAAGGGTGAGCTTCCTGCTCCAAAATGAAATGACCAAAATAAATGTATTTCTCTGCAATTACAAACTCTGTGTAAACAGTCTTGGTGTCAAAATAAAGCTAACGCTGGTGAGATGTCATCAGAGCTGTAAATATTACTGCAGATGTTACTATGTCAAAGTTACTGTGACTCAAACATAGAAAAATGTCTTTTTCATTTCCCTCACCTAATTTTTCAAAGTATTTTATAGCATATAACACCTTTGAAAATATGCTTTGGTTCCCATTTAACTCCAGAACATCATAAATCAAAATATGGATATTACCTGTCCACAGATTCATGGTGACGTAACTGCTCTTTTAACTGTTTGGTGTCTTTGCTTTGTTTGGTGTTTGTAGAAATGGTTTACATGAGCTTTTAGCTGAGACTCAGAGGTTTCTGTGGACACTACTCATGTCAGCACTTATATTTCTGACCTCGTGTTATAATCGATTAAACGCGATCTCCTCCCTTTTGCCCCCATTTTTGATGGTGTGGGTACAAATGATCAGGCATGACATTCTCATAATAAATCAGATAAGATACTGCAAATAGTTAATCCTGCATTTGTGTGATTGAAAAGTGTGTGCAATGACACTGTTTTAAAGATTTAGCCTAAATCATTTTGGCGTGAATGAGCCTAAACATGATGACCGGACTAGTGACACCATATCACCTGTGACACACACACACGCACGTATGACTTTGCCAGTTTCAGCTGAAACAATTTCAGTGTTTCAAACCATGTTCCAGAGTTTTTAGGTCACCGTTCATGAGGTTTCAAGAAGAAAATGAAAGACAGATCTGAATGTTTGAAAGTGTTTTGGAAAAACTCTGTAAAGATTAGATGAACAATACTCAAAGGATAAATTCAACTGTTTTATTTTGTTAGATAAGTTGAAAAAAAAGTTAAACAAGCAAGTAAATAACGAAACAAGGTTAAATGAGGTAAGAACAAAAAGTTAACAAGCAAATAAAGAAACAAGGTTAAATGAAGTAAGAGCAAAAAGTTAACAAGTAAATAAAGAAACAAGGTTAAATGAGGTAAGAACAAAAAGTTAACAAGCAAATAAAGAAACAAGGTTAAATGAGGTAAGAGCAAAAAGTTAACAAGTAAATAAAGAAACAAGGTTAAATGAGGTAAGAACAAAAAGTTAACAGGCAAATAAAGAAACAAGGTTAAATGAAGTAAGAGCAAAAAGTTAACAAGTAAATAAAGAAACAAGGCAGAGGAGAGAAACCCCAACAATCCCCTCTGAGCAAGCACTAGGCGACAGTGGGGAGGAAAAACTGCCTTTAAACGGGCAGAAACCTCCGGCAGAACCAGGCTCAGGAGGGGGCAGTCAACTGCCGGGACTGGTTGGGGGGGTGAACAGAGGTGGAGCAAGACGAGGCTACATCAGTTGAAGAAGCAGTATTGTCCCTCTTCCGGAAAAAGCTGAAGAATCTTTTCTTCTTTTTCATGGACTTTTCCACGAGCGCCTTTTTCTCCAGGATGAGGGTTCTCAACTCATGGATGGTTTCGGTGTTTTGCTCCTCAAGTTTCTTGCATGTTTGTTCCACCTGTTCTAATGTTGCTCGTGTTTCTTCAAGCTGTTCTTTGAGCTCTTTGGATGTTGCCTCCTGTGTCAGCTTTGCCTTCTGCAGGTCTGCATTTCTCACTTGATCTTCTTTGTGCAGGCCTTCTAGCTGTTCATTTCTTTTCTGGGTGTCGCGGAGCGTACACTGCAGGTCTTCATGCATTTTGTCTTGCTTTTGCTTTTGCGCCTGCATTTCTGTGTTTTCCCGCTTCAAGTTGTTGAATTCCAACAATATCCCCTTAATGAGCTCTGAGTTGTTTTTGGCCATTTGATCGATCCTTTTCTGCATCTGTGAGCATCGTTTTTCCAGAGTTTCCTTTTCTCCCTGCAGCTCACTTGTTTTGACCTTCAGTTCATTACAGAATCCTTGCAACTTTTGATTTTTACTCTCAAAGTCCTTGATAGTGCACTTTTCTTCTGACAGTCTTTCTTGCTGTTGCTCCTTCTCTTGAAGAAGGTCTTTATTTTTTTCTTCAGCTTCATCAAGCTTTCTTTGGAGCAGGTGATTCTGTTGGTCCATGTATTGGAGATCCCACTCTAGCTTATCAATCGTGGCTTTCCTGCCTTGAAGCTGCTCGGACATTTCTTTCACTTCAGCGCTCTTTTGCTTGTTTTCTTTGATGAGGAATACAATCTGCTCTCTGGCTTGAGCAAACTTGATCCCCCAGCCCTCATTAATAATGTTGATGTCGGGCTGGCGCTGTAGTGTTTCTTCCAGGTGTTTGTTTTGTGCTTCCATTTGTAAGCACTTCTTCTCCAGGTGAACTTTTTCTTTTTCAAGTTGTTGAATTTTGTTCTGGAGATGGTTGTTTTCACTCCTACTCTCCTGTAATGCCCTTTGGGTGGATAAGAGGCCATTTGGAGAAGTTGGCCGGCCACGCAAGGAAGGAGAGGCGGCGTAATCGTTTTGTCTCGGTTGCCGTAATCTTGGATACATGCTGGCGTTTGTATCCGATGACTCTGAGAGGTTTCCGAATGTTTCTGTAGTGAACGTTTGAAAGCTGCGAACACGAAGGCTGCGAAGTAACGAACTAAAAATTGCTGTTTGTCACCCCTATTTAAGGAAAAACTTCCTTGTGACATCATCACTCCTAAGCCAATCAGGTTGTCACATGACATTCTGGAATGTGGAATGGGGATATATATATTTTTTAAACAGTTTTCAAATTTAACTTAATATTTAAGTGTTTCTTACTTGACCTGCTTAGTCGATTAAAAAGTTAATTGCCACGAACACCCCTAATGTTATATAACAGACCACAGAAAAAAGACAGCTTTTTTCTGCGTGACAGAGCTATAATAAATGTTTTGTTTTTTTAGTGATCCTACTTTTTATAAAAGGGAACATTATTTAAAGAATATGTATTTAATTAAAAAACTCTGTATTCATCTAAAGGGTATAACAAGAAGGGTGAGCTTCCTGCTCCAAAATGAAATGACCAAAATAAATGTATTTCTCTGCAATTACAAACTCTGTGTAAACAGTCTTGGTGTCAAAATAAAGCTAACGCTGGTGAGATGTCATCAGAGCTGTAAATATTACTGCAGATGTTACTATGTCAAAGTTACTGTGACTCAAACATAGAAAAATGTCTTTTTCATTTCCCTCACCTAATTTTTCAAAGTATTTTATAGCATATAACACCTTTGAAAATATGCTTTGGTTCCCATTTAACTCCAGAACATCATAAATCAAAATATGGATATTACCTGTCCACAGATTCATGGTGACGTAACTGCTCTTTTAACTGTTTGGTGTCTTTGCTTTGTTTGGTGTTTGTAGAAATGGTTTACATGAGCTTTTAGCTGAGACTCAGAGGTTTCTGTGGACACTACTCATGTCAGCACTTATATTTCTGACCTCGTGTTATAATCGATTAAACGCGATCTCCTCCCTTTTGCCCCCATTTTTGATGGTGTGGGTACAAATGATCAGGCATGACATTCTCATAATAAATCAGATAAGATACTGCAAATAGTTAATCCTGCATTTGTGTGATTGAAAAGTGTGTGCAATGACACTGTTTTAAAGATTTAGCCTAAATCATTTTGGCGTGAATGAGCCTAAACATGATGACCGGACTAGTGACACCATATCACCTGTGACACACACACACGCACGTATGACTTTGCCAGTTTCAGCTGAAACAATTTCAGTGTTTCAAACCATGTTCCAGAGTTTTTAGGTCACCGTTCATGAGGTTTCAAGAAGAAAATGAAAGACAGATCTGAATGTTTGAAAGTGTTTTGGAAAAACTCTGTAAAGATTAGATGAACAATACTCAAAGGATAAATTCAACTGTTTTATTTTGTTAGATAAGTTGAAAAAAAAGTTAAACAAGCAAGTAAATAACGAAACAAGGTTAAATGAGGTAAGAACAAAAAGTTAACAAGCAAATAAAGAAACAAGGTTAAATGAAGTAAGAGCAAAAAGTTAACAAGTAAATAAAGAAACAAGGTTAAATGAGGTAAGAACAAAAAGTTAACAAGCAAATAAAGAAACAAGGTTAAATGAGGTAAGAGCAAAAAGTTAACAAGTAAATAAAGAAACAAGGTTAAATGAGGTAAGAACAAAAAGTTAACAGGCAAATAAAGAAACAAGGTTAAATGAAGTAAGAGCAAAAAGTTAACAAGTAAATAAAGAAACAAGGCAGAGGAGAGAAACCCCAACAATCCCCTCTGAGCAAGCACTAGGCGACAGTGGGGAGGAAAAACTGCCTTTAAACGGGCAGAAACCTCCGGCAGAACCAGGCTCAGGAGGGGGCAGTCAACTGCCGGGACTGGTTGGGGGGGTGAACAGAGGTGGAGCAAGACGAGGCTACATCAGTTGAAGAAGCAGTATTGTCCCTCTTCCGGAAAAAGCTGAAGAATCTTTTCTTCTTTTTCATGGACTTTTCCACGAGCGCCTTTTTCTCCAGGATGAGGGTTCTCAACTCATGGATGGTTTCGGTGTTTTGCTCCTCAAGTTTCTTGCATGTTTGTTCCACCTGTTCTAATGTTGCTCGTGTTTCTTCAAGCTGTTCTTTGAGCTCTTTGGATGTTGCCTCCTGTGTCAGCTTTGCCTTCTGCAGGTCTGCATTTCTCACTTGATCTTCTTTGTGCAGGCCTTCTAGCTGTTCATTTCTTTTCTGGGTGTCGCGGAGCGTACACTGCAGGTCTTCATGCATTTTGTCTTGCTTTTGCTTTTGCGCCTGCATTTCTGTGTTTTCCCGCTTCAAGTTGTTGAATTCCAACAATATCCCCTTAATGAGCTCTGAGTTGTTTTTGGCCATTTGATCGATCCTTTTCTGCATCTGTGAGCATCGTTTTTCCAGAGTTTCCTTTTCTCCCTGCAGCTCACTTGTTTTGACCTTCAGTTCATTACAGAATCCTTGCAACTTTTGATTTTTACTCTCAAAGTCCTTGATAGTGCACTTTTCTTCTGACAGTCTTTCTTGCTGTTGCTCCTTCTCTTGAAGAAGGTCTTTATTTTTTTCTTCAGCTTCATCAAGCTTTCTTTGGAGCAGGTGATTCTGTTGGTCCATGTATTGGAGATCCCACTCTAGCTTATCAATCGTGGCTTTCCTGCCTTGAAGCTGCTCGGACATTTCTTTCACTTCAGCGCTCTTTTGCTTGTTTTCTTTGATGAGGAATACAATCTGCTCTCTGGCTTGAGCAAACTTGATCCCCCAGCCCTCATTAATAATGTTGATGTCGGGCTGGCGCTGTAGTGTTTCTTCCAGGTGTTTGTTTTGTGCTTCCATTTGTAAGCACTTCTTCTCCAGGTGAACTTTTTCTTTTTCAAGTTGTTGAATTTTGTTCTGGAGATGGTTGTTTTCACTCCTACTCTCCTGTAATGCCCTTTGGGTGGATAAGAGGCCATTTGGAGAAGTTGGCCGGCCACGCAAGGAAGGAGAGGCGGCGTAATCGTTTTGTCTCGGTTGCCGTAATCTTGGATACATGCTGGCGTTTGTATCCGATGACTCTGAGAGGTTTCCGAATGTTTCTGTAGTGAACGTTTGAAAGCTGCGAACACGAAGGCTGCGAAGTAACGAACTAAAAATTGCTGTTTGTCACCCCTATTTAAGGAAAAACTTCCTTGTGACATCATCACTCCTAAGCCAATCAGGTTGTCACATGACATTCTGGAATGTGGAATGGGGATATATATATTTTTTAAACAGTTTTCAAATTTAACTTAATATTTAAGTGTTTCTTACTTGACCTGCTTAGTCGATTAAAAAGTTAATTGCCACGAACACCCCTAATGTTATATAACAGACCACAGAAAAAAGACAGCTTTTTTCTGCGTGACAGAGCTATAATAAATGTTTTGTTTTTTTAGTGATCCTACTTTTTATAAAAGGGAACATTATTTAAAGAATATGTATTTAATTAAAAAACTCTGTATTCATCTAAAGGGTATAACAAGAAGGGTGAGCTTCCTGCTCCAAAATGAAATGACCAAAATAAATGTATTTCTCTGCAATTACAAACTCTGTGTAAACAGTCTTGGTGTCAAAATAAAGCTAACGCTGGTGAGATGTCATCAGAGCTGTAAATATTACTGCAGATGTTACTATGTCAAAGTTACTGTGACTCAAACATAGAAAAATGTCTTTTTCATTTCCCTCACCTAATTTTTCAAAGTATTTTATAGCATATAACACCTTTGAAAATATGCTTTGGTTCCCATTTAACTCCAGAACATCATAAATCAAAATATGGATATTACCTGTCCACAGATTCATGGTGACGTAACTGCTCTTTTAACTGTTTGGTGTCTTTGCTTTGTTTGGTGTTTGTAGAAATGGTTTACATGAGCTTTTAGCTGAGACTCAGAGGTTTCTGTGGACACTACTCATGTCAGCACTTATATTTCTGACCTCGTGTTATAATCGATTAAACGCGATCTCCTCCCTTTTGCCCCCATTTTTGATGGTGTGGGTACAAATGATCAGGCATGACATTCTCATAATAAATCAGATAAGATACTGCAAATAGTTAATCCTGCATTTGTGTGATTGAAAAGTGTGTGCAATGACACTGTTTTAAAGATTTAGCCTAAATCATTTTGGCGTGAATGAGCCTAAACATGATGACCGGACTAGTGACACCATATCACCTGTGACACACACACACGCACGTATGACTTTGCCAGTTTCAGCTGAAACAATTTCAGTGTTTCAAACCATGTTCCAGAGTTTTTAGGTCACCGTTCATGAGGTTTCAAGAAGAAAATGAAAGACAGATCTGAATGTTTGAAAGTGTTTTGGAAAAACTCTGTAAAGATTAGATGAACAATACTCAAAGGATAAATTCAACTGTTTTATTTTGTTAGATAAGTTGAAAAAAAAGTTAAACAAGCAAGTAAATAACGAAACAAGGTTAAATGAGGTAAGAACAAAAAGTTAACAAGCAAATAAAGAAACAAGGTTAAATGAAGTAAGAGCAAAAAGTTAACAAGTAAATAAAGAAACAAGGTTAAATGAGGTAAGAACAAAAAGTTAACAAGCAAATAAAGAAACAAGGTTAAATGAGGTAAGAGCAAAAAGTTAACAAGTAAATAAAGAAACAAGGTTAAATGAGGTAAGAACAAAAAGTTAACAGGCAAATAAAGAAACAAGGTTAAATGAAGTAAGAGCAAAAAGTTAACAAGTAAATAAAGAAACAAGGCAGAGGAGAGAAACCCCAACAATCCCCTCTGAGCAAGCACTAGGCGACAGTGGGGAGGAAAAACTGCCTTTAAACGGGCAGAAACCTCCGGCAGAACCAGGCTCAGGAGGGGGCAGTCAACTGCCGGGACTGGTTGGGGGGGTGAACAGAGGTGGAGCAAGACGAGGCTACATCAGTTGAAGAAGCAGTATTGTCCCTCTTCCGGAAAAAGCTGAAGAATCTTTTCTTCTTTTTCATGGACTTTTCCACGAGCGCCTTTTTCTCCAGGATGAGGGTTCTCAACTCATGGATGGTTTCGGTGTTTTGCTCCTCAAGTTTCTTGCATGTTTGTTCCACCTGTTCTAATGTTGCTCGTGTTTCTTCAAGCTGTTCTTTGAGCTCTTTGGATGTTGCCTCCTGTGTCAGCTTTGCCTTCTGCAGGTCTGCATTTCTCACTTGATCTTCTTTGTGCAGGCCTTCTAGCTGTTCATTTCTTTTCTGGGTGTCGCGGAGCGTACACTGCAGGTCTTCATGCATTTTGTCTTGCTTTTGCTTTTGCGCCTGCATTTCTGTGTTTTCCCGCTTCAAGTTGTTGAATTCCAACAATATCCCCTTAATGAGCTCTGAGTTGTTTTTGGCCATTTGATCGATCCTTTTCTGCATCTGTGAGCATCGTTTTTCCAGAGTTTCCTTTTCTCCCTGCAGCTCACTTGTTTTGACCTTCAGTTCATTACAGAATCCTTGCAACTTTTGATTTTTACTCTCAAAGTCCTTGATAGTGCACTTTTCTTCTGACAGTCTTTCTTGCTGTTGCTCCTTCTCTTGAAGAAGGTCTTTATTTTTTTCTTCAGCTTCATCAAGCTTTCTTTGGAGCAGGTGATTCTGTTGGTCCATGTATTGGAGATCCCACTCTAGCTTATCAATCGTGGCTTTCCTGCCTTGAAGCTGCTCGGACATTTCTTTCACTTCAGCGCTCTTTTGCTTGTTTTCTTTGATGAGGAATACAATCTGCTCTCTGGCTTGAGCAAACTTGATCCCCCAGCCCTCATTAATAATGTTGATGTCGGGCTGGCGCTGTAGTGTTTCTTCCAGGTGTTTGTTTTGTGCTTCCATTTGTAAGCACTTCTTCTCCAGGTGAACTTTTTCTTTTTCAAGTTGTTGAATTTTGTTCTGGAGATGGTTGTTTTCACTCCTACTCTCCTGTAATGCCCTTTGGGTGGATAAGAGGCCATTTGGAGAAGTTGGCCGGCCACGCAAGGAAGGAGAGGCGGCGTAATCGTTTTGTCTCGGTTGCCGTAATCTTGGATACATGCTGGCGTTTGTATCCGATGACTCTGAGAGGTTTCCGAATGTTTCTGTAGTGAACGTTTGAAAGCTGCGAACACGAAGGCTGCGAAGTAACGAACTAAAAATTGCTGTTTGTCACCCCTATTTAAGGAAAAACTTCCTTGTGACATCATCACTCCTAAGCCAATCAGGTTGTCACATGACATTCTGGAATGTGGAATGGGGATATATATATTTTTTAAACAGTTTTCAAATTTAACTTAATATTTAAGTGTTTCTTACTTGACCTGCTTAGTCGATTAAAAAGTTAATTGCCACGAACACCCCTAATGTTATATAACAGACCACAGAAAAAAGACAGCTTTTTTCTGCGTGACAGAGCTATAATAAATGTTTTGTTTTTTTAGTGATCCTACTTTTTATAAAAGGGAACATTATTTAAAGAATATGTATTTAATTAAAAAACTCTGTATTCATCTAAAGGGTATAACAAGAAGGGTGAGCTTCCTGCTCCAAAATGAAATGACCAAAATAAATGTATTTCTCTGCAATTACAAACTCTGTGTAAACAGTCTTGGTGTCAAAATAAAGCTAACGCTGGTGAGATGTCATCAGAGCTGTAAATATTACTGCAGATGTTACTATGTCAAAGTTACTGTGACTCAAACATAGAAAAATGTCTTTTTCATTTCCCTCACCTAATTTTTCAAAGTATTTTATAGCATATAACACCTTTGAAAATATGCTTTGGTTCCCATTTAACTCCAGAACATCATAAATCAAAATATGGATATTACCTGTCCACAGATTCATGGTGACGTAACTGCTCTTTTAACTGTTTGGTGTCTTTGCTTTGTTTGGTGTTTGTAGAAATGGTTTACATGAGCTTTTAGCTGAGACTCAGAGGTTTCTGTGGACACTACTCATGTCAGCACTTATATTTCTGACCTCGTGTTATAATCGATTAAACGCGATCTCCTCCCTTTTGCCCCCATTTTTGATGGTGTGGGTACAAATGATCAGGCATGACATTCTCATAATAAATCAGATAAGATACTGCAAATAGTTAATCCTGCATTTGTGTGATTGAAAAGTGTGTGCAATGACACTGTTTTAAAGATTTAGCCTAAATCATTTTGGCGTGAATGAGCCTAAACATGATGACCGGACTAGTGACACCATATCACCTGTGACACACACACACGCACGTATGACTTTGCCAGTTTCAGCTGAAACAATTTCAGTGTTTCAAACCATGTTCCAGAGTTTTTAGGTCACCGTTCATGAGGTTTCAAGAAGAAAATGAAAGACAGATCTGAATGTTTGAAAGTGTTTTGGAAAAACTCTGTAAAGATTAGATGAACAATACTCAAAGGATAAATTCAACTGTTTTATTTTGTTAGATAAGTTGAAAAAAAAGTTAAACAAGCAAGTAAATAACGAAACAAGGTTAAATGAGGTAAGAACAAAAAGTTAACAAGCAAATAAAGAAACAAGGTTAAATGAGGTAAGAACAAAAAGTTAACAAGTAAATAACGAAACAAGGTTAAATGAGGTAAGAACAAAAAGTTAACAAGCAAATAAAGAAACAAGGTTAAATGAAGTAAGAGCAAAAAGTTAACAAGTAAATAAAGAAACAAGGTTAAATGAGGTAAGAACAAAAAGTTAACAAGCAAATAAAGAAACAAGGTTAAATGAGGTAAGAGCAAAAAGTTAACAAGTAAATAAAGAAACAAGGTTAAATGAGGTAAGAACAAAAAGTTAACAGGCAAATAAAGAAACAAGGTTAAATGAAGTAAGAGCAAAAAGTTAACAAGTAAATAAAGAAACAAGGCAGAGGAGAGAAACCCCAACAATCCCCTCTGAGCAAGCACTAGGCGACAGTGGGGAGGAAAAACTGCCTTTAAACGGGCAGAAACCTCCGGCAGAACCAGGCTCAGGAGGGGGCAGTCAACTGCCGGGACTGGTTGGGGGGGTGAACAGAGGTGGAGCAAGACGAGGCTACATCAGTTGAAGAAGCAGTATTGTCCCTCTTCCGGAAAAAGCTGAAGAATCTTTTCTTCTTTTTCATGGACTTTTCCACGAGCGCCTTTTTCTCCAGGATGAGGGTTCTCAACTCATGGATGGTTTCGGTGTTTTGCTCCTCAAGTTTCTTGCATGTTTGTTCCACCTGTTCTAATGTTGCTCGTGTTTCTTCAAGCTGTTCTTTGAGCTCTTTGGATGTTGCCTCCTGTGTCAGCTTTGCCTTCTGCAGGTCTGCATTTCTCACTTGATCTTCTTTGTGCAGGCCTTCTAGCTGCTCATTTCTTTTCTGGGTGTCGCGGAGCGTACACTGCAGGTCTTCATGCATTTTGTCTTGCTTTTGCTTTTGCGCCTGCATTTCTGTGTTTTCCCGCTTCAAGTTGTTGAATTCCAACAATATCCCCTTAATGAGCTCTGAGTTGTTTTTGGCCATTTGATCGATCCTTTTCTGCATCTGTGAGCATCGTTTTTCCAGAGTTTCCTTTTCTCCCTGCAGCTCACTTGTTTTGACCTTCAGTTCATTACAGAATCCTTGCAACTTTTGATTTTTACTCTCAAAGTCCTTGATAGTGCACTTTTCTTCTGACAGTCTTTCTTGCTGTTGCTCCTTCTCTTGAAGAAGGTCTTTATTTTTTTCTTCAGCTTCATCAAGCTTTCTTTGGAGCAGGTGATTTTGTTGGTCCATGTATTGGAGATCCCACTCTAGCTTATCAATCGTGGCTTTCCTGCCTTGAAGCTGCTCGGACATTTCTTTCACTTCAGCGCTCTTTTGCTTGTTTTCTTTGATGAGGAATACAATCTGCTCTCTGGCTTGAGCAAACTTGATCCCCCAGCCCTCATTAATAATGTTGATGTCGGGCTGGCGCTGTAGTGTTTCTTCCAGGTGTTTGTTTTGTGCTTCCATTTGTAAGCACTTCTTCTCCAGGTGAACTTTTTCTTTTTCAAGTTGTTGAATTTTGTTCTGGAGATGGTTGTTTTCACTCCTACTCTCCTGTAATGCCCTTTGGGTGGATAAGAGGCCATTTGGAGAAGTTGGCCGGCCACGCAAGGAAGGAGAGGCGGCGTAATCATTTTGTCTCGGTTGCCGTAATCTTGGATACATGCTGGCGTTTGTATCCGATGACTCTGAGAGGTTTCCGAATGTTTCTGTAGTGAACGTTTGAAAGCTGCGAACACGAAGGCTGCGAAGTAACGAACTAAAAATTGCTGTTTGTCACCCCTATTTAAGGAAAAACTTCCTTGTGACATCATCACTCCTAAGCCAATCAGGTTGTCACATGACATTCTGGAATGTGGAATGGGGATATATATATTTTTTAAACAGTTTTCAAATTTAACTTAATATTTAAGTGTTTCTTACTTGACCTGCTTAGTCGGTTAAAAAGTTAATTGCCACGAACACCCCTAATGTTATATAACAGACCACAGAAAAAAGACAGCTTTTTTCTGCGTGACAGAGCTATAATAAATGTTTTGTTTTTTTAGTGATCCTACTTTTTATAAAAGGGAACATTATTTAAAGAATATGTATTTAATTAAAAAACTCTGTATTCATCTAAAGGGTATAACAAGAAGGGTGAGCTTCCTGCTCCAAAATGAAATGACCAAAATAAATGTATTTCTCTGCAATTACAAACTCTGTGTAAACAGTCTTGGTGTCAAAATAAAGCTAACGCTGGTGAGATGTCATCAGAGCTGTAAATATTACTGCAGATGTTACTATGTCAAAGTTACTGTGACTCAAACATAGAAAAATGTCTTTTTCATTTCCCTCACCTAATTTTTCAAAGTATTTTATAGCATATAACACCTTTGAAAATATGCTTTGGTTCCCATTTAACTCCAGAACATCATAAATCAAAATATGGATATTACCTGTCCACAGATTCATGGTGACGTAACTGCTCTTTTAACTGTTTGGTGTCTTTGCTTTGTTTGGTGTTTGTAGAAATGGTTTACATGAGCTTTTAGCTGAGACTCAGAGGTTTCTGTGGACACTACTCATGTCAGCACTTATATTTCTGACCTCGTGTTATAATCGATTAAACGCGATCTCCTCCCTTTTGCCCCCATTTTTGATGGTGTGGGTACAAATGATCAGGCATGACATTCTCATAATAAATCAGATAAGATACTGCAAATAGTTAATCCTGCATTTGTGTGATTGAAAAGTGTGTGCAATGACACTGTTTTAAAGATTTAGCCTAAATCATTTTGGCGTGAATGAGCCTAAACATGATGACCGGACTAGTGACACCATATCACCTGTGACACACACACACGCACGTATGACTTTGCCAGTTTCAGCTGAAACAATTTCAGTGTTTCAAACCATGTTCCAGAGTTTTTAGGTCACCGTTCATGAGGTTTCAAGAAGAAAATGAAAGACAGATCTGAATGTTTGAAAGTGTTTTGGAAAAACTCTGTAAAGATTAGATGAACAATACTCAAAGGATAAATTCAACTGTTTTATTTTGTTAGATAAGTTGAAAAAAAAGTTAAACAAGCAAGTAAATAACGAAACAAGGTTAAATGAGGTAAGAACAAAAAGTTAACAAGCAAATAAAGAAACAAGGTTAAATGAAGTAAGAGCAAAAAGTTAACAAGTAAATAAAGAAACAAGGTTAAATGAGGTAAGAACAAAAAGTTAACAAGCAAATAAAGAAACAAGGTTAAATGAGGTAAGAACAAAAAGTTAACAAGTAAATAACGAAACAAGGTTAAATGAGGTAAGAACAAAAAGTTAACAAGCAAATAAAGAAACAAGGTTAAATGAAGTAAGAGCAAAAAGTTAACAAGTAAATAAAGAAACAAGGTTAAATGAGGTAAGAACAAAAAGTTAACAAGCAAATAAAGAAACAAGGTTAAATGAGGTAAGAGCAAAAAGTTAACAAGTAAATAAAGAAACAAGGTTAAATGAGGTAAGAACAAAAAGTTAACAGGCAAATAAAGAAACAAGGTTAAATGAGGTAAGAACAAAAAGTTAACAAGCAAATAAAGAAACAAGGTTAAATGAAGTAAGAGCAAAAAGTTAACAAGTAAATAAAGAAACAAGGCAGAGGAGAGAAACCCCAACAATCCCCTCTGAGCAAGCACTAGGCGACAGTGGGGAGGAAAAACTGCCTTTAAACGGGCAGAAACCTCCGGCAGAACCAGGCTCAGGAGGGGGCAGTCAACTGCCGGGACTGGTTGGGGGGGTGAACAGAGGTGGAGCAAGACGAGGCTACATCAGTTGAAGAAGCAGTATTGTCCCTCTTCCGGAAAAAGCTGAAGAATCTTTTCTTCTTTTTCATGGACTTTTCCACGAGCGCCTTTTTCTCCAGGATGAGGGTTCTCAACTCATGGATGGTTTCGGTGTTTTGCTCCTCAAGTTTCTTGCATGTTTGTTCCACCTGTTCTAATGTTGCTCGTGTTTCTTCAAGCTGTTCTTTGAGCTCTTTGGATGTTGCCTCCTGTGTCAGCTTTGCCTTCTGCAGGTCTGCATTTCTCACTTGATCTTCTTTGTGCAGGCCTTCTAGCTGCTCATTTCTTTTCTGGGTGTCGCGGAGCGTACACTGCAGGTCTTCATGCATTTTGTCTTGCTTTTGCTTTTGCGCCTGCATTTCTGTGTTTTCCCGCTTCAAGTTGTTGAATTCCAACAATATCCCCTTAATGAGCTCTGAGTTGTTTTTGGCCATTTGATCGATCCTTTTCTGCATCTGTGAGCATCGTTTTTCCAGAGTTTCCTTTTCTCCCTGCAGCTCACTTGTTTTGACCTTCAGTTCATTACAGAATCCTTGCAACTTTTGATTTTTACTCTCAAAGTCCTTGATAGTGCACTTTTCTTCTGACAGTCTTTCTTGCTGTTGCTCCTTCTCTTGAAGAAGGTCTTTATTTTTTTCTTCAGCTTCATCAAGCTTTCTTTGGAGCAGGTGATTTTGTTGGTCCATGTATTGGAGATCCCACTCTAGCTTATCAATCGTGGCTTTCCTGCCTTGAAGCTGCTCGGACATTTCTTTCACTTCAGCGCTCTTTTGCTTGTTTTCTTTGATGAGGAATACAATCTGCTCTCTGGCTTGAGCAAACTTGATCCCCCAGCCCTCATTAATAATGTTGATGTCGGGCTGGCGCTGTAGTGTTTCTTCCAGGTGTTTGTTTTGTGCTTCCATTTGTAAGCACTTCTTCTCCAGGTGAACTTTTTCTTTTTCAAGTTGTTGAATTTTGTTCTGGAGATGGTTGTTTTCACTCCTACTCTCCTGTAATGCCCTTTGGGTGGATAAGAGGCCATTTGGAGAAGTTGGCCGGCCACGCAAGGAAGGAGAGGCGGCGTAATCATTTTGTCTCGGTTGCCGTAATCTTGGATACATGCTGGCGTTTGTATCCGATGACTCTGAGAGGTTTCCGAATGTTTCTGTAGTGAACGTTTGAAAGCTGCGAACACGAAGGCTGCGAAGTAACGAACTAAAAATTGCTGTTTGTCACCCCTATTTAAGGAAAAACTTCCTTGTGACATCATCACTCCTAAGCCAATCAGGTTGTCACATGACATTCTGGAATGTGGAATGGGGATATATATATTTTTTAAACAGTTTTCAAATTTAACTTAATATTTAAGTGTTTCTTACTTGACCTGCTTAGTCGGTTAAAAAGTTAATTGCCACGAACACCCCTAATGTTATATAACAGACCACAGAAAAAAGACAGCTTTTTTCTGCGTGACAGAGCTATAATAAATGTTTTGTTTTTTTAGTGATCCTACTTTTTATAAAAGGGAACATTATTTAAAGAATATGTATTTAATTAAAAAACTCTGTATTCATCTAAAGGGTATAACAAGAAGGGTGAGCTTCCTGCTCCAAAATGAAATGACCAAAATAAATGTATTTCTCTGCAATTACAAACTCTGTGTAAACAGTCTTGGTGTCAAAATAAAGCTAACGCTGGTGAGATGTCATCAGAGCTGTAAATATTACTGCAGATGTTACTATGTCAAAGTTACTGTGACTCAAACATAGAAAAATGTCTTTTTCATTTCCCTCACCTAATTTTTCAAAGTATTTTATAGCATATAACACCTTTGAAAATATGCTTTGGTTCCCATTTAACTCCAGAACATCATAAATCAAAATATGGATATTACCTGTCCACAGATTCATGGTGACGTAACTGCTCTTTTAACTGTTTGGTGTCTTTGCTTTGTTTGGTGTTTGTAGAAATGGTTTACATGAGCTTTTAGCTGAGACTCAGAGGTTTCTGTGGACACTACTCATGTCAGCACTTATATTTCTGACCTCGTGTTATAATCGATTAAACGCGATCTCCTCCCTTTTGCCCCCATTTTTGATGGTGTGGGTACAAATGATCAGGCATGACATTCTCATAATAAATCAGATAAGATACTGCAAATAGTTAATCCTGCATTTGTGTGATTGAAAAGTGTGTGCAATGACACTGTTTTAAAGATTTAGCCTAAATCATTTTGGCGTGAATGAGCCTAAACATGATGACCGGACTAGTGACACCATATCACCTGTGACACACACACACGCACGTATGACTTTGCCAGTTTCAGCTGAAACAATTTCAGTGTTTCAAACCATGTTCCAGAGTTTTTAGGTCACCGTTCATGAGGTTTCAAGAAGAAAATGAAAGACAGATCTGAATGTTTGAAAGTGTTTTGGAAAAACTCTGTAAAGATTAGATGAACAATACTCAAAGGATAAATTCAACTGTTTTATTTTGTTAGATAAGTTGAAAAAAAAGTTAAACAAGCAAGTAAATAACGAAACAAGGTTAAATGAGGTAAGAACAAAAAGTTAACAAGCAAATAAAGAAACAAGGTTAAATGAAGTAAGAGCAAAAAGTTAACAAGTAAATAAAGAAACAAGGTTAAATGAGGTAAGAACAAAAAGTTAACAAGCAAATAAAGAAACAAGGTTAAATGAGGTAAGAACAAAAAGTTAACAAGTAAATAACGAAACAAGGTTAAATGAGGTAAGAACAAAAAGTTAACAAGCAAATAAAGAAACAAGGTTAAATGAAGTAAGAGCAAAAAGTTAACAAGTAAATAAAGAAACAAGGTTAAATGAGGTAAGAACAAAAAGTTAACAAGCAAATAAAGAAACAAGGTTAAATGAGGTAAGAGCAAAAAGTTAACAAGTAAATAAAGAAACAAGGTTAAATGAGGTAAGAACAAAAAGTTAACAGGCAAATAAAGAAACAAGGTTAAATGAAGTAAGAGCAAAAAGTTAACAAGTAAATAAAGAAACAAGGCAGAGGAGAGAAACCCCAACAATCCCCTCTGAGCAAGCACTAGGCGACAGTGGGGAGGAAAAACTGCCTTTAAACGGGCAGAAACCTCCGGCAGAACCAGGCTCAGGAGGGGGCAGTCAACTGCCGGGACTGGTTGGGGGGGTGAACAGAGGTGGAGCAAGACGAGGCTACATCAGTTGAAGAAGCAGTATTGTCCCTCTTCCGGAAAAAGCTGAAGAATCTTTTCTTCTTTTTCATGGACTTTTCCACGAGCGCCTTTTTCTCCAGGATGAGGGTTCTCAACTCATGGATGGTTTCGGTGTTTTGCTCCTCAAGTTTCTTGCATGTTTGTTCCACCTGTTCTAATGTTGCTCGTGTTTCTTCAAGCTGTTCTTTGAGCTCTTTGGATGTTGCCTCCTGTGTCAGCTTTGCCTTCTGCAGGTCTGCATTTCTCACTTGATCTTCTTTGTGCAGGCCTTCTAGCTGCTCATTTCTTTTCTGGGTGTCGCGGAGCGTACACTGCAGGTCTTCATGCATTTTGTCTTGCTTTTGCTTTTGCGCCTGCATTTCTGTGTTTTCCCGCTTCAAGTTGTTGAATTCCAACAATATCCCCTTAATGAGCTCTGAGTTGTTTTTGGCCATTTGATCGATCCTTTTCTGCATCTGTGAGCATCGTTTTTCCAGAGTTTCCTTTTCTCCCTGCAGCTCACTTGTTTTGACCTTCAGTTCATTACAGAATCCTTGCAACTTTTGATTTTTACTCTCAAAGTCCTTGATAGTGCACTTTTCTTCTGACAGTCTTTCTTGCTGTTGCTCCTTCTCTTGAAGAAGGTCTTTATTTTTTTCTTCAGCTTCATCAAGCTTTCTTTGGAGCAGGTGATTTTGTTGGTCCATGTATTGGAGATCCCACTCTAGCTTATCAATCGTGGCTTTCCTGCCTTGAAGCTGCTCGGACATTTCTTTCACTTCAGCGCTCTTTTGCTTGTTTTCTTTGATGAGGAATACAATCTGCTCTCTGGCTTGAGCAAACTTGATCCCCCAGCCCTCATTAATAATGTTGATGTCGGGCTGGCGCTGTAGTGTTTCTTCCAGGTGTTTGTTTTGTGCTTCCATTTGTAAGCACTTCTTCTCCAGGTGAACTTTTTCTTTTTCAAGTTGTTGAATTTTGTTCTGGAGATGGTTGTTTTCACTCCTACTCTCCTGTAATGCCCTTTGGGTGGATAAGAGGCCATTTGGAGAAGTTGGCCGGCCACGCAAGGAAGGAGAGGCGGCGTAATCATTTTGTCTCGGTTGCCGTAATCTTGGATACATGCTGGCGTTTGTATCCGATGACTCTGAGAGGTTTCCGAATGTTTCTGTAGTGAACGTTTGAAAGCTGCGAACACGAAGGCTGCGAAGTAACGAACTAAAAATTGCTGTTTGTCACCCCTATTTAAGGAAAAACTTCCTTGTGACATCATCACTCCTAAGCCAATCAGGTTGTCACATGACATTCTGGAATGTGGAATGGGGATATATATATTTTTTAAACAGTTTTCAAATTTAACTTAATATTTAAGTGTTTCTTACTTGACCTGCTTAGTCGGTTAAAAAGTTAATTGCCACGAACACCCCTAATGTTATATAACAGACCACAGAAAAAAGACAGCTTTTTTCTGCGTGACAGAGCTATAATAAATGTTTTGTTTTTTTAGTGATCCTACTTTTTATAAAAGGGAACATTATTTAAAGAATATGTATTTAATTAAAAAACTCTGTATTCATCTAAAGGGTATAACAAGAAGGGTGAGCTTCCTGCTCCAAAATGAAATGACCAAAATAAATGTATTTCTCTGCAATTACAAACTCTGTGTAAACAGTCTTGGTGTCAAAATAAAGCTAACGCTGGTGAGATGTCATCAGAGCTGTAAATATTACTGCAGATGTTACTATGTCAAAGTTACTGTGACTCAAACATAGAAAAATGTCTTTTTCATTTCCCTCACCTAATTTTTCAAAGTATTTTATAGCATATAACACCTTTGAAAATATGCTTTGGTTCCCATTTAACTCCAGAACATCATAAATCAAAATATGGATATTACCTGTCCACAGATTCATGGTGACGTAACTGCTCTTTTAACTGTTTGGTGTCTTTGCTTTGTTTGGTGTTTGTAGAAATGGTTTACATGAGCTTTTAGCTGAGACTCAGAGGTTTCTGTGGACACTACTCATGTCAGCACTTATATTTCTGACCTCGTGTTATAATCGATTAAACGCGATCTCCTCCCTTTTGCCCCCATTTTTGATGGTGTGGGTACAAATGATCAGGCATGACATTCTCATAATAAATCAGATAAGATACTGCAAATAGTTAATCCTGCATTTGTGTGATTGAAAAGTGTGTGCAATGACACTGTTTTAAAGATTTAGCCTAAATCATTTTGGCGTGAATGAGCCTAAACATGATGACCGGACTAGTGACACCATATCACCTGTGACACACACACACGCACGTATGACTTTGCCAGTTTCAGCTGAAACAATTTCAGTGTTTCAAACCATGTTCCAGAGTTTTTAGGTCACCGTTCATGAGGTTTCAAGAAGAAAATGAAAGACAGATCTGAATGTTTGAAAGTGTTTTGGAAAAACTCTGTAAAGATTAGATGAACAATACTCAAAGGATAAATTCAACTGTTTTATTTTGTTAGATAAGTTGAAAAAAAAGTTAAACAAGCAAGTAAATAAAGAAACAAGGTTAAATGAGGTAAGAACAAAAAGTTAACAAGTAAATAAAGAAACAAGGTTAAATGAGGTAAGAACAAAAAGTTAACAAGCAAATAAAGAAACAAGGTTAAATGAGGTAAGAACAAAAAGTTAACAAGTAAATAACGAAACAAGGTTAAATGAGGTAAGAACAAAAAGTTAACAAGCAAATAAAGAAACAAGGTTAAATGAAGTAAGAGCAAAAAGTTAACAAGTAAATAAAGAAACAAGGTTAAATGAGGTAAGAACAAAAAGTTAACAAGCAAATAAAGAAACAAGGTTAAATGAAGTAAGAGCAAAAAGTTAACAAGTAAATAAAGAAACAAGGCAGAGGAGAGAAACCCCAACAATCCCCTCTGAGCAAGCACTAGGCGACAGTGGGGAGGAAAAACTGCCTTTAAACGGGCAGAAACCTCCGGCAGAACCAGGCTCAGGAGGGGGCAGTCAACTGCCGGGACTGGTTGGGGGGGTGAACAGAGGTGGAGCAAGACGAGGCTACATCAGTTGAAGAAGCAGTATTGTCCCTCTTCCGGAAAAAGCTGAAGAATCTTTTCTTCTTTTTCATGGACTTTTCCACGAGCGCCTTTTTCTCCAGGATGAGGGTTCTCAACTCATGGATGGTTTCGGTGTTTTGCTCCTCAAGTTTCTTGCATGTTTGTTCCACCTGTTCTAATGTTGCTCGTGTTTCTTCAAGCTGTTCTTTGAGCTCTTTGGATGTTGCCTCCTGTGTCAGCTTTGCCTTCTGCAGGTCTGCATTTCTCACTTGATCTTCTTTGTGCAGGCCTTCTAGCTGCTCATTTCTTTTCTGGGTGTCGCGGAGCGTACACTGCAGGTCTTCATGCATTTTGTCTTGCTTTTGCTTTTGCGCCTGCATTTCTGTGTTTTCCCGCTTCAAGTTGTTGAATTCCAACAATATCCCCTTAATGAGCTCTGAGTTGTTTTTGGCCATTTGATCGATCCTTTTCTGCATCTGTGAGCATCGTTTTTCCAGAGTTTCCTTTTCTCCCTGCAGCTCACTTGTTTTGACCTTCAGTTCATTACAGAATCCTTGCAACTTTTGATTTTTACTCTCAAAGTCCTTGATAGTGCACTTTTCTTCTGACAGTCTTTCTTGCTGTTGCGCCTTCTCTTGAAGAAGGTCTTTATTTTTTTCTTCAGCTTCATCAAGCTTTCTTTGGAGCAGGTGATTCTGTTGGTCCATGTATTGGAGATCCCACTCTAGCTTATCAATCGTGGCTTTCCTGCCTTGAAGCTGCTCGGACATTTCTTTCACTTCAGCGCTCTTTTGCTTGTTTTCTTTGATGAGGAATACAATCTGCTCTCTGGCTTGAGCAAACTTGATCCCCCAGCCCTCATTAATAATGTTGATGTCGGGCTGGCGCTGTAGTGTTTCTTCCAGGTGTTTGTTTTGTGCTTCCATTTGTAAGCACTTCTTCTCCAGGTGAACTTTTTCTTTTTCAAGTTGTTGAATTTTGTTCTGGAGATGGTTGTTTTCACTCCTACTCTCCTGTAATGCCCTTTGGGTGGATAAGAGGCCATTTGGAGAAGTTGGCCGGCCACGCAAGGAAGGAGAGGCGGCGTAATCGTTTTGTCTCGGTTGCCGTAATCTTGGATACATGCTGGCGTTTGTATCCGATGACTCTGAGAGGTTTCCGAATGTTTCTGTAGTGAACGTTTGAAAGCTGCGAACACGAAGGCTGCGAAGTAACGAACTAAAAATTGCTGTTTGTCACCCCTATTTAAGGAAAAACTTCCTTGTGACATCATCACTCCTAAGCCAATCAGGTTGTCACATGACATTCTGGAATGTGGAATGGGGATATATATATTTTTTTAAACAGTTTTCAAATTTAACTTAATATTTAAGTGTTTCTTACTTGACCTGCTTAGTCGATTAAAAAGTTAATTGCCACGAACACCCCTAATGTTATATAACAGACCACAGAAAAAAGACAGCTTTTTTCTGCGTGACAGAGCTATAATAAATGTTTTGTTTTTTTAATGATCCTACTTTTTATAAAAGGGAACATTATTTAAAGAATATGTATTTAATTAAAAAACTCTGTATTCATCTAAAGGGTATAACAAGAAGGGTGAGCTTCCTGCTCCAAAATGAAATGACCAAAATAAATGTATTTCTCTGCAATTACAAACTCTGTGTAAACAGTCTTGGTGTCAAAATAAAGCTAACGCTGGTGAGATGTCATCAGAGCTGTAAATATTACTGCAGATGTTACTATGTCAAAGTTACTGTGACTCAAACATAGAAAAATGTCTTTTTCATTTCCCTCACCTAATTTTTCAAAGTATTTTATAGCATATAACACCTTTGAAAATATGCTTTGGTTCCCATTTAACTCCAGAACATCATAAATCAAAATATGGATATTACCTGTCCACAGATTCATGGTGACGTAACTGCTCTTTTAACTGTTTGGTGTCTTTGCTGTGTTTGGTGTTTGTAGAAATGGTTTACATGAGCTTTTAGCTGAGACTCAGAGGTTTCTGTGGACACTACTCATGTCAGCACTTATATTTCTGACCTCGTGTTATAATCGATTAAACGCGATCTCCTCCCTTTTGCCCCCATTTTTGATGGTGTGGGTACAAATGATCAGGCATGACATTCTCATAATAAATCAGATAAGATACTGCAAATAGTTAATCCTGCATTTGTGTGATTGAAAAGTGTGTGCAATGACACTGTTTTAAAGATTTAGCCTAAATCATTTTGGCGTGAATGAGCCTAAACATGATGACCGGACTAGTGACACCATATCACCTGTGACACACACACACGCACGTATGACTTTGCCAGTTTCAGCTGAAACAATTTCAGTGTTTCAAACCATGTTCCAGAGTTTTTAGGTCACCGTTCATGAGGTTTCAAGAAGAAAATGAAAGACAGATCTGAATGTTTGAAAGTGTTTTGGAAAAACTCTGTAAAGATTAGATGAACAATACTCAAAGGATAAATTCAACTGTTTTATTTTGTTAGATAAGTTGAAAAAAGAGGTAAACGAGCAAGTAAATAAAGAAACAAGGTTAAATGAAGTAAGAGCAAAAAGTTAACAAGTAAATAAAGAAACAAGGTTAAATGAGGTAAGAACAAAAAGTTAACAAGTAAATAAAGAAACAAGGTTAAATGAGGTAAGAGCAAAAAGTTAACAAGTAAATAAAGAAACAAGGTTAAATGAGGTAAGAACAAAAAGTTAACAAGTAAATAAAGAAACAAGGTTAAATGAGGTAAGAGCAAAAAGTTAACAAGTAAATAAAGAAACAAGGTTAAATGAGGTAAGAACAAAAAGTTAACAAGTAAATAAAGAAACAAGGCAGAGGAGAGAAACCCCAACAATCCCCTCTGAGCAAGCACTAGGCGACAGTGGGGAGGAAAAACTGCCTTTAAACGGGCAGAAACCTCCGGCAGAACCAGGCTCAGGAGGGGGCAGTCAACTGCCGGGACTGGTTGGGGGGGTGAACAGAGGTGGAGCAAGACGAGGCTACATCAGTTGAAGAAGCAGTATTGTCCCTCTTCCGGAAAAAGCTGAAGAATCTTTTCTTCTTTTTCATGGACTTTTCCACGAGCCCCTTTTTCTCCAGGATGAGGGTTCTCAACTCATGGATGGTTTCGGTGTTTTGCTCCTCAAGTTTCTTGCATGTTTGTTCCACCTGTTCTAATGTTGCTTGTGTTTCTTCAAGCTGTTCTTTGAGCTCTTTGGATGTTGCCTCCTGTGTCAGCTTTGCCTTCTGCAGGTCTGCATTTCTCACTTGATCTTCTTTGTGCAGGCCTTCTAGCTGCTCATTTCTTTTCTGGGTGTCGCGGAGCGTACACTGCAGGTCTTCATGCATTTTGTCTTGCTTTTGCTTTTGCGCCTGCATTTCTGTGTTTTCCCGCTTCAAGTTGTTGAATTCCAACAATATCCCCTTAATGAGCTCTGAGTTGTTTTTGGCCATTTGATCGATCCTTTTCTGCATCTGTGAGCATCGTTTTTCCAGAGTTTCCTTTTCTCCCTGCAGCTCACTTGTTTTGACCTTCAGTTCATTACAGAATCCTTGCAACTTTTGATTTTTACTCTCAAAGTCCTTGATAGTGCACTTTTCTTCTGACAGTCTTTCTTGCTGTTGCTCCTTCTCTTGAAGAAGGTCTTTATTTTTTTCTTCAGCTTCATCAAGCTTTCTTTGGAGCAGGTGATTCTGTTGGTCCATGTATTGGAGATCCCACTCTAGCTTATCAATCGTGGCTTTCCTGCCTTGAAGCTGCTCGGACATTTCTTTCACTTCAGCGCTCTTTTGCTTGTTTTCTTTGATGAGGAATACAATCTGCTCTCTGGCTTGAGCAAACTTGATCCCCCAGCCCTCATTAATAATGTTGATGTCGGGCTGGCGCTGTAGTGTTTCTTCCAGGTGTTTGTTTTGTGCTTCCATTTGTAAGCACTTCTTCTCCAGGTGAACTTTTTCTTTTTCAAGTTGTTGAATTTTGTTCTGGAGATGGTTGTTTTCACTCCTACTCTCCTGTAATGCCCTTTGGGTGGATAAGAGGCCATTTGGAGAAGTTGGCCGGCCACGCAAGGAAGGAGAGGCGGCGTAATCGTTTTGTCTCGGTTGCCGTAATCTTGGATACATGCTGGCGTTTGTATCCGATGACTCTGAGAGGTTTCCGAATGTTTCTGTAGTGAACGTTTGAAAGCTGCGAACACGAAGGCTGCGAAGTAACGAACTAAAAATTGCTGTTTGTCACCCCTATTTAAGGAAAAACTTCCTTGTGACATCATCACTCCTAAGCCAATCAGGTTGTCACATGACATTCTGGAATGTGGAATGGGGATATATATATTTTTTTTTAAACAGTTTTCAAATTTAACTTAATATTTAAGTGTTTCTTACTTGACCTGCTTAGTCGATTAAAAAGTTAATTGCCACGAACACCCCTAATGTTATATAACAGACCACAGAAAAAAGACAGCTTTTTTCTGCGTGACAGAGCTATAATAAATGTTTTGTTTTTTTAATGATCCTACTTTTTATAAAAGGGAACATTATTTAAAGAATATGTATTTAATTAAAAACTCTGTATTCATCTAAAGGGTATAACAAGAAGGGTGAGCTTCCTGCTCCAAAATGAAATGACCAAAATAAATGTATTTCTCTGCAATTACAAACTCTGTGTAAACAGTCTTGGTGTCAAAATAAAGCTAACGCTGGTGAGATGTCATCAGAGCTGTAAATATTACTGCAGATGTTACTATGTCAAAGTTACTGTGACTCAAACATAGAAAAATGTCTTTTTCATTTCCCTCACCTAATTTTTCAAAGTATTTTATAGCATATAACACCTTTGAAAATATGCTTTGGTTCCCAATTAACTCCAGAACATCATAAATCAAAATATGGATATTACCTGTCCACAGATTCATGGTGACGTAACTGCTCTTTTAACTGTTTCAGCTGATCCCTGCAACCGTGCACTGAAGTTTTAGATCAAATAAACTAAGCTGAAACCACTAAATAACTAACCAGCCTGTGCCAGCGATCTGTGTCAGCTGATCCCTGCAACCGTGCACTGAAGTTTTAGAGAAAATAAACTAAGTTGAAACCATGAAATAACTAACCAGCGTGTGTCAGGGATCTGTGTCAGCTGATCTTTGCGACCATGCACTGAAGTCTTAGATCAAATAAACTAACCTGAAACCATTTAAATAACTAACCAGCCTGTGACAGCGATCTGTGTCAGCGGATCCCTGCAACCGCGCACTGAAGTTTTAGATAAACTTGGCTGAAACCATTAAATAACTAACCAGCCTGTACCAGCGATCTGTTTCAGCTGATCCCTGCAATCGTGCACTGAAGTTTTAGATCAAATAAATTAAGTTAAAACCATTAAATAACTAACCAGCCTGTGCCAGGGATCTGTGTCAGCTGATCCCTGCAACCGTGCACTGAAGTTTTAGATAAACTAAGCTGAAACCATCAAATAACTAGCCAGCCTGTGCCAGCGATCTGTTTCATCTGATCCCTGCAACCGTGCACTGAGGTTTTAGATAAACTAAGCTGAAACCATTAAATAACTAACCAGCCTGTGCCAGCGATCTGTGTCAGCTGATCCCTGCAACCGTGCACTGAAGTTTTAGATAAAATAAACCAAACCGAAACCATTAAATAACTAACCAGCCTGTGCCAGCGATCTGTGTCAGCTGATTCCTGCAACCGTGCACTGAAGTTTTAGATAAACTAAGTTGAAACCATTAAATAACTAACCAGCCTGTGCCAACGATCTGTGTCAGCTGATCCCTGCAACCGTGCACTGAAGTTTTAGATAAACTAAGCTGAAACAATTAAATAACTAACCAGCCTGTCCCAGCGATCTGTGTCAGCTGATCCCTGCAACCGTGCACTTACGTCTTAGATCAAATAAACTAAGCTGAAACCATTAAATAACTAACCAGCCTGTGCCAGCGATCTGTGTCAGCTGATCCCTGCAACCGTGCACTTACGTCTTAGATCAAATAAACTAAGCTGAAACCATTAAATAACTAACCAGCCTGTGCCAGCGATCTGGGTCAGCTGATCCCTGCGAACGTGGACTGAAGTTTTAGATCAAATAAACAAAGCTGAAACCATTAAATAACTAACCAGCGATCTGTGTCAGCTGATCCCTGCGACCGTGCACTGAAGTTTTAGATAAAATAAACTAAGCTGAAACCATTAAATAACTAACCAGCGATCTGTGTCAGCTGATCCCTGCGACCGTGCACTGAAGTTTAAGATAAAATAAACTAAGTTGAAACCATTAAATAACTAACCAGCCTGTGCAAGGGATCTGTGCCAGCGATCTGTGTCAGCTGATCCCTGCAACCGTGCACTGAAGATTTAGATCAAATAAACTAACCTGAAACCATTTAAATAACTAACCAGCCTGTGCCAGCGATCTGTGTCAGCTGATCCCTGCGACCGTGCACTGAAGATTTAGATCAAATAAACTAACCTGAAACCATTTAAATAACTAACCAGCCTGTGCCAGCGATCTGTGTCAGCTGATCCCTGCAACCGTGCACTTACGTCTTAGATCAAATAAACTAAGCTGAAACCATTAAATAACTAACCAGCCTGTGCCAGCGATCTGGGTCAGCTGATCCCTGCGAACGTGGACTGAAGTTTTAGATCAAATAAACAAAGCTGAAACCATTAAATAACTAACCAGCGATCTGTGTCAGCTGATCCCTGCGACCGTGCACTGAAGTTTAAGATAAAATAAACTAAGTTGAAACCATTAAATAACTAACCAGCCTGTGCAAGGGATCTGTGCCAGCGATCTGTGTCAGCTGATCCCTGCAACCGTGCACTGAAGATTTAGATCAAATAAACTAACCTGAAACCATTTAAATAACTAACCAGCCTGTGCCAGCGATCTGTGTCAGCTGATCCCTGCGACCGTGCACTGAAGATTTACATCAAATAAACTAACCTGAAACCATTTAAATAACCAACCAGCCTGTGCGAGCGATCTGTGTCAGCTGATCCCTGCAACCGTGCACTGAAGATTTAGATCAAATAAACTAACCTGAAACCATTTAAATAACTAACCAGCCTGTGCCAGCGATCTGTGTCAGCTGATCCCTGCGACCGTGCACTGAAGTTTTAGATAAAATAAACTAAGTTGAAACCATTAAATAGCTAACCAGCCTGTGCCAGCGATCTGTGTCAGCTGATCCCTGCGACCGTGCACTGAAGTTTTAGATAAAATAAACTAAGTTGAAACCATTAAATAACTAACCAGCCTGTGCCAGCGATCTGTGTCAGCTGATCCCTGCAACCGTGCACTGAAGTTTTAGATAAACTAAGCTGAAACCATTAAATAACTAGCCAGCCTGTGCCAGGGATCTGTGTCAGCTGATCCCTGCAACCGTGCACTGAAGTTTTAGATAAACTTGGCTGAAACCATTAAATAACTAACAAGCCTGTACCAGCGATCTGTTTCAGCTGATCCCTGCAACCGTGCACTGAAGTTTTAGATAAACTAAGCTGAAACCATTAAATAACTAACCAGCCTGTGCCAGCGATCTGTGTCAGCTGATCCCTGCAACCGTGCACTGAAGTTTTAGATAAACTTGGCTGAAACCATTAAATAACTAACCAGCCTGTGCCAGCGATCTGTGTCAGCTGATCCCTGCAACCGTGCACTGAAGTTTTAGATAAAATAAACCAAACCGAAACCATTAAATAACTAACCAGCCTGTGCCAGGGATCTGTGTCAGCTGATCCCTGCAACCGTGCACTGAAGTTTTAGATAAACTAAGCTGAAACCATTAAATAACTAGCCAGCCTGTGCCAGCGATCTGTTTCATCTGATCCCTGCAACCGTGCACTGAAGTTTTAGATAAACTAAGCTGAAACCATTAAATAACTAACCAGCCTGTGCCAGCGATCTGTGTCAGCTGATTCCTGCAACCGTGCACTGAAGTTTTAGATAAACTAAGTTGAAACCATTAAATAACTAACCAGCCTGTGCCAGCGATCTGTGTCAGCTGATCCCTGCAACCGTGCACTGAAGTTTTAGATAAACTAAGCTGAAACCATTAAATAACTAACCAGCCTGTGCCAGCGATCTGTTTCAGCTGATTCCTGCAACCGTGCACTGAAGTTTTTTATGATAAACTAAGTTGAAACCATTTAAATAACTAACCAGCCTGTGCCAGCGATCTGTGTCAGCTGATCCCTGCAACCGTGCACTGAAGTTTTAGATCAAATAAACTAAGCTGAAACCATTAAATAACTAACCAGCCTGTGCCAGCGATCTGTGTCAGCTGATCCCTGCAACCGTGCACTTACGTCTTAGATCAAATAAACTAAGCTGAAACCATTAAATAACTAACCAGCCTGTGCCAGAGATCTGTGTCAGCTGATCCCTGCAACCGTGCACTGAAGTTTTAGATAAAATAAACTAAGCTGAAACCATTAAATAACCAACCAGAGATCTGTGTCAGCTGATCCCTGCGAACGTGGACTGAAGTTTTAGATCAAATAAACTAAGTTGAAACCATTAAATAACTAACCAGCGATCTGTGTCAGCTGATCACTGCGACCGTGCACTGAAGTTTTAGATAAAATAAACTAAGTTGAAACCATTAAATAACTAACCAGCCTGTGCCAGCGATCTGTGTCAGCTGATCCTTGCAACCGTGCACTGAAGTCTTAGATCAAATAAACTAAGTTGAAACCATTAAATAACCAACCAGCCTGTGCCAGAGATCTGTGTCAGCTGATCCCTGCGAACGTGGACTGAAGTTTTAGATCAAATAAACTAAGCTGAAACCATTAAATAACCAACCAGCATGTGCCAGAGATCTGTGTCAGCTGATCCCTGCGAACGTGGACTGAAGTTTTAGATCAAATAAACTAAGTTGAAACCATTAAATAACTAACCAGCGATCTGTGTCAGCTGATCACTGCGACCGTGCACTGAAGTTTTAGATAAAATAAACTAAGTTGAAACCATTAAATAACTAACCAGCCTGTGCCAGAGATCTGTGTCAGCTGATCCCTGCGAACGTGGACTGAAGTTTTAGATCAAATAAACTAAGTTGAAACCATTAAATAACTAACCAGCGATCTGTGTCAGCTGATCACTGCGACCGTGCACTGAAGTTTTAGATAAAATAAACTAAGTTGAAACCATTAAATAACTAACCAGCCTGTGCCAGAGATCTGTGTCAGCTGATCCCTGCGAACGTGGACTGAAGTTTTAGATCAAATAAACTAAGTTGAAACCATTAAATAACTAACCAGCGATCTGTGTCAGCTGATCACTGCGACCGTGCACTGAAGTTTTAGATAAAATAAACTAAGTTGAAACCATTAAATAACTAACCAGCCTGTGCCAGAGATCTGTGTCAGCTGATCCCTGCGAACGTGGACTGAAGTTTTAGATCAAATAAACTAAGTTGAAACCATTAAATAACTAACCAGCGATCTGTGTCAGCTGATCACTGCGACCGTGCACTGAAGTTTTAGATAAAATAAACTAAGCTGAAACCATTAAATAACCAACCAGCCTGTGCCAGAGATCTGTGTCAGCTGATCCCTGCGAACGTGGACTGAAGTTTTAGATCAAATAAACTAAGCTGAAACCATTAAATAACCAACCAGCCTGTGCCAGAGATCTGTGTCAGCTGATCCCTGCGAACGTGGACTGAAGTTTTAGATCAAATAAACTAAGCTGAAACCATTAAATAACCAACCAGCGATCTGTGTCAGCTGATCCCTGCAACCGTGCACTGAAGTTTTAGAGAAAATAAACTAAGTTGAAACCATTAAATAACTAACCAGCGATCTGTGTCAGCTGATCACTGCGACCGTGCACTGAAGTTTTAGATCAAATAAACTAACCTGAAACCATTAAATAACCAACCAGCGTGTGTCAGGGATCTGTGTTAGCTGATCCCTGCAACCGTGCACTGAAGTTTTAGATAAAATAAACTAAGTTGAAACCATTAAATAACTAACCAGCCTGTGCCAGGGATCTGTGTCAGCTGATCTTTGCGACCATGCACTGAAGTCTTAGATCAAATAAACTAACCTGAAACCATTAAATAACTAACCAGCCTGTGCCAGCGATCTGTGTCAGCGGATCCCTGCGACCGTGCACTGAAGTTTTAGATAAAATAAACTAAGTTGAAACCATTAAATAACTAACCAGCCTGTGCAAGGGATCTGTGTCAGCTGATCCCTGCAACCGCGCACTGAAGTTTTAGATAAACTTGGCTGAAACCATTAAATAACTAACCAGCCTGTACCAGCGATCTGTTTCAGCTGATCCCTGCAATCGTGCACTGAAGTTTTAGATCAAATAAACTAAGCTGAAACCATTAAATAACTAACCAGCCTGTGCCAGGGATCTGTGTCAGCTGATCCCTGCGAACGTGGACTGAAGTTTTAGATCAAATAAACTAAGTTGAAACCATTAAATAACTAACCAGCGATCTGTGTCAGCTGATCACTGCGACCGTGCACTGAAGTTTTAGATAAAATAAACTAAGTTGAAACCATTAAATAACTAACCAGCCTGTGCCAGAGATCTGTGTCAGCTGATCCCTGCGAACGTGGACTGAAGTTTTAGATCAAATAAACTAAGTTGAAACCATTAAATAACTAACCAGCGATCTGTGTCAGCTGATCACTGCGACCGTGCACTGAAGTTTTAGATAAAATAAACTAAGCTGAAACCATTAAATAACCAACCAGCCTGTGCCAGAGATCTGTGTCAGCTGATCCCTGCGAACGTGGACTGAAGTTTTAGATCAAATAAACTAAGCTGAAACCATTAAATAACTAACCAGCGATCTGTGTCAGCTGATCACTGCGACCGTGCACTGAAGTTTTAGATAAAATAAACTAAGTTGAAACCATTAAATAACTAACCAGCCTGTGCCAGAGATCTGTGTCAGCTGATCCCTGCGAACGTGGACTGAAGTTTTAGATCAAATAAACTAAGTTGAAACCATTAAATAACTAACCAGCGATCTGTGTCAGCTGATCACTGCGACCGTGCACTGAAGTTTTAGATAAAATAAACTAAGCTGAAACCATTAAATAACTAACCAGCCTGTGCCAGGGATCTGTGTCAGCTGATCCCTGCGAACGTGGACTGAAGTTTTAGATCAAATAAACTAAGTTGAAACCATTAAATAACTAACCAGCGATCTGTGTCAGCTGATCACTGCGACCGTGCACTGAAGTTTTAGATAAAATAAACTAAGTTGAAACCATTAAATAACTAACCAGCCTGTGCCAGAGATCTGTGTCAGCTGATCCCTGCGAACGTGGACTGAAGTTTTAGATCAAATAAACTAAGTTGAAACCATTAAATAACTAACCAGCGATCTGTGTCAGCTGATCACTGCGACCGTGCACTGAAGTTTTAGATAAAATAAACTAAGCTGAAACCATTAAATAACCAACCAGCCTGTGCCAGAGATCTGTGTCAGCTGATCCCTGCGAACGTGGACTGAAGTTTTAGATCAAATAAACTAAGCTGAAACCATTAAATAACCAACCAGCCTGTGCCAGAGATCTGTGTCAGCTGATCCCTGCGAACGTGGACTGAAGTTTTAGATCAAATAAACTAAGCTGAAACCATTAAATAACCAACCAGCGATCTGTGTCAGCTGATCCCTGCAACCGTGCACTGAAGTTTTAGAGAAAATAAACTAAGTTGAAACCATTAAATAACTAACCAGCGATCTGTGTCAGCTGATCACTGCGACCGTGCACTGAAGTTTTAGATCAAATAAACTAACCTGAAACCATTAAATAACCAACCAGCGTGTGTCAGGGATCTGTGTTAGCTGATCTTTGCGACCATGCACTGAAGTCTTAGATCAAATAAACTAACCTGAAACCATTAAATAACTAACCAGCCTGTGCCAGCGATCTGTGTCAGCTGATCTTTGCGACCATGCACTGAAGTCTTAGATCAAATAAACTAACCTGAAACCATTAAATAACTAACCAGCCTGTGCCAGCGATCTGTGTCAGCGGATCCCTGCAACCGCGCACTGAAGTTTTAGATAAACTTGGCTGAAACCATTAAATAACTAACCAGCCTGTACCAGCGATCTGTTTCAGCTGATCCCTGCAATCGTGCACTGAATTTTTAGATCAAATAAACTAAGTTAAAACCATTAAATAACTAACCAGCCTGTGCCAGAGATCTGTTTCATCTGATCCCTGCAACCGTGCACTGAAGTTTTAGATAAACTAAGCTGAAACCATTAAATAACTAGCCAGCCTGTGCCAGAGATCTGTTTCATCTGATCCCTGCAACCGTGCACTGAAGTTTTAGATAAACTAAGCTGAAACCATTAAATAACTAACCAGCCTGTGCCAGCGATCTGTGTCAGCTGATCCCTGCAACCGTGCACTGAAGTTTTAGATAAAATAAACCAAACCGAAACCATTAAATAACTAACCAGCCTGTGCCAGCGATCTGTGTCAGCTGATTCCTGCAACCGTGCACTGAAGTTTTAGATAAACTAAGTTGAAACCATTAAATAACTAACCAGCCTGTGCCAACGATCTGTGTCAGCTGATCCCTGCAACCGTGCACTGAAGTTTTAGATAAACTAAGCTGAAACAATTAAATAACTAACCAGCCTGTGCCAGCGATCTGTTTCAGCTGATCTTTGCGAATGTGCACTGAAGTCTTAGATCAAAATAAACTAAGCTGAAACCACAAAATAACTAACCAGCCTGTGCCAGCGATCTGTGTCAGCTGATCCCTGCAACCGTGCACTGAAGTTTTAGATCAAATAAACAAAGCTGAAACCATTAAATAACTAACCAGCGATCTGTGTCAGCTGATCCCTGCGACCGTGCACTGAAGTTTAAGATAAAATAAACTAAGCTGAAACCATTAAATAACCAACCAGCCTGTGCCAGCGGTCTGTGTCAGCTGATCCCTGCAACCGTGCACTGAAGTTTTAGAGAAAATAAACTAAGTTGAAACCATTAAATAACTAACCAGCCTGTGCCAGGAATCTTTGTCAACTGATCCCTGCAACCGTGCACTGAATTTTTAGAGAAAATAAACTAAGTTGAAACCATTAAATAACTAACCAGCGTGTGTCAGGGATCTGTATTAGCTGATCCCTGCAACTGTGCACTGAAGTTTTACAGAAAATAAAGTAAGCTGAAACCATTAAATAACTAACCAGCCTGTGCCAGCGATCTGTGTCAGCTGATCCCTGCAACCGTGCACTGAAGTTTTAGATAAACTAAGCTGAAACCATTAAATAACTAACCAGCCTGTGCGAGCGATCTGTGTCAGCTGATCCCTGCAACCGTGCACTGAAGTTTTAGATAAACTAAGCTGAAACCATTAAATAACTAACCAGCCTGTGCCAGCGATCTGTGTCAGCGGATCCCTGCGACCGTGCACTGAAGTTTTAGAGAAAATAAACTAAGTTGAAACCATTAAATAACTAACCAGCGTGTGTCAGGGATCTGTATTAGCTGATCCCTGCAACTGTGCACTGAAGTTTTACAGAAAATAAAGTAAGCTGAAACCATTAAATAACTAACCAGCCTGTGCCAGCGATCTGTGTCAGCTGATCCCTGCAACCGTGCACTGAAGTTTTAGATAAACTAAGCTGAAACCATTAAATAACTAACCAGCCTGTGCCAGGGATCTGTGTCAGCTGATCCCTGCAACTGTGCACTGAAGTTTTAGATAAACTAAGCTGAAACCATTAAATAACTAACCAGCCTGTGCCAGCGATCTGTGTCAGCTGATCCCTGCGAACGTGGACTGAAGTTTTAGATCAAATAAACAAAGCTGAAACCATTAAATAACTAACCAGCGATCTGTGTCAGCTGATCCCTGCGACCGTGCACTGAAGTTTTAGATAAAATAAACTAAGCTGAAACCATTAAATAACTAACCAGCGATCTGTGTCAGCGGATCCCTGCGACCGTGCACTGAAGTTTAAGATAAAATAAACTAAGTTAAAACCATTAAATAACTAACCAGCCTGTGCCAGAGATCTGTGTCAGCTGATCCCTGCGAACGTGGACTGAAGTTTTAGATCAAATAAACTAAGCTGAAACCATTAAATAACCAACCAGCGATCTGTGTCAGCTGATCCCTGCAACCGTGCACTGAAGTTTTAGAGAAAATAAACTAAGTTGAAACCATTAAATAACTAACCAGCGATCTGTGTCAGCTGATCACTGCGACCGTGCACTGAAGTTTTAGATCAAATAAACTAACCTGAAACCATTAAATAACCAACCAGCGTGTGTCAGGGATCTGTGTTAGCTGATCCCTGCAACCGTGCACTGAAGTTTTAGATAAAATAAACTAAGTTGAAACCATTAAATAACTAACCAGCCTGTGCCAGGGATCTGTGTCAGCTGATCTTTGCGACCATGCACTGAAGTCTTAGATCAAATAAACTAACCTGAAACCATTAAATAACTAACCAGCCTGTACCAGCGATCTGTTTCAGCTGATCCCTGCAATCGTGCACTGAAGTTTTAGATCAAATAAACTAAGTTAAAACCATTAAATAACTAACCAGCCTGTGCCAGGGATCTGTGTCAGCTGATCCCTGCAACCGTGCACTGAAGTTTTAGATAAACTAAGCTGAAACCATTAAATAACTAACCAGCCTGTGCCAGCGATCTGTGTCAGCTGATCCCTGCAACCGTGCACTGAAGTTTTAGATAAAATAAACCAAACCGAAACCATTAAATAACTAACCAGCCTGTGCCAGCGATCTGTGTCAGCTGATTCCTGCAACCGTGCACTGAAGTTTTAGATAAACTAAGTTGAAACCATTAAATAACTAACCAGCCTGTGCCAACGATCTGTGTCAGCTGATCCCTGCAACCGTGCACTGAAGTTTTAGATAAACTAAGCTGAAACAATTAAATAACTAACCAGCCTGTGCCAGCGATCTGTTTCAGCTGATCTTTGCGAATGTGCACTGAAGTCTTAGATCAAAATAAACTAAGCTGAAACCACAAAATAACTAACCAGCCTGTGCCAGCGATCTGTGTCAGCTGATCCCTGCAACCGTGCACTGAAGTTTTAGATCAAATAAACTAAGCTGAAACCATTAAATAACCAACCAGCCTGTGCCAGCGATCTGTGTCAGCTGATCCCTGCAACCGTGCACTGAAGTTTTAGATCAAATAAACAAAGCTGAAACCATTAAATAACTAACCAGCGATCTGTGTCAGCTGATCCCTGCGACCGTGCACTGAAGTTTAAGATAAAATAAACTAAGCTGAAACCATTAAATAACCAACCAGCCTGTGCCAGCGGTCTGTGTCAGCTGATCCCTGCAACCGTGCACTGAAGTTTTAGATCAAATAAACTAAGTTGAAACCATTAAATAACTAACCAGCCTGTGCCAGGAATCTTTGTCAACTGATCCCTGCAACCGTGCACTGAATTTTTAGAGAAAATAAACTAAGTTGAAACCATTAAATAACTAACCAGCGTGTGTCAGGAATCTTTGTCAACTGATCCCTGCAACTGTGCACTGAATTTTTAGAGAAAATAAACTAAGTTGAAACCATTAAATAACTAACCAGCGATCTGTGTCAGCTGATCCCTGCGACCGTGCACTGAAGTTTTAGAGAAAATAAACTAAGTTGAAACCATTAAATAACTAACCAGCCTGTGCCAGGAATCTTTGTCAACTGATCCCTGCAACCGTGCACTGAATTTTTAGAGAAAATAAACTAAGTTGAAACCATTAAATAACTAACCAGCGTGTGTCAGGGATCTGTATTAGCTGATCCCTGCAACTGTGCACTGAAGTTTTACAGAAAATAAAGTAAGCTGAAACCATTAAATAACTAACCAGCCTGTGCCAGCGATCTGTGTCAGCTGATCCCTGCAACCGTGCACTGAAGTTTTAGATAAACTAAGCTGAAACCATTAAATAACTAACCAGCCTGTGCCAGGGATCTGTGTCAGCTGATCCCTGCAACTGTGCACTGAAGTTTTAGATAAACTAAGCTGAAACCATTAAATAACTAACCAGCCTGTGCCAGCGATCTGTGTCAGCTGATCCCTGCGACCGTGCACTGAAGTTTTAGATAAAATAAACTAAGCTGAAACCATTAAATAACTAACCAGCGATCTGTGTCAGCTGATCCCTGCGACCGTGCACTGAAGTTTTAGATAAAATAAACTAAGCTGAAACCATTAAATAACTAACCAGCGATCTGTGTCAGCGGATCCCTGCGACCGTGCACTGAAGTTTAAGATAAAATAAACTAAGTTAAAACCATTAAATAACTAACCAGCCTGTGCAAGGGATCTGTGCCAGCGATCTGTTTCAGCTGATCTTTGCGAACGTGCACTGAAGTCTTAGATCAAATAAACTAACCTGAAACCATTAAATAACTAACCAGCCTGTACCAGCGATCTGTTTCAGCTGATCCCTGCAACCGTGCACTGAAGTTTTAGATAAACTTGGCTGAAACCATTAAATAACTAACCAGCCTGTACCAGCGATCTGTTTCAGCTGATCCCTGCAACCGTGCACTGAAGTTTTAGATAAACTAAGCTGAAACCATTAAATAACTAACCAGCCTGTGCCAGCGATCTGTGTCAGCTGATCACTGCGACCGTGCACTGAAGTTTTAGATAAAATAAACTAAGTTGAAACCATTAAATAACTAACCAGCGTGTGTCAGGGATCTGTGTTAGCTGATCCCTGAAACTGTGCACTGAAGTTTTACAGAAAATAAAGTAAGCTGAAACCATTAAATAACTAACCAGCCTGTGCCAGGGATCTGTGTGAGCGGATCCCTGCGACCGTGCACTGAAGTTTTAGATCAAATAAACTAAGCTGAAACCATTAAATAACTAACCAGCCTGTGCCAGGGATCTGTATTAGCTGATCCCTGCAACCGTGCACTGAATTTTTAGAGAAAATAAACTAAGTTGAAACCATTAAATAACTAACCAGCGTGTGTCAGGGATCTGTGTTAGCTGATCCCTGCAACTGTGCACTGAAGTTTTACAGAAAATAAAGTAAGCTGAAACCATTAAATAACTAACCAGCCTGTGCCAGCGATCTGTGTCAGCTGATCCCTGCGACCGTGCACTGAAGTTTTAGATCAAATAAAGTAAGCTGAAACCATTAAATAACTAACCAGCCTTTGCCAGCGATCTGTGTGAGCGGATCCCTGCGACCGTGCACTGAAGTTTTAGATCAAATAAACTAAGCTGAAACCATTAAATAACTAACCAGCCTGTGCCAGCGATCTGTGTCAGCGGATCCCTGCAACCGTGCACTGAATTTTTAGAGAAAATAAACTAAGCTGAAACCATTAAATAACTAACCAGCCTTTGCCAGCGATCTGTGTGAGCGGATCCCTGCGACCGTGCACTGAAGTTTTAGATCAAATAAACTAAGCTGAAACCATTAAATAACTAACCAGCCTGTGCCAGCAATCTGTGTCAGCTGATCCCTGCGAACGTGGACTGAAGTTTTAGATCAAATAAACAAAGCTGAAACCATTAAATAACTAACCAGCCTGTGCCAGGAATCTTTGTCAACTGATCCCTGCAACCGTGCACTGAATTTTTAGAGAAAATAAACTAAGTTGAAACCATTAAATAACTAACCAGCGTGTGTCAGGGATCTGTGTTAGCTGATCCCTGCAACTGTGCACTGAAGTTTTACAGAAAATAAAGTAAGCTGAAACCATTAAATAACTAACCAGCCTGTGCCAGCGATCTGTGTCAGCTGATCCCTGCGAACGTGGACTGAAGTTTTAGATAAAATAAACTAAGCTGAAACCATTAAATAACTAACCAGCCTGTGCCAGGGATCTGTGTCAGCTGATCCCTGCAACCGTGCACTGAAGTTTTAGATAAACTAAGCTGAAACCATTAAATAACTAACCAGCCTGTGCCAGCGATCTGTGTCAGCGGATCCCTGCGACCGTGCACTGAAGTTTTAGAGAAAATAAACTAAGTTGAAACCATTAAATAACTAACCAGCCTGTGCCAGGGATCTGTGTCAGCTGATCCCTGCAACTGTGCACTGAAGTTTTAGATAAACTAAGCTGAAACAATTAAATAACTAACCAGCCTGTGCCAGCAATCTGTTTCAGCTGATCTTTGCGAACGTGCACTGAAGTCTTAGATCAAAATAAACTAAGCTGAAACCACGAAATAACTAACCAGCCTGTGCCAGCGATCTGTGTCAGCTGATCCCTGCAACCGTGCACTGAAGTTTTAGATCAAATAAACTAAGTTGAAACCATTAAATAACTAACCAGCCTGTGCAAGGGATCTGTGCCAGCGATCTGTTTCAGCTGATCTTTGCGAACGTGCACTGAAGTTTTAGATAAACTAAGCTGAAACCATTAAATAACTAACCAGCCTGTGCCAGCGATCTGTTTCAGCTGATCCCTGCAATCGTGCACTGAAGTTTTAGATAAAATAAACTAAGCTGAAACCATTAAATAACTAACCAGCCTGTGCCAGCGATCTGTGTCAGCTGATCCCTGCAATCGTGCACTGAAGTTTTAGATAAACTTGGCTGAAACCATTAAATAACTAACCAGCCTGTGCCAGCGATCTGTGTCAGCTGATCTTTGCGATCATGCCCTGAAGTCTTAGATCAAATAAACTAACCTGAAACCATTAAATAACTAACCAGCCAGTGCCAGCGATCTGTGTCAGCTGATCCCTGCGAACGTGGACTGAAGTTTTAGATCAAATAAACAAAGCTTAAACCATTAAATAACTAACCAGCGATCTGTGTCAGCTGATCACTGCGACCGTGCACTGAAGTTTTAGATAAAATAAACTAAGTTGAAACCATTAAATAACTAACCAGCCTGTGCCAGGGATCTGTGTCAGCTGATCCCTGCAACTGTGCACTGAAGTTTTAGATAAACTAAGCTGAAACCATTAAATAACTAACCAGCCTGTGCCAGCGATTCTGTGTCAGCTGATGCCTGCAACCGTGCACTGAAGTCACTATTAGTCACTATGAACTCACTATTTGTTACATTATGCAGAGCTTATCCTTCACTTTGGACCACACATTCGTTTGTGGACCCTTAGGTTTGAGAGCAAGCACTCGTATTTCAAAGCATGTACAAGAACAGTGCACAACTTCGTCAACTTATGCAAGACTCTGACAGAACGGCATCAGTTACTGCAGTCCTACCTCTCAGTGGGCCAATTGTTTCCACCTACAGTTCAAATCATTGGAGAAGCAAGTGATTACAATCATCATCTTTACAACGCTGTCATTCAAGAAGCTGTGGCAAAAGCCGGCTGCACTAATCAGACCACTTTGGATGTGTCAGCAGTTGTCCACAAAGGTACCAAGTATGTGAAAGGCTATGTTTCCATTGTAGATGACAGTGATGATGGCTTGGTTTTTGGGAAGATAGCTGTTATACTTGTTAATGATTCTGGATTGTACTTTGTGCTCGAGTTGCATCAATCCGTACTTCTCATTGACCTTGGACTTCACTGCTTGCGTTGCCCTCCAGAAAGAAGTGTGTGTGTAAATGCTGACAGTCTGATGGATTATTACCCACTACCACTTTATAACATGGCAGGTCTTTTTGTTGTCTCCCTACACCATTCAGTTTCCTCTTAATTCTTTTTCAGGGATGGAAATTGAAGAGGAACTCACAAGGCTCCTGCCGGCACTAGACAGAGAGAAAATAATCTGCATTGTAGAACATCTGACGGACGTTATTGGTGTACAACAAAAAAGTGATCTTTTGTTTGTGGAGGCAGAAGATCTCAAACCCTTTCTCACACCAATTCAAATACGTAAACTACTTCTTGCATTTAAAGGAGGTTTGTGTAGGTTCTGTATAAATCATAGACTTGAGTCTATGATTTGAAGGTCACTCATAGACTCATATGTCACTGATTAGCTTGATTAGCTTTTTTGTTCTCTTCACCATACTACACATGTACTTTGACAGTATAATATTGAAGAGCGTTTTGGGGCTCACATTGTCCGGTAGATAATTAACACGGAAAACATAAACAAAAGTAGACACTAAATCTAACACCATTAACCTTTCATTGGTAGTGGTACAACTAAGGGTTTGAAATTGTGACATGCTGTAAAACATATTGACTCAAGGTCTTTTCAATGCAAGACCTTGAGTTTGTAGTTCTTTTGCAGTCCTGGGATTGCTTCTTTTCATCTTCAGACAAGGTCCCCAAAACTGCCTTGCCGTTACTACTCAATCCTAATTGAAGGGTTCATCTTTTAGTGAGGACATATTTGTTGACATAGTAGCTTTTTAAGGTAGCTTTTCCAATGATCTTTATTTATTTATTTTTTTTTAGATGGCAACAGACCAGAGAACCTGAATGACACCATTACTCTGGAGCCTTGCCCTGCTGCATCAGCTGAAACATCAAGCCATCCACCTCACCCCTCCTCCTCCACGTCCACCACTATGTACAACCATTACTCCAGCTCTTGCATCTCACACTTCCAGATTCCTTGGGAAAGATTTCCACTCCGACTGTCGCATGCAATCACAAGAGGAGACAGAGCTCATCCAGAGGACAGGAGAAGTATGGTCAGAAAGACTGGGTTGTGGACATTATTCACTACTAAGAAGCATCAAATCGTCTTCGTCAAACAAAGAGAACCAGGAATGAGGAAGACTGCAGTCCCAACAGTAGTGCAACCCCACCTAAAAAAGTTAGATGCCTTGTTGATAGCTATGGTTGTATAAATTGGCAGCCAGTTGAACTTCCTGAGGGGGAAACGCCAACTTCTTTAGAGGAAAAGAAACACATCTTGTTAACAATTTTCAATTCACAAGGACCTGGAGCTGTGGAGAGACCTGATGTGGATGACTTCATGTGCCTCACATATATTTCTCAGCGGCAGCTTATCAACAGTTGTCCCTCACCTTCAGTAGCTGAAATTCAGGAGCAGTGGCCATTCTTGTTTACTCGGAAAGGTCTTTCGAACCACTTTTACAAACTCACAGGCATCGATATCAGTGAGCGCTTAGGTCAGGCCCTCGTAACCAAAGGCAGAAGGATTATTAACTATTTCTCCAGCCAGAAGCTCAAATGGAACCTTGGTATAAGGACACTCATCCAGCAGATAGAAAGTGAGGGAGTTTTGACCAACAACAAGGTTGGCACAGCAGCCATACTTCTCATGATGAAGTATGTCAATGGAAAATTTTACTTAGTAGTCAGTATAGTCTTTTAATGATATAAGTTTGCATATGGTAGAATACTGCATGTAATCATTTGTGTGTAGAAGTATATAGTTGGTGGCATATTGAAAGAATGTCTCATCCTAGGAGGTCTGTAACATTCCAGGGTGTTCTGGCGTTCACCCCCACATCCTAGGAGCATGAGAGAGGTCGTACCTCGTCTTATTGTTTTACGGTAGGATTAACGTAGCTATGTCAGTTTTAGTTTAAGTGCTTCTTTATATATAGATGAACTGTTGGATTTTTCCTTCACCATTTATGAGGTTTCAAGAAGAAGATAAACGACAGATATGAATGTTTGAAAAAGGTATAGATGAAAAATACTCAAAGGATAAATTCAATTGTTTATTGTTTTATAAATAAGTTGAAAAAGAAAGAGTTAACAAGTAAATAATGAAACAAGGTAAAATGAAGTAAGAACAAAAAGTTAAGTAAATAATGAAACAAGGTAGAGGAGAGAAATCCCCAACAATCCCCTCTGAGCACGCACTAGGCGACAGTTGGGAGGAAAAACTGCCTTTAAACGGGCAGAAACCTCCGGCAGAACCAGGCTCAGGAGGGGACAGTCAACTGCCGGGACTGGTTGGGGGGGTGAACAGAGGTGGAGCAAGACGAGGCTACACCAGGTGAGGAAGCAGTAGAGTTCCTCCTCCAGGGCCAGCGGAAGCGTTTGTTCTTCTTTTTCATGCAGTTTTCTACAAGAGCTTTTTTTTCCAGGATGAGGGTTCTCAACTCATCGATGGTTTCTACGTTTTGTTTCTCAAGCTTCTTGCATGTTTTCTCCACCTCTTCCAATGTTGCTTGTTTTTCTTCAAGCTTTTCCTTGAGCTCTTTGGATGTTTCCTCCTGCATTATCTTGTCCTTGTGCATGTCTGTGTTTCTCTGTTGTACTTCTTTGTACATGTCTTGTAGCTCCTCATTTCTTCTGTGGATATCTTGGAGCGTACGCTGCAGGTCGCCATGTATGTTGTCTTGTTCTTGCTTTTGCGCCTGCATTTCAGTGTGTTTGCGCTTCAAGTTGTTGTATTCCAACAATATCCCCTTAGTGAGCTCGGAGTTGTTTCTCGCCATTTGATCCATCCTTTTCTGCATGTGTGAGCATTGTTTGTCCAGTTTTTCTTTTTCCCCTTCTAGTTGCTTTTTCTCTTGAAGAAGGTCTTTATTTTGGCGCAGAGTATCATCCACCTTTTCTTTCAGCATTGTGTATTTTTCCTCCGTGACTTTGAGTTTGTGCTCCATGTCTCTTTGCTTTTTCTCCTGTTCTTCCTTCTGTTGGAGGATTTCTTTATTTTTTTTCACAGCTTCATCGAAGTTTGTTTGGAGCAGCCGATTCTTTTGGTCCATATATTGGAGATCCCATTCTGTCTTCTCAACCGTAGCTTTGCTGTCTTTAAGCTGGTTGGACATCTCCTTTAGTTCCGCGCTCTTTTGCTTGTCTTCCTTAATTAGGAAGACAATCTGGTCTCGGGCTTGTCCAAACTTGATTCCCCAACCGTCATTAATAATATTTATGTCGGGCTGGCGTTGTTGTCTTTCTTCCAGGTTTTTATATTTCACTTCCATCTGTCTACACTTCTCCTCCAGTTGAAGTTTCTCATCTTCAATCTGTTGAATTTTATTCTGGAGATGGTAGTTTTCCTTCTTACTGTCATGTAATGCCCTTTGGATGGCTAAGAGGTCATTTGGCCGGCCACGACAGGAAGGAGAAGCGGCGTAATCTTTTTGCCAAAGGGTTGAAAACAGACCCCACTGAGTAGATATAAATATAAAAAGTACGAAATAAAGATAAACAAAGGGAAAATTACAGTAGAAATTATCTTTAGAGTATTTGAAATTAATAATAGCAAGGATAACAACCTGTAAAGTGATATTATCAATGAAACACAGTTGGCATGATGACCATGCCCACAATGTATAAAATGGATATAAAGCAAATAATTCACACGAAAATATTTTAATAACATAAATAAAGTATATTAAGGCTGTGTCACTGTTCAGCCAAGGACAGTGTGTGAAAAGGTAACTGTCTCCACCTTGGGAAAAGGATGATACTGCAGGTCATCTGAAGCCCTTGATGGATACAAAATAAAATATAAATAATATATTATAATAGAACTGCCTGGTCCGCCATGCAACAGAGAGAACAAATGTGACCGCAGATTGGATGAATTCTAAATTATCTGTTTGCTAAATAAGATGATCCTAACTATCAAATTGGCTCAGTAGTAGTATAGTGGTACACACTAATAAAATATTATAATATGCTATTGCTGTTATATAAGACAAAGAGGATAATATTAACAATGACATAATGTTAATATGAAGAGGCACCTTAGTCGGTTATGATGTGAGGTGGATAATTGTTAAGCAGTAGTCTGCATCAAGCTTAAGGTTTGCTGAAACTCAGTGTAATGACATGTGAGATGAAGACAATACAGAGAATAACTAAGTAATGAAGTGCATAGAGGCACTTGACCAGCTTCACAGCTATCATTCTAGCATGACACATTGCTGAGATATAGAGCACACCTATAATAACAACCAATAAGCAAAACCCTGTAGACAACAGCTAAAACTACAGGATTGAGAAGCTGAATTAAATATGTAGACACTGCTAAGCTGATGAGCATGTTACACATTTTCTTTTATTTTTATTTATTTGTTTCTTTTAGAGCAGAAGCTGCATGCTATTAAAAGCCAACATATGCAGACTTCTGCCTTGTTCGGGTGGCAGCATTTTTCTTTTTTCTTTTGTGTCCTGACACGTTTATGTTTTTGTTTGATTATTTTGTTGGTTTTGGAAACGAATTTAAACGAACTTGTGACAATACTTGAGAATCACAGTGACACATGGTGATTAGGCATATGATTGAAAAATGCCTAGGTTTAGAGCTATGAGCTATGAGCAATGCAAAGTTAAATATATATATATATATATATATATGTATAAATGGGAAACAACTTGAAAGTTTGAAATGTGTGAGATCCATGATTTGTTTGAAAACTAGAAATTATTTCAAACTGCCTTAAGTGAAAATGTAGTGTTGCATCTATTCTCCCAAACCAAGACAAAAAAAAGAAGAAGCATTCTGTAACTTAAAAATAAGGCTGACGTGTTGACAATAGACTAAAACACTAATCCGCAGGTGGCTATCAGGAACAGAGAGGCGAGCAAAGTCACAAACACCAAGGCTGCAGACAGTCACGCAGAAACAGCAGATAACATAGAGACAACGCCTGCTAGAACCGTGGAGAGGAAGGTCACTTCACACGAGATTGTAGGAGTAGGCCACAGAGAAATAATGCAAAACAGTTTTGAGGCAGCCACTTAAGAACTTATTTGACCTTACAGCACAGGCCGAAATTGTGTAGGTTACGCAGTAACCACAGATAGTAGGATAATAGAAGCAAAACCACTTTCTTCTTCATATTCTGCACAGAGCGCTGAGCTGATAGCTGTGATTCGCGCATGTGAAATACACAAAGATAAACAAATAAACATTTATACAGACAGCCAGTATGTTTTCTCTGCTGTGCATCATTTTGCAGAATATTTGGCAAAACAGAGGAATGATTACATCAACCACATCCACCGGTTCAGCATGCCAGCCTGCTACAACGCCTACTGACTGTAATACATTTACCACAACAACTCGCATTGTGTAAATGTGCAGCACACAAAACTGATGGCTCTTTCATTACTACAGGCAATAACTTTGCTGACAGAGCAGCAAAACAGGCGGCACAAACGACAAACATCACATTGATGGCAGTAGACACACATCAGATTCCACTGGATGTGTTGAAAAATGAACAAAAAGCAGCAAGCACAGCCGAGCAGGCAAAATGGCTAAAACACGGTGCAGTTCTGACAAACGACTTAATGATGTGTTATGGCAAGCCAGTGTTGCCAAAATCCCTCCACAAAATGGCGGCGTTAGTGACTCATGGCTGTACGCATTTGTCAACGGGGGCAATGACCTGTATTGTCAACTCTCATTTCTACACTGTAAATTTTGGAACTTCAGCAAAACAATTTGTCAGAACATGCATGGCGTGTCAAAAATAGAATGCTCAGGGGAACCTGAGACCAAAAAGAGGCAGTTTTCCCACACCACCTTATCCTTTTCACACAATTCATATGGACTTTATTGAGCTAAATGAATGCCAAGGGTCGAAATACGCCCTAGTGGTCATAGACGTGTTCTCAAAGTGGCCGGAAATCTACCCAGTGAAAAAGGCAGATACAATTTCAGTAGCAAAATGTATGTCTAAGTTGTAGGAAAATAAAGAGATGATTGTAAATAACGAAGAATGTAATGATGTCTATCAAGTGTCTTGCAGATTACAGCCCAGTGTCTGGGTTCTGATCAAGGTGCTCCAAAGGAAAAACTGGAGCACACCCAGGTGGGAGGGACCACATCAGGTTCTCCTCACCACGCCCACCGCTTGCAAAATTGCGGAACGACCATCCTGGATCCATCAGAGTCACTGCAGGCGAGTAAGTGAAGCCATCTAAACTCAGCCGACACAGGCTCGCCCAATCGTTGTGATCTCGCCCGGTGGAGGGGTCAGCCTTCCTGGCCGGGGGGTCTACTCACGACAGGAGGGTGTGTCCTGTTGTCATGAGGTGGTGGCTCCTAATAGCTGCAGCGGCCCTGACCCTGACCGGGCTCCTCATCTTTGCTTCCGTGAGGGACAACAAGTCACGCTATATGAAGAAAAGGCAGACACTGTATGACAAAGGAAAGTACACCAAGTTTCCCCATGGCTACGCCACTAATTTCTGGTGGCAGTTTATGAACACTACAGCTCACCTGAATAATAAAACTGACTGCTTTGCATGTACCCATATGCCCCTATCCTCACAGACGTTTGGCCTGTGGCCGTACAGCATACCTGAAGATCGCAGTTGGTGCCTGTTGGGCCTGGCAACACATCCAGGCTACGGTACTCTTTGGTCCAAGGCCAACTACAGCATCCCAGCAAAAGCAACCTGGAGGTCATCATGACCCACAAATGTGAACTGTTCCGGACAGACCTAGCTACTGACCTGGCCCCAAGTCTCAGACCCACTGCCTGATGTAATTCTACTGAACAAACTGCACGCAGCACAACTGCCAGTATGTGTGATGAACAATGGATCGCGGGCAGTGGGGGAGCTGCCTACTCACCTATCTACCGGATGCCACTACAAACAAAGACTCAGTACCAGACAGGATGTGCACGGACGGCACCAAGCAGTAAAGGAACCAGAGTTTCACATCTGAGGAGGAGTGAAATTCTTACAGAGCTTGATCCCCGGCATTGGAGTTGCCGAGGTGCGGGATCACGTGGAAATCAACCGATATGCTCTGCTACGACACATCAACTTAACTAAGACCCTGGGAACGGCCTTAGCAGGAGAACAGAAGGCCATCAGAATGATGGTGCTGCAGAACAGACTGACACTAGACCTGCTAACAGCATCACAAGGAGGAGTTTGTAAGCTGATCGGGGAGACATGTTGCACTTTTATCCCTGATGGATACGAAGCTGGAGGAGACATTTATTAAGTTTTGCAGAATTTGACCGTTCTGCAAAAATATGTCACTGACCACACACCTACAATGACTGCTTATGTTGCCGTGTCTCAAAAAGAACAGCATCCCGTTGCAATTCTGTTAGAGGACAACTTGTAATAGCTGCTAATAAATGACGTGGTGATTAAAAATGACTTGTCAAGTGATCATGCACTGATTAACACATTAGTAGTTTATGCAGGTACAATATAAGGTTTTATCCTTTTATTTTTTGTAGTTTTAGTTTTATTGTTTTCTCTTGATTATTCCTGTTGCTATTTTATTTACTATACTTTTCTTTGTTCTTTTTATTATTTTATTTGTTTCATTCTTTAGACCACATGATTTACATTTATGCTATGCTGACATTTTGACAATTAAAAAATTGCTAAAGATACTTAATAAATAACCTTTACAGACAATTGTTGTATACATTTAAAATAAGTTAAAACAGGAGGGAATATGTTAGTGGAAAATGATTCTATGTTTCTTTACCTTCTTTTAAATGTACAAAGATGCCCTTTGTCTATGGTTAGATTAGTTTAGAATTATCCTTTTAGACTTTCCCAGCGAAGACATATTGTTTTGGGACATATTGTTTTAGATTATTTTATCTTTCTCCCAGCTCTCTGCTGACGAGACTAGCGCCACATATGGAGTTGTTTATTTTATCTGTTTATTATTTTCTTATCCTGTTCTCACCGTCTCTGTGATTTGTGCCTATAAAAATGCCAAGCCTCTGTTCATGGGTGTGAGTTGTTCTTAACAGCTTACCCGTGTGCACGTTAAAGCATAAAAAGTAACTTTGTCTCATTGTGTCTTTATTTCTCCTGGGTTTTTGCAGAGCTTTCCCCCAACAGTTGGTGTCTTGTTGGATACATGTTGAAGGTTGTACACGACAACTCTGCAAAGGTTTCCAAAAGTTTCTGTGGTGAACGTGTGAAGGCTGCAAACACAAATGCTGCGAAGACACGAACTAAAAAACTGCTGTTTCTCACCCCTGTTTAAGGAAAAACTTCAAAAGATCAAAGTGTAGTGACATCACTCCGTGAGCCAATGAGATTGTCATGTGACATTTTGGAATGGGGATGTTTTTTTTTAAACCGTTTTCAAATTTAACTTAATATTTGACTGTTTCTTAACTGACTTGTTTAGCTGATTAAGAAATGAATTGAAACGAGCATCACTAACGTTATATAACAGACAACAGAAAAAAAACAGGGTTTTTTTCTAAGTGATAGAGGTATAATACGTTTTTGTTTTTTTTTTAATTTAATTATCCTACTTCTTATAAGAGGGAACATTATTTAAAGAATATGTATTTAATTGGAAAACTCTCTATTCAGCTAAAGGCTATAACAAAAAAGGTGAGCTTCCTGCTCAAAAATGAAATGACCAAAATAAATGGAGCATTTCTCTGCAATTACAAACTCTGTGTAAACAATCTTGGTTTCAAAATAAGGCTAATGCTTGTGAGATGTCATCACAGGTGTAAATATTACTGCACATGTTACTATGTCAAAGTCTCACAACTGTCTTATGTTTATTTATGTAGGCAAGACCTACTTTTCACTTTTTTGCTTTGCTATATGCTCTTGAGTTTATTAGTTTGCCAGCAGCACGAACATGTACTAGTGTCAATAATAATAGTACGGTGGATTAGAAAACCTGCTCACAAGTTGAATAAACACCCAGGATTGTTGCATAATTTTCATTCAAAACCAATATTTGAGTCAAAATGAGAAAGTTGTTTGTGCTGTCTGATAAAGAAGAAGCAAAATAAAGTGCAGTTTTGATGTAGATGATGTTGTATACAAACTAGAAGAGGAAGATAGTAGGATCTCTGTATCATGTTTTGTCACTTTGTACCATGTAATTCTTTCTATTTCCACCAGGGGGTGTTTTCAGAGATGGTAGGTGGTAAAAGAAGAGGTCAGCAGGAAGATGGCGAAGAGCGACCAAAGACCAAGAAAAAGAGGCAGTCAGGCAAAGATGAAGAGTATTATATCCCTTACAGACCTAAAGACTTTGACTCTGACAGAGGGTGCAGCCCTCACCTCCTTCCTCAATATTCTCATAGTGGGAACGTCTCCCTCGTTAAAAGCAAGTTTCCTTTTAAGTATCAGATCCTTAATATCTTTAGAGAGCCACGGTTTGTTATTAGGGAAAGTCTTAAATTCTCTGACTGGAATCACAGAGTCTTTGCTACACACCACATCAGTGAGTTCATCCAAATCAGAAGTGCTCTCTTGAAACAAGGACCAATCAGTGCAATCAAAACACCCCTGAAGGGCAACACAACTGTCTTTTGTCCAGACATTAGTCCGCTTCACACAGGCCTTCTCCCTCCTAATCACAGATCTGTAAGCAGGGAGGAGATGAATAACATTGTGATCCGAAGAACCTAGCGCAGGTCCGTCCACAGACTTATATGCCCCCTGCTCCCCTTCGGGGCAGCCCCAGACCCCGGGGGTCCCAAAGTACCCCACCCTCAGTAGAGACAGGTGAATGAGAATGAAAAAAACAGAACGATCATTTGGGGTCGAAGAGTGCCCCAGAGCGATTCTAATGGGTTCGTCAGGGGATCGGGAAAGAAAACGTAGCACTTGGGGGCCACGCACAGGCGCTGCTGCGGCAGCGTGGGGGTCATTGATACCCCAGTACATAAAAATGAAGCATAATCACAACAATCTGACTTTATTGGAGGATATTTACACCAGCAACACTGTTTAGTTTGATATGACGGATTAACAGCATGCGCTGTGATATCCAGTTCATCTGTAATAGATACTGGATCTAATCAGTCAGCAGATATTTGATCACCTTAAATATAACTATAGTAGAAAAAATACAACTGTGTTGGTGATTCATGCAAACTTGCATATCAGCCTTTTAAGGTTTTGTAGTATTGAGAACAAAGAGGTTGTGTTAGGGCTGAAAAGCCCGACTTGTTCTCCTCTGCAGGTCATCAAATGCACCACAGGCATTTGTATTTGCACAAACCTGTATATGTTTGATGGCTTTATTATTCTCTGTTCAAAGACAATAAATGTGGAAAATGTCTCATGTAGTATCAGCTTCATTTAAAAATTACTGCAAACATTTAGAGAACATGTGCTGCTGTTTGTCCTACATTTCCAACACTGAATGAACCCTGAAAACGTGATGGCAGGTGGCATATTGGAGTTCACATGAAATATCGGCTGTATGAAGACTGGAAAATATAGATGATAAAAATATGCAGCCAAACATTTGCGGACATGGATAAACTATCTGATCCAAAAAGCAGGAAGTGACACAGCCAGAAAATGAAAGTGTGTAACAGCTGAAGTCAAATGTAATGCAGAGTTGAATCTGCACTTGGATCCATCTGTGAAAGGTCCACATGTAGAGATTACATGAGTCATGATGTTTGTCAGTGCAGCTTGATAACTCCATCTACTGTGGGCTACATATACTGGGCTGGTAGCTCCATAGTGTTGGAAAGAAACTATTAAATGTGCATATTTTAAAATCAGAGGCTCTTCTAACACAGGAGCCATGTTGAGTTTGGATTCCAGCCGACCACCGGCAGTCTGAAATGGAATGAACAGTGTTGGGAAGGTTACTTTTAAAATGTATTCCACTAGAGATTACAGAATACATGCCCCAAAATGTATTTTGTAACGTATTCCGTTACGTTACTCAATGAGAGTAACGTATTCTGAATATTTTGGATTACTTAATATATTATCATGCTGTTTACAACTACATGAATGTGATTTATTACTATTACTGAAGCTCCGCAGCTCCGAACCGTAGTAAAGGGACCTCTGGCTAATACGTCGGGGTCCGTGTCGGGCTCGGAGCCGAAAAATTACTTTGTTGACTGGGTCAAGTTTGCTAGCGAGAGACAGAGAGAGGCGTTGAAAGGCTGCTCCAACGGAGCTTATTGTTTCGGAGGAATACACGAACACAGCGTACAGTCGAGTCTTAATAGCTCATTACAACTGGGCTCGTCAGGCACTCTTCTTGGCTGCAGTGGTTATTATTATATTTACATGCTTCCAGCTCCCGTTTCTGCTCGATGACAACTCGTAGTTTTCCACTCTCCTTTTTCTCCCTCCTCGCGCTCACAGACGGGTATGGCAGTCCATTCTCCCTGCAGCACGGACTACACTGCCCATGAGGCTACATTCGTTAGGGCTATGCCTGTAGCA